>NC_060253.1:110217527-110825376 GCF_921293095.1 Ischnura elegans
AGAAGCTCCCTTCGCTCTTTTTTTCCATGTATTTGCCCAAGCAAGGAAGAATATGGGCGGAAGAAAAATTATTCGGTAAATACACGTTGAACTCAGTCATAGCTTGCCCCTGCATACCTCAACAGCTTTGCTAACCGTGAATTTCTCGTTCACTTTAGATGTCTGCACTAGAGGGCAGCACATGTTTTAACCACCGTAGTGTGAATGCACAATAGTTACAACGATTGCTGGAACAATCGTAATCTGAACGAGGCATTACTCTACTTAGGACATCCACATAACTCAAACGGTCTATCCATTAGATATTCAATATTCTTCTTTAACGCCACATTTTGAATGTTTCAAACCTCGACTTCTCCGCTGCTGCCAACTTCCATGACTCAATAACATAAATAAACATACTACTGACATAATTCCTGGCAAACTGCTCCCTAACTTCAACGGTTATATTTTCATATGTTTGAAGAATAAGTTAAGACTCCATTTTGAAATACAAGAAGAATGAATATAACAATATTCTTATAGCTTAAATACTCCCGATGAAAATATTGATAAATGTTATCACTGTTGGCATCCTCATTATAAAAACCAAACACATATAATAATCGGCTTTTACTTTCTCACTTCCTAAAAAAAAACCCTCCCATCGATAGGGCAAAAACCAATTATTATAATTTCACATCACACACAGTAAGATACGCGTGGAAATAAGAAAAGGGAGAAACTAATAATAATCAGTAGACCAGTAACGAACCTATTTCTCCAAATTTGATACATATTTTTTCTGGTTAAGTTCCTTGTACGTAATGGGCTTTTAAAATGTGGCATTATTTGTTTTGAGGAAGGGAAATTTCAAAAGATAGCTCGCAGGGTGCCCGTTATTGGAGTTTTGGAACAAAAATATGCATTTTCTGCTGCCCACGTTCATTACTAAGATTATCCGCCATTTGAAGGTGTTTGCTCCATGAGGTCAAAGTTCACCCAAAACATTGCTCGTCTATGAGAGGTAACCGCTCTTCGGAGGCCGTTAAATTGTGCCATACTAAGACTGGTATTCATACTGCAGCCCCCCATTTCTCCCTATCTCTCCCAAGCCTCTTTAAAACATGCCTGAGGCTCATCTTCCCCGTATCATTCTTAATCTGTCTTAGATAGGTACTTATGCCTTGGTCTTCCTCGACGATAACAATGAATCCGCCTCTGACGCTGGTAGAAACTGCTGAAAAAACAAAATGTGATCTTGCTTTTTTTTTAGTCAGAAGCTACCTTAAATCTTTGTTTATCTGGTAATCATATCCGAGATATCATTTTTATCGAACTCATAACGATATATATACCATACTTGATAAGCAGTGCAGCGATAAATTACTAAAAATACGGAATACATTGCAAATTTTATTTATTCACAAAAGCATAACACTTTTTGTGGAAAAAGATTGAACATTTGAGTGAAGGGAAAATGACCAAATTATTATTTCAAAATCGCAATGATGCGGGACAGTTGTGACAGGTGAACACATTAAAAACGGCAAATAAATCATATGCATCGGTTACTATCTCCGGATCGCACAAAGTGTTCGAATATTGGAAACATTACGAATCTCACTCTTTTTTTCGCAATGTTTGGGTCCCACGTCCCCAATGTCCGAAGCGAAATTTCGTTATGTTTAATAAAAAAATAAAATCATTAATATTTAAAGCAAAGCCATCAAAAATACCAAACAGATACAATTATATATATATAGCAACTTATGAATAAAACTTTGCATTGTTTGCACCACTCAATTAGACGAGCAACACACTTTCGCAGAAAACATATTTTTGACATTTATAAACTTCATTTACATAACAAGTGGGCTTTCGATGCGACCTACTCAAGATGTAGGCATAATGAACAATTAATATTCACATCACGCAAAAGGTATTCATTAACCATTGGATCTTCAATCGGCCATCTCATTTGTTATGCGAGGGATTAGACCCAAAATTATTCACTATGACAGAGCTGTGTAAACCAATCAGGGACATCATGTTTGATAATAGAAATACTAATTTGCATACATTAAATCTAAATATTAATTAATGGTAATCTGTACAGGAGTCCAGAGAAAATTTGAAAATATTCATACTAATTGGCATGGATTAAATAGGACTAATGATTAATGATAACAGTAATTGGGACTCAGAGAATATGCATGAATAACATGATGCGATATTCAATTCCAAAAATATTTCACATGCTCAGTTATTCAAAGAATTGAAATACACCGAGTTTATAGGAATGCGAAAATATGCATTTATTCCTAAACAGTTCGTCCATTGCATTACTCTCACTGCCACAACAGGTACTCCTTCTTAAATTACACTACAAGCTTCAAAAACTTCTAAACATTCGCTGACCTGCTCATACAACAGACGGCATACCTGAAGGGTAATCAGAAAATTGGAATCCTGGCTAAGCCGAATGATATTTTAAAGGCGATTTTCATCCTCATTGAGGGTAAATTTGCACGCATGGTCGTGAATGAGTACAAAAAAAACAAAGAACACGTGCCTTGTTAGAATAGCTAGTTATTCCCATTTTTACGAGAGCCATGTCCTCCCAAACCTACCTGCCAGTCCAAATCAGTCTCACTCACTCAGTGGTCATCCCCAAGGTTGGTTTAGATAAGTGAAGGTAGATCTAAACCCACAGACGCGGGAACATCTTAGGGTAGGAGAACCAATATGGGATCTGGAGGAGAAGGACTTTACCCAAGAACTTAATAAAAACAAAAAAGGAAAGCTGTGCGATTAACTGGTGCGGGCGTGCAGAGCTCATTATACAGATTTTATGCAAATTAGATTGTGATCCGGTTTGTACTCGAAAGCTACGAGCTTGAATTAGATTGCTTGAGCAATTAAGAAAAGATGTCTTTCATAGCGACACAGAGAACATCATATTCGAAAAGCACCACATTTCTAAGTCCGAGAACGACGAAAAATAGTTTTCTTGGTCCGGAATGGACTCCGTTTAAGGGCGTCAAATTCAAAATGAAATAATCAGACTCTGTAAGATCACACCAACACGAGTTTTAAACATCAGAGCGTTTTTATTCCATGTATAACGTACGTATATAGCTACAGAGGAATATGAAATATACCAACAAAGTAATTATGCCGCACAGTTCTATAGATGTTACTACCATTCTAGTTAAATACCTACGCAATTTTCAAGGGCAAAACGTAAGAAACGCTGAAATGGATAGGATTTGGTGGTAATATCTGAGGTCTAAAATTTAAATGAGTATGTACTACAGCCATTCAAAACGGTTTCAGATAAAGGTTATTATTTCAGAAATGTTCATGTAATTCAGTTCCAAGATTTCCGGCAATGAACATTTTTCGGATACTCAATCAACCCATGGCCAATGATTTGTTAAAGAACCAATCAGTTTAAAAATAGTATTCAGATTACCTTTCGTTAATAAAAAATGATTCTTAACGATTCCCACTTAATTTAAGAAAAAAATAATAATTTCGGCACATAAATCTTTAGTAATTGAAACTAAATTAGAGCGCTTCCAGCGATATCGATACTTCGACTGCATAAACGCTCAACAATCGCCCACTGATTCAAATCCGCTCATCTAGTGGCCCTTGTAGTGCTAGATGAGCGGATTTGATTCAGTGGGCGATTGTTGAGCGTTTATGCAGTGGAAGTATCGATATGTAGGCATTCACATTAAAATAATTAATTTTGTAATATTACTCAGTTTTCCTCATTGTTCAATCTGTGTTAAACCGTGACTTTCTC
Source organism: Ischnura elegans (assembly GCF_921293095.1). NCBI lineage: Eukaryota > Metazoa > Arthropoda > Insecta > Odonata > Coenagrionidae > Ischnura > Ischnura elegans. The sequence continues at coordinate 110,221,324 of NC_060253.1, forward strand.
ATGGGATTTAGAATATCATGTTAGAGGCATACGTAGTGTAGTAGACATACCTTTTTTGCACACATTTATACACACACTATCAAAACTTAGCATAGTAAAAAATTATACCTTGAGAATTTCAGTAGCAATACTATTGAGTAAACTACATCTAATTAAAAATAAATTTGGATGACGTTGAGACACGAGCAATGCGAGAAATTTCACATTTAATTAAAGGTATACCACAAATAATCGCAAATAGTAAGGAGACATTAATTGGGAAGTCAAGAGTGGAAGTGCATTCGAGATTTGGTACTATCAGAGATATGTGAAGGTAAAATGAATCGTCCGAGTAATTAATGAGGAAGTGCTAAGAAGAGCGGCAAGTAAGAGAACTCTTAAACGATTTTAATTTCTCCTGGTGAATACTATTGATGAATATTTCTCGGGTTCTCAGCCAGGTTAATTCTGTCGTATAGGCCGACGTTTGGAGATACGACTTGTCTCCCATATTCAAGGCCGTATTACTCTTTGGAAGTCCAATTTCACACTGAACCGAAACGACCGTTTAGGGAGAACAACAATACGGCTCAGGTGTCGTCCGATTGGCTGTAGGTCTTTTGAAATTCTTCATGTTCTTCCTTCATATTTTTATACAGCCGATTACAGGTCTCCATGTATTGCTAAGCCGTATTTTTGTCCTTAGTAAACGGTCGTATCGATTCAGTGTGAAATTGGACTTTCAAAGCAACGGCGAAACACGGCCTTGAAGATGGGAGACAAGTCGTATCTCGAAACGTCGGCTAATACGACAGAATTAACCTAGCTGAGGACCCGAGAAGAATTCATCAAGAAAACTCTTCTAAAAACCTTAACGAGAAGACGGGGAAAATTAGTGTGCCACATGATGAGTCATTATGACCTTATGAAAATACAACATAGTCATTATCTTATAATTGAAAGATTTTGTGTAGATCACCAAGTTTTTAACAGCCGCAGGAGGATTAATGCGCAAGGCTAAATTCTTATCCCAAAAGAATTTGAAACAATTTCCTGAAGTATTTGCTTTAAAATATTGGTTGTTACATTTTATAATGCATGCTGAATAATTGTGATATCATATAATTTAACTTAACTCATTAACTTAAAACAATTCACTGCAATTATACCGATTCGCCGCTAGGTGCGCTGCTATCATCGACCACACAAAAAGGGTCCCGCTTGTAGTGACTGCACAGATATTGGTATAGGTACCCTATTATATTTCAAGAGGACCAAACATTATTTTAATTCCACGTAATGAAGACTCAAAATCAAATATTAATAGCTAGCCTAAATAGCAAGTAGCATTTAAATTGGCTAATAAATTATTCATAATGACTCAGCGGGAAGTAATTGCCCCCTGGTTTTGCTCCATTCTCGAACCGACTACGCCGAAATCCATTTAGAAAAAAATGCGAAGTCCTGGTTTAATGAGGGAGGCCGAAATATGGGGATACTAAAAATGAATTCTTCATTAAGTCCTCACAATTTCCGAGCAAAGCAGCATCCTCTCCTTTTAACTTCAGAAGCCCGTGGGGAAGTGGCAAAATTATACCATCCGCGTGCAAACATCGCATCTTGACCTTCTCTGCTTCCACAACCTCTCCTGGTTAGCGTTAAGACGCACTAATTCCATATAATTCACAATGGTTGCTTCATGAAACGAGCCCACAAGAGCTCTGAGGAATTACCCATCCAGAAAAGATCTACAAAGCTAAGACCAGGCCACAGTTCGAGAGCGTAGCTAGACTTTGGGGGCCCCGAGCCAGATGCACAAAGGGACCCTCTTCATCCATGCATACTATTGCAATCCTAAGATGGCACTTCAGGCCTCTATTCCTCCATTTCTCTCCAAAGACAGTTTTTTTTACCTCTCTGAGGCTATTCTTCCCCGTATCCTGCTTTATTTGTCCTAGATATGTATTTGTCCCTTGGTCTGCCTATGAAGACTATTCCATCAAGGGGATCGGGTTGGTGTGGTGGCTAGAGTGTGTGCTTCCCACTCGGCGGGCTCGGGTTCAATTCCCGGCGGTGGTGAGAATTTCCGGAGACTGCCCGATCCCTGCGTGAATATTGTATGGAGAACATTTCAAGCGCAACACTCCGTCCGTCGAATGGGACGTTAAGCCGTGGTCCCCTTGGTGCCTTTCGTTGTGTGCAGGCTAATGACGACGCCGGGTTTTGCTCAACCCTTCCTTACCTACCCCTTCCCTCATGGCGCAAATGGCCTAAGCTGTCGATCGCCTCCTCCAAATACCATACCTACCATGCTATTCCATCAATGTTTCCTTCCAATATGTTTCCCACGTAACCGCTGTGTGACCGAGTTATTCTTTAGCGTATAGAGTGATCCATCTTTTCGTCGACCCTATTATTTTTTTCATATTATTCCATATACTCGCCTAAACTGTTCCATATAAACGCATAAACCTGCCTCCCGCTTTAACATCCATGGAAACTTCCTCAGTCTCTTGTCCAGTTTCCTCCGTGACAGATCCCAAAGAGTAATACTCGCTGGTATCTCATCTTCCTGGTCTAACGTTACCTCCGGAGTGCCTCAAGGTAGCGTTCTTGGACCTTACCTCTTCAACCTATTTGTTGATGACCTTGCCCCCATTGTCCGTTCTTCCCAAGTCAATACATTACTCTATGCTGATGACTGAAAACTGTTTAAAAAGATAAATGATCTCGCAGACTGTAATATGCTACAGGATGCTGTAAAAAAGACCACAGAGTGGTGCATTATCTGGAGGCTGAAATTGAACTTAAAAAAGTGCACCACAATGACAATATCTGCGAAGAAAACTATCTATTTTGATTTGATCTACCTATCCTTTTTGATTATGCAATTAACTCCTTGCCTCTTAATCGTGTGTCATCCATGAAAGATCTTGGAATTATTGTGTACCAAAAACTTCTGTTCTCTGAACACATTCATGCGATCAAATATAAAGCCATGTCACTCTTAGGACTACACTACCGGTTCACGGATATCTCCAGTCCTACTTCTCAACCATAGTTCTTCCGGCGATCAAATATTGCTCCCCAATTTGGTCAATGTCTGCTCTCACTAATCTTGCCACCCTTAGCAGTGTTACAACTTTTTTGCAAAAATTGTAAAATTTAGAAACCCAAATCTCCGCGAGTCACCTACTAGTGCAGTTTTATCCTCTTTATCCGTCCCTAGTCTCTCCCTTCTCCGACTTCAACCAGACATCAAATTCATTTATAATACCCTTAACTCCCACTTCGACAGTCCTGACATTGTTTCCTTCCTCAACATTAGAGTACCTTCCCGCCACACCCGATCTACTTCTTCACCCCGCATTCCTACACCCAGGCTATCTGTAACTAAGCGCTCACTTTTCTTTCTAATAAATTCTCTCTCCGGTGATAGTGATCCGTTTGCTCAGACACTTAAAAATCTTACTCACCTGTCATCAACATATATATCGCATAATGACTAGATAGCCGGATAAATGTTTGTTTTTCTTTTTTATTCTATTGAAATTTGTAACAAATAATTATTCTTTAATTATTTGACATTTGTTGTTATAAGTGCACTTTAAATTGGCAGTATTGCTGTATGTGTATCTCTTTATTAAAATAAAATTAAATTAAAATCCTTCCTCATTTCTCGCCCTCTCCGTACATATTATCTTGAGCAGTCTCCTCCAGCCCAAAGTCTCGAAGGCCTCTTTTCTCATCACTTTTTCCGGTGGTCCAAGCATCCGAACCGCAAAAGGCCGCTCCCGCTCGTTTATTTCATGAACTGTCTCCTAGTATCCAGTTAATAAAGTTGTATGTAATTCATAAACGTTGGAGAGAAACGTATTTGTAACGACAGTGGGGTATTTATTTGTGATTGCCTCATTCTTTCATGATCACTTTTCCGATGGTAAAAACCTCACAAACATGAAGCGCCATCCTTAGTGCTTATCAGATTAGAAGGAGAACCGACAGAAGGGGAGAGTGTGCAGGCGTGTATACTAACATCAAGGACCACCCAAAAGAACTGGCATTGTTACGTCGCCATAAAATACCCAAATGGAATTATTTTATGCACACACGCAGGATCATTTAGGAATGTTTGAAGTAAACATTCTTAGGATTTTCACGTTTCTAAATAATCAGATTATAAGGCAATTCATGCCTATATTAGAAAATAAATACATTAAACGTCTGCCCACAAATTTTGGAGAGAATACTAAACGTATTAATTAGATCTTTTTGCGGTCAATTATGCACATGAAATTTTCAGCGTAAACGGGAGAAATGCATATTTCTAGGGAAGAATTAAATTTTAATATTCATTAGTTTTCTTTCAGTGTATAAATGTTTTAGTCCACTAGCCTGCAATTGAGGAAAAATGGAAATAAACGATAAAAGAGGATATTTACAACCAATGTACTATGACGAGTGGTTTGGTAAATATATAAAAAGATGCATGGGCCAAGAAGTGCACAAATAAAATTAAATCATCATTTTAATAAAATTTAAAAATGGCACAGCCTCACAGAAGAATCTTGTTAACGCCAAGTTCTTCAAGAAATATAGTAGTACTCTATCCTTCCGAGAAAAATCCCCATGCTGGATAGAAGTTCGTTAGTTCAGACTCAAAGACAATTTTCACGAACTAATTAGAGTTGAAAAACAAAAATAAATAAGCGTTTGCCTTGTGCATTATGTGAATCGTTTTTAGAAATCGCCCTTCAATGTGGAGTCAATTTTGCTATGGAGTAAGTAAGACAAATAATGGCATGCTACGAGAAGCTGGTAAGAAAGATGTGGTGACATGGATGATTATTATTCGAAGCATTTGTATAGCAATGAATGACTTCAAATCTCAATTCATCTTGCCACTATAGAAGACCTAAGCAGTTTCCTTAATCCCTCGAAAAATAAACCAATGTTTTTTACTTATTGGGCAATGAGGCAAACTGTGTAGCATTGCGAAATGCATGTGTTTAATCAAAAGGCTTATTTATATTATAAAGCTTTTTTAAAGTCAATTACTTAACCTTTAAATGCCAAAAATGTTCTATCCACTTATTTAAGTTGAAATTTTTATGCCATTTCATATTCTTTATATTTTTTTATTTTAATGTTAATACTATTTATACCTTACGTGGTTCTTCATTAAATGATAGACCTTGATAGAGTGTGATTGAGTACCCGAAAATGTTCACTAACTGCATCTTTGCAAATGTTGATGCGCAGATCCCTTGAATAGAGTAGCTCCCGAATAGCCCTTAAAAAATGGCCCTCAAATGAAAATAATGAAAGATACCAATTTGCAGAGTTATACTGCAATCATTCAGTAAGTACTTTGAAACCTAAACTTCGCCGGCCAGGGAGGAAGGGTAGCGCCCGCCACGTCCGGCCGCGGCGGCGCACTCCTCGTAACGGCTTCGCTCCTCGAAGCTCCGCTCTCGAATTCCCCGGGGCCAGGGGACAAGTGAGGTACCCCGCGGCTAAAAGTTACTTTTTCCGAACTATAATGCAGAAATTCATGTAAGTGCAAATTTCGGAAGAAATCGGTCAGCAGAAAGTGAAGGAAACGTTGTGTGAATCTTATAGGAATCAAAATTTCGGTGGTTGTTTTTTGGTATTGTTAATTTTTTATCTCTGTAACTAAGGGCGATGAAAACAATTTGCTGCCATCATGTGATAGAAGACATTGTTAGCATATATAATAGTCATTTTCATTACCCAACCCACGAAACTACGTCGAGGGCAGCGGAAAGTATGAATTTTTTTCGTAAAATCTACTTTCGGACGGATTTCGCGTGACGTTGTACGTAAAAATACACTTCAAAAATGACAGAAGGACATTGTTACATTCAACATCTTCCATGGGTAAGAGAAATTACTCGAATATCATCCATATTTCAGGAGTAATATAGTAATTAGTAAAGGTCTGTCCGGAAAAAATGGGAAGTTTCCGCCATTTTTTATATAAATATATAAATACACGCAGATCATCGCACTCAATATGGATACACTTTAGGAGGTATAACCCCTGATTAAGAACAAAGGACAGAAATTGTTCACCAGCGCAAAGGTAAGTTTGAAAATTCTATGTTACGCTGAAAACCCCCACCACTTCTAACTTCCCAAGACAGGGTTGGCTGATTGTAAAAGCATCATCGTTGAACAGTAGTTTATTCAGATTTCAGAGCTATAAGTCATAAATTAAGGACTGATATTGGAGAGAAATTAGCAGCTACCGATACGAATCCTTTTCATTATCTAATGCAGGGCCTGTTTTTAAATTCAATTTCCATTTCAAGTCTCGGGATTTTCCTGTTGACCTCAGTTCTGGATCACAGTGCATCTAAGGCAGAGAGCTATTATGTGTACTTCCTCGGTGAGTATGCCTTTGTGGACTCTTAAAGTTTGTTTCAAACTCTGAACGATCTACGAAATCGAATTAGCGACGGTACTCACTTTGTCTTTGAATCACGATAACAAGAGCCTCGTGTGTGTGTAAACATAAAAATATATTCTTACTAAATCCATTAATGTATAGTATGTGTTCATATTGTTTCGTAATCTTTCTTCTAAGCATTATTAAATTTTTCCATGCTAAATGTTAATTCTTAATGGTATTTCCTATTCGTAATGGCTCCTAAAAGAAGACTTACTGAAGTTTGCGAGCTTTTTCAGAAGTAAAATCTCACGGTGACTCCCAAAGCGTAATACTACCTAGTGCACTTACAGTTTCAAAAAATCCAGTTCATGATAGCAGTACAACCGATAAAATTTAACTGAACTTTGATAAGAGCAAACTTACTATAAGTTAAAACGTTCACAACCAGATAGTACGTAAAATTAAATCTAACCTGCAAAAATCGTATGGCAAGTTATTTGGAGGTGGCGACCGATTCCATGTAAGGACAGGATGGGTGGAGAGAAACCCGGCGTCGGTATATGCTCTTAATGAAAGCCTTCAGGGGAAATGTGGATTAAAGTCCCATCTGACGGACGAATTGTTGCATTTTAAGTGCCCTCCAAACAGCACTTAAACAGGAATCCGGAAATCTCTTAAAAATCTCCGCCACACCTGAGATTTGAACCCAGGCCCACCGAATTGGAAGCCTTCACTCAAGCCACTACACCAACCCAATCCCCCACGAGAATGAATCGTGTCAAAGGACGAAAACCAAGGGTGAGTAGTAATGTGGATTCTGTCCAAAATGCTTTTATTCGTCGGTCGAAATAACCGCGGAGAAAATTGAAAGCACTCAAAAAAGATAATTGCAGACCCTTTATTTTGTTAACAACTCTGCTCCGGCCCCGAACTCAAGACGGAGCGAGGTGTATGAGAAGAAGGGGAATATCGCCATTAGAAGCCGTGGATTCGTTATTTCTAAAGGACAACGGAGTAAATGAGACTCGGAGCTGGAAGATGAATGAGGTTGTGTGAAGGCATTGTTATCCGCTCCGCCCGAGAGATGGAGACACGAGCGGAGTGGGGTCAGACACCAAGATGCGAACACCACCTCACCCCCCTTTTATTTATACGGCCTATGTAGGCGAAGGGTGGGAAATTCTCCTCCAATGGTATTCTTATGGCAGAGTTAAAAATGTTAAACTTTCACGACTTACTGCACGCCTCAATTTATGCGCCGAATCAATTTCATTTAAACTCTTTACTTCGAATACGGAAAGCATTTATATTATTTAAGACGGGATAATAGGCAATTATTACAAAAAAAAACAATAATTTTTATCGCTTTCTTCAGTTTTCTCGTTGTAGACCTCGAAAAACACAAACACATATGTATCCCCAAGGATTACTTAATGTACCGCTTCTCTAACATTTATCCTAAGGGATAAAAGAAGGGAAAAATATCCAGACAAATGGTAAATAAAAAGCATGCTGGTCTACATGTTTATTTGAGCAACGTGCAGATATAATGATTAAAAAGGCAAGTAAAGGTTAAACGATTATAATTTCTCTTGGTGAATACTACCTACTACACTCTTGAAATTGTGACAAAAATATGAAATTGGACTTCCATAAAGTAACACAGCCTTGAGGATGGGAGACAAGTCGTCTCCCGAAACGTCGGCTTATATAAAAGCATTAACCTGGCTGAGAACCCGAGAAATATTCGTTACGTAAAGGTTCATTAGACATCAGTATTGGTTGCCTGATAACTATGCCAGTTATTATTCATAAATATACGGTTTTGATCAATACTTAGCAGCCCACGAAATGTTAAATGAGAAAAATTCCATAGTACCACCATAAAAACTTACACAAAAGTAGGTCTATTAATTTCCAACAGATGAAAATCGAAAAATTCGGATTATCCGACCTGTGCATCTCGGAGGCTACGGTCGAAGAAAAAAATGGCTTAAACATTTCGTTGGAAATGGAGCAACGGAAATAAGAAGAGCCATATTGAGATGAAGGAGGAAAATGGTGCACAAAAGGAAAGGAAATGAATAAAAGTGCAAGCCGTCTGCGAAGTATGAAATTTTAATGAAATTTGATGGTGATGAGGAGACTTGAGTTTTTGGCGCGCGCGCGAATGAGGGCAAAAGACGCGGGGAACTTGTTTTTTATGTTCGACAAAGAACAAAGGAGGAGCGCGAGTACTCATTTTTTCTCCTGTTTTCATTTTCTTAAGGGCTCGAATAACTAACGCCGAGCACTACATGAAATGTCAGCGAAAATTCCTGAAGAGCGCCCTTTCCTTCCGACCTATTAAACTGACTGTGGCGGGCGCGCTCATTCCGTTATAAGAATTTCCGGGGTCGGATGACAGACAGGGAATTGAATCGTCAGTGCGGAATGTGGTCGACTCTTATGCTAGATCACGACAAATGAAAAGGGTGAGAGCCTCCAAGAGCAACGAGCCAGGGAGTATGAGAATCACAAAAGCCATTACGTCGCCATAATGCACTCAAACATGTGTATTAACTTATCCTTTCTCGGTAATATTGAAGGTGAATTCCAGTAGGGTCAAATCGGAGTCGAATAATTCGCTAACACTTCACGTAAATCTACATGCTGCCCAGCATACCGCTTTAATAGGCGTGTTGCGGGGGTGTTACGACGCCAGCCAGAAGCAAATAAAAAGGCATTCAGAATACAATGTTCCCCTCGGTGTTTAACGTTGAATTATATTGTGATTTATGGGCCCTATATCCATTGCTATGTTAAAATAACTTGACAAATAAAAGTAATTTTATATAATGATAATGTTTGGTTATTGAGTAGAGCGTTGGGTAATTGATCAAATTGTTCGGGAGTAATTAACCGTGTGAAGCCTTCGGACATCACAACCCCAAACGAAAATACGAGTGAGGGTAGGACAAAGGACACGGCATAGAGAAAGGAGCTCTCGTCCACCCTACCTTGCATGTGTAATATCACGCATGAGGCTTTTTCTGGGGTGAGCTCTACCCCCACCTTTCTCAACACATCTTCTCGTTCGAACCATGCGAGAGTAATTTCGTATTTATTGAATTGTTTGTAAAAAAAAATAGACCTTTTTTACGTATGTTACTTTTACGGGACTCGGCAAGTAGATAACTCCAAATGTCTCCTTCGTCTGGGGTCGCAAGGCGGAGATAAGAGCTTTAAGTGAAGAACGCAATGTGCTGAGACACCAATCTCGCCTTAACGCCTAACTACGGTTTAATTAACGAGATTACGTAATTCCATGGAGGCCCTTCCCAGTGCCCTAATTACGCTTCCATCGCACTTGCTCGTTCGCAGCCTTCATCAAATGCTGATCTCATGCAAATTAGCATTAAGCAAGAGCCAGCGTCTGCTGTGCACAAGACGAATCGTGAGCGGTGCCCTTATTCGCAAATTGAGGGAGTGAGACACATAGACGCGGCCATCCGCAAACGCATCTTCACCCAGGCAGTCAAGACCAATCGGGTTTCACACCGTGTAGGATTTTCCAAATCTTCTTCCAAAGTTTCGCCCACAGTCCCCAAGGGTTTGATATTCCTGGATATTTTCAGGGATTACATCGGCAACCATGGAATAGGTCATTGAAAGAATCGATTTAGATCCAAAGGCAAAATTAATAAAGACACCTGCTATAGCATAAGCAGAATGTGAGAATACCTCCATTTTGTCGAAGGGGCAGCCAATCTGGACGCTGAAAGAGCAAACGCTCCGGCAGGTTTCATATAAATCTGATGTAAGAGAGGTTAGGCATTGGATTCCTGAATATCTGAGAACGAGCTTATCCGGTGTAGGTACAACCTGAGAAATCTTCATCGCCATTTTTCGCCGAGAAAAAATGAGACAGTACATTAAAATTAATTTTAACATGTCATAATTGAGAAATTGACGATAAAAAGTAAGGCATTTGAAAAATAATACACCGTAAAAATACTTCTCCGGCTTTCTACCAGTTGATGGCGCCAATGTTTGGAAAAAATACTTTTTTTCATAATCACAAAGTTCTCTCTCTGCTCAGTTCGGAATCTGTTTTTCTAATCATTGCACGCTTATCATATTCCACTTTCTTTCTTTTCATCGCTATAGCAGAAAATGGTTTAATAACGAAAATACTTTAAAATATAATGAAGTTTATAATCATGCATTCATCAATTTCAATAAACTTTCCACTTTAGTTTAGCATCATGAATACATTAAATATCAGCGATAAATTGTTAAATGTGATGCATAAATGTAAAATGACATCTTCTACAAATATGGGTGAATAAAATGAGGAATTCCGTCAAATATATGAAAAAAGGTCTCTTTGACCATATCTGGTAGTTATTTTCATGCATCGACGATCAATTTTAAGGATAATTCAGACTTCTACCACTTACTTCAGCAATTAATGCAAAGAAAAAACACCGTATTTATATAATTTATGCACTACATTTAAACATTTCAACTAAATTCTAAACGGAGAATAAGTGTCCTCGCTGCGTCCTTCAACTTCCACGTGACTCTATGCAATCATCCACATTTTCAGAAAGAGAGAGAGAGATCCCTCCAAAGCGTGCTTTCTTATTTATTGCTGTCTTCTTTCTTTCTGCATCCTCGGAGCCGAAGCTCTTGACCCAAAAAGCAACGCCCCTTTTTCCCCATCCACTCGCATTCGCATAAAAATCGGAGAATCAAGGCCTGCCTGCGCAATTGAAGACATTCTCATCTCTCCATATCACTTCAAACACCAAAGGTAAGGACGTGGTCCTCATCATGATAGCCGAAATTCCTTTACGCCCACGTAAAAGCACCGATTCTGAGGGGGATGAAACTTTCTTGGGCTTCCAGCCGGGTCAGCGTTGGCTACATGGCGACGTTTCGGTAGCCGTCTTTCGTCAGGGCATGAACGAGGTGTCCCTGGTAACGATAGCAGGGAAAGCTTCCGAAAATATTGGAGCCACCTCTGACGCGGCTGAAAGCCCAAGAGAGTTCCATCGACATTATTCACAGCTCTAAATTCAAGCCATTAAGATTATGAGGATATTTGGAGGGAGAAAAAACATGATTCATGGCAAAATAATTGCAACTCTAACAAAATTCACTAACTCTTAATTAACATCTTAGAGTAACTAGGAAACAATAATAAGATAAACAAAGTATAATTTGCGATGATAATTCATTGATACCCGGGTCACGCTTTGTAAAAAATAAGTGGTATAAGTAATTGTGTGATATCCAGGAAAACATGATTGTAACTCTATTCAGAATATTTCAATGACTTCAGAGGTATGGTGGGTAAAGCGTTTGGCTACAGAGCGAATGGCAGCATGTTCGAGTCCCGAGAGAGGCAACAACTGAAACAACCCTTTATATTCAATAAGGTGTAAAAGAAATGATGCTGAGATAATAAGATGTTTTCTGCATCTATAGCTGTTGTCTGTAAATTATTCTTTTAATGTGCACATTACCATTGAAAAGGAAGAGGAAATTAATTCATATTATTTAAGGTTTATAACGGTTAAGATAGTTTAACAAGGGGAACTTAGCAGTGGCGTAGCCGGGGGGGGGGGGGGGGGGGGAGTTTTTCGGGTCAAATTCTCCTCTCCCTTGCACCTGTAAAGCTTTTACTTCATACAATTTATAAACTTTATTTTAATAAATACTAATGCAAAATTACTATTAATTACTAAGTCCTAAAAATCACGTTTTCAAATCCCAAAATTATCGGGGGATGACCCCTGGAGCCTTTGCCTTTGGGTGTTTTCCATACACCCCGGAAGGGCCCCGAAATCTCCGGTAAACACCCCCCCCCCAATTTTAGACTCCTAGCTACTACACTGGAACTTAGCGCATTTGAGCTACCCTTTTCAAATCCTATCGAAGCATCCTATCCCTCTCGTTCCATTGACATTCCTCCCCCAACATTCGTTTTCACATCTCCTATTCGTGTTGCATGCGCTCCATCCAAATCTTCCATCGCCCCCTCCCTATCTCATCAACAGCATTCGCATCCCCATCCACCGATTAGAACACTTCGTCGTTCCTCTTCCTCTCCACCCACCGCCATTCTCCATCCATTCCCTGATCTCGTTTACATCCACATCTCTAACGCCTTCATTCATACACTCATTAGGGATGGCAACGATTAATCGTTTGATGGAAATAGTCGATTTTTCTCTTTCGATTAATCGATTATTTATATGATAATAAGTAACCAATTAATTGAATGATTAATCGATATTTATAAAATTAATCGCAATAATCAAGAATCAGAAAGAAATAAGGATTATTTATTTTTTGTTTAAACTTTGACTTCATATTACGTACTTCATTTGTTAGGAATAAGCCTGGAACACCTGGAATGAGGCTGGAATCCACATTTCTTAAACAAAAGATGCTTTCGGAATTTGACGGACAATTTGACCAAGCTGAAAATATGTTTCTGCCAGCTGATGCAGCCATTCTCTATCCCCGACTTAAAAAGGTACATTTCTCCAATCCTCAAGCTGTAGCGTCGTTCCTCAAAAAGATCAGAACGGATATAGCGGATTCCGAAACTGCTGTTGCGGAAAGTTCAGGTGATACATCAGAATATGGTGCTGAGGACTTCGATTGATTAATCGATTAATATAATCTTTTTGCCATCCCTAATCCTCATTCCTCAACGTCCAAGTTTGCGGGCACTAGAGCACTGCACCCCACCCCAGATAAGGTTCTTCATTGGCCTTCGCTTAATAATCTTATACGAGTATCCTCTCATTAGCTCGTTCCTTGTATGCAAATGCCTCCCAAGCAACCGCTATCCTCCTCCTGATTTCATTACTTATGTGTCCGTTTTCCTCTGATGTGCGACCCAAATAGTTGAACTTGTCCAGCTTTTCTGCCCTGTGCCTATCTACTTTCATTTTAATCCTCGCATTCTTAATTGGCAATGCTCCACAATACCATTAAATGATTAAAGGGAGGTGACAAAGGGTGGGGATATCCACCGTTACACTACCCTGGCCAGCCTGAAAAACTCAAATGATTTTTCCAATTGCATAAATTACCCTCCTAAATCATTTCGTGTTGCCAAAATCCCTCCCTACCTCATAATGGTGGTAATATAGTCAATTTTTCCCCGTTCTACACTTCACGGAGATAGATATATAATGTCACAAAATTCAACCAACAAATTAAGTTAATTCGCTTGAAAAACGTTAATGGAAGTAAACGAATTATGCTCTTGAATACAGTTGGCTATCTCTGTTGATGCATGTTATTTACAGCCATTCTATTGTAGATATAAATAATTTGCAACGTCAACCTGCTATTATGCTGTTACCTCCATCGAGCTTTTCATTAAAATTTAAGAAAGAGCAAAAAGAATGAAAATTTAAAATAATTATAAATACTATATTAGGGGGATGAAGCATTTGAAAAGGATTAATCTCCATCTTATTATTTTATGTTCGAAAAATAAACAAAATGATTAGGGACCATGTTATCGACTCCGTGAAGAGTAGAACGGGAAAAAATTGTCTATATTACCACCATTATGAGGTAGGAAGGGATTTTGGCAACACGAAATGATTTAGGAGGGTAATTTATGCAATTGGAACAATCCTTTGAGTTTTTCAGGCTGGCCAGGGTAGTTTAACGGTGGACATCCCCACCCTTTGTCGCCTCCCTTTAATGTTCTTTGTCGCCTCCCTTTAACGTTAACATGTTATCTTGTATATGAATGCATGTGATTGTCAAACAAGTTTATTGTAAGAGAGGACTATCTAGTCCTAAATTCACTTGTGAAATAAAGACGACATTATCTTACTTCACATGCATGGCATTAAATTGACTTACATAAATAGAGGAAGTCATGACATTAGTGGCACTACTTTATTTATTGGGAAACTTTTTTGGCCCAGAGTGTCTGGCAAAATGTTTGCCTGACGAGCCAATCGAAGGACTCGACGTAAAAAGTACATCCAATATATTTTCATTCCTTCTGCACACAAAGAACTTTCTAAAAGGAGTGGGTCAATGAAACTGTTGGTGCAGCTTTTCACCCGTTCCAATGCGCTCATAAGAGAAAAAATAGTTTCCAATAGACCTAGCTTAATATTAATAACACTTTACAGCTCAATGATTTTTTTGCCTGCAGATTTCCCACGAAATCCTAACGCGGTGACACTTAAACCACAACAGCCGAGGCCTGCGTTTTAGTGGAAATTCGTGAGGAATAAATTTTTATGATACTATTTTCATTAAGTTTTCTTCAATTTGCACTGAATTTTGGTTAAAACGTACGATTTTGCAACAAATGGACTCTTTACCTCCGTTTTCAGTTGAGAAATATTCTCGTGGTGTGACTTGCTGAACTTATTATGCCCTATTGCAAAATAATATATGTATTTGAATTAAGGTGGAGTACTTATAAGCTATTTTTTATTTGTTTAGGAACGCTACCGGTGGCAGAGAGGACAATAGGCGTAGTAAAAACCTGACCCCAATTCTTATTATTTCTATAGACGAGCACTAATAGCTGTTTATATTTCCGGCAATTCCGATTTAATTATTACTGTAATTTGGTCATGATGCTTAATTGACAACTATACCACTCGTAAATTAGAGAAAGAACAAGAACTAGCATAATATTAATTCATTCTCTCGAGGCATGAAATATCGATTTCGCTAGAAACTGTGAAAAAAGACTCGTGTGTTGGATGATAAGAGACGGAGGGTAGATGTGATGTCTAAAGAAACACGATACCGCAATACTCATGAAGGAAGGGACTATATGAAGGCCTCTGAGAAAGTCACACCAGATTATTTTGAGAGGAGAGATGACCTTGCCTTGAAGTACTCGGGCAGGAGTGGTATTCATTGAAAGATAGAGACACATGAGGTTTTAAAGGGATACACTCAGAATTACTTTCATGTTACCTTCGGAAACTGTTCCCTTGATATGAGAATCAGGGCTGTAGGACAGTGGTAAATTCATTAAAATCCATGCTATTGGTTTTGATTATGTAAAAGCAGAATTTTAGCATGTTTAAGTGTTTATTCCACAATATCTGAATTTTTTGCCACTTTCAACGATCAATTCCATTATTTTCCTGGTGCATACCATTTTATAATTTGTACACGGATATCTTGATGAGAGAATGCGAAGTCTTATTAGCTGTTAGTAATACTATCATAAATAAACCGGGTGTCACGACGCTTTTTATTAGACAGCTTTTACACTACTTCAACCTAAAGCTTAAAAACCATTCAGGTATATACCTCGTACATACTTCAAGTTACTTTAATCTTTTTTGGCAACCCTAAACAACAATATTCGATTGCTTCCTAGTTCGATAGCTCTTATACTTGAAAAAATATATTTAAAACTGAATAAATTCTGGAAAACGGCGTTTCTCCATGAAGTTCCTCGGCCAACAAAAGTTACCACGTTAGCATTAGGATTGTTTGCATTCAGTTTGAGTGTTGTAAAAACCTTTTCACACAATTTAATCCGCCATGATTTTCCATGTACGAATCAAATAAAACTTTCATTACCTTTCGTATCTAAAAAGTTGAAAGCAAAATGTCTTGACGGTAAACAAAAAAGTTACCCACTAAAAACGATTTCAGCTCAAAATTTCAAAGAAAAATAACCTACTATAATTGGAATAATTAAAGTTAAACGCTGAATTTAAACAGGAAGTGAAGATAAAAATGTTTTACTAGGCTCCCCATTTTTTTAAGAATCTTAGCTACGTTTAATTTATTTAGCTCTCGTTCACGCCGGTTGTTAAGGTTGATTTCCATTGATGAAGTGAAAGAAAAATGGCTATTTTAGAACTACAATTACAATGATCACAATAAAGCGAATCTTAAGTAAATTTTAACATCAGAAATAAATACATGATTCCTTTTTTCTCGCAATGATGTGAATTTCTACCGCAAATCTCAAATTAAAGTAAGTTGAGAAGCGAAAGGAAAAATGTTTACTCTTAAATTCCCCTTCCCTGAGAATGTTCACTTCGCACTCTCGTGTATTAGTCCAGGGCAGGTACTACCCTCACCTATCCAAACTAACCAACGGGTTAAACAACTGAGTGAGTTAGAGTAACAATTTCACTTGAAACAAACTCGATCTGAACAGGTTTTTTAGATCATTGAAGTACCTATAGAGCTTTTTCTTATATTTTTATGTGAATAGCAAATAAATGAATTAATATCACAATATCTTCACTGGGGAAATTGAAGTCTTTTGTTCTTTAACCCTGAATTTATGACACTCCCGTGGATTATTCTAGGGCACAGAGGCTTCCAAATCAGCACTATTCCCTCGTGGTTATAAATCGACAATCTAGAGAACGCTGTCTTGGGCGTGGACAAGAGAGACTCTCACTTATCTCAATTTACCTTAGCATTCTAGCTTTGTAAGAGTGATATGATGATAAAACTGATCAAGGCATTATTTCAAATAAAAAGTAAAGGAGCTAAATTCCTTGAACTAGTAAATCATCAGTGCAAGCGCTAATGAGGACTGAAATAGCGACAGCACAGATCTCGCGCAGAGAAGTGGCCAAGAGAAGACATATTTAGGGCATAGGAGGTCACGTGATATCGCAGCGCGCCAATAAAACAAGAGGGCAATTAACTCAAGAGAAGAGAACGCAGTCGCCACTCGACTCGCCATTGCCAACAGACTGTGCAAACTCCGAGCGAAGGTACCTACTCTCGATCCAGAGCGTTTTAGTCTAAGTAAGTAAATAAGCCAGCAAAAAATTCATTAGAAGGAAGAATAATTGTACTCTCTACTTAATATGCAAATGGCATGTGTCTTTTATCATTAATATTCTCAATTATGGCGCTCTGAAATAATACCTAGCGAGGGTAAAATTTCTCGTTTTCGAGAGCAGTCTGACGCGCGGGAAAGAAATTCTCCCAATTATCGCCGAAAATGTATTCGTGGCGAGAACGCGAGGCCAGATGGAAATGGAATAAATAAGCCTCTCTCTGCCGCATTGTGCGCGGGAATATAAATAGATATCAAAACCCACGCGCCATAACTTTTCAAGTGCCTCTCGCCAAGTTTAAGTTGGACTAAATATTGAAAATAAAATAAAAATCACGATAAAAAAATGAACTACTATAATTCAGAACAAAAAAGCAGTTATCCGGCGTATTCAACCGCTTCAATTTTTCAGGATTTTTGGCTGAAACGAAAAAGTAAATGAGCGAAAATTTTCGTTATTATAATCCAATCCATATGACGGAAAATAACCTAACGCGTCACAGCGAAACTAAATGCGCATAGAATGTTGTGTGCGTCTCTCAAAAGGCTCTTAGTTTCGCAAAAGCTGGAGTTAAAGGCGGATATTATGTGCCCTTTTAATCATTAAGGAATTCGCTGTTCAAAAATTCATGAGCTCTTTCTCCGAGGCCCTCTTGCAAGAAACACAGGCCTCCTTTTTTTTAGGCTATAAAGCGAAAAAATGGAATCCCAACGTTAATGGATGGGCTCACCCCTGCCACACGCCTTTTAGGCGACTTGCGGGGTACGTAGATGTAGATGGCAATAAAAACTGCGAAAACGATGCTTTCCACATTTCCACAAAGGAAAAAAATAAATAAAATAGAACAACAAAATAGAATGAGGCATAGCAAGGTCAATAGGATTCGGTGGCGGCGGGGATAAGTCCTCGCCTTGGAATCCGAAGGTGCCGGGTTCGATTCCCGACTGGTAACCAAGGAATGGGTAGTTTTAAATTTCAAATTCTTGTAACTGAGAAACCTGTTACCACTGCAGAAATAATCATTGTAATAATTATCAAGATTTTCAATGCATCTCAAAAGGTGATACCACGGCCACGACGAACTGACTTGGATTGATCCTGCAATCAATGAAGACGTGGTATGGTATTTGGAGAAGGTAACCTACAGTTAAGGTCATTCGCGACATGAGGGAAGAGTAAGGGAGAGAAAGGGTGGAGAGAAACCCGGCGTCGCCGTTAGCCTGCTCTCAACGAAAAGCGCCGAGGGGACTGCGGCTTAACGTCCCATCCGACGGACGGAGTGCTGTGCTTATAGTGCCCTCCAATAAGCACTTAAGTAGGGATCGGGCAGTCTGTGGAAAATCTCTGCCACCGCCAGGATTTGAGCCCGGGCCCACAAGTTGGGAAGCTTATACTCTAGCCACCACACTAACCCAATTCCCATAGTCAATGATACTTTGATTGACTTTAATAGCGGAATTGTTAATGGCTAATCATAGAAGACTATATTTCCACAGTCGGAAAGAAATCTTGGGATTTGGTTTGGTGTGGTGGATTGATTATTGGCTTTCCAACCCATGGGCCCAGGTTCGAATTTTAGCGGGTTCTGAGATTTGAAGATAATTCCTCATCCCTATTTAAGTGTTATGTGGAGGACACTTCAAGTACAGCACTCCGTCCGTCGGATGGGACGATAAGCCGTGGTCCCCTTCGCGCCTTGGCGCCCACAGGCTCATGCCGACGCCAGGTTTCTCTCCTCCCTTCCCTTCTCATCCTATCCTCATGACGCAAATGACTATAGCTGTCGGTTGCAATCACTAAATACCATTCCATGCCAGGAAAGCATTGTACGCAAAGAAATAACATGATGGATCAACACACATCCACTGGAACACTCAGAGCTATAGCTAGCCTCATTGATGGAACTTACATCATCAGTCATCCACGTGGAAATAAAACTGAATTTTAATAATTACTTACAGGCACAAAAGAGATGGATAGCATTGAAGATTTCGGAACAACAACGTGTATGTAATCATCCATCAACATCATCTTGGCTTAACTTTGCACCATTCGAATCGATATAAACCATTAATATTCCACAACAATCCAGATTCTTAACTCGTGGCGTCAGAATTTCCACCAAAAGGACTGCATAGACAAAAGGACTCCATAGTCCACTCTTTAGAAGTTTGGTTAGCGTTAAAATCGGTATATTAAAATTCTGGTAGTAGAGTTTTCAACTGGAAAGAAATTGCATTAAATGAAATGCATGCATGAATTTTATGGGTTATTATGAATAAATTTTTTGCGTTTTCCGCACATTTATTTACCTGCGTGTGCATGGCAACATCGGCGAAACCAGAATACCAAAATATATACAGACTATTTCATTGAGATATTTTGACTGCTATGCTATCGCTGAACAGTTATATGAAGGTCATTAGTTTTTCATGAATATCATCAAAATTTATGCAAAGGAAAAAGAAATCTAAGAAAAAAACCACAGTGGTCGGGGAGGCAATTGAAACCCGATCACTCCTGGATTATTTTAAACCGAGACAAGGCCCTGATGCTAAAGGAAAATAAGAGACCCTTAATTTCCAAATGGAAGCCCCTAAAGAATCGTCTCCCGCAACCACAACAATGGAAATGATCGTTGCTCTGTGGAAAAGCCCTGAATCGCGGCGGCGCCTCTGTCCTTTCATCCTTACAATCCCATTCCCCTCCCCGGGTGATCGGGCGTATCAGCTTTATTATTGGGTTCCGTCCCCGGTGTGTTGCATCCATTAAAGGGCCCCCCTCGGACCCTCATTCGATGTGAAAAAGCCTCCAGCACTTCAGTGGAAGTGCTAAAGCATATACGAAGAAAAATCAGAAAAAAATTATTCTGAAGTATGTGGCATTTTTTAATGTACACCCTCCAAAAAATTTCTGGTAACCCCCCCAGAGATTCCTCCAAAATTTTCTCCGAACATCCGAACTTATCCGCAGAACAGTCCCGCTAAGGACGTTTCGCAATACGGTTTTTCCGCAAAGGATTTTCGTGCAAAGGCCCTTCGACTCAAAGTCTCGGAACTCTTGTCTCCGAACTCTATCTTCCGTACTCTGCACTCCGAACTCCGCCCTGAGAATTGACATTAAATTGAGAGAGCGGAGGGGCAACAGACACGATTTATATGGTTTTCACACGTTTCTCTCTTGAAGATCCATGCCGCTTTGATGAACACAAACACACTTATTGAATTGAAAAAAAATTAACAAGTTTGTAACAACGATCACACTAATCCTTCTAAGAAACCAATTAATGTCTGTTATTCAATCAAATCAACTCATTTTCATGTAGGTCTTTCCAAATCTCCCAAAATAATCCCCTTTCTTTGTTTCAACAACGCCTTGGCAACCCAACATATTCACAATCTGCAGTCCGACGATAAAACAGCAATTATTTTCACCAAATTTGCGTTTAAGTCTCTACACAGACTAGTTTTCCATCCACTTCCTCGCTCTGTCATCGGTGGATACCGTACCGTGACGTCACGCAAGGGCGCTCCGATGACGTCGTGTTTTCAAGCAGCCGGAGAGTAATTTGAAAGACACATGTCTCGGTTAAAAAACATTACTCATCCGCAAACTTTTCGGCGAGAGCACTTGAGGAAGGGACCTTCTTATACTAGTAAATTTAAAAAAAATGCGGAAGTTCCCTATTTGCAATACACATCCGTGATTGTGTCGCTCCGATTGTCGCATCCCAACGACGTCGATTCTCCTTCTTTTCATATCGCTCGCACACTAAGAGCCCCGAAGGCAGCGCCACTCCCGGCGAAGCACAATTTCGTCTCTTCACCCAATCTGTTCCACTCACTCCATATCCGAGCTGAATTTCTCCTTGCACTCTCTTTTTTATCACCAAATCCTCTAAAAAAAGAGTCAGCTTCCAAAAAACCACACGCGTGGCGAGAGGCATCCCACATTCACTGGCACGCACTCACCACCCAACCCAAACACACATACCTACACACAAGGCAAGGGCACTCTGCCTCTCTCCACAACCCGCCCAAGTGAACCACCGACGAACGGTCGCACGGCGGCATTTTTTCCATTCGCGGGTCCTCTCAAATTTAATTCGCTCCTGCGAGTGTCCCTTCGAATGGGGCGGACCACTCCTTCGCCCTTTCCATTTGCTCTGATTTCAAGCCAAAGGTGAACGTCCCATATAGCTACTCCTCACATCTACTACTACATACTACCCCGCAAGCCTCCAAAAAAGGCGTGTGGCAGAGGTTGTTAAGGCAAATGCTCAAACCAAATTACGAGTAGCATTTATTGAAATCCTTTATGGCTCGGGGGAAAAACGAATTTCCGCATCTATCCGTTCGGCCAAATATCTCTCTTAATTTATCGCTTCTATCAGACCTGGAAATATAGTGCGGTTCTAATATTATGTTCTCCGTGCCGCTCTTAAAGATATTCATTCTCAAATGTTCAAGCAATCTAAACCTAGCGCGCAGGCTCCGAGTCTCCAACGGCTCCCAGCCTGATTCGGTTAACATCTGCGTAACGCTGTACGTTGGCCCGTGGTAGTTTTTGACGAACGCGCATATTACGTAGCCATATACGGATTTACCGCCTGTGTAGAGGTGGGCTTAATTATCTGCGTGTACCTTCGCTAGCACATGAAGGCCACAGACATATTTTATTCCATGGAAATAATATAAAAATATTATGGAAATTGAACGTTTAATATAGTCAAAGTTGAAATGAAAGATAGTTGTACTTTTCCACAATAATGTAATTTATTTACGACTCCTTTCGGCGCCTCAGGTACTAGATCAGACTGTCATGTACCAGATGATTGCTCTGTGAGCCGAAATGCGTCGTATATATATATTAAATTATTGCAGAAAAGTAAAACTAATTTCAATATGTCGAACTTTCACGTTATAAATCCTGAATCAGTTGAAACCTTTGGTCAAAGTCTCTGAAATTAATGATTTGGCGAAAAAGAAAATCATGAAAAATTTTCGAACGTGAATGGTCTAATTTGAGTTTATAAACCATTAGAACTGAATAAATTATCTAATATATACTGACTGTAACACGCCTCGTCGGAGAGAGTCACCTGCGGCGAGTGTGAGAACTAGAACGACACAACCGCTCGCATAAGCGAGAGGATGGGCTGTCCAAAAGTGGCGGGAGCGATTCAATTTTTATTTCTCAATATTTTTAATGCATATCATTTACAACCAAGAGAAATGGAATTTAAAAATTATGAACTTTCCTTATCAGATCATCAATAATGTAATTTTCGGCCGACACCATAAATTGTTTTCATATTTCTCCATTAAATTCGGATTATATCACAGGCCTGAATTTTTCCGCTTTTACCTACCGCGTTCCTCAAGTTCTGTTCACTGACTCTTTTGTATTTTAGTGCCCTGAATCCAAGAATGGGCTTGAGTCCTAGGTTTTTCTCGATCACGTCTGATTTTTTAGCAAATCTACCAAGTGCTTTAGTATCATCTACAGAAATCGAAATTGTGAGGCGTAAAATAATTGTTGCATTGACAAGTGAAAAACAAAATAACATGCATATTCGTATACTAATCGATGCAGGAATTTTTATTACTTTTATTACTAATTTCACCTGTGAAATTAAACCAATTTTATGCTATTTCAAGCAGTTTTTACCTTTTCATGGCGAATAAATATATTTCATTTCTCATTTCTGTATCATTTCGCACAGTAACAAATATAGCACCGACTAAACGCTGCAAGAGTAAATGCAACTGATAGTAAGTGCTACAAAAAACCTACGTCAGAGGTCGCACGATGAGAAAATATACCACACATTGTAAAATTATCATTAAAATGCATTGGAAAAATCATTTTATGACTAAGGAATCTTCATTCATTTTATCTGGGAAGGAAGGCCTTTGAGAAAAAGATAAACGTCTACTAAAATGAAAGAAACCCATTCCAATAGATGACTACAATTTAAGCACATTTTCAAATTGGTTAGAGAATTAATCCCATAGCGTGGCCAATTAAGTTACCGCTTTGAAATCTAAACTGTCAGTATTGACGAACCCGTTGGTTACATACATTGCTTGCATTGTATTCATTATTTCATTGTAATCCACAATATAATACACTTTATATGAAACAAATCTATTTCAATCTGTCATTAGGTCTCATATTTGTGATATTTTTCGTCTAATAATACATTTGGCTAATAGCGAATTGCAAAAACAATCTGGCGTGATGGAAGAAAGCTAGGGTCATTTTAGAGTTCGGCGCACCAAGATACCTTGGAATGAATCATCAGAAGTTAGAAAAAAACAATCTCAGGCTGGTTTAGAAACAACGCTTGTTTCTTGAAAATAATGAATGAAATGACGCTTGCTGAATATTGGTTCAGCCTTGTTCGAAGAAGAAAGCTTTGTATCTGCCAATCACAGAAACGGAAAAATTTGATACTCGTTTAAATAAAATGCTAAGGTCAATCTGTCTTTAGGTCTCATATTTGTGATATTAGTGAATCACGCGCAAGGAAATTAAAATAATGATGATGCTCATAGGGGATAAATAATGGCACAAAATGAAAAGGTTTTTTATTACGAAAATTTATTAGCTACTCTGGGTGCGGTCACAATTAGGAACTCATGATAAATCGACACAGTGAAGCAACTGAAGCGTCTTTAACAAAATTAAAAAAGTCATAAATCGTGTTCGGGCTCATCCTCCTTCACATTCGGTGCATAGTATTAATTTTTAAATCTCATGGACGTAAAACACTAATTCCGGAAAGTTAATGTTTGCAACACTAAATTAGCGGTTCCCACCTTTTTTTTCCTCCCGTGATTATGCATAAAATTAATATTGTACCCCCCAAAATGTAACGTGACAGTTTTATAACATAATTTCACTACGGGTAGGCGACACTTTTAGTTATAAATAATTTTATAAGTAGAAAATTTGTTTAAAATACCCCATGCAATATGTATACATATTACTTGCTTAAGAGATAAATTGTTCCTGGCGTCCGGTATTACCAATTACATTCGACGCACCCCCGACTGGTTCGCCGCGTACCCTCAAAGGAGTACGCATATCACTGGTTGAGAACCGCTGCCATAGACCAAAGTAAGTGACTCATGCTAGCAGTCTGGCACAAAAGTTGGAGGGTAGGGAGGCAGGTCGCTTGAAAAGAGTTCTATTGGTGACAGTGGCAGGGGGGAGAGGCTCTTCGATAGAAGCCACTTCATATTATTCATACGGTAAACTGAAACTTTTTCTAGAGGTCTCAGAACCTTCCTCCAACTCTATGCCTCCCAACTTCCGATTCCACTTCCGTTAATAATTTTTCATGGGGCAAGTATTTCCTTAATTAACATGCTTAAATTATATCAGACATGCACATAATATTTGGTCTCATTTCTTCTTTAATTTCGAGCGTTTGAGTAGTACTTCAATCCAATAACATCCTCTAACAATTTCAAAAGCCATTGTTAGTCACCTTGGTGACTCATGTAGCAGCAGGCAAAAAGAGAGCATTGAAGCACGTAGGATGAAAAAGTTCTGTTGGCGAGAAAAGGTGGAGGGGTGAAACACGTTTTTACTGCAATATGACCTTGTTCTTTCCCGGCGTAAAATGCAAGTGCAGTGTTCTCGGGTTTTCCACGGGGTGGGTTTATGTTAGGCCGACATTTCGCTTTCTGCTTCAGTCATCTAAATGACCTGAATGCCCTGAAGACGATGAAGACGAAGAGGATGCCCGAAAGACGATCGCAAAGGCAGCCATCGAAACGTCGGCCAAACATCAACTCACCCGGTGGAAAACCTAAGAAGACTTCACCAACGTTTCTTGTTATCGCGTAACTTGATATTTCCTTTTTAACATTATGATTGATGGTCTTCGTAATATGAACCCTGAGCGAGTCATGATATTAGGTGTGCATGTTGGGTGATATCGAAGTAGAAGAAAGTGTCAGAGGGGAGGGCCAATGGCTGATGGAAGAAGGCTGGCGGATTTTGGGGAATGTGCAACGTGGTCACAATCCTACGGCGCACAGTGGGCTGTAATCGAAAAAAGCTGGCCAAAAATGATTTTTTTCACTTTTTAATTTGGAAAAAAGTACTATGTTTTCAAATTACAGAATAATCAGTGACCACATTACTGAAATAATTTTATTCATAACTCATTTTTTTAAAGCAGGAGACGTCTGTAAATTTAATGAAAAATTATCTCAAAATTTTTTTCCCATATTTTGAAAAAATTGACTGAAGTTTTTTGATACTGTTGCGTTATGTTTTAAAATGCCTAATTTTAAACCATTCCATAATAAAAATGAACATTTTCATAATTCGTTGTAGTGAAAGTTTTTATTATAGCGATAATTTTTATTGCTTTTATTTAAACAATTAAAATGTCCTATTTTTCATGTATTTTTAAAATAATGTAGAGAAAAAGTTGATGTTTTTCACTTTGCTTCACGAAGTGTTTAGCACCACATTGTAAAATAAAGTGTCAACTTTAGTTATCAATTGAAAAATCCTGCCCCAATTTGCCACCCCGCCTCTCCTGTCAAGTTATGTGCGTGTATGTCCAACCGCCCGACGCGGTGGTTTGATGCGAACATTTGTTCAGACTTAGCTGTGGCAGAGGATAATTCGCTAAAAGTGAGACGAAACTACACTTACATGCACTGCATACATTTAGCATGCCATATTAGTCTTATTGTTCTATTTTTCTAAGCGCACATTACAATTTCCTTCATGAGACATATAAACGACTCAACGATTGCGCTGGCAGACCAGATTCTTGTCTCGGGAAGCGGGCGGCTGCAAAGCATTAATTCTTGGAAAACCCAATTCTAACCACTATAAACTCGCATATTCTGATATCCGTACTCTCCTAGGTCATACGTAGCAACCATCAGCTCAAACACTGAAAAGGGCACACGTGTGGCGGAGCGCCGCCGCGCCGCAACGGCGAGCACTACCCTGCCGACCGCGTTAATCCCTATTGTACCCGAAAACCCAACCACTGTGTTATGATTCTTATCTAGCGTTAAAGAAGTTCTGTACTCGTTTCATAACTGTCCCTCTCTAGAAATGCCATTTATTGCTTTATAGCCTCGGTCTATGAAAGGGTTTTTGGACTGTTGAGGATCGCTTCCCTTCGACATCCGTGCAAACAATTTTCTACGAAGTAGCTCACACGGGGTTTTCCACAAATGCTTCTTTTCAATTGGTTGAAAACTATTATCTTTTACGATTTTACCGAGAAAAGTAGTGATTTTGTCTTCGTAAATGCGAAAGGATGTGAGTGCTTGCGCTTTGGATGCGAAGAACCAGGGTTTATTTTCCCTTAGTATACTTACCTTGAAATTTCAGCGTTGAGGCCGAACTACTACTAGCGAAGGATATCTCGGAACGATAAAAAGGTACGTTTTCCAAGTAAAATCTCTGTGATCGTGTGTATTATTCAGAGAATTAAGTTCTAATTTCGATTTCCTTGCCCGGTGGTTTAAATTGTTGATATTTTGGATGAGAGAAAACGGAGCGCATGAAAGTAACCCGCAAAGAAATACATGACGTTATTGTTAATGAAAATGTAAATTCGCCGTCGTCAAAACGTAAATTGGCCCTTCAATATCTTTATGGTAAGTTAAACTTGGGGAAAGACGAGAAGACAAAGGAAATGTTGAAGAACTTCATGAATAAATACTTTTTCAATAGGTATATCTAGAAATGGAAAGAATGCTAGAGAACCAGTTTGTAATAAAATTTCGATGTTGATTAGAGAAGGATAAACCGCTCCCAACAGATATGCATGAAACTCTTCTTGAGACCACTTGTTAAAGCATGGTCAAGGCATGACTAATGATGGGAACACTGCCCAATGTTTTTTTTCTGAACCTAAGCTAACATCAGAAATTACCGGTATGTTTACCACCAAAAACTCAAATTATATAGATTTTTATATATTAATTCAAAAACTTGTTATGAATATTTAAAATTTTTGGAAGAAGGATTTGGTGAGGACTTTTTTCCTTTTTAAATAAGCATTAGCGAGGAACTCATCTCGAGGTTTGCCTCAATTTTAAAAGCTCTGACATCTGGACCTGAGATAGATTATGCCAATTTCAGCGAGTACTGCTCAGAAACTGCATACCTTTTCGTGGATTTGTATCCGTGGTACTACACGCCCCCCACGGTGCACAAATTGCTCTTTTATGGAGCATCAATTGCCAAGGCTGCAGTGCTTCCAATTGGCCAACTTTCGAAGGAAGCTTTGAAATATCGCCACAAAGATGTCAGAAGATTCCGAGCGCACCACACGCGAAAAATTTCGCGCTGAACTGAAAGGAGATATCTTTTCCGAAGGCTTCTCCTTACTTCGGATCGTCTAATATCCAATAGTTATGTACGTACAAATGCTAAAAGAAATGTTTCAAAGGATATACGATACT
This sequence comes from Ischnura elegans, assembly GCF_921293095.1. Lineage (NCBI taxonomy): Eukaryota > Metazoa > Arthropoda > Insecta > Odonata > Coenagrionidae > Ischnura > Ischnura elegans. The sequence continues at coordinate 110,248,989 of NC_060253.1, forward strand.
TACTTGTATTGGAAGAGCCAACTGGTAGTGGACAGAGATGAGGACAGTGACGGCTGGGAATCCGATGAAAACTGGTAGTGGCTGGCAAATTTATCCCTTATGTTTTCTTATGTTTTATATATTTATGTTAATTTATTATGGTTCTTAAATAATTTTGTGGTATTTTGGTTTATGGTATAAATTGTTTGCGAGGTGCTTTCTTATGTGTGTTCTTTTGGACAAAATGTTGACGCAAAGTTAGTTGACTAAATCACTAATGTTTAAAAAATAATTTTATGTATTTATTATGAACATTTTTATTTAAATTATTAAATTTAATGTTTAACTACTTACTGTTTTATTCCTAGCTATTAATTTCAATTAAATGTTCCCTCTTTACTGAAGCGGTCCAAATAGTCGATTATTGGTTTTTTTCCGTCTCCGCGTATTTGTTTAAAAAAACTCCCCGGATTAATTTTTCGGCAAAATGTCTTTATAATTATGTTATATAGCCTAAGTAAGAATAGGAGGAAAAATTTCATCGAGCTAATTGTAAAAATATGGAAGATATGATTTTTGGCCAGCTTTTTTCGATTTCAGCCCAGGCGCTGTGCTTCTCCCTCTGGTAGTTCCATCTCTTGGGGAAGATCCGCACCATGTGCCTGTCGCATTTAGCCTTGCGAGGACGAAAGCATGACAACAGATTGTATTTTTCCTTTTCTATCAACTTATTATTTTTGAAAAATAAGCTATGACGTTTAAATCCTGAACACTTTGCACAAAGATATTACAATAGCTATGGTAAAAACCGGTTGAAGGTAAAAAACCCCATGATACTCAATGCCGGAAATGAAGGCCTAAAGTGCCTTTTATAGGTATTTTAGCCTTTCAGGTTGTTAAAATGTCATTATTACTATTGGTATAAAATTATAGGAATAAAGTTTTAGCCTAGTTGAAATCACGCACGTTCAGTGGCTATGTAATAACTTTCAGAAGAGATTCATGACTGTCAAGGTTCCGACGCAAAGCCCATACCGGAAAGATTCATCGTTAACCTCATCCAGAAACCAAAACTAAAATTCATCACTTGTAGCTAAACCGTATAAAGCATATAAATATTTATTTTCTTTTGAAAAAAAATATCTGCTCTTTAGATGAAAGAACGCAGTAACCAAGCTATTAATTGCCATATCAAGGAAAGAAACTTAAATAACAATAATCTTTGATCTCTGTTTTCTTAACAAAGGTTTCTTTCTTCATTCATGGCACATAAGAAACTGCGCCCTCAAAGGAAAGGCAACAAAAACCTCCGCACCATAATTCTACTCAATATATCCGGAAAGCACAGCCTTCGCCGTATTCTTCAACACGACTTCTGGGGTTATGTCTCGAAATTAACGGAAATTTAGAGCTAGTGCAATGGAAATTTACTAGTTAAAAAAAAATATAACGACGTTGGAAAATGGAACATCATGAGGCAACACTCCATGAATTTCCGCTCTATATTCTCCTCCATAAACTCTCTCCAGATATATAAGTTAGAAGGAAAGCGCACCCGTTGAAAATCAACAAATAGTGAGGGTCTAAAATGTGGCTTCTAAATCATTGAATCATGATTTTCTGTTTACATTTGTTGTAGATTTTCAGCTTCGGTTTCCACAGTTTCGCTTTGTAAACTTGTGCTATATAAGCATTAGGGTGCCTCATCGCTACGGTAAATTTCTATTGCTGAAATGAATAGATTGATAAATTTGGATTGAAGAAAATCAGAAGAAAACGGATTGTAGCGAAAAATTAAAGAAAACAATTTACTGCACCATTCTTTTTTTTCTTACAAATGCTCACCGCGTGCTGATGACTCATCAGCAACAATGTTACGAACCCCCGATAAATTATATGCCTTTTTTGCACAGGATGGCGCAAAAAGGAAAACCTGACAGGGACTCACTGCCCTCAGACAATGAAAGACGACTACTGACATGCAAATTTCATAATATGCAAAACTACAGACCTTGTTTTTCTTTGTGTTTTCTTAAGAAAGTACACCACTTTGACTCCAACTCTGTCCAACAAACAGATCTTGATATTAGCAAATACAAAGTTTTCAAGAGAACAAATTCACTCTATCTTCAAAAAGCCAGAATTTCCGCAGACGTCCCAGCGGTAGTTTGCCAAATTTTCCATTAGATGCCTTAGGCGACCACTAAATTCAATAACACACTAGTGCTCTGTGCTCAGGGTAGAGGCAAACCCTAAAGAATCTGCCGACAACCACCCACAGCTGAAGCCATGTTTTCGAGACAGAAAGTAGTTCACTGAGGAGCGTGAATGATTAAAACGAATTGTATTTTGATGGAATTTAGAACTGTAGGCACGATGTACCTTCACCGTAATACGCATTTTTTATTTGACATGAAGAAACATATATTAAACATAGCCTTGTGAGTATAACGCCTGCCTACCATTCGAAGGGTCACGCGTTCAAATCCTGTTCGTAGCCTTCGGACACCGCCAAACCAAAGTCCTCGAAAAGCAAGATGGTCCAACGAAAAGAAATGATCCCCTAGTCTGATAGAGTGAGGTTAAGCTGTGGCTTGATTCAGGGTGAGCTCTATACTCACCTATTAAACATAACCTTGGGATTAAATCACCGAGTAGGTGAAAGAGACCAGCTCATCTGATAATAATTAGACGTAACAATCATTTTAAAACTATGGTGTCATTATATATGTTTTAATATTTTTGTTTATGTTAATTACATAAAGTATCACACCTATATTACAAAATATATTTACAGAGATAAGTAATGCCTACGGTAAAATTGGTAGTGTAAAACTAAAGAACTTACATTTCAAACTTTCCCAGAAAATTACACTGATGAAATCTTCACGGGCTCTCTACCGGGTGAGTTAATTGGACGATTCTGACGCTTCGGACAGCGGCTCGCTGCGCCAAGGCAAATGTCACGAATATAGACTGTTCGCTGATTTCATACGGACGCTGTTGTCGGGGGATTGGCCGAGAGTTCCTATTGTTGGACTGGAAGACCTTCGAACTTAAACCGCTGACCCTAGGCTTTCGTCCACCTGTATTCTTTGCAGAACTCAATGCAAAAAGCTACTGATGTTGCAGCCTGAATCTCGGTGTAAAATCCTTGTCTTCGAATGCCACCTGGGTAAGTTCAGGGCATCTGGGTCAAGTTCGATAAAGGGCATGGGTGATTGTGATCATCCTGCATTAAATTTGTTGCTATGATGTTTTGCTATTATCTTCCTTCCAAGGCCATACATATATGGCCTTGAGCCTCCCTGAGCTCACCCTGAATCAAGCCTTGCTTCCTTCTAAGCAGCAGCGCCGCAATCGGACTTTGGTGGCTATTTCTTGAACAACAAATCCCGAATATTACATTTTATTTATACGAAATTTTAAATGAATAGATAGATTTAAAAAATAGCGAATTTAGGGTTTTGACACAATTGCTTAGGGTTTCAGACGATTTCAGAGGATGATTTTAAAGGAACTGACATTATGCTTTTTAGTAAACTTACTATGGTGCGATACACCATATTAATTGTAACAATATGACACAGCAACTAAAAAAAAACAAAACGACATTTAGCAGCCCTGAGGATGAGCGGAGAGTTGGAGCTCGAAACGTCGCCGGAAATGGATTCACTAACCTGGTGGGAAACCCAGAAGAAGTTTACCCTCATCTTTCATTTTTGTTCAACAAATCCCCCCTCCCCCCATGTGAGTGCCACAAATTCACTTTTTCCGAGGGGAAAGGGTGGAATTAAATAATAAATGTATAAAAACTCTCGTAAGGTCCATTGGACCCGACGGTCCAGGCTGAAGCTATGTTCAGGGAAGTTAACCTGAAAACTTTGTCGAATGGATTTGTGCAATGGTTTCAATTTCCTCGGGTTGCTAGGTACAACTCGAATTCGCCGGCAGTCGATTTGAACTCCAGATCCGAGGAATTGGATACCGAAGCCTCTGAAAATAATAATGAGTGAAAGTTAATTTTTGAAAGGGAGCGGCAGAATTAAAAATTGAGTTGGCACAGAGATCATAACTTTTCGCCCAACGAACGCCTCTGCCTCTCCGCGATGAAGGTGACTAATTGAGGCGGAACCCTGGTCAGAGAGAGAGAGAGAAATAAAAATGGCCCTAAAATCCAAACAACAACGTCGTAATTTGACCCGGAGGCATTCTGGTCCTCGGGAGCATTGTGAATCCGCATGGGGGGGGGGATGTCAACGTGGGGGTGAGGAGGTGGTGGTCGACGTGAAGGCCAATCCCTTTCTCTTCTCTATTTTTTACACTTCCTTACAAAGCCACCGTCATAACTGTATGATGGCTTGTCTGTCCTTCCACGCAAAATGTTGAAACTTAAAATTTAACCACCTTCCCGATTTGTTATCGAATTTACATTCACATTGCAGATAAGAAGCAGATAACAATGCTTTCTGATGCTATTTGCAGTACTTCAGCGGCATTTGTCATGAGCCACCATTTTCGATAATTTACACTTGTATTAAATCTCAGCTGCAGCAAAAAGTTTTTCTTTTAACTCCATGAAAATTAAGGAAATTACTTTGCTCCCAACTCCTAGTTTTCGTGAGTAAGTACAATTAAACATGATAACAGATTGAGAGCTCAAGGAGAGTTAAAATTCATTGACACCTTAGAAACATAATTAGAAAAACTAGATAAATCAATGCCGGGCATGAAGTTTTTGAAACATGTATAAAACAAAAAACGAGATTTTTTTATGATAACCCTGCACAAACAATAGCCATACAAAAATTTTTCTCACCAAACGAAATCATCGAAACTCCCTTGACTCGTAAAACCCTTCGTAAACCAGTAAATTGGTACGTGCACAATAACAAGCTGCAGACAGTCATGAAGTTCTTCCCGCAAAATATATTCCTCCACTTGCTTACTTATCCCATCATCAGTTCTGTATAATTTTGTCACTCGGAAAAATGACAGAAGATAACTACTAGGCAAATATTGCTACCTACCATTGCTAAAATATATAGCGGTCATTCCAGACTCAAATTTTACGAAAGTGTGTTCGCATTATACGTCATATTTACGGGCATAAAGAAGATATTAATGAATGAGATGATTAATTTAAAAAAGTTATTAAATCAAGAAATATCATTTCTGAGTCATTTACAAAATTCAAACAGAGAAAAACAATTCGCAAAATATTTTAGAATAATTTTTGACGATAAAGACAGCCGTTCAATATTTCTGATTTATTTATCTGTTTTAGACATAGATCTCCTCTACATATATTAGCAGTTCTATTTCCCCATCTGCTTCACCTTTTGTCCCCACCCTTGCCTTTTCCCACAATTTGGATTTTGATGAGTGTTTCAATCTATGAATGCTTGCCTCCCTCCGCCTCACCTCTCGAATTGAAAACCTTGGAAAAATCATGAACATGGCTACACCAAGCTTTCAACCCCCCCTGGTCTTAACAGGGCCCACTAATCTTTATAACTCTCTCCCCTTCCCCCCTCCGCTCCCCACCTTCTTATCCTAATCTCCTCATCCTTTGTCCTCCTCCTCAGTCCCCAGTTGTCTCCTTCCAGACGCATTTACATTTGGCATCTGCAAGCCAATGGCTTCCCTGGGTTTAACATCTCATGCTAACCCCCCCCCCGTAAACCTCCTCCTTATTCCCCCTTTCCCTTGTCCAACGCACTCCTTTGAGCATAAATTTTATGAAACTACACTTTTTGACGGGCGTAACCCGCAGTTGATTGCATGCCTCACGAGATGAAAATTAACTATCATATGGACTAATGACGAGGTCGTACTCAACTGTATTTGCGAGATATAGTGGAACAGCAATCCGAATAAAGTAAAACCTATTGATTTAGCTGTGTCCACAATTTATTGATGTCTTGACTGCACGTGTTTCAAAGCTTCGCTTCATCGTAAGATCAAGTGAGGAATCAAACTGCTACTGGGACTTAATTGTATACAGGGTGTAGAAAAACATATCACAAATTTTAACCCTCAATATATGATGCCAGTAGGAGCCAAAATTACCAATGATATATTGCTCGAAAACGCGCCATTTTTAAACTACAGAAATTTTCAGCCAAGCGCTCCTATTGGCAGCGAGCTTGCTCTATTGCCGGATGCCCTGCACAACTCGTGACTTCGAATACTTTGATTGCCGGAGATCGCGATGAATCCGAGACATCCGGCAACATGGCAAATATGCAGCCAATCGGAACACTTGGCTCAGAGTTTCTACAGTTCAAAAATGGCGCGTTTTCGGACTCACAAAACATTGGTAATTTTGGTGCGTATCGGCATCAGCTATCCAGGGTTAAAATTTCGGAGACAATTTTTCTGCACACTGTATAGACTGGCAGAGGGAGGAGGAAATAAGTAAGTCTATGCAATGGCAGGATGGGAAGTGGGATTAGCCAGGGAAATTTCTGTTTTTAATTAGAGATTTCCGGCCGAACTGTTTCTATGACGTGGCGGGCGCTCATAGCGGGTTAACTCCGATTACCATCCATAACAATCAAACGAATCGAGACGTGCTGGACGTTTGTCATTTGTCATTTAATCAAGTTACGTCGAATAGTGTTTTTTTTAGAGAAAGGGGTTCTTAGCAATCTTACTATACCATTAAGATTACCTGACTCTACTGAGGTTTCACTTGGAGTATGCTGTTAGGGTGTGCGTCCTTACAAAGTAAGACTGATGGCTGAAATAAAAATAGTACAGCTCAGAATGGCAATATTCAGTTGTTACGATAAAAGTGCAGCGTTTAAGAAATGCTAGGCGAGTAAGGAGGAGAATCTTTACAGGAGCGTAGAGAAATTTATTGCCTAAACTTACTAAGTAAATTCCAAAATATTTTTTCACGGACTGCGTGAAAAAATATCCTTCTTTTAACGTCGCACTATGAATCACGGAATCACGAGGAGAAAATATATGAATTAGATTGCAAAACACAGACATTTAAATTGTCATTCATTGCTCGTACTCCCAAGGATATCAACTGTTACCTCGATTAATAAAAAAAGTGGCTTCACTCTTTCGGACGACTCACTGTTTTTATTTTTACATTTTTATGACCCTGCATGAATTTACTATAATAATTACTAACCATCGGCAAGTTTTCCCTCTGCGTGAATGTTCACGTATTTTTTGTAATTATACGAAATAATTTTATGACCGTTTGCTATGCGTGGGAATCCTCTTACATGCTGGTGATTGGTCACCCCTTGCCAAACACCCTGGGGATGTGGGTAAACTCTTCTCGGGATTCCCATCAGGTTTAATTATTCATATTATTATATCTACTGTGTTAGCCGAGACCGCGCGATTACATTTGAAGAGGCGAAACTACTTTGCCACGCCAAAAGTTTTTGGGTTCGCCTCTCAATCGAAGCCACAGAAATAAGGCTAGAGGAAAATAACATTCTGGAAACTCCATCAGCAATACCTGGAAACCCGTTCTACACAAGAATATTAGGAGTTAGGTAAAGTTCGAGAAGAAGACGAGAATCCAAAACTAACGCATTCTAGCTTCGCAGTGATAGCCAATCATGATACACTGGACCGAATTTCTTCGTTATTTCAGTTAAAGAACATAATTTTACAAAAGGTCGCACAAGGAAATAGATTGTTGAATGACTTACATAAAGCTGCGATAAAAGAATTGGTATAATACATTTTAGTTGTTTTGAATAGTTTCATAAACAAAATTTATTTTAACAATGAGACGTAGCAACCATAATCGACCAAAGCGACATTCAGCAGCCCTGAGGATGATCCCCGAATTGGAGATCGAAACGTTTGCTGATAGGGATAAATTAGCCCGGCGGGAATCCCGAGAAGAGTTTATCCACGTCGTTCGCCGTGAATGCATCATATCATATTAATTCTGGAGATGGTTCGCAGGGTATTGCGTAGATGAGGAGCAATGCCATAAAATGCTTTCAATGCGGTCCTCCTTCGATCTCTCCCCTTCAATCTCTACGTTCTTTTCGCATACATATTATATAAACCCACATATACGCCCATCCACCCGCTGCGCTCTGCCAAACCCCTCCCTCCACCCCTTGACGCTTCGGCCGTGCCCCTCTAAGTAAGAGCCAGGCGGAGGCCCTGGGGGGTACAAGCGCAGAGACCCTCTCAACGCCAGCGACCCTCCAACTGATACCGAAAATACACGCGGGAATATACTTTTGCAGTGGTAAAAAAATGAGAATTTTTGCAAAAATAAAGTTCGTGCTCCCCCCCCCCCCTCCCCCCCAACCACAAAAAACTCATTCAGAAAAAAATGGGTGGAAAAGAAGAGTACCAAAAAAATATGTAGAGGATGGCAACAAAAGGTAAGAAGTGTTTTTTTCCTTTCATTTCATTTTTTCTCCCTTCGGCACATCTTTTGTTTTCCTCTGTTGCCACCTGCTGCTGATATGGCTTGGAGGTGCCTGCACCGATTCGCTAATATTCTGAGGGCATGCAACAGAGAAGGTGAGTAAGAATAGCATTTATTCCTTTTCAATCATAGATATATTTGGAGAGTAGAATATGTCACTCTCGGGGAAATAAATTTGGTAATAGCTGTACCTACATACTTAAACGAATCGCTTTATCGCGAAATACTTTCCCTACTTGCAGCATCACCTACGCATAATATTCCACGAGAAATGAATTTTCAACGACTGCGATTTTATCACCACTCTTTTTGATGATGACCGCTTGAACTTTTGTGACCCATAGTAGGTGCCAACGACATAGAAAAAATGTTTTTTAATTTAAATGAGAATGAAAATAACACGGTTCATCCGTAGAATCATAATGTTTCCTCACTCCGCTAACATCTTGACAGGAGACAATAGAATCACGGCATTCATTCACTATAAAGAGGGATACGACAGTTCGCCCAGTTCCATAAACCCGTCAGATACGTGAAACGTTCACGTGAGAGTTTATTTGCCGCTGACTGCGGGAGAAGCACACACTAACTTTTCACCATTTCTCCTCTCCTACTTTCTCCAGCCCCTCTTAGCTTCATACCGTCCAAACTCTTCTTTCTTTCGTTTGACGTTTGGCAACCCTACCTTCCAACCCAAACTTTAAAATCCCTCATTTTTTAGCGGTTGCATTCCGTTCCCAAGCGAGAAAACTCAATGTTGTGTTTGTTTTGTAGATTTTGGCCTTTGATGTACCGTAAGACGGTAAGAGGTTACTTTGACTCACGCTTTTAAAAGATATTTAATAAGCAGTTTTTCAGTCAATACATTCTCTTGGTGAATACTATTATAATACCATTAGGCGGCAGAACTAACGAAAGGCTTCTGCAGTTTTCAAGGTTCCAAGGTATGAAGGAGTAATGTGATGGGTAAATTCCTTCTTGGGGTAACCTTGAACCATCAGTAAAAACAAGCATCATAACCATGCGCAGGACAACGTAACCCCAGATTGGGGCATCACCACTGGCCCAATTTAAACAATCACAAAGGAAATTCTGGGAATTGCTGCATCTTAAGTGTATGTAACACGTAGTGATAGCACCATAAGTAATATTTAAAATATTTAATATAGGATGGATTCAAATTTACTGATTTATACGTATTTTTGGGCGCACAAGTAATGAAGTAAAATCCACCGGTAACGGTAACGGTAAAATCCACCGAATTATCTGAAATTGCGTCCCTCCCCGTGGGCCTTGGCAAAACCGCCGCCACAGAGCCAATGCGGTTGGCGCGGGCGGAATGATTGGATGCGCGCGAGAATCAGCTCAAGGACTTAGGGGGGGAAAGGTCGCACAACGCAACCATATGGGCCGAAGGGGGAAGAGGGTGTCCGTTTCCAGGAGTGGCATATAGGTGGCGGGTGCGTCGGTCGGTGGTTCAAGTGGAGAGGAATATGAGGGAGAAATCGGGAGAGGAAAGATAGCAGGAGGAAAAAGAAGATAGGGAAGATTGATTTAATAAAGAGGGTGGAGAAAGGTAAGAACCAGCAATGGATAAAAAAAACACAAAAGGTTATAAAGGATAGAAAATGAAAGAACAGGATGAGGAGAAAAGTGAAGAAAGTGGAGGTCATATGGTAACTTTAAGAAAGGTTTAAATATCCTTTTCACAAGTTTTACCTTTGCAGTGCAAGTGAAGAAGAATTTGAGAATAGGCTGATCAGGAGAGCGCTTGCTATGCTCACTCAAATTAGAAGAATTATAAACTAAATGGTAACATGAAGTAGAAAAGTCGACAACGAACGAACCGCCCAACAAAATACATTGATAGCGTAAATTTTTTCATCAATCATATTTTCCTCTGCTTAAATTCTTTCATAATTTTTATTTATTGTAGTTTTTTCGCATAGTAATCATATATCTTATCTTATTTTTTAATTCCACTTTGTAAACTTTATATTTTTCGTGATATTAACCTACTTCTGCGACGCGTAAACCTAGATTTTTACGAAACAAAACGACTCCGAGGAGGAAGCAGTGGTGAGGGTAATACATAGAGGACTCTGATCGCAGTGGGGCAGGAAGGTAGCGATGAATTGGAGGACGAGAGGTGGATCGGAAGGATGTCGAGAGGGCGTTAGGGGGCGGTAGAGTAGGAGAGGGAGGAGCCGTCGCGACGCAGGGGAAGTGGAGGGTTCCAAATTCTTTAAAGGAGACGAGACGTTATGAATCCGTCACATCACATGGCGCACAATTATCCATCGATTCGGAGTTACCGAGGACGGGAAGGGCGAATAGTGATCACTTGAAATGATCACGACTTAAACTCATCGTCATAAGTCAACAATCCTAAGATTGGTTTGACGCAGCTCTCCATTCCTCTCTCCTATCCGCTAATCTCTTCATAGCTACATATTTATTCTCTTTTACATCCTTCATAACATGTGATATGTTACTCGTTCGGGGCCGTCCCTTACCCTTTTTACTTTCCACCTGTCCGTCTACGATTGTCTTCGTCAGGCCACCATGTCTCATAATGTGGACAAGTAAGTTGTCCCTTCTTCTACTTAGAGGTTTTTAGAAGAGTTTTCTTTTCTCCCACTGTTCTTAGCACTTCTTCGTTACTTGCACGGTCGATCCATTTTATCTCATCATTCCTCTGTTGCACCACATTTCGAATACTTCCACTCTTGACTTCTCTGCCACTGTCAACGTCCTCTCAAATAATCAGACTTAAACTCATTCCTTCATATTGCACCTTAAGTAAGTGTCCAGTTAAAGTGAAATGAGAATTCTGGTAGGAGTGAAGTAAAATGTTTATGCATCTGGTCTGTTTATGCATCTAGTCATATGCATAGAAATTTTGTCTACACGCCAATAAATAAAAAATATCCTGAATATTATGTTCTAGCCACCGATTCATGAGTCCTGTCTTGCTTTTCTGTACTGAATCTTTTCAGTTTTTGTGCGCAACATTTCATATATTTATTGCTTGGTAATTCTTGCCATAAATATTTACATTTATTTATATGGGCTGATTGATATTTCTGCATATTTTCCGCCAATTTGCTTCTTCCGTGAAGTGAATATCTTAAAATTGTGTTTCGGTCATTCCACCTCAATTCAAAAGCATTTTTCCTTTAGGATCCCAGATTTCGACAATAATTACTGTATCTAAATCCATCTCAAATGAAGTAATCCAAGATTGTTTGCGGAAAAAATGTGCGCATTAAGCGCATTTTAATGCTTTAACATTTTTCCACAACAGCGTGCCTTGATTCATATTAAATTTTCTCTTCTACGGCCAAATTGTTTTGCATCCATGATTTATAGCTTCTGTTAAAGCTAAGACTTTGCTTAAGTCACTGAGCGTGTAAAAAATTACTAAAATCCCTTTTATGTTACAGCTATATTCATATTTAATATATCGTTAATTACATTTTCTCAAATACTCCATCTCTGTACTAACCAAAACTTATAATTTATAAAATGGACACCCTTTCCTTACCTTTCCAAAAATAAAATTCGGTGGCAACTGTTAAAAATGAATTTTTAGAAAATATTCAAGCATTTACAAGTTTCTCTCGAGCTGTGTTCCGGCTCCTCCGTGAGAAATACATACCGTTGGCTCATAATACAAGTCTATGAATGTGATACCTTCTCCAGACTTAGTAACATGATATGCAGCTTCAATGCATAAACTATCAAAGCCGCTAATATATCTTATTAAAAGTATTAGCAATTTTCTTTCGAGGAACCTTATGCGAGAGCTAAAGTGGCTTGAGTTTTTTGTGAAAATCACAAAGGATGTTACCCGTGTGATCGGAAAGAGATACCTAGTTCTTATACTACACGGTTGTTCCAAATAACCTAATTTGTAAGTAAGCAAGAATAGCTTAACTGTATCGATACCTCCACAGCTCAAGCGCTCAACTATCGCCCAACGAATCAAATCCGCTCATCTAATACTAGCCCAGCAATACGAATCCGCTCAGCTAGCAGTATCCGAAGCATAAACGCTCACCTCCGAAGCTTGGAGAATTAGAAGTGAGCGTTTATGCTCCGGCTACAGCCAGCTGAGCGGATTCGTATTGTTGGGCTAGCGCTAGATGAGCGGATTTGATTCGGTGGGCGTTAGTTGAGCGCTTGTGCAGTGGAGGTATCGGTATCTCTTCCAAGCAGATTAACGGCTGCATCAATATGATTCACATCCTCTCCTTGCATTCCTACGACATAAAATCATAAGCTAAGAATTACTTTCAGCTTTTTACTTTCTTATACCACACGATTGCGCCAAAAATTACCTTATTTGCCATTTAGTGATAATATCTGTGCCGTATTTCTTCCATGCAGATTAAAGGTTGCACCAATGTGATCCACATACTCTCCTTGAATTCCTGCGATACTAAATTATACGCTAAGAATTACTCAAAGCTGATATCCGGATTAGAAATTATATAGTATATTTTCATGTTCTTTTCAACTGAAGATTTGCAAGGACAACCGCTGGGTCTTGTTACCCATTCGAAAAAGAAGAGTTATAAACGTGTTTTTGCTATGATTAAAAATGGCTCCATAGGGTTTCCGAAGTATTTATCCGTAAATAGTGAATTCCTAACGTTCTCCATTCACCTAATACTATTCAATATTAATGAATCAACTGAAAAATTATTAGTTGACAAAATTATCAACTGATCTGAGTGTAAAAAATACACTTTTCACTACTAAATTTGATCCGATATGTCTGAAGACACTTCACTCCTTTTCGCCAAGGGGACTACGATTTAACACCCCATCAGATGGAGTGTTGTATTTGAGGTGCCTTCAACAAAGCACTAAGCAGGGGTCTTGTATTCTGTAAAAAAAACTCTGCCACCGCCGGGATTTGAACTCGAACCCACACGGTGGGAGGCCAACACCCCAGCCACCACACCAAACCGATCCCCGCTTTAGCTTACAAACTAACAGAATAGGAATTCCTCAGCTTTGGAATCCACGACGTGCTTTGAAAGACGAAAGTGCATATTAAATTTCTGAGCATAGCGTAATTACCAAAGCATAACCGCATTTCGCCATTTATATTCGTACAAATTTCAAACATCAAAAAATTTGGAAAAATAAATATATACCATTAAGAGGGTAAAGGAGATATTTGAAATCTATTCCAGTATCGATTATGCACCAAAGAAGTTTTTGAGACATTATGAAAATCAAAAAACCAATTGACAGAGCTTGAGGAAGAGTTTTTTCCAATATTTTCGTCCGTATTCCAGAGGAACGTAACCATCCGAAAAAGTGAGGGCGTATCCGCGTTCCGAAATCTCATTCTGCCAACTGAAAAGTGAAAGTCTTGATTGAAGAGCGTAAAAAGGCCTCGAAAGTATCCCGCGAGATGAACTCACTTTGTTAGAGCAGGTATTGCTTTGAAGATGCGAATTGAAAAGGTCTTCCCTCAACTTTATTCGCAAATACAAAACTGAGATTGCACAGTGGAAATATTTGCTAGAATAGGTAACTATCTTTCAGGCGATATGATTACGTACGGAAGAAGTTGCAAATGAGACGGTGCCCCACTATTGCTAGCTTAAGTATTTGGCAACTCGTACCAGATAAGGGGAGTGAGGCTTTCTGACATTTGCTATGGATTCCGAAATTTTTAGTGAGTTATCTTCAAATCTGAAATGTAACTGAAAACATTTCAGCAGAGATAGTAATATTGGATATTTTTCTCCTCCGCGATCAGATTCATTGTTGGATATTTTATGTCCCTCCATTCATTGGCCATCAGGCTTACCATTATTTGACTATTAATTTACTAAAATTTACTTATAACTATCGTAATTGCTAGCTGCGTATTTTTGAAACATTCAATTACAGTTTGCTTATGGTAAGCTAAATATCTAGTCATAATAGCCTCGATTAGATTTTTAATTACAGCCCACGCCTTAGATTTTCTGTCTTTTGAACTAGTTGTTGGATGTGAATAAGTAACTAGCTTTTAAAATATGGATTATATGGGAATATGGATACATCTGAAGGCTCGTGCTTCGTGCGTATGTCTAAGGGCACCCAACTAAGACAACTTGCAGTCATGGTTTCAAACCCTGGTGAATTTTTTTTTACTTTGCATGAGCATATATCTCCCAGGGGGTCCTCCACTCGAACTCGAAGACGCAAATGATTAAAATAATTCAATAGGAAGAAAAGAAGATAAGTTTCAACGAAATAGTTCGCATTCAGCCATTCGCTTATCGATTAAAAATGAAATAAACGCGAAATTTGCCGGCCACTATTCACGAATCGGTAGAGTAATGAGAAAATACTCCACAGGTGAGCATGGCCGCGGATAAAATATTAGACTTCACTGGGTTTCGAAGCCGGACCTCCCAAAGCTAGTCGGCTACCATTAACCCAACTCATTCCTATGCGAATTTCAGACTGGATGTACGAAACTAGGTGTTGACGCCTCAAGTGACACAGGAGAAGGTGGTTGTGCTCACTGAGCCACTGCCTGAGGAAAACCACACCAAAGAAAGGCATTTTATAAACACTGCGAATGGCAAGCATCAATTTTCACATAGTCACTCGCACTCGTAAAAATAAACATTTAGGTTAGGCGTGAAAACCATTTCCCTTGGTCGGAATTCGAACCCGGATCTCCCGATTGCCAGGATTGAGCTCAAAGTCACTTATCTTATGCAGTGTTTTGACGATAGGAGAGTTTGGGCTAATTAACTCTTCCAAAAATAATCAACGAATGGATGGAGGAAATCAATCACAAGGGTGTACAATGTACATAGTAAAAATAAACACGCGATACCAATGAGTAAGGTCAAGTAGCTGCCGAGACGTTACGACCTGATTGCTAAGGTGGAGTGACGTCATCAACATATCTCTTAAAGGGTGATCGCCGTCGATATTTCGTCGTGAATAGCTCGATAACGAGGCGACGAATCGAAAAACGGAAAATATGGGTCCGTCTCATTTACGACCTCTTATCATAACCGTCATTTAAAAAAAATGGAGAAATGTTTTGTGTGAAAATGCATATCACAATTCAGCAGAAAATATCTCTTATTTCCATAGAAATAGGTTTCGCATATTCGCCCATGGGGAATATGCACATTTTTTTAAAAGTACTTGAATAAAAAGCTCCCTACCTCAAATGTACTCGCCGAAAATTTCGCGGATGAATAATGCTTTTTAGCCAGAGTTATGAGTCTTTAAAAATAGTCCTTCACTGGCTGCTTGAAAACACGACGTCATCGGAGCGTGACGTCACGGCATGGTATCCACTGATGACAGACTGGGGAAGTGGATAGAAAATTGATCTACGTGAGCTAAAATGCAAATTTGGCGAAAATTATTGCTCTTTTAAAGTCAAAATGCTGACTGTGAATATATTAGGTTGCCAAGGCTTTGTTGAAACAAATCAAGGGGATTTTTTGGGGAGATTTGGAAAGATTAAATGAAAATAAGTTGGTTGCAGATTGTGATCTACGTTGGACACCCATATCATTTGGTTAGTGGAATAAGTGTATTGCAGCATGGATATTCAATAGACAAACGTGTGAAAACCATATATATCGTGTTTAGTGCCCCGCCGCTAAAGTACCTCTATTTTCTCGCCGGAGAAGATTTTTGCTTGAGCCCCAAAGGACAAAAATAATAGAAGAAAGTGGTTGATGACCTACGGAATGGAGTTAAATACTTTATTTACATTGTCAACGGGATGTTTCTCAACGTAAGTATCGGGGTCTTGAATCAGGGTTGCCGTAGGATTTTATCAAATCGCCAGTATTTCTCGGATGGCCACCAAATTTAGGATATATCACTCATTTCACCTTGTAAACAACCCTAGAAATGAACCTAATAGTCCACCGATTGTAGGATTATATATGTAAAGGAAGGTGGCTATTCATGAGAATAAATACTGATTACGATTAAACCACGGGTAAAATAAGGAGTATACGAGAAACATGTGGCTTTTGGTAAGGTAAATTAAGTATTTGCTGCTGTGATGCCCATAAAGTTCGCTGCATGTCAACGGAAAATCTAAAATTTCGTCTCGTTTGCGCAGTGGGTTTCTGTTCAAATACAGGAACTTGAGTACAGAGCAAATAGTATTTGAAACTTATTTCTGTGTCTATCAAATACATTTTTTTATCTTTTCACGATCATTAGGATCTCAACCCCGGCCGATTAGGGAAGACTATCTAAGTTCCACATGGTAGGTAACTAAGTAAATACATAAGATATATTTTTAGCTAGCAATGGATATATTAAGTCTTAATGGACAATAAATAAATATTTAAAAACGTTCGTAAAATGATTTTCGTTAATCGCATAATTTTTTCCCTGCCTTATTTTACTCCCGCATCGCGCTAGTGACGAAGCAATCACTGTTTTTCAGAAAATCAGCCGCCATAAGGAAGTTGACCAAAAGTAAACTGAGGTATTGTGCTTTCTTAAATCCCTCTTAAGTCAATTTGTCCTTTTAGGAACTACTACAAAGCTCGACGAAGATTTTTACTTCGATATATTGCATTGAAGGCTCTACCACTCTTGCCTCTGAGCAAAGTAAATGGTGTACCGTGCGATGACGTCAGAAGGCGTCTCAGGTCACGTGACTTCAAGCGATATTTGAGCATTTTAATCAGCATTTATTGACGTTTGTGGAGTACTAGGAGAGTTTTTGCTTATATATTTGGACTCGTGCGAAAATTTTCTATTCAATGAGACTACCTGGCATGATGAACAAATTTCATGCATGTTCCCCATCGTAGTCCCCGGGTTTCGGGTTTCCAATTTTGGGTAGACGGGAATTCCTCAGCCACCCCCTCCTAGCAACGACACAAGGACAGTATGAACCCTTACTCGAAAGAGGGTCAATGGTTTGGTTCAGCAAACTTTACCAAAAGAGGGAGATTTATGCGATGGTTATCTACAGATCTGATTTTTAACAATAGTTTTCACATTATTATTTCCTCGCATACATGCAAAAGCAACAGAGCATCATTTGTACATTTAAAAATGTATTACACATGGCTCTACTCACTTCATAAATAAATTAAACGTAGCGCGCTCACTAAACCACAGAATGCAAACCATGAATATTTTAACTTTTTAAATTTTTTCCTTTTCGTTTATACCTATAATTGCTATGTGACCTAAATATTGCACTTTTTGCTGGGTGATTTTTGTTTTTGGCTTTTCTTTTTGCAAAGTTCTTCTTACCAGTAATTATTTTCTATTTTTCCAAAGGTTAGGCCCAGAACCTAATATTATATAAACTACTTTTATACTTACATTTCTTTATGAAGCCAGGAAATATTGACAAATAATTTCAAGAGTGGACGTTGATTGTATTACATACCTATAGAATTATAATACTTTTTTATCATTTATACTCATATGGAGTGACCAGGTCTGAGTATTAAGGTATTTGTTTGCCTGTAGCTTCTACAAATTTGTCAGGCATATGATAAAAAATTAGGAGATTTCAGTGCTTAAAAATACTCCTCTATATTATGGGCAGATTTAAAAATGAAAAAACACTAAATGATTAGTAGTTCTTCATATTTGCCGAGCATTTTGACATGAGAACTTTCCTTTAACTTGTATTTATAATTCATAACTATATTTACCCTATTTTTCTACGAAAATTCCACATTCCAGCGCCTACTAAGCAAAATTAAAATTAAATTAAGGAAAATTCAGTCAAAATGATTCAATTGGAAAGATGAAATTTGTTCGTTAAACAATCGAAAATCATCATTGGGCATAAAACTTTCATTGTTTGATAACTACCATGTCTGTCCCAATATAAATATATAAATCCCAATCGTCAAGGGTCTCATTTTCAAGACTATACCCATTTTGGCACAGTTTTTTCCCTCATTATAACATGAGACAAAATTTAGTATAATATGAAATTCTCTTAGGTAGATAAATGTGATTCATAAGCAACGCATATACAATTTTGAGAAATTCCTCAGCCGAAATACATTTCCTGCGATCCACCTCCAGGGTGTTTGGCAGGGGAAAATAATGCCGAGCAAAAGTAAAATGCTACTTACATGGTACACAAAAAAGAAGCATCGGAGCGAATTGCTGGGACACCGAGGTTAACATACCTGGAATTCAAAAAGAAAGATTGTTTCAATAATAACCTTCAGAATATAATTAAATGCCATAAAATGTAACAAAGGTAAGGGAAAAACAACTGAGGAGTTGGAACGTCTCATCTTCAATCATTAACAATCATTTGCAAGTAAAATAACACGAGGCTATAAAATGACACAAGAGCTTATTTAAACTTATGATCCACCCATGATTACAAAATCTTCATTTGGGTAACTCTTAGCTACCGACAGGTTACCCATGACACAAATAAAAACGACCAGGTAAGAAGCACGGTTTAATTTTAATGCTTTTCCCTCCTAAGCCTTTAGAATGTTCTCTTTGAAAAGACGCGATGAATACGTTTAAATAGAGAACTTAACGCTAGTGGATGTCATATCCGTTGCCATGCGATATTAGGAGTGATTCATATATTGTCAGTGCTCACTAAAGTGGGTAAAACGGAATTCTGGTTTCTAAACATTGCAATGCCCAATAGGAGCAGTTGAAGGCTACTAATTGAAAGTACATAAGTATACTTATAATTACTAAAACTGTAACTATTTCCAATTCGTAGCAAGTATTTTGGATTATAATGCGATGCATATCTTTAAGAACCGGAAGCGGCAAATATCCACACAAATCCTCATTTATAAATACTCCTCCAATACATACGTATTATTCGTGGTAAAATAGTTCTCGGTGTATAGGTCAATGACATATACTCCGAGAACTATTATACCATGAATTAAACGAGGTCAAGATAAAAAGAGAAAAAAACTTAATGATAGGTATTATTGCCATCCTAACCTATAGCACTCCATTTCTTCCTATGCATACCATACCAGTTCTTTTCCCTCCTTAAAGCTCTTCTTATCCTTCTTCACCTGCCCTATGTACCAATTTATCATCGTTTATCTTCCTCTTCGGGCTTTTCCATTGATATTTCCTTGAATTACGTTTCCCTCTTACCTACGGAGTCTCATTATGCGGCCAATGCATCGTTTTCCCCTTAGGCTTACCACTGGATTGCTATATTGATGCTATTTCATACTATTATTTTTTTAATTTACCTTCATTGCCCTGGACACATCTATTCTGAGACCTTTTATACCGAGATAAATAACGTGTAACAACGACTACCGCGCACAACCAAGCCCTGGGTAGGGAAAACCTACGCAGGCTGGACTCGAACCCGCGACCTTCGGTTTGGGAGTCGATGTAACTTTGCCCCGCCGCCACCGAGGCCGGCAAAGAATGTTATTAATGACAAAAACGAGGAATTCGGCCACCCCAATAATTCATCAGATTCGGACCATTGAACAAACGCTCTAGTCCATAAGCACTTATGAACTCTGTGATCGAGAGCATCAATTGCGAATTGTGACCTTCAACTTGGCGCCGAGGTGGTGGCAGCACTG
The DNA here is from genome assembly GCF_921293095.1 of Ischnura elegans. Taxonomy (NCBI): domain Eukaryota; kingdom Metazoa; phylum Arthropoda; class Insecta; order Odonata; family Coenagrionidae; genus Ischnura; species Ischnura elegans. Next base: position 110,268,978 of record NC_060253.1, read on the forward strand.
TAGACAACACGCGTTGAATAAGTCCTCATTCGAGATCGGAATCAGTTCCCTCAACGCTCTCTCCGAAGGAAATAACAACGGGATTTACGGCCTTCCCTCTTTCTGAGATCAAATCCCGCATCTCCTCCTGCACCAGGATTTCCGAGCGTCTTCATGAATGAGCAAGAGTTCTTTCGAGAGAGGAGATGACGGAGTATCGACGTGCATGACTGCGGTAAATCTGGGCCGAAGCGCCCATTTCTCCGATCACTTCCGCGGCGCGAAGGAAAATCAAGCGCTTTTAATCCCGGTCGGAGATGAATATTTGAAATGGATCGGAACTTGGGTGGAAGGGAGCGAAAATAACTCAGAGACAAGGAGGCGAAGTGGGAAAAGGCAGAGTAAGGAAGCATAAATGAGAGTGGCCTGGCTCATGTGTCACAGCTGGGATTAAAAAATCAAATGGTCATAAAAATTGTTACACATGCATTTAGTCTTTAATTTTCATAAAATTCAAGTAACATTTGTAAACAATTTACATTGACTGATTCAATTATCTTCAGTTAATTTTATTCGTTAAATTTTATTTTGGTGAATTTCCATCTGATAGAATTTGGGTACGAAGCTTGTCCAAAATAAAAATGTAAAAATGAAAAGCTATCTAAAAGGCAATGTATCAGGGTATTGGTGCAAGAATACAAAAAATAGGCCCAGAATAATGCATTCAAACGAAAGCGGGGTTGAGCTGATTGACCGCCTAAATTTCTGAACGCTCTATCAGGTAATATTGCATGTGGAGCAAAGAATTTCCACTGTTTCCGAACCGTCAAACTATGCAGAAAATATTTTTATCGAGTATAATATTGGTATTCCTTAAAGAGCACAATATGAAAGGCTTTTCAGTGTTGCAAGACTTCTTACTCCGCACAGGAGAGGACGGATGCCAAATACAAATTTTGAGAATAAGAATGTTGTTCAGAGTTAATAGACTTTTTAATTTAGAGTTTAATAAATGTTTTTTGAACCTGAAGTTAGAGTTACAAATGCTTTATTTACGAAAATATTATCTCTTTATATTACAGTAAGGCAGATGATGGTTGCCGACAATGTCGAATTCTTTAGTTGGACCGTATTCGTACGGGGTGTATTCAAGTTCTAAGGCCGCCAATTTTTTTCTCCAGACTGGAAACAAAATAGAAACGTGTATTGCTTTAAAACAAACGCGCACCCTTTTTCAATGTGAAACAGTTATGGATGAACTGCAGGACAGATACAATTCTATCGGCAGCGTCTAGAGTGATAACTGTTTTAGATACTTGAAATGACGACCAAGGGCGTATCCAGGATCATAACTAGGGGGGGGGGGAAACCCATGGTCTAGGGAGGGGGGAAAACCATGTTCAGACATTAGTTTATGAGATAATTTCCTTGAAAAAATAGTTTCATTTTAGTTACATATCTTATACTAATACATATCATTTATTTTAGGTTTATAGAAAATTTGTTGAATGCTTTCGTTTCAATTCAGTACTGATTTTGCTTAAAGACTTTTGCAATTTTTGCTTCAATAGGGGGGGGGGTAGCTGCGGCCCCTTCCCCTCACTGGGTACGCCCATGATGACTACGTTTTCTTTACTCGAATAGCGTGCAAACATTCATTTTCTACGTTTTCATGGTGTTACACCATTTGCAATACATCGACAATTAAAGGAGACATGTGGCTATGGATTTGCCGGAAGTGCGTTCGTGGGTGTTAAATGAAGGCAGAACATCGAATGGCAACAAGCCAAAGCAATCTAGACGATTTTCATGAGGTCAAAAAAAACTCCTGAGGAATCTTTCGCCGTGGAAATGGAATCATAGAATTGGCATTGAGAAAATGTGTACGCCTGCAGGGAGATTAAGTCGATAAGAAACACCAGTTTCATAGCTTTCGGATAAGTAGGCAGCTAGAAAAAAAATCGGAGGCTTTAAAATTTGAATGCACCTCGCATTTCCCCTCGCATTTTGTGCTGGCAGCACTAGGTGGTGACACTATCAAGGGAACGCCATTGACGGTCAGGGAGTTGAAGTCAATTTTTCGAGTGATAATGATCATTCGTGAAATTTTAGACTTTCTGCTAAAATAATTAATCCACTGTGCCTAATGTTTCACCACTAATCAAAATTACCAGGTAAATTTAGTTCACAGAATTTTTGTTTATTTTTTATTACTGTACATTTACATCTACATAATACCCCGCGAGCCGCCTAAAAGGCGTGTGGCAGGGGGTGTTAGGACACCAGCCGTTTACAACTATAAAAAAAAGAAGTGCTCTAACGAGATTGGGACTAGCGTTTATTAAAGTCCTTTATGGTTCGGGGGAAAAACGAATTCCCATATCTATCCGTTCGGCAAATGGTAACGCATGATTTTTTTAGGAAGTTCCAAAACCATTTAGTTACCTCTGTATGCAATGATATAGAAAGGAGGGGAGAGGGTCATTGAATAGATGATACTTGCAGGGGAGTGTGGTAGCGTATACGCCGAATATTCTGGTTGCAACCTGTTCCAGAGCCATTATTTTCGCAAAAAGAAGCAGTCTGGTTCTTAACATTCATGTGCCTGCAGTCTTTTCTTGAGTGGCACACACATGAGGAGTCATAACTATCACAATTTGGTTTGTCAATTATAGACTCTACTAATCTGGTTTTAGCATTTTACTGGGTGGTTTATTGAAAAATTTGGTGGAAAATACGAATGATTTGATTCTAAATGCAGCTTAATTTAAAATGTGGAGTCTGGTGGGGTTCAAACTATTTAGAAAACATATCGATGAGGTCTTATAGAGGTCGGTTGCGCTAGAGAATCTAACTCCTAGATTTGGTCCAAAACTATACTTCCATGGCCACCCTGCGATAGTACCGCTCGCTTCTCCCATTCCTGATCCTTAATCTGCCAAATTATGCTCTCCTCTCGATCCGCCGATTGGCTACTCGCAGTCCAGAGCACGCCAATCATGCTTCGCTCTTCAGCAGGCGGTTATTGTAGATGCGACCGCAGGGTATGTAGGTACCTGAATCGATTGGTGCACAACGGAAGTGAATAGACATACATGTGAAATATGTAAGCAATGCAAATAGTTTTTAGCATTGCTGAGTGTACACTCCAGTGCATATGAATGACCTCATTCTGACCGAGTGCCTCATTGAACAACAAATTTTCCATGGTTTTTTCAAGCACGGAAAGAAAAAAAATCAGTGCCTTTTAAACTATTTGCGATTAATATTCTCACTCTTTAAATTCGATTAAAATTCAAGTCACTTTATAAGTTTAGCGAGACTTTAAATGTTACAAAAAGGAAGTCCTTACTAAATGTGTGACCAAAAAACTCACAGTGAAAACGTTAACAAATATGCATCAAAACGATTCCGATATTTACCTCTCTCGTTATAATTATCAAATAATTTCATCGCGTCATTCTTAAATATCATGTTGCTTACGCAGCCAATTCCGGATTTTGGTATAAATGATTATGAGAGGCTGTTTAGGGAAACTTTCATACCTGCATTCTTCTTATCCATTATCGAATCGAGGCTAACATGGCAATAGCACGTTTAATATACACAAGTATCTCTTATTCCCTCAAACACATCTCATGGCTGTATTCAAAGTAGCGGTCAGCATTAGTTCTGAATCTAAAATTGTGTAGAAAACTTTGACTCCTTCGACAGTTCCATGAATGGAGTACATATTGATCCGAGAGAAGATATATAAACTCTCCTTTTCATATCTTTTATTTTCTTGTGGAAGTAAACAGCACCCCCCTGATACAAAAAAAACTCCAATGACGTAACTATTAGATGCGCAACGACCTACCTTGTATAAGTGGTACATGCATGGAGAAATCAAGATTGGAACTTCCAATGAGTACTTAATGCATAGTTGCCAACTTAAAAACTTTCAATATTCGGCGTTTCCTTACATTGCTTTCAAGTGATCTTCGTGGTTGCTGTGAGCTCCCTCTTAGCTCCTTCGCATTCAGTGCAACTGTTTCCTACAACCGGGTCTTGAGCCCCGTGATCGATTAGTTCACCGGACCAAGTACTGCCTATGGGTACTAATCAACTAGCCACTGCAAGTCCGCTCCCATATGGCATTTATAACGGATGGGTTTCCACATAATTGAACGATAAATGCTGCTTCCTGCGTTGCTGAGCGTGGTACTCACCCAAACAGCAAGTGGGTCAAAACAAAGGAAATGGAGGTGAGGACCGCTCGCTATACTGCTTCGAATGGTTATATAATCGAGGGCACAATGTGTGCATTTCAAATCATTTTTAGTATTTGTTTTTGGCTGCAATATTTGAGAATATATATTAAAATGCAAAAGGCCATCGTCGTTGCATCTACTTTAATAGTAGCTACGTTGGAGTTTAGGTTTGTATACCCAGGCATTCCACATTTGATTCATATTATATTTTAACCAAGAGCATGGGAATCGATTCTTACCTCCATGGACATGGTTTGATTATTGCCGTTCACCCATCCACTCCTTTTTGAGTCATGTGTTGCTCATTTTGTTTCTGCCTGCAATCTATTCCCCTGACTCTATCTGCCGTTATCACCCCTTTCCCAGTTGTGACGTTGGGTTCCCTCAAATAATATAAACTTCCTTAAAATCTCAATTTGGCATCGCCATTCTTTGTTGCACGTCTTCTCTTATAAACTTTCTTCCCAACAATCCACTTATTTTTATCAACAACACATAAAAAACATTTTTCTTTTAAACAAGCAACATTTATTTTTCACAAATTCTTGTTTTAAATTTCTAACGCTGCATCAGTTACATAGCCATAATTTGCTTTGCTTTGAAATTTTGCGGGTCGCATATGATGTGTGTGTGAAAGTCACTTGTTTGATGAAAGTTACTTACTGCTAAAACGAGTTATTTTAGTCAACTAACTTAAGTATGTTTAGTTACATATTTAGATTTCTAAAGTTATATGGCTGGCCTCGGTGGCGACGGTGTAACGTCCTCATTGGCAAACCGAAGGTCGTGAGTTCGAGTTTCGCATGAGCAGGTTACCCCTATCCAGGGCATTTTTGTGGCAATCTACTGTTATTTGCTATGGATCCCTCACCATGTAAGAGCCTAATAATGCTGTTTTCGGGGTAATGAAAATGAAAAAATACAACAAATGCTGCGGAACACGTTAACTACTGCCGATAATTATGAAGGGTAACTATGTCGAATAAATGTCAAGTCATTATTTATGTGCCCCAAGGGCAAGTACATACTTTCCCTGAACAAACGCTAAACAATCGCCCACCGAATCAATTCCGCTCGTCAAGTAGTTTCAGCGTTTTTTAAAATATACCGGGGCTAGCCACGGTGATAACTTTTACGGGAGTCACCCGCAAATCGGAAACCCAGAAATCGGGTTATCATGGTTCGAATCCTGGTCAAAGTGAATGATTTTTTTCTCTGTGGACTTTTCGCACAGTTTTAGCGTTATGCAGTGCAGGTATCGAAGTGATCTCCTTCACAGGTTTATCACGGGGTTAGTCACCCTCAGGGGAAAACGTTTCGGGGGGGGGGGGGAGTTAAGCACCAAAAGGACCTCCTCCCCCGGATATGTGCCCGCTTGGCACCAGACACCTCAACACCGTCTCCTCCTTCTTCTAAGTGGCTTTATAACTCCATTGAAAGATCGCTATTTTCATATTATATTTCCTTTTAGTAATCACGCATCTCTGTGTTTGAGAAAAGAGGTAAGTATAATACTTGGATTCAGATTTAAATGCCAATAAACGTAGATAATATCACCACCAAATAGATGAACTCAGTCATGTGTTTTCATTTAAAGTGCTTCCTACTTATGTATTACATTTTTTTAACACTTATCGCAGACGAGGATGAACCATAACAGCAATAAGTCGTGAGGTGCTCGAATGAGCTTTGAAGCTTTGGAACACACCTAGGTTGAGATTCGTGACGAAACACTGCGCGTACGAATTTCAATGAAAGAGTATTAAATTTGATTATATTTATTTCCACACACCGAGAAAGCAATTTGCAATGACCGCTACATCAAAGATCTCAATTATCAACAACTACAGAAACACGAACATTCATGCTCTGGATAGAGGTAACTTACTAGGGCGGGTCTTTAACCAGCGATCTCCTAATTAGCAGGCGAGGACTTTAACCTACCGCCACTGAGAACGGCGAAACCAATTATTATTATCATTATCGTAATCAGTTACAATGTGGCGACTGGCCAGGTGTTAACATGTACATCCGAAGAAAACACAAAATATCCACAAATTCACATATAAACTAAAGGGCATTGTCGTACAATAAATAGAGCAAAAACATGTAAGATTGATTTTTGTCTGTTCTGATATGCAACTAATGCATAATTCCCTTATTTCATTACTACAGTTGATGAATTACGAGCCCTTGAAGCTAGTAGCATATAAACTTGCGATCCAGAATTTTCATTTTAAAAGCTTGCTACCAATAACTTAAAACTTATTCAACAGGTACACACCACCGAGCAAATACGAACTTTAACAATAATTCGTGAAAGGCTCGAAGTGAATAAGAATTTCTTTACGCAAACAAATAATCTTGGTCTCGCCACAGCAGTTTGAAACTTTCTTCTGAGAGGAGGATTTTCAGGTCGAATGCGCTAATCCAACTTCGAGCTGTGACGGAAAAAGAAAAACCGTGAAATATGGGAGATAAGGAAGGGATGGGGTGTTGGCAGAGTACATCTGCATCTGCACAATACCCCAATGCAAGCCCTCTAAATAGGCTTGTGGCAGGGGTTGCTAGGACATCAGTTGTAAACAAAAACGAAGTGCGCGAACCTCAGAGTAAGGATTGGGGTAGAGGGCGCTTTCAGGCTGCGCAGTAGCAGATTCTGTGGTCAACATGGTAACCACGTGATCGTGGGAAGAAGTGCGGGAAGTGTGGGATGTATATGCGGGATCTTGACTACATGCGCAGTAGCCAAAGCGCACTCTCCCCCATTCTTACTCTGAGGCGCGAACCAAGTTCCGTAACATATCATACTAGCTGACCCGGCGAACTTCGTACCGCCTAATATTCAATGAACTTATAGTTTAGTTGCACCATTTATAAATAAAGAGCGGCTGCATCGTTTTAATCATATTTGATTTATTATATATTAAATGAGAAAATATTGATGAAATAAAAATTATAGGCATTTAGTTTTTGGCTATTTGTGTTATTAACCGTAAAAAAATGTATTTAGGTCTAAGTCCATAGCGTAAACTTGGCTCGTTCACGGAGCAGGTTAACGCAACGCTAGACCGACGCTTGACTGATGCTCAAAATCGTTTAAGAAAAGCCCCAATGAAGCAGCATTCGTATCAAATGACTTTAGGCGCGCCAGTTATAGTATTTCTGTTTGGAAAAAAATGCACTGCGTAAACGTACTGCATGCGTAAACGCACCACGGTGTGCCCTACACATTCGGGTTTAATGTCTTGCGTCAAGCGCCTTCTGATAAACAATAGTTTTTGTTCTGTTATCATGCGCAAGATAAAGCGAATGAAGCTAAATAAAAATAGCGAAGCGAAGCAGGGACGCAGCGAGGGGGGTTTTTGGGGGTTAAAACCCCCCCAAAAGCTCAGAGAGTCTTTTTATAAAACATTTGGTTATTAATATTAGGGGGACGGATGAATCACAAAATATTTAACTGTTCACACAGCCGCAAAACCTACCATTTTGAACCTTTTATCCTAAAAAATGTCTGGGGAGGGCCCCCACACCTCTCGCTTACCTTGGCGAGTTTTCTATACCCTACAGACCCGCCAGTATTAGCTGCGCCTATCCTTAATTCCTAGCTGCGCCCTTGAAGCGAAGGAAGAAATACAGCGGATGGTTTACCGACTTGTAAACATACCACATATTATTTACCACGAGAAAATCATGGGTTTTCACTAACACATGAAAACAAACATCACAAAAACTGAAAGACTGACCATGCGATTTCTTAATCGTTATCACGAATGCAACACGAATTGGAACACGCTTAAGCTCAAAAGAGCATTTAAGTTGGGATCATGGAATCTTCGGATTTAAAACTTCCTCATTTTTGAATTTTCCTTTCGGTATAATGGCGTGAATCACTTTCATTATCAGTTTTTTTATAACCAAACACGTTCCGTTGGATAGTTTTGGTTGGTTTAGGTTTCGAAAGATCATGAACACAGAGCCTACCTTTAGCTGTAAATCGTGCCGTGGTAAGCCAGGTGCGTCCAAGGACTTTAAATATTCAGATAGATAGTTGGTGACTTCGTCTTCGTTTATTACAAAGTTAAAAGATATGAATTCATGCAGAGTACACGGACATTACTGATAATCAACAATTGCTTGGAGATTTGTTTACACACACGATAGTTATATGTTTGTTGACAACTCAATTCGAGCTGAGCTTACCTCTAATTCAATTATTTTAATACTATTTTAATATTACTTTAATATTTTTAACATATTTGAGCATTTAAGAAGATCAGTCAATACATTAGTAAAAACGAAAAAAATCCTTTTTTTTTTGACCGTCTTAACAATCAACTCCTAAAAACATATCTCTACGATATAGTTGTATTTTTTTTGTGAACTTTTCCTATTTTTTAATGTCCTATATGTTATCCGGGGCTGAGACGAATCCAAAGAGCCTAATGTCACTAAAATCGGTGCAGCCGTTCTCGAGTTATAAGTGTTCTAACTAACACGATTTTAGACTTTCTTTTATATATATAGAAGATGTATTTTTACATAAAGGTATTTTTCTGTAATTCCGTATATGTTCCGTTAATACTGTCCTTACAGTGATAAATGAGGTATCATTTTAAACTTTGTATCACCTTCTTTTGTCGAAAAATACAAACTCAATCACCAATTTCACTACATGCCCATTAATTTGGCTAAAATTTTTCGATTTTTCCGATTCGAATGCTCGCTCGAGGTACATCGACTCCACACATTTTTTTCTAAACTTCAAAAAAAGGCTTAAAAACCCTTTTACCGTATATTTATGTTAGCGTTAATGTAACTCATAACCAAAAAGTTACGGACGACAACACTGTTACTTCTAATGTTGTCTTTAAAGAAGTTTTGTAAAATATGATCAGTAACAGACGTCATGAGTGTTCCTACTTGTACCAAGCTCTCTCTCTTATATTGTATTCATATGTTTTGTGTTACGTATAATTTATTTTACACATATTCACATATATTTGTAAGAAAGCAAGTATAAAGAAATTACTTTATGATACACATTCTTACCTATTTAAAACCCAACTACACCGTTTTTACATAACATATTTATTCCCTTATAGCGTGAAAGCACGTTGTACCAAATGGAATTTATTCAATTTCTTCACTACAAAAACGAATACTTATATCAATCCGTTCGGCCAAAATTACACTCTTAATTCATCTTTTCTGTCGGATTACAAATATAGTGATGAATATTTTCCGTATCGCTCTGAAAGTTCTCTTTTCTTACTTTATCCTGGAATGTAGGCCTAGTGTGTAACCTTCGAGAGACTAGCGGCTCCCAACCTACTAAAAAAAACAACTTAACTTCACTTAACTTCATATCTCTAACTCCTACGTACAATATATTCCTCTGATCTCAGCTAAGACCGTGTTCCGATAAAAAGACGATTTAAATAGCTTTTTATGGTTCATTTGAATGTAAATAGGAATAAATAACTTCCTTTAAACTAGCTATAAGAGAAACGTGTTTTCCTCAACAAATGGCCACTCAAATCCGAATTAAGCCGATTTAAGTAGCTGAGAACCAGTAGCCGCCATACTCAAGCGTAAAGTTCCACAGTTACGCTGAGTTAAGTCTGGTTATGTGGTAGTGAACGAAGATTAATTCGTTCAAAAGCTGTGCTAACGCTTTCTGTACGCTTGCGGCAGTTTTTGGTACGGAGGCGGTGGTTACATGCAGATGATTCGCCCCCGTTCCTTAACACCGCTTCCAAATGCCCTCGTGTCGTCGAATATTCGCCTCAGAGGCGTCGATACCGGGCCAAGGGTTCCGGTCGATTAGCAGAGAGAAGATACGGATACAGGTGGGAGGAGTTGGTGGTCTACAGGAGGTCGGGGGCATTGAACAATTGAGGGAGGGGTGGGTCTCTTTCAATGACCACGGATATTGACTTCATCGCCGACGGGCAAAAACTCTATGGTCGGCAGAGTGACCTTGATAAATCGATGAGGCAGTAAACACTTTTTTCCAAGGTAAATGGCATAAAAAAATAAAGTGCTCTCGGGTTTCCAACCGGGTGATAGAGTCCATCCAGACGACGTTTCGAGGTACGTGCGTCGCGAACTTAGTCTGAAGATGAGATGCGTGACGTGCCGTGAAACGTTGAACATAATGGACTATCTCGCCCGGTTGGGAACCCGTAAGAAATATACCAAGTTTTTCGAGGGGAAAGTACCAGATCGTAAACTAAAATGGCCAACTGCAATGTGTCTATTATTTAGTCAAATAAGACATTGAAAACGTTTCACTTAATTTATTCTCGCACAACGCGTTTCGTAATAATTATTATTTTCCAAAGTAAAATGAGAATGCTGCTGTGCGTCGTGAGAAAATAAGTTGAGCTCACAATCAGCCAACAGAGACGTACAGGATTGGAGATTCAAAACGACCCCAATACTTTCTGGTGAAAACTACATCTTGACTGGGCTTTATTTGTTGGGACACTTCGCTGGGAGTAGGATCGCGTGGAAGCGAGTTGGAAAGAAGGGGGCGAAACGTGGAGAATGGAGCAGGAATTATTTAGATGGGATGGACCACAGCAGAAGTCCATCAGAAAGGGAGGAGGGCCCTTCAGAGAGGAGTCGGACAGAGCGCGCATGAACGCAAAAAAATGTATGGGGCAGGTCGGCGGGGAGACAGACAGCCAGGGGTATAATTGATTTGCTGGGGCACTGGGGAGAAGACAATATCGGGAACTAAAGCCTACAGACCGAGGGAGGAAATAATAGACCTAGTCGCAAATTTACAAAAATGCTAAAAAAACGTTTCCCAAATACATGCACTCCGCATATATTTTTCATTTCATGATTTCTTTCATTTAGATATATTTTGTCTATTTTAAGCAGATTTAAGTTGTTCCCAATATTTTTCGGTTGCATCCACGCAATACACTTCGTGGCAATTTATGGAAAAATTTTAAAAAAATATTGATCTTATAGTTCTAAATCTTTTTAAACCATGAGTGGACCAATAGATATATAGGTTAACTGCAATATGCCTATGCGAGTTTATTTTTCGAATATGATGCTGTAAAAAAAGCAACGGGGTGCTGGGAAGTATTGGTCCATCTTAGGGTAAGATAGGTCATTTAAATGATATCGAAGCATGTGAAGATGCCGTGACTTGGCGACGGGAGGCCCCCAAGAATTATGCCTCCCATCACCCGGGGGAGAGGAAGGAAGTTCTCCTTCGTGTGATTTAAGGTGGAGACCACAGTGGTCGGTACAATGGAACTACAGGCTACAGTACTACGATGTGTAAATCAATGGAAAAACCACCAGATTATGATCCCGAAGAGTCACAGCTACTCTGATTTTTAAGTATCAATCATGATGGCATTCTTTAAAGTTGTATAGACGATGGGAGAAAATAGCCGGAGTGAAGAGCTATGTCAAATCAATCTTTCTATTGATTATGAGAAATACCACCCAAAAGGTGCGAAAAATCCACAGAGGAAAAATCAATCTCCTTGACCGGGATTCGAATCGAGATCTCCCAATATCTGTTCGAGAGGTTTAGCTAGTTAAGCTAACGATGCGTCATTATCCTATGAGGAAATTTTAGGACTAAAGCATTCGACCGGAAATTGGGAGATTCGGGATCAATGTGTGCTATGCGGTTGGCTTCGTAAAGTTATCACCGTGGCCAGTCCCACCATGCTTTAACCACAAGTTTCTTTCCAACTTAGCCGCGGTGGGTATGGATATTATATTGAGCTTTATAGAGGCACTCAAACACTTTAAACTCTTCTGTACTCATTTCACGAGAGCACTGGTTCAGAAAAGTCCTTATCGTTCCACTGCCCACAGTCATTGCTACCTCTATTTAGTCGGTAGTAATTTATAAAAATGTATTATCATATATTTTAATTGTAAATATTATTTCTTCGGGTTAACACACAAATAACCGGCCTCGGTGGCGGTTGGGTACAGTGCTAACCTGCCAAACTGATGGTCGTGGGTTCGAGTCCCACTTGGGTAGCTGGTCCCTATCCAGGAAAAATGTGTTCGTGATTGTGAGGACCATCGTAAGAAAGGCCGATACGTGCTGTTTACGGCGAATTTGGAAAATTGAAAAAAAAATGCCTCTGATGATGATAAAAGAACTTAAAAATACTTCCCCAAAAACAGTTTTATGGCGTCGCCGCTGCGCGTATGGACATAATTTCTTCCACTATAGGAGTAACTGAGACCAGGAGACAGGTCGTGAAAACATTCAATAGAGCAGTATCTAGATGAACGGATTTCATTCGGTGGGCGATTGTTGAGCGTTTATGCAGTGGAGGTGCTACCAATAAATGAGGAGGTACTTATAAGAATAGAAGAATGAAGGACACCATGGATACAGCAAAGAAGAAGAGCACAGTGGATTGGATGAGACGCAGTAGTCAGGAGAGTAATACGATAGAAGGAAAAATTTATGGAAATATCGCAAGAGGCAAGTACAGATCAAGAAGAATATGGGGAAGAAGAGCCTACATGAAACAAAAGAGCAAGCTTTGGAGAGATAGGGAGAGACGAAGGACTGTAGTATGCATACTAATCCGAGGATTGCGATACTATGCACATGAGAACCTACCCACAGACCTTCAACCTTTCTGCATTCGTTTCATGAGTGAATTGGTTTGGCAAAACCCTTATCCCTCGCCGACTCAGAGAGCATACAATTCAACATACTGAGCGATAGGGGCTAATTTTCAACGCATACTGCCCAGCCGTCCGAAAATCCAGCAAACCGTGAAGAGCCACCGGCGGAATTTTTGCGGTGGGTATTTGGCCATTGATACAACCCGGATTTATACGAGAATTATTATAAATTCCATACTCTATCACTTGTTCAGAATGGGTGTTCCGCATCCACAGATAATTTGAACTTGGCATCCAGGAACGACCTCAATACGAAGATAAAGATTTGAAGATTCCGCCAACGACAAGTTAATGATTTGATAATATATTTGTGACATGAAAATATTAGCTTACTTTTCAAGGAATAGGGCATAGAATGCGCATTCTTGATATCTAAAAAGTTAGTCGTGCAGTCGCCTTCTTTTTGGCATTGATTGATTTTGAATACGTTTGAATTTTCATTGGAAACATGATATTTTGTTTAGAAATATACTCGAATGCACAGCAAATAAGGTACACGCACTTTAATTATATATTATTAAAACGCAGAAACATTGCCTCCAGAGAATCCATAACATTTACATGCAGTTTTATCACAAATATAGAAATTAATATCGTTTAACTGAATTCTGAGATTTCGCTATTTGCGGATTTTCGGTACCTGAAATGATAGTTTATAACTGTAAATTTGCTGAAAACATATTTTATATACTGCCTTAATGTCCCAACGTAAAGTCTTTGGTGCTTCGTATTCTATAAATGAATACCAAACAGCGAAAACCCATTTCTCCTGCTATGAACTCGTCAATCACATTCGAGAAAATGCTCTCGACAAAAATCTTCCAAGGCGTAGTGGCATTGGTGTGGATTCTTCAACGGCGGCCCACCACTCAGGTATGCAAAGCTCAAGCTGTTCACGTGCAAAGCCATCACGCAATGTCAAAAGGTGCTTGACGAATAAGGGAACGTGTCGAGAATCACGAAGAGGAGTGAGATAAAGGGATTCGGAAATGAAATGGACAGGAAGGAAGAGAGCGAAATGTGTGCGGGCCATTGTCTACGCGGAGAGGAGTGCTGTTTGGAATATTAAGAGACAGTGAGGCGCAGTAATCATCATAATCATAAAATAGATGCAGCTGACATGGATTACACACAATTGAATTAGTAGATATCAACTTCCAGAGGCAACTACCGAATATCGCCCACCAGAAACAGGAGTTGACATCCTGAACACCGCACGGAACGTTCCCATCAATTAAGCAGGTGGATTGGGTCAATAAAAACGTATCGTTGCCATGATACAACTAATACAAGGCAGATCGTTCCCGTGACCAAAATGAGATCCGACCCGTGACGCTTCGAACTGAAGATACCCAGTGGAATCTCGGCGAAACTATCGTCAACCTCTGATGAACAACGCGGCGAAAACCCAAAAGTTGGAGAGGCCCACGAATGAGACCCGTTTTGCGCATGACGTCTTTGAAGTGCGATTCGCGCAGAAGGTCAACAAAATGTAACCATATAAACAAAGATGCATGGACGACTTGAGCTTTGATATTGAACTTGTGGATGAAAGTTCAGATAAATTCTCAGAAAAGCCCGCTGGCTAACAAGTAGGTATAATTGGATTCTTCAGAATAAAGGGGATGTACAAAGAAAAACAAAAACGAAAACACCATCCCCATCCAGTGATGGAAAAATCAATCATGATTATGATCGAAAATCAAGTTTTAATAGTCATAGATCGAGCCATAGTCTTCCAGTTTTGATCCAAAATCGATTGTTCAACTTCGATCTCGACCATATAGTTTGATATCGCAATCAGTAGCGTCACTATAACCGACCTATGATAACGTCATCCATTCCATATTAAAGACTTTGGTCTTCTGCCGGTAAAATTCGAAAGGCAAGTCCTCGATCACCAGAAAAGCATCTCAATCAATCGTTACTTCTTAAAAATTTTCGGGGAGCCGAATAGTATCAAGAGGTAATCCCAACACTTGAGGATGTATATATGAAAGAATAGGAGAGGAAAGAAGATTATGGATTACATTTCGCCAAAGAAGAGCACTTTTTGACTTGCTCTCTATTTAAGAAGATTAATTATTTAAGTTACAGTATAGTATTGAACGAAAAACTTGCTTGGAAGTGGAGGGCTGCAGTATGAATACCAATATTTGGATTGTGATAGTCTGCATGAATGAATTCCTCCTATAGGAGCACCACACTCTTTCCGATATCTTTTCTTCTCTCACCGTTTTCCTCAAAAAAGCTGATTATTTTTAAGCTGAAAATTGCTCTCGGGTGATCCCTACTCCATATCCGCTCATCCTTAAGCCACCTGGTTACAGACATCTCTCTCAAACTCCTCATCGTTCCGTGATCGTTCCGCCGCCAATTTCCATAAAGTTGGCGCTGATTAAAATTATCCCGCCAACTGCGCCATGTGTGCGTGAATCTCTCCCCCAGCTCCGATTCCTTTTGCAGGTCCACATTTGATATTCCCTCATCCTCAGCGCAATTGCTCGTGCCCAACAAAAGGATGTAAAAAGCTACACAAAGGGTGGAAATATATTAATGGAAAGAGTTCTGGGCTGGCGATGGCAAACTACGACTTCAAAGAGTCGGAAGGAATCAACCCTAGGAAACGGCTGGAAACCCGAGAACTCTTCCAACAGTCAATTTACCGAGAAAACCTGTGAAAATCTCCTGCGTATGAGCAAGGAGAAGTGAGGGCTTGATTTTTAGGCTTAATTTAATCTTCTCCGGAGCTATTTAGAATAACAAATAGATTAAATTATCCGAGCGTAATAATTTATTGATTCTATATTTTAAAAGTTGCTGGTGGTGGTTAATTGTATTCATAATTATAAATTCGTACTTTTCCAGTAACTTTTAATTTTTATGCAACCTGTTTCACCACTAAAGGCATCATCAGGTAGATTTAGTTATCTAAAACTTTACTTTGCGAAGTAAATGTGTCTGATGACGTCGCTAAGGGATAAAACACGTTTTAAGAACATGGAAATGTTGTGGAAAAGTATAAATATTGAATCATGACTATTTTTTGAGCAGCGATTTGTTTCAGGTTCAAATTTTTTGATGTTCGTATTGTGTAATAGGCAGCCAAAATTCATTGATATTACAGCGTGTTTCAAAAAGAAAATATATGTGTATTTCGAATGCATATATTCATTAAACCTTAAGACATACGAATGTGAAAATTTACACACATATTAACGAACCTCTCAAGTTTATATTGCAGATGCTCAATATGTCCTCCATCAGCAACAAGAACAACATCACATCGATAGTGAAATTCCTCCCACACACTAGCAGGCATGTCCTGCGTCCCTGGTGTTATGTCAGTACGGATCCGGTTCTTAACCTCATTCCAGGTTCCGTGGCAGCGGCGGTACATAAGCGTTGTGAGGGGGTGCCCCATCTTGTTTAAAAATGAGGTTATCTTTGCGCACCCTCCGAAACAACGATCGATAGTTTAGAAAAAGTAATACTTTGTAATGCGCATATTCTTTTTAAAACGCCCTGAATAAATGAAAACAGTGATCGTAATTTTCAGTTAAATGAATTAAATAAAACGTTAATAGCAAACCTAGCCAAACGAGAGGTTTTTATGTTTTTAGATAATATATCACTCTAGTCACCGAACCAACCCGACCCTGCGCATCAAAAATGTTTTGGAATTACCTACAGAGGAGTGTTCAAAATAAGGGCTTCCGCAGAGCATAGCATTTTTAACTTGAAATAAGGTGATATGATGAAACCCATGAAATAAAAATAAATTACAGGCGTAAACTAGCAAAGTGAGTCACTTTTTATCCCAGGATGTGATTTCAACCAGTAAATTGTTCTAACTCGAATCATATATTCATGGTAAGCACAGCAAGGGTTTAAATAAAATTGATACCAAATGAAAAACTTTCCGCCAGTGATTTTCAGCAGAGGATAAAATACCCCCTTCATTTAAAGGGACGCATGATCACTGACCCAAAAAGGAGACTCGGGGCTGAGCGATGTGGACCTCACCACGCCAGCCAACCTTTCCACGTTATTCATTGTAAATTCATCAAATGACCTGCACCAGCCGAAAGCACACACACCACCCTTAAACGTCCACGTTGATTACACCCAGCTAGGCATATAGGTTATCCTAAAGGCACCAAGGCGATCATTTTAAAGCCGCTGATGAACATTAATCACATCCCGCTCCCGTAATAATTGCTCGCTACACCGCAGGAAAAGGTTGCGGAATAATATATTACGTTTTCGCCTCTCTCCGCCGATAGAGATCCGTTTCATGGGTAGGCTGTTAAAGTATCGAACCATAACAGCATGCTAAACCCAGAGTATATTTATGCAAATACTCACAGCGAAAAATTAATATTTAAATAATCTAAAACTCTGAAAAATGGTTCGCAGTTCTAATTCCGAAGATCAGTCACCGTAAAGCATTCACCGGTTTATTTACATTTGCAAGGAACTAATTAGAGGATTAGCAAGGGAGCGAATGCAATTTTATAAGGTAACGTCGTACTTGATCATGAGTCGGAGAATGACCAGATTCAGATTTTAAAATTAACTGATTTTATATGATTGTGAAACTGCGGCCTTGATTTTTTTATATTTCTTGATTTTTTTTATTTTATGACGTAACTATGATTCTATCATGTTTGGAAAAAAATTTAACCTAAATTTAATCTCTTCTTTAAATACATCGTTATTTATTTTAATTTACAACTATCACTAAAACGCCAGTGCGAAATACGAATTACTACTTAAAAAAGTTTTTAAAATTTCATTAGAAATAAAAGGTTTAGCCACCAGTGAAATGTAAATTTTGGTGTAATTTTCAACAATGGAAAATTTCAGATGTTCCTTATGCTTGGAAGATTTTCTAACTTATTTAAATGTAGAAAATGAATGAAGATGCTATTTCAATAATATAACAAGGCCCGATCTGTCAAGCCACACTGCTGAAAAGGCGAAGTTTTGCTCAGACGGATTTAATTTCGCTCTTTATTATGATTGTGTAGCCGTAATATATTTGTGCAACCTGTGTACAAGTTTTGGCATTTTTTTCAATGAGTGATACTTTTTTTTAATTTTTTTAAATATATATATAATGTAATAACATTAAAAAACATGATTCCAAATGGCTCAAAATATTACAGACAAAAATTATAGGTTTTCAAGTTCCAGTTCTCTCCAAATTAATTCACATGCATGCAAAGTTCATAGATAGCCAAATGAAAGTGATTTCGGACCAAGATTTATCCGTAATTTCACCAGTACCCATTGAACGCCATTCTTCATTTGCTTCTAGAAAGCTATGACATTGTTTTCTGTACAATAATGAAGGTGCAAAATATCCCAAATCCCGCAGATAAATTTGCATCGCGTTACACTATAGCGTTATAGCAATAAACTGGAAGAATTTTCAACATAATTTCAACTGACGCCCAGAAATGAGACAAAGCAATTTCGGAGAAAAAATGGTAATACTTAATCAAATGAATACAGTTCCTATCCATAAATATTCTGTATGGTGCATTAAATGGTACTTGAGACTATTCCAAACTTATTTTTTATGAAATATGACCTCACAACTCGGCATAGTGAGATTTTATGATGGCCAGAGACTCGGCTATGAATGTTTCAGGGAAACCTCATTAAAATTCACTCCGTAGTGGAATTGGGGCGCGAAAGAGGAGGGAAAAGTAACGGGCCGAGAATTGCAGGGCGGAGAGAGTCATATTCCCTTCCTTCTCCTTACATTTTAACTTTTCCAATTCATTATTCTTTTATTTAAACATACAACGTAAAGTTTTAACTAACGACAAGAAGGGCGACTTTATCTCAATTTTGGGATGTGGTATATGCTCAAACTCCTTAAATTCTACTCTGTGACATTGAATATATTTTTTCCTCCAGAAGTGCCACACTTTTAGCCACTTTTCAAATTCCATTTATTCCTTTGAGTATTTTTGACTTTGTATTGCACTGGATTTATGGATAGACTATTAAAAAAGTCATGAACAATTATAAACCTAAAAGCCAATGCAAAAATATATTTTACAGCAGAAATGTTTTTCTGAAGCAATCGAAAGTTTGATTGAGAATTGAATCTTTTAAAACTTAATCTTAAAGTTAAGGGCGGCAGTTTCAAATTAAATAAGATAGAAACTTTACAAGCCATTGTGGGAGTACTTGAAATTACCAACGGTATGGGAATTAGCTTGAAAATAACCTCGTCATGGAAATGGAGCCACTTTTACCTCTTTCCGAATGGTGCAGCACAGACACCTCAAAGTAGACAAAGATGCCCAAAAGAACAGTACCCATGTGACTTCCCTTGCGCAATCATTCTCAGACATTCCTGTTCCATGAGAATAGGACATCGTCTTTGATAAATTGACCGCCAGCTTTAAAATATATCTACCATATGAAACCTGCCACACACAACGTTGCCGAAAGCCATCTTGAGCAGATTAAAAGTTTCAATCGCAAAATTTTACTCGTTTTAAGCACAATGTCACAGAAAATCATTCCAAGTTCTTTTCAATCATTTTGAGACCCGCCAAGCGAAAAATCAAGAAACAAACTCACGAACAACCGCGTCGCTAGGCAACATACCTATATGATCAGGACAGTTCATTTAGAACAATAGCTTAAACAAGAAATTCTAAAATGAATTATCGAAAATGCGTTGATATCTTGTAAAAGCTGATGTGAAATTTCAAAGCAGCTGAATTTAATTTCAATTACTTGTGTGTGACAGGATGCCGTCATAGTTTTGCAGGAGAATGGAAATTATCGTCCAGTCCACGATATTTTTTTCAGTAAAGCCCTAAAGCTAATTTTTCGTGTAGTCCTCATTTATAATTATTAATATTTTCTTTATAAACCAACCTTAACCCTAGTGCAGAGATTTCCTCGACTGATGAGATGATTGAACCAGGGCTTCCTACTATTCATAGGTTGTTGTAAGCCAGTTTTTCTAAGTTAATGGTTGAAGCATGGGAAAGAATTTATAGCCTTAACTAATAGAGGATATTTTTATAATACTGCTGTTATAACATAATCGCGTGCTCAAAGTTACAAATAATAACGAATGCAAGCGAAATAAAATACTTACTAGCGCAATTACTTAATTAATTACACACTGCAAAAAAATATAGGAAAAGAACTTGCTTTAGGAATTTCTGCACTTCACATAATATCCCGTCCCGTATTGTCCATTGATTGATTTCAGCAGAAAAGCGTCCAAACAAATTTTTAATTATTTCCTTGGGTCGTGGCCTCAATTTTTCTTTGCATGTAATTAATTGCAATGCGATCACTTTCAAATAGTAAAAACGCAAGTGAACCTAATTGCTTTTGTCGTGAAGAACGGTAAACGGCCACAAAATTGATTCTCACTCAAATTGCCAAAGCGTACTTTATTTGTTGCTTGATACGAGCTAATCAAAATACGTCGAACTGCAGTTCAGTGCAAAAGTTAAAGCCGAACTCAAAGTTTGGAAAAAAATTCTTTTCATGCTTACGAGCCAGAAATTCACGGATTGATTACTTATTCCTTCAGTTTGTTAGTTTCCACTTTACATTAGTTCTAAAAATGAGAAACTAGTGAATTGACATAAGCTTGCTAAATATTTTCCTTCATATCAACGCACAAAATCTTAAATCCGTCTTGGAACATAAATAAGAGGTGAAAAAGCAATTTTTTAAAGCTCCCCTCGAGAATCAACATGATCAATATTCCGTAATTCCCAAATAATAATGCTTAAATCCATCCGTTTGAATTGATCATTAATTCCCTGATTAACTTGATTAATAGAAGGATTTTACGCGTAAAAATTGTCCAGTA
This sequence comes from Ischnura elegans, assembly GCF_921293095.1. NCBI lineage: Eukaryota > Metazoa > Arthropoda > Insecta > Odonata > Coenagrionidae > Ischnura > Ischnura elegans. The sequence continues at coordinate 110,289,771 of NC_060253.1, forward strand.
ATATTTCACACCTTTACAGTAAAAAAACAGGTTAAGCTTACACAAGACCGAAGGTCGCGGGTTCGAGTCCCGCCTGGGTAGGTTGCCCCTACCCAGGGAATTGGTGTGTGATAGCAGTTGTTTCATGTTATTTTCTCCGATGTAAGAGACCTTAAATGAGATGTTTTCGGGGCGTTGAAAATAATTTTTTTTAATAAATAAAAAAAGATATCAAAATTACGGTCGTAATGCGTTAAAAGTGGGTTAAAATGAATTCCAAGTCTTAAGAAGAGTGGCTGGCAAAAATTCTTTAAGTCAAAAATTCACAAAAAATCAAGAACCAAGGAAACTAAATTAGCCACATTATGAAGCATTATGCTTTTTCGTAATGACAATTCAATCAAGCAGCAAAGAAGTGTTTATTCTTAGCTACAGTCGCATTTCTTGTTGTATGTCGGCCTCCTAATATCGAAAGTGGCACTAAAAATGGTTTCTCAGTGTCTGGTGAGAGAGTGACTAGTGTAAGTATATTAGGTGGGAGAATAACCTTTGCTAGGTTTGGGTGGTGAAGTAGGAATGGACTCAGAGTCGTACTTACTATAGTACGGCCGGAGGCGTCGTTGGGTGAAGCTCAAAGTGTAAAGCCGCGGAGGAGAGGCGGCAACACGACGAATCCGATACATGAGAATCTCTTTGCTGTCTCGTCGACATCTCCCAGAGCAGAGCCACCTCTCCTATCCACGGGACAGGGATACAACAGCGCAACTTCCCTGATACAATGTTATGGATTTATTTCTCAAACACATTTCACATTTTACATAAATTGCCAAAGGAAAAATTCACCTGGACCGGGAATCGAACCGCTGATCTTTGAATTTCCAGGCTACTGTGCAGATCCTTACACTGTTTATGATCCTTCATTCCTACGGCAATTATACCTAGGCTCATCGCACTAGATCTTCTAGGTACTGCTAACATGAACCTTGGTATAACTTCCTTGGAAATTCAGGAATAGCGTAGTGGTCTGCGCAATGCCCCGGAAAGCTAATGGCCAATGGTCCAATTCTCGGTCCAGGAGGCCTTTCTTTCAAAACAATTCATATAAATTTCACCGCTGTCCACGCGTCACGCTTGAATATTACATCTTTCATCTTTCTAAGAATTACTGGCCATTTTATCTTCGGAATGCTCCCCTTAACCCAGGTCTTGAAGGGCTTTTCCTGATATTTTTTTCGATAGCAGAGTACCTGTGAGGGGGTGAAAAAATATAGTAGGCCTATGAAAGGGGTACTGCATGATAACGTACGAGCTACGTTTATCCTCGCTTACATATCATTCCCAATTCCATATGAGAGCCGTAGCGATTCAAATGACAAGCTCAGATTCCTGCAGAGTAAGCATCGATCCTCTGCAGAGTAAAGAGAAGCATGAGTCACATGTCGCAACTCACTCGAGTACCTCAGGTCCCTACTTCCGTGAAACATGCCGATGCATAACAAGTGAGCCGATTGCGCGCAACTTGCAAGAGCTGGGATTATGATAGCACCATGACAACCACGCTTCGATTGTTTTATTTTTTACGGCACTCATATGAAGCATAGATGTCGCGATAAGGAGACTAAAAAAGTTCACCCTAAGCCAACCGCCATCACTAAATCCGGGATAGCTCGCATTGTTCCTCTGAATGACTCCCACATCCCGGGAAAGTAACTTCGGCTGTTCCATATAGATGGTTATCTAAGGCGGGTATTCGTGAGCCAAGGTGTATAATCTTGCGTGTTTTGATTATATATAAGTAGATATTTCTCTTGAATTGAAGGTATGTAAACTAATACTTCAGCGTACAAACGTCCCGAGAAATCATCGCTACTTTTCAGGGCTTAAATGAAATATAATGAAACGGAAGATAAAAGTATCCCAAAAGCAATCCGTGATCCTTTGACTGCATAGTTAAATCCATATGGTTAAATCAACAACTTCCGCTTGCTATTCATCTATAATAAGAAATGCTCACTGCATTCAAAGTTAAAATTCTTCAACTTCAATAACAGATCGAATCGAGACCTCAACCGATTCCTGCTCTATTCTCAGTCGCTGTTCACACATAAGAGTCGAGCCCAACAGTCGACTGTTGCAGTGTCAACTTCGACGTTAAAATCTATTGTAAGGCTGCATTTTGAGGGGCCAATGAGATGTATTATCCACTTACATTCCTTTAGCTTACTTAGCCACTGCTTTCTATGATCATCATCTATCTCAATGAAGGTAGAGCTTAAGCAGCTGCGAGTAGTAAAGAAGACGATCAAGAAGGTCAAAAATATATTTCAAGTCATTTCCTGTCCGTTCCCTTAAAAACCTCAAATCACCAACGTCCTGCTTCCTCAGACCAACGCCAACCCTGAAGAAGTTACGTCATCTTGTGTCGCAATAATGAAAGCGTGGGAGGGGGAGAAATGGAATCGTCTGGGTGAACACAAATCCCGAGCGATGGTCTCTCTTTCCTCTTTCTCCCTCGTCCCCATCCGTGGGTGATACTCTTACGACTTGTGAGACACTCACTTACTCCTACGACCATTCTCATTTGAAGATTTTGGGCTGGAGATCATTAGAGGCAAGGAGAGAAGTACGAATTGAAGGTATCTATAAAGCATATGCGGGTGATTCTGCCCCCTATCAACAGGTTAAAAAGGCCTAGATATTTGGCGAGGAAGGATCATAATTTTAAGATAGAGCCTCAAAAGCAGCTCTTAAATACGCTAACATTTTCCTTTCCGCACCGGGGGATGGAAGACTGGAATGATTTGCTCGAGGAAATATAGGAGCCCTTCACAATTGATATCCGCATTTATTTGAAAAGGCTGAAGAAAATTAAATTGTGAGGGCCTTTTTGTGTTTGTGATCAACATTTTTTATTTAAGACTTTATATATGTTTGTGCTGTCCGTTACCATCCGACCACAAATGTCGACCCGTAACATTTTTATAAAAAAACGTTAAAATATAATAATAATAATAATAATTGATCCACATTGATATTAATTAAACATTGATTGATATATTAAAAATATTGATCTACAAATTACAGCAAAGAGCAAACATAGTCGATGTAGCAGTGCCACTAAATCACAATGTTGAGTCAACGGAAAGAGAGAAAACACAAAAATATCAGAATTTGGCTGGTGAAATAAAAAATATTTGGAAGTTGAAAGATGTCAGCATTCACCCACTGATAATCTCTGCGGAGGGAGTCTTGTCTAAAAGATTCAAAAAAGAAGTCGAAGACCTAGGAATTTAAAAAACAACTGATTAACCTCGGGCAAAAAGCTGTTTTACTACAGACCTGCGAGATCGTGAGAAGATTGCTGGGTCGGGCATGATCGGACAGTGTAGGATAGGGTGAATTCTCTTCCTTAACATCCGAGCCTAATTCTAATTTGCCCTAAGGATAGGTGAATATTACCGTCTGGTATAACCAGCTGAGAAAGTGCATGAACTAATAATAATAATAAATGAACCAATAATCGGCCTCAGGCAATATTTTTTTACGATAAGGGAACTAATTCCAAACTTTTGAGATTGTCTGTAAAGCGGATGAACGATGCATACCGTTCCAGCTAAGTGGTCCGTTCCTGGATATCCATATCCGCACAAAAGATGAAACGATCTATCAATGGGAGAGCAAAGAATTGCAAGGGAATCACCATTACGCACTACACCTTCCACACATCAACGAACATGCATCAAATACATGGCGTGCAAATGGTTACATGCATGGGAAAACCATGGGATTTTCGAGAGCCATTCAAGACCGTGCCATGATAAATAGATAGTTCATGCCGAAAGAATGTAAACCCAATGACCAATGGTGGAGATGAAGAAAAAACCTGAAACAATGGAACTCGTAATGGAAATCTGTAAAACGTTCAACAGATTCAGGCTTCGATTGGTGGAAGTTAACCATATTTAAATAAATAAAAGATCGTAGCACTTTTCCACAATGTTTTTTGGAAAAGTGCTACAATCTTTAATTTATTTAAATAGGAAATATGTAAGGTAGCTAAAAATGTAGCCTATAAACACAGCGCAATTAGGAGTGACTGCGTTGTGAAAAATAGTTCACCAGGAACTGGTTAAGAGAAACAATATCCACATAACTGATGACCCATATAAATAGTACAATCCGTCAGCTATACTGATTAGCGACGCACAAAATTTATATCAGAATAATCTCTATCGTAACAGGCTCAACTTTGTGGAGGTTCATTCTAATAAATAAAAGCGAACAAACTATTTATAAATCCACCAATTTATTTTTGTGGTACTACTAGTTTCGACGCAGCGGCGTCATCATCAGGTACCTTACCCATTACCTGATGATGACGCCGCTGCGTCGAATCTAGTAGTACCACAAAAATAAATTGGTGGATTTATATATAGTTTGTTCGATTTTATTTATTTATATCAGAATACTAAGATCAGAACATACAAAGCAATAATAGCCACCTAACTTGATAATAGTAGGCAAACAACAGCGTCACATAACCCTCATAGATATAACCATCCTATTAAATCTCATTATATAAAAAATCACATGCCTCCAAAATAAATAAATACGTTTAAATTGCTGATGAAATTAAAATAGTCGGAGAATAAAGACCGTGGATGTGGGTACAGTGGTTATATTTACCACATTATTTATGCCAATTTAAACGATTAAACATCTGAAAAACCTAGAAGGGTTTCTGCCAAAACGACAAAAATCCATTTTCCTGGACACCTACCATATTGTGAGACATTTCCTCTCCATAGAATGAGCTTGACTTGGTCCATTTGCTTTGGAAAAACCTACTGAAACACAAGATATAAAGCAAAAATAGTAATAATACTGCTCCTTTCTCTTCCACCATAATCAAGATGATTCCAAGTACGTTCCTCGTATCTCATCCCAGGAGGAAAGTCTTGTCCATTCCGAACCTCTGCGATAGGATCTGAAACGCCCTGGAGAAGAGGCGATATGGCACACTCCTAGCTACTAAAACTAAGTGGACATGAGCGCCGGCAGATAATATTCAATGGTGGCAGCGTCCAGGGATATGTTTATCGGTATGCGTACCATCCTATGGTCTCCACGGCGTGAATTAGTCATTAACGAGTTTGGATATTTGTAGCTTATGTTCAGCTTAATCCACGGTTTGGACTCATTTTCGGTGTCAACAGCGCACAGTGGTCCCGAATCCAAAAAAGCTGGCCAAAAGTCATTTTTTCGAATTTTGACTAGGAACTTTTGAATCTTGTATTCGGATTTTACAGGATATGGTCCACAATATTTCATATCTGATAGGTCTGTGTGATTATTATGCTGACCTGTGTAACACGTCAAACATGGGCATATTCAGGCCAAAACGCCCGACGCGTAGAAATAGTCAATTTAGGGAAATTTTCAATTTTATATTCGACTGCTTTCATTTCATGATATTCATGTCAATTTTTACGCGGTAATTTTGAATCCTTTTTTTACAAAATCATAGTAAATTTGGCAATTTTTAGTATTTTTATAACAATATTTTATAATTTATAATTTTAGCAATTTTGGGATTATTCTTAGTAAAATGTGTCGATATAGTGTTTTACTCCTCCGTGCTCCTCTAAGCTCCATATGCAAAATCCTTAAGAAGAATATATACAACAAAAAGCAAGGAAAAAATCTTGCCTATACTTGCCTATCCGGCATCAAGAGGGTTTTAAGTTGGGCGGTGCACCGCTCCGCTGAGGGCGGCTGGCCGGCGGAAGACCGAATGGCTTTATCGCACGAATATTCCTGTATAGGTGGCTGAACTCACGTGTTGTATGCTTAATATAATTTTCCATCCTTTAATATTTTATGAATCAAGTAATTCACGATTTTCGTATGAACATTTTGTATTGAACACTCTCCTTCAAATATTCATTGCACCAATGAGGGCCGGCTTTCATGCTCTTAATGTGACAAATTATGCGTAATCTAATAGTAGCCGCTGGATGTTTTCCTCTGTAATAATTTCCTCATAATATTATAGAGCGGAGATTGTTTACATGCTGGACGGCGTATCCAACACGTTATTCCGAAAAAAGGTCTTTGCGCTAGGAGCAATAAATGCTCCCGTATGATCTTCCCGCCCCAGTGCCGCCAAAAATTATTCAACGGCCCGCAGACGTAGATAGGATGGGATGAGGAGGAAAAATTCGCCTAGGCCCGCCAAGGGTGTGTGCATCATGCACGTGCGTTATGTTTCTTAGAACCAAACGGAATGAGGATTACGGCCTTCCTCACCCAGACCACTGCATGGAAGTGGATTCCCCACCCTGTTTTCTTTCGTGTGCTTGGTGAACAAGTGCTGTGCTCCGACCTGTGTTAACTCGAGAAGCTTCTACCGTCCAGAGGATAAGAGCACTTGGTTTGCCTGACACCCAACTCTCAGGATGCGCCGGAAATTCAAACGTAAGTATAGAAGCAAGAAAGGTTGTGTGCATTTTATTCAATTTTCAAAAATTCAACTTATTCATAAATACCAGTTAAATTTTAATAATGGATGCCGCCAATGTTACGCCCTCTCAGTTGTACAGTAAACTTTCCGAGAGAAAAGAATGGTCGGAATATTTATTAGCGAAGATGAAGGAATACGACGTGAAATTTGGTTACAAGATTTTGACCTATCGGAAGCAAGCTTGCCAAAAATATTATGAAGCTCTTTCTGCGCAGAGTTTTATGTTCCGTCGTACCTTAGAAAGTGGAATCAAAGCTCGATGGCAGAGGAACATATCCAAAAGACGTTCAAAAGCTGGTTGTAGCGGGAATTAAAATTCCCTCCAGAAGTATACTAATATCTTCCTCTCAGATCTGGTGGGTAAAATCATTCATATGCTTGCGCAGTTGTCAAATACATGCAAATAACTGTGATAAATTAAGTTTTTAGTGTGATTTTTTTTCCCGCTTGAGTGTGCTGAATTAGTAAGATCAAAAAGAAAATTTTGAAAGTCCAGCGATAGAGCAAAGAGAGAGAAGATGGAAAAGCTAAGATCCAGCGCATCTCCGGCTGAGTTTATCTAACGTTGCATCAATGGGCTACCAATTCCCAGGTGATGAGGGTCAAGGAAGTTACAACTACAACACCTACCAGAGAAAATCACAAAAACAAGGCCGAGCAAACTGAATAAACTCTAGAAGAAGCGGTGTCTTTGATTGTTTGGAAATTTTGCTAAACATGAATATGTGCTGCTCCGCAATACGTCTATAAATCATGGGCGCACGGTATGCCCTGTCTACCATGCAGTCTTGAAATCTAAACAAGCAGCTTACCCAAAAGGTATTTGTGTTTGCGAGGGGAGGTGAGAGGTCAGCCTGCCAGCTCTTCTAGCGCACAGAGCTAGGTGTATGGTGTCGGGTTATCAACACGGCAGAATATGGAGGAAAAGCTCCAATTTATTCGAAATGAAATAAGCATTACTTCGATGCTTAGCTTCGATGAGAGTTGAGGGCACTCCTAGTACAAACAAAATGGAAACAATAAGATATGACTGATACGATATCATTTTTTGTGAAAAATAAATGTGATTTTATTGAAATCTAAGCATTATTCTCCTCAATGCCCTCCATCTCAGTCAATGGATTTAATCTAATATAACTCATCAAATACATAGAAGCCAACAATTGAGTAAATGTGAATAGTTTTTCCGATTTCGATATCTCGCCACCCATGCAACCATTGGAAGTTCTACCAAAGCTTTAACTACAGTATTTATATCTTTCTCCATAAAATTGTACTTTTTTGAGTGCTACATCAATCGACAGTCACAGTCAGTGCTACAAGTTATCGCCAATCGCAATGACTTCTATATCGATATTTTCTAATTTTTTTTAAACAATAACAGCTCAAAATAATATTAATATGAATAGATAGCGTAAAAATAATGTCAAAATCAGATTCAGGCAATCAAAGTCTCTGTAAAACGCCCATTTTCGTTGTTCATTTGGGTAAAATAACGACGCTATTAATTTTGGCCAGCTTTTTTCGACTTAGGGCCACTTTGCAGCGCCTTTATACTCCTTACACGAGCGATCTCGAAGGCAATGAGATAAAGCGGATCGAAAAACATGTCCTAATATAAAGTCACTCGGGAAGGATATTCAGAGAAGTGTTCAGATAATTTTGGAGAGGAGCGAATGAGCAGGCCCACTAAACCATTCATCGCCTTATGATCCGTCGACCGATATTTCACATTTACTTTAAGAAAGTTCCACCCGAGAAACTGAGCGTAATAGTGAAGCTCAGGAAATACTCATATCCGTAAAAACTCCGCACGACAACCAACTGGCTCCTGCGCCGCCATCGGTGATTCGAATCTCAAATGAGAGACTTCCAAAACTCCCACAAAGTGGGTGCAACACAATCCCAACCTCTATTCGTTGATGAGAAGGCAACGCGCGGGATATTCGGGGCAAAAAATGACCCTCGGGAAAAGAATGAGATCCATTTGAAAGGATGACCTCAACTGCTCAAAAGAAGAAGTATCAGGGGAGATTTATGTAGGATTAGAAAAGCGGCAAGATTCACAAGAGGAAGAAAGCGGAAGCTGTTACCAAACGTCAGAGATTATCCTGCAACCGAAAATGTAGAGAGACTTCCTGTCCATTAACAGATAGAAAACGTGTTAGGCTGCGAATGATATTCATCAGTTTGAGAAGGAGCCACTGCGAATGTCAGAACTAATTGAACGCCACCAAGAACTATAAAAAACCATTTCCAAACCATATCCACTAAAATTATAATTGAATTACTACTCAATAGTGACTACACAGCCACTATCCAAATTCATTCCATATTTTTCTGCCCGCTTGCGATGCAACAAGTCTAGAATTTATCATGGCTACGTGATTATATGGTACCTACTGTTTTTACACCACACTACACAGTGAGTATGACTTTCGCTAGTTTTCTCCGTTAGGGTATTTTGATTTAAAATGTAGGAAAGAGATTCAAGTTTAATAATACAAAGCGCGATATTTTAAACCATCATTCCCTAGAACTACATCTTAAATGAAAATGTTTTCGCATCTGACGAATTTTGACGCACAGAATATGACTCAGGTTTCAAAGCCATAAACCACATCCTAGAGGCTAAACTTAAAAACACCGAATACGAAAGAGGTGTTTACTTAAAAACCTGAGAAGGAGACGCGACGACTTAGTCCACCACGTTATGAGGCATGATGGCCTGATAAGAACAATCGTATAAGGACAAGTGGAAGGAAAGAATGGCAAGGGAAAGCCCCGAATGAATTACATAGGACAGGTTATAAAGGATGTAAAAAGAAGAAATATGTCGCTATGAAAAGACTAAATACTACGCAGGAGACTGGGATGGAGAGCTGCGTTAAACCATTCTTAGGTTTGTTGGCTAATGATGAAGATCCGCGGTGAGTATTACGAACTCTCATGGATTTTGGGTTTCCACCGCGTTGCTTTTCCATGTCTGATTGCAACAAATTCACCTGCAATCCCGCCAGCATCTTCATACGAAAAGTGGAGTTTTCTGTTCTGAAATGACGCGGCATTGATTTATGATGATGAAACTTTTCTCAATTATTTTTAAGATCAATAAACCGATCATAAACGCTGATTGATAATGAAACTGGTAATTGAAAACAAATTTACAAGGTCTCCTTTCATTGTAATGAGTTATAATCAATGAATAGTTTAAAAACTGAAACAAAACTTACTCGTCCCAGGTTTTCGCGGCCTATTCATTCACTATACTGACTTCTGCGTATCTTCCGGGTTTTTTACCCAAAAAAAACGAATGATTAAGGGAATATCAGGGAGGGGTCTTTCGAAAAGTATTTCCGAAAATGATCATTCGAAAATATTTTTAAAATCCATTTCATTTCTACAGAGCCCCATTCCAATCAAAAGATTTTAGCTGATCAAGATCCAGGAAACCACTTTCACTACTTGAAAATTCACTTTTATATGACGAATAAATTGAACGGCGATGCATGAGAACATAAAGAACCATTTCGAAATGTTTCAGCATTTAATATTTTAATGCTGCCATACACATAGAAAGCTAATAATCATGTTTAACAGCATAACTTTTGAGATTTATTTATTCTACGCATATATCTATAGATATTCCATCCGAAAGCATTGAATTTTGATAATGATTAATGGTGGAAGTAACCAATAATGAACTAAAAAACAGTCAAATTCAGGTAAAGATATAAAAACGTGTTTCTTATTCTTGAATATCTACTCAATAATGAAAGCTAATATGCACGCTACACTAGGCGTATAGAAGACCCTCTGTGATTAGTATATTTTTATCTCGTTTGATAAAAACTAGCTATATAAAAGTTGGACAAAAAGTCTTGCGGACAAAATCCAATATGTATTTCACTTCAATCAACATTTTCAACGCTCTCCATCTTCTATAACCCATATTCAGAGAAGGCATTCTATAAAATAACTATGACATTTTACAAGCCCAAAAATTAAACAATTATAAATATTCCGATTCTAACTCGCAGCAAAATACCCCCAAGGGTTTTTAAGACATCTTTTCACATTAGCATAAAACATGGACTGTAATCGAATCATAAAACTAAAATATTAAGGTGGACACGAACCAAGTTATGCTAATACTACCATCATTCTGCTCAACTCAAAGCTTTATATTATATTTCATAGCATTCTGCGGAAATAATGTCGAGTGATAACGTTTCCATCTTGGTGAAGTGAAAAATGTTTGCCTCACCAAAGACCTGGAGCACAAAATGAAATAAGAAGAGAAGGAATGCAGCTGGCCGATCCTTAAATTTACGCCCGTAATTCTGCAACCGTGCACCTGATTCCACTCACTGCTTTATGCTCTTAAAGCCCAAAGCTTGGGTCTCCTTTCCGTAGCCTAGCATGCATTTAATTCTCATAATTTCTGAAGTTGGTGCTGCATGCCATGCGAAAAAATCTTTCAAAAAACAAGCCTTTGAAGTTTTTTACACACAGTGCATCCACGATTAGATGCAGCAAACACACAAAATTATTATCAAAGGACATGAAAAAAGAACGAATTTTCGGTAAAGAGTGTTAACATAATGTAAGGTTAATTTATATAAATAGCTAAGTTCTGACCATTCAGAGTGGGCTGAAAAAACAATAGTTTACATTTGAAGCAGTGTGGAAAACTGTATCACTAATTAAATCCTATTCAATTGTAATGCTTGTTACCCCGATGCTTACATGACATTAATCTATGGAACAATCCACTTAAGTTCGACAGTGTGTTTTCCCCTCGTAACACAGATTTAGACCAAATTCGGCAAGATGCCTTAAATTGATTAAAAAAACAAAAATCGCAGTCTTTATCTAATGTAAACTATAGTTCAGAAGATATTGCAATGTTGTAAAGCTCGACTTTTACGAAATCTTCTTCACATTCGAGGTCATATCTCCGGAAATAAAAAGGATATAAAATCATGCAATGCGTCATTTTTAAGGTCTAGAATTAAAAAGTTTAATTAATGGATTTTAGATGAATTTTAAACAATTTAATACTTTTATGGCATATTTAAATAAAAAATTGATTTTTGAATACGTATGATTTGAACGTCTTTTTGATTTTTCTTACTTTTTTATATATTGTAGATACAACCCTCCTATTCAAGCTAAAATAAATTGTTAGGGGTAATATTATATTTAAGAGAGAAAAGGCGGGTTTGAGTGAACGCGCGAGGCGGGCCTCCCGCCGCAGCGGCGTCCTTAGATCTTCCTCACTTTATCCTTCAATCCCATTTCCCACACATACCCTTCATTATGTCCTGAGATACATCTTTTCATTCACTGCGCCTAATAGCCACCGCGATGTCTCCCCCTTCGCCTAACTTCCAGTACCAAGTCGGTACTTCAGATCTTACCAGAGCGCTTTACTTTCCATCTTCTTTTGACCAATATCTGCTCAACAACCAATGGGATTCAGTACACTAGATGTAAAGAAATTCGTTGAAAAACTGAAATAAGGCTATTTTACGCGATGAATGCTCATTATCATTCGAATGATGATCATGTGAATCATCATTCGAATGATAATGCGCATGAAATTTATGAAATGCCTGTTTTATATGAATGTGAATGAAATCGCCGAATTTTCGGCGCAGAAACGATGCGCATTGGTCCGACTATTGAGAGAACACATTGCTTCTAGCGATATTTCCGACCAAATACAGTTTGTTGTTAAAGTCGCAGACGACGGAATGCTTCGTTCACATGTGAGCTTGAACGTAATTGTGCATTGGTTTCATCAATGTGGTGGGGCATAACACAAAGTTAGGAGTGGGATTCATACAGCTGGTTTACGATAGCGAGAAACCAATTTATCCAACTGATCCTTTCCTATGTTTTGAGATCGCATATAGAGGTAATAACTCGTTTCCTCTGCAGTGCAACCATGATTATAGCTTCTATAGAGTGCAGAATGGTCACCCTTATTTCAAAAGGTTATCCGCAGTCCTTACCTATTTCATTAGAAAGCAAGTAAAAACATAATTTTGGGTTAACTGTACGTAAAGCCACGCACAGAAATATCTTACCTACAGGAAAACGATTTTTTTTAATCCCGGCCTGACGCCGAAGCATACACAGAAAGCGGAAAATAATAAAATAAAACAGTGAAAGGCTAAGAGCGAAGGCCTTGCAAGGGCAAATGCTGATCGACGAGGAGCACTAGCGCACGTGGTGCCGTTGGGCGAAGCTGTGCACAGACTCAGCAAAATAATCGAACAAAGGTCCTTCGAGTGCAAGGGAAGAATGGAAACGGGAATAGAAAAAAAGGAAGGGTCACGCTTTATTTACTGAGGAGTGGGCGGCGTTATCTTCTCCTCCATTGAGTTGGCTATCTCAGCACTTGCTGATTCCTAATGTCTGTTGGCGAAAATAAGTTCGTAAAGGCTATGAATGCTGTCACAATATCTCATGGAACTTAACGCATAATTGCAATAAAAGGTTAGTCAGTACCTATATTAGTCACCTCAAGGGATTAAGTATTTCTGAAATATCGAGGCAGGGGAAGAAAATGGATAGTTGCATTGGGATGGGCTAGAATCCGGAGTTCCCCGTGAGCTTATGGTAACTAGGCAATACAGTTGCCATAATGGTGGGCCTACGTGACAGATCTTTTCGTTTTGGTCGAAATGTGCTCTACGAGTAACAGAGATTTGTCATTAAATGAGACTCTCGCTCCATAATTTTGCGTTCCATTGATATTATAAAGTTAAACTATTACAAGTTACGCAAAATACCAATGAATTCTCACCGATTTTTTTTTCATCTATTAAAACTCCCGTATGGTTTTACCGAATGTCGCACCCTAGACACCAAGTTACTTTAGTCTTGCTAAGGTTGTCTTGGCCGGTGTGCCTGGTAACTAATTAATTTCGCCATCATGACACACAAAAATTTCAAGCTGCAAGCTTTGGAGCAAATAAAATCTGATTACGGAGAAGAAATTTTGAAATGTCTCACTGTGAAACCCTCAGTCAAAAATGCTCGTCATAGGTGAAAGAACTGCCACAAGACGAGGATGGAAACGAGAGAGAACAGGCAGAATTACAATATTCAATGCGAAATTCCTTTAGTGATAACTGTAAGGATGAGTCCGTTTCAACCATTGAACTACGAAATATCAATTACGCTAACATTCAGTTCTAGTAAGTTTATTGTGACTGTGAGGCTTTCTCTAATGATATCATAAAATCAATAATGCATGACTACATCGCACGCATGTGAATTACATAATATTTTAATTTAGAAGACGATTTCGGATAATTATTCTTTTCTTCGTCATAATCCAGTCAAAGCGCTCCATTTTTTTTTGCAGGAATCCATTTGACTTAATAAGCATAAATACCGTTGGAAAACTATCTCACGCTGTACAAAGCATTCCATCCGTTTTGATGGGGAACAAGTTTTTTTCCCTCGAAGATAGTAATAATTTCGTTTGTCCGTCGGCGCTGTAGATCTGTGTAAGATCTATTAAAGTATACTGATTCTTTGCGCCACCCATAAAGATGATTTCCGATTTGATACTTAATGCCATTTTCAGACAAAATCTTCCGGAAAGGGCCCAAAATATGGATCAAAAGGGACGCTGCATATGTTAGCAACTCGTACCAGTCCTGAATTGCTGAAAAGTGCTGAATTCTAAGGGTTACAGGTTCAGACTCCTGAGCAGAGTGTAAATGTAGAAAAGTCATGGATGAAAGATAGGCGTGGGAGTAGGCGTGGGTTGATTTCGAGCAAGGGAATATGGAAAAGAAAAGCTGGTGAGAAAATTCCGGGAAAAGACCAGGTATCACCCCCAAAAGATATTTAGGGGAAGATATTTTTAGTCATTTGCCTATTTAAAAATACATTTCCCACACCTTGAGATATCAGTGAGAATAAATCGAAGCTTTTCAATAAGATCTTCCAACGAAAGATTTCGACGGCACTCACTGCTCTGACTCTGACTTTCGATGCCATATATTACTATTATCCCCCATCATAACGACCTTAATCCACTCATGGCACCTAAGTTAATGGTAATCAATCATTTAATTTAGAACAGAGTAAACGAATGCACGCCTCGTTTACACGGGTAACTTATCATCTCCCGATATTCCATGCCAAGCAGGTATTTGAAAAAAAAATGCCAACTTACATCTCTTCGTTCTATTCATGAATCGTAGGCAACGAGTACCTAATAGTTACCTCTGGGACCCTCTTAACGCCCGTTTAAATTTCTTCTGTGATTATAACTGGCGAGCGCTCATAAAAAACTTGAAATGTTTTTCCCTGAAACATTTATGAGAAGTCAACTTCGAATAAAAATGACTCGTGCAAGCAGCGACTCCTGTTTGTTTTGATGTGTTTTTCTGAAAACTCATAAATGCACGAGAGAAAAACTTTAGAGAACTTTTGCACCTCGCTGGCTGGCATTGCATTTTCCCATTTTCATGAAACCCACGAGGCATTCACGTGATGTTCAAGCGTAATTATAATAGTTTTAAATAATACGTTTTTAATGAAAATGAGAGAGGAGAAATGCGAAAAAATAATTCCAATATTGCTGACCAATTATGACGATGATGATGAAAATATAACCTAAACTCTCGATGCGCTACGGAGAAATTGTAAAATCTACAATTTGTCACCAAGCTGTCTTTAATAACGTCAACTATTTGACATTGGAGCTCCTAGGGTTACGACTTCCTGTTCAAAAACTATTTTTCCTTTCAAGAAATATTGTTAGTAATATAACAAGAGGAATACGAAATTGCACACTTGTGGCAATTTAGCATAACAAGAAGCAGCATTGATTCATAAAAAAAGAAACTTAGGAAAATCGCGTCATGATGGAATTAAAGAAATATTTGCAACGTTTTACGTTGACATGGATCGCAACATCATAGCAGGAAAAGGATGGAAGAACTGCGGGTAACGATCCTATTTAAAGGCATATTCATTTTATGAGGAGCCATAAACTGAGTTTAGGTCATTACGAAAATAAATGGTCACAAGTATTTGTCCAATGTTTCAGAAATAGCGCATCTGAGTTTCCATATTCTTGTTTTGGTATTCTTTAATATATCACTCACTCGGTCGATAAACCCGTAGGTTAGTTTGATCAGGTGAGGGTAGAGGTTACCCCGGACTAGACCCCATGTGTTTGGATTTCACACAATCAGGGTGAGGGGGTGCCTTACCCTAGGCCACTTCGAGGATTTTGATTTGGGCTGTCCGAAGGCTTCGTTCTAGATTTGAGCCCAAAACCATTTGATCACTGTAGCCACTGTAGCCACTACGCTAGCCACTACCCCAATCGTACAAAATTATGATTTGAAACATTAACGACTCGAAATCTAAAAGCTTTTCATTAAAACGTAGAATTACCGTAAAGTCGGTGAAATAACGGTGAACATCCATTTCCATCACAGCCTGAACAAACAAATAGATGTCTAGGACAAAAAGGAGGTCTAGAACTGCATTACTGATTCCTACCAAAAAGAGTAATACATTTGTGGAGCCATTTGGTAACATAATGACAGCTGAATAAACAAGCCAAAAAAAAGTAATTTCGGTCGAAATCGGGAAAATAGTCTCCAAAAATATTTATATCATGAAAATTCTTCTAATATTTAACTTGAACAGAGAGTTTTAGCATCAAATGCGTTGGAATTTCAGTTTTGAAGTTGGAATTAGCACATTTCCCCAAGCGTTGAAAATGTTACGTTCCCGTTTTTTAGAAAAAAAAACTCTGTACTAACCAACGGTAGGTCCTCCCAGCTACAAAATACAAAAGCTACACAGAGAACAAAAATTCATCAGGTTAACTCATTAAAGTAACAATTATTCCCTACACAACTTTTAATGCGACCATTTAGTGATCAGCGTTCTTCTTAAGAACGGCGATAGAAAAAAATAGCGCTTAATATAAATTAGGATTAACGATAAAATGAGCTTAACAACATTGAGGCGTTCATAGAAAAAAAAGTGAGGACTGGACTCCATCTATCATTCTGCAGAACTAGAACTGCCATCTGCCGCACATATGGTGCCAATTGTAATTTAGTTAAGTAGTTTCTTAGCCACACTTCTCAGGAGATAACTTCACAATTTCATATTATATCCATATCATTGTCCATTCTGACACGTCTAATTTCACGATGTCCCCTTGAAAAATATGAATATGACACTGCGTGCTCCAAATTTTCACGCTAACTTTCCTGCCAATTCAAAATACAACAAACTCTACGTTAATTTTCGCCATAATTAAACTAGGTTCTGCGCTAATTTTCTCCATTAACGCCATCATTTAAGTATGGGTACTGGATTCTCACGCTGAATGTTTCGTACGAATAATTTACTGCAAATTTTTCTAATAAACCGTCACTCAGTCAGGAAACTGCGGTGCTATATTAGCGAGCACGCTGCCTTTTTGATTGTATATAGGACAGCATTTATTATTTACCTTTTACCTAAAAAAACACTATCAGTCTGTTTGTGATGAAGATACCTAGGAAGGTTAAGCGGTTTGAACACATTCCGAGAATTAGAATTGTCCCGGTTCGAGTCCAGATATGGTTAAGTGGCACACTTTCGTATGCAATCGTGCAGGAAGGGAAAGAGAGGACATTGGGTTGGCCTGCATTTTTTTTCTACATCGAATTAAAGAGATGTCCTTCCATGCCCGTATATCCACTGCGTTATAAATAAACACATTATTGACCTAATCATAAAAGTACTCCGCCCTCTCACATATCGGACGGAGCGTGGGAAAAAATACGGAGTCACTCAAGAATGGCTGATCGATAAGAAAATTCAAATATTAGAGCAGCAGTATAAGCATCAGCTCGACTTAGAATTCCAGAGAGTCATGGAAGAGGAGTGAAGGCAATGGTAGGAACCTGAAGTCTCATGACATTACATCTATCACAGGAAGATTTTCTCCGCCCCAAAGCTTATTTGTATAAATAAAATATTTCGATCGGAAAAATAGTAGGCAAGAAAAAGGGTCGGGAGAATTCAACCTGTATTCCACGCCTGCTCGTTAACGGAAGTTGAGCGAAAGCAGAAAACACCTCAGTCACTGACCACGCCTCCTAGTGCTTCATTCTTAGTTACGGAATGTGTTATCCCACGGTTGGGACAAAATAAATACAGAAGACATAATCTTAAAACCATCGGAGAAACTAAGAATAAAGAAGTTCCAGCGTTTTGGGTAAGTTAAGCTGTTTTAGCTTTTCATCCTCCATTAACCAAGGGTAAATCTGAGAAATGGCACAATGAGTAAAACAAAACTTTTATGTAGTGTTCATATTATAAAAGCGAAAAATAAAAACTCTTTTCGACCCGTTGCATCATCATCAGGTCGATCATACGTATCAAATAGACCTTATCATGGTGCTTTGTATCGAAACGCATAATTAATTTGGCAATTTAAAAAATTAAAAAAGCTGACTGTGCGAAATTTTTCATTTAATTCATTCGTCATGTTGTGTTATCGCCAAAAACGGTTGAACTTGTGAGAAATGATTGGCAGAGGCACGGAATTTTCGCGAATGGTGAAATCTCAGAGTCCAGTTAAATGGTTCCTCCCCAAATGGTGGTGGTATAGATTATGTAGAAATGTTAATCAAATTCCATAGGCATATTGAGTACGTTTTATGACAATTTTGGGTGCAAACTTTGCTGATATAAACTGCAATTAAATTTCTATTCGCGAAAATCCGGAACGTCTTACGATAGGCTTCCTCTAACCTACTCACAGCTAGACTCGTATGTTATCATTTGTGAAGGAGGAGATAAATCAACGGACGAACTAAAAAAGAAGTTTCATCGCCTCGATCGATATGATAGGATGAGAGAGAGTGGTACCTGGATTCCATGGCTCCTCCTTGACGGAAGCAGAGCAGCAGCAGCACGCCACGCAGTTGCGGAACACGCCCTCCTTCCTCTGCTGCCCGTCGATGACTTCCAAGGCAGCAGCTCCCGGTGGTTGATGGTGGCCTCCGAGGAGGCCGTCTACCAGGGGCGTGGGCATGCCCTGTCGTCCGCAGAAGGCCCCTCCACCGCCGCCCATCACCCCATCGACTGGCCCTGCTGCCCTGGGACCGCTCACCACTTGGCCGTCGCCCTCCTCGTCCTCCGCCCTCGGGCCTTCGACGTCCTCGGGCAGGTCCTCGTCCAACTCGGGCAACTCTTCCTGCATGGGCATGGGCGAGGAAGGCAGCGGTGTCCTCGTGGTGGTGGACGAGGAAGACGAGGAGCAGGCGTGAGATGAGCCGGGGATGGATCTCTCCGTTGAGGATATTTTCCTGGTGGCGGCGAACTCCCTCCTCCTCCTGTACGCGCTGTCCTCCAACACGCACTCCACCTCCACGTCCTCCTCATCGTCTACGACGTCCACTTCGACGTCTTCCTCGTCTTCCTCGACCTCCACGACGATCGGGCACCTCCCGGAGTCTCTGGAGCCTCCCTGATCACCCGCGGCCGCCCACTGCTCCCTCTTGGTGGAGTGCGACTCCGGATGGTCAGACTCCCGGGAAGACCTGCCGCTGTTCCCGTCGGCTCCTCCTCCCTCCGCCCCCGACCTCTGCCTGTGCCTCTCCCCGCCACCTTCCTCCTTCCGGCTCCTCCGCGACCTCTTCTCTTCCGATCTCATTCTCACGGATCGCGCTCTCCGCGAGTGGCTCGTGGGTTGTTCCCGGCAGACGCTGCTCCGGGGGCCGCGAGGCGTCGCTTTCCTGGGCGAAGGGCTAGGGTTTGCCGAGCCCACCCCACCGACTCTGACGAGGTTACGGTCGAGGCTGACCTCCCGGTTGCCGTTGGCGTGATCGGTGGACGATGAAGAGGCAGAGACGCCTTCGACAGCGCCGTACCCCCTGCCCTTATTGGGCCACCAGCCGCATAACATCAACGTGGTTGCTGATTTGATTGGGACAACTCGCGCGGGAAACGGAGCCTAATTGATGTACCTCAAAAGGAATTTGGGAATGGCGGCGAATTTGGCCTTAACACACACACATACACCAAAAACTGCAGAGTATCACACGCGAAGATTCATGTTTTTACTAAAAAGGCCGGAAAATAATGTTTACTATTATTTGAGGAGTTTAAATGTTCAGGCAATGTACATCTGTTGAAGCATTTGTCAGTAGTGACTAATTTATCTAGGAGAGTGTAGCCAGTTGGATAGAAGTAAAAACAGAAATATTATTTATTCCTGAATATATGATATTTAGGGATTTATTGAGCCATGTGAATGTTTTATTTTCTATGGAAACGATGTGTACGGAGGTATGATGCCAGTGGGCGTGAGAAATCGATTTGGCACAAGAGCGAAAATATATTATTTATTAATATCACCTTCTTGTTGTATCTTCGAATACTTGATAACGCTTTTTCTATCGAAGCAAATATTTAATTTTAAGGTATGACAGTAAATGACAACGAGAGTCAACAGATAATTACCAAGCTGAACATGTACTGTCTTTTTCAAACGAGCGCTTGGCTAGTTATCAATTTGGTCGACTGTAATATGTACCCGTATTAAGTATGCTTATTAATCATTTAATTACAATAAAGCTATGGTGCAAAAAAGCTGAAAACTATAACTATAGATAATAAATTATCCTCCACTATACTGCGCCTCAGCTTTACCTAACGAGTGAAAAAATCAGCAATATATGTTACGATAATTTCGAAGAACAAGGTCTTGGAATAGATGTAATAATAATAATAATGCAGCAGCTCTTTTCAGTGTCGGAGTATATCCAACTCTGATGGAGTAAACCTTGTTCCTATCAGTCAACTATCTTTCAACAGATTTCTTATTTACCTTTAGGTTGATTGAAAAGTCTCGAAATAGTTCATTTGAGAATTCCTCAGCATTGAAAAGTGGCAGTAAGTAATCTCACACCAGCAACAGCCGGATGTCGTTAATGTTTAATGATATGTGCTATTCTAGGTTACTTGGTGTATATCTCACAGAATCGTTTCATAATAAATCTATCCAGTGTTACCCTGTTTTCGCAATGAATTCCTCATCTATCTTTCATAAGGAATGCCCTCTAAAAATCCAAAAATATTCTTATCTTAAAGTATTTCCGTCATAAATCCTCCTTTGATTAAAGCTCTCTTTGTCTCGTAACTCTCATATATTTACTCTAATATTTCACCAAAAAAATGCGATGCATAATAATTCCTGCTTTCAATTTGTGTTTTAAATTCCTAATTCACTGCAAGACAAAGACCTCAAACCAACACTTAGTTCACAAGTCTTCATCTATGTATCCATTTATGAACACATTCACAACACGTGTATGATTGCGATGTCGGTTATCGAGCAAACAAAATCACTGAATATCACTGTGTAGTGAGACACTAAAAAGGTTAACCTCGGTGCACTGGAAATCGAAGGGGGACATTTGCTCCGGGTGGGGAGGGGAAGCCAGGGAAAATGTGATATAGACTCGGTAGTGGAATGTTGGAGGGAATGAAGACACGCTGACACATAAAATGCGGTTGAGAATCCAGATCCACCCTCCTTGGGTTGTGTCTAAAGCGTTGTCTCAGAAGACTATGATCGAAGACGAATTGAGGTCAATCATCGTTCGTCGGGGTTCACTGGACGAAAGCGGAAGGAGGAAGCCAAAAACAAATGAATGGAGGATGTGGTCACTACTGTTTTCCACACACGAATGCGATTCTCCGATCCCCCTCTTTACACACATCGGCGAGGCACCACAAAGGCCGGGAACACACGCACGCACACACAACAAAAGGGCTCCACGCCCCCCTGCGTCGAATTAAGGAACTTCCGGTGGTTGTCTCGCGCCGCTGCGGACGTAACCAGCCCAGCGAAAGACATTCACCACGACATCGACGATGATACGCGCTTTTAACACGTGGTTGTAGACGCGACAAATCATCCAATTTGCCATGAGACCATTAGGACGGGTGGTGGGCGGATATATTCCGCCTATTCCCCAATAGAATGTCTGATGACTGGCTGCGCAGATGACAATAGTCGCACGGAAAATATCAGGAAAGTTATGACGATGAAAATGTCATGTTTTCCAATGAGGCAGTACGTTCAAAGCCACCTAGACCGTTAAAGTCAGTCTTCACCCTATTAATGCCTGCAAATAGTTGAAAATTTCCATTCACGGACTTAAATCTAATTTAGTATAAATGCATAAGTGACCTCAAAACCTCCATGTATTCACGGTAATAACCAAAATATATGGTCCAATAAAACGCGAATAAGCGCAACGTTCAACTAGAGATGATGTTCAAAACAACCAGGAGTGAAAAACTCCATGCCTTCGCATAATGAGCGAACGACAATTGAGGATCGTCAATTCGCGGTCTTGCAGTTTCATTTACTTCGGAAGTACTGAATACAGCAAAAAATAACTTCAAGATACTTCAAGGTGATTGCCACAAAATACCAATTTGAACAAAAATGATCCCTTTGACGGCTTAGAGCACTGCCTGCAAAGGTCACTTGCAATGAACAACACACGATACTACGATAAACACGTAATGCGTTCCAAATGATTCCGAAGGTAACAAATATTTATGCCACTCGACTTAATCACTGAACGCGCAAATAGCGACCGCCAGCCAAAATCAATTCCCCGCCTCACAGCAATCAAACAGTAGCACAAGCTTCGAAATACTTCAAGAGGATTGACAAAAAGTAAAGATTAACTCGCTCTTTCTCCAGATAAATGACTGGACTCCATTTCTTCACCAGCATATCCAAGAAAATCCCACAATCCAATATTACTTCACTATTTTCGAGTTCAGAAAACTCTGGAAGCGGTACTTCCTACAACAAAGCTTCTAGTGACTGTGGGATTTCTCATGAGCTATACTGTTATTCCCCACACTTCCTCTGCATCAATAGTTCTCCATTAATTGTCCGCCGCTAAACCAATTCGTTATCTTCCATCTTCATTATACTTCACCCTTATCCACCACACAATAGACGGAGTACTTAATTAAACTTCCCCACCAGGAAATATTCAGAACTCCGTGGAATTAATTATTTCTTTTTCGTAATCTTTAAATTAATCACGACTCCACCTGATTGCGAAATTATCCTCGATAGAGTCCACGAGTGCCGTGCACAAACTTCTTGATCCGGACTGCATGAGATGAGTTTCAGGCTCCAAAATTAGTTTCCATTCTAGGATATAACGAAGTTTTCCGTCTGAGGTTTTTTTGTGATCAATTTTTTGAACCTTTCATTTAAGTCCTTCAATCCAATTACAACACCAAAAATAGCATATATTCCTCAAGCGTTAAGCAATTTTTTCCCATTCATAGGGATTGATCTAAGTATATATAAAATAAATAATCATATGTAAGACGCGAACTCCTTCCTCAAATAGTAAATAGTGGTCACGATGGATAATTTCCAAGTATGGTCCGATACAAGTCACACGCAACCATTGGCAGCCACTTTACTATAACATTAGTCTTTTTTTGACCGTAACGAATGGATAAAATATTGTGAGAAATAAAGACTAAATTAATTACGCGTTCGTGTAGTAAGTATCAGATGGCAAATTTTTGGTAGGTTTAAATATACGTACACATAATTAGGATGAACCCAACTGGCTACCAAGAAGCCGAAAGGAAGAAATTTACAATTATTGCTATTTTTTTGACTCCTTATTCTTCAAATCCTAAACTTGAAGGGCTATTCTTCAGGGAAGAAGAGTAATAATTAGGAGTTCAACTTAAAGATTTCTAATCACAAAATTCGGCGTATAACATGTGATGAAAGCTTGGAAATACGAACGGGTCTTACTCCAGCAGGCCGTTGAGACTATTTGTATCACACGTAGGCCATAAATAAAGACAGCTTCATGCCCTATATAACAGCCACTTATCCTTTTTTGTCACACGGCAGTCGATATAAATACGCAGCAATAAAAGGGTCAGAGTGGCTGAGCAGTCAGAGGAAGGAATAGGGGCGATTATGACGGCAACAATGGTCCACTGGAACCCCTCCCCCCCCCCTTCCTCGTACGCCCCTGTCTCTCGTCCAAAAAACAGTGACTACACTTTAGCCTGACCACCGCCGTTGGGCCAGACGGTCGTCTGAGCTGCGAGTTCCCGAAATTGAGCAAAAAAAACGGTGTGTCGGGTTGAGTAGACCGAGAAATGGGGGCGTGCCTCTAGATATTTCTGCATGAAAGTACTGATAATACCCTGGGTGACTCTACAATTTCTTCGTTAGTACTAAAATAGAGTTCCGCAGGATAGATACTGACGTGCAACTGCGAAGGATACGACCCAAGTAATATGACCTCTATTGAAAAAAGCCTATGTCACCCCTGCTATTTGAAAGGGATTTCTTTTGTGAAAGAAAGATATCAGCTAATCTAAAAAAAACAGTAAAATATAACTTTTAAGTTAAAATTCTATTCAATGGTCCTGTAAAACTGTAAGCATATAGTTCTGTTGAAAGCTACACAGTAAAAATAATTTTATCCAAAGAGGGCACCTGATGACCCACAGAACCTAAATAATACTTCTGTACTGCATTTACTTCAGAGCTGGCTTTATTGCATTGATTGAACAGCACTGATTTCGGAAAAAAACTTCCTTTTTTTAGTTATTGATTATAGCTTAGAGCAGATTACAGATTAATTTTTGTACTACATGTATCCCACTACGCAGTGTCATTTCCATCTTTTTTATACAAGTCATGAACTAGGAGATGTTTAAAAAGATAGGGGGAGGACGGTATCTAGTTAGAATAACGAATAGGAGAAGGAACATCACGATAGGCCATATTCTCCGTCATGAAAGTTTGGTGTAAACAACGCTGCAAGGCACAGGAGAGGGGAGAATTCACCAGGGCAGAGCTAGACTGGACGTCATGGGGCAGTTGGTGAAGGACCGATCGAGCGGAGAAAATGAAAAGATTTGCCCAAGACCGGATGCAGTGGAAGATTGTTGCAGGCCAATTCTAGGATTGCAACCGGAGAAGAAGAAGAAGAACCGAGAACACGAGGTCCAAACGGGATTACGCGTTGCTCGGAGGGTCACGACCACGTTCAAGAAGAACGATCAGGTAAGGTGTAAGACAAGGCAGGATGCTGGAGCGAGCGCCCTGCGTCAACAAGGGCAATGCCAAAATCATTCACGAGCTCCCGCGACCCTCGGGGAGTAAGTAACCCTCACGCAAAAAGGGACCCTGGGGCAATTCCATCACCCCCTCCCCCTCCTCCTCCCAAACCCTTGTGGAGCAGACTTGTTTTGACGCCGACACGATGCGCGTCGCACGAAAAGATCGTGCCAACGATTTCAACCCAAAAAAAAATCAGATCAGAGCAATAAAAGCTGACGATGTCACCCACGGCGTTGAAGGACTCACGGACTCATTTAGGACTCACGTCAAATACCCATTCAGGTACTACGAAGAGCGATGATGAAATACCGAAAAAAGGTATGTGAACCAGCTTCAATCATAAACGCTCACCGTATCAAGAATTAAAACCGACACTTGCAGTGCGACGGTAGATTTTTTTTAGAGAAATGCCATTTCATTCAGCATTTATTCATAAATTTCAATGTAAAAACTCCAGATTTCACCGCAGGATATTACTTTTCACTCGATAAGATGAAAATGAGGATAAATTATTTGCTACTGCCGATTTGAGTGTCCTCACCACGAGTTTCACAAGTTCACGTTTTTATAATGTAGACAGATGATATAATTATAGTGAATTAAAACTAAAGGTGATTTTAGTTTCTGCACATCTTCAACGAGTTCACAAAGTTCAAAACAAAGCTGTTCTTTCTTCAAAAAATCAGGTAAAATAAAACGTAAAATTAGACTTAGACTGCATCACATATACAGTGGTCTCATGAGGAAAAGGGTTGAATAATTTCGCACTAATTTTATGCAACAGTAGAAAGTTAGCAGCCGGGTCAAACTGTCTTCAATCGCATTAAAACAACTAAACTATAACTACGGTTAAAATTTGAAATCTTCATTAAATCAGAAGCAACGTCATGAACACTTTCTTCGAGGACAATCTTGTATTGATATCGGACTTTTCAAAACTCGAGGAACGATCTCATTTCATTGACAGAATTCGACACTTTACAGGAAAGAGTTTTTCAGCGAAAAATACGTTACTTCGAAAAAAAATTTACTCCTAAATAAAAAAATCGTGCACATTTGACGCTGCGAGGTTTCACGTTTACAGGCTGCTGCGATGGTATTAGAAAGGCTAATATCTGATCACAAAACCGTTCCCTCTTCTCCTTCCGTGTGTTGCCTGATAATTGCTTTCGTGTTCCTCTCCTAAAGTTCGCGAAAAACATACACGTCCATTACCACTACGCGAGTAGCAAAGGCTATTAGCAGGCGAAAAAAACTGTTACAAAAACCCTCATTCCAATCATAACTTTACACCCATGGGACAGATCAGAATCATTCTTCCTCCGTGGAGACCAATTAGCGAAGCAAGGTGATCACTCGTAAGAAATGAAACAGGCAAGCCAGGGCACGGAGATATGGAGAGCAATTTGCAAACAGCATCCACCTGGGGAATCAAACGGGAAAGAATACTAAGATGAGCTAATTAAGTGAAATCAATCCGAAACGGATCCCCAAACAGCTGCCTGACATTCACAAGACAGACACTCGAGTACAGATCAACTTTCACCACCGAAAAATATCACTAAAACTTTCTATGAACTCACAATCCTCCGAAACATATATTACACACTTCAAAACGTGTAATTAAAAAAAAAAACAATAAACGCTGAGGAACCCTCAGAAGACTCCTTATCACACGCCTCCAATTCTTGATCCAATACTTTCTTCAACTCAACTTACACACTCAAAAATCAAAATATCACATTTTAAGCAGAGAATATCTGCGCGACTTTTCAGTCTCGATTGCCACTCAATGTTTCGTTCATGAAAACGACAAAAATCAAGTCAAAGAAAGATTCGATAGTAATTTACACGGCACTATATGTTCCCAAGCACATACTCGGCGGGTAAAGGTGGTTAATCCCAATCAGCTGATGGGTTAGCGTTCGCGAGAGCTGCCCCTCCGGCTGTTGACCGAGTTAATTGCTTACCCTACCTCATTTTACGCCCACGACGAAAACGTAAAAAGAAACGGCCTGCGGAACAGATCCAATGTCAAGTTACCTCATTGGCACGGTCCACGAGGACACTCTTCAATTTCTTCTCTTATGTCCGTGGTTCTTCGGCCTTCTTTGTATCAGGTATAGGGAATAGTTGAGAAATAGGAAATGATCGCAGAAGGAAGACGGGGCGAAGGAATTTATAAAATTTTAACAAGGACAGAACTACCGGTTTCTCTCTTCTCCCAGTTTAAATGGAATAAACACGTCCTCATCAAATGCTTTCAAGGGAAATTAATTCTACTCTATTTTGGCTTTATTTCGGCATTGGCTCACCCTACCAACTAACTCAACACATTCGTTGAAATCGGTTCGACAACAATGTGATGATGTTTTCATAAAAATTTAATATCCTTCGCCGATAGAGGAAGTCTGTTCGGATGAGTACGTTAAGGAATAATAATCCTGTCTTGGCCGCACTCAAGAAGATTAGGATCACACAGCAATAGGTGATAAAAGAATCAGCCGCACTTCAAGCCAGCACAGACTATTTGGTGGAAAAAAAACAGAGCACATATCATGATTCGCACAGAGTCGCCTTCAAATACACATGCTGCTCTACACAATCAAGCGGGCAGGCTATCTTCTCTTCTCCTCAGATGAAACGGACCGACTCAACCGCCGGAGGTATTCTGTTTGTATGGCGCGACAATGTGCGACGGGGTTCCGCGTCGCCAAGGACCGCGTGACGTGTTGGAGCAATCGCCTCGGCGATCCAGAGCGTACTGGCGGGACGACGCGGCCCGACCTCTGCCGCTACCTTCCCCTCCGCCGACCTCTAGCCCAACCCCCTTGCCCGCCCCTCCACAGCCCTTCCCTATCCAAACACACACAGGCGCACGTATCAGACACAAAACGCCGCTTCCCCCCCTCCCCCCACACACCTCGACCTTCCCCTCAAACAGAACACACACGCCATGTACGATATAAGTGACTCTCTTCTTCTCTTTACAACGCAACGTCCTCCGCCCTTTAAAAACTCCACCGACCTGCAATGCTCTCTCTCTCACTCTCTCTATCTCTCTCCTTCCGTTTCCTTGTTTCGTTCCCCTTTACGGAGCCTCCCGAGATGCACTCGCCGGAGAGCAACAGAATTTCGATTGCCATGTGTTCGAAATTTTTAGGTCCGTTTTTGTGTAGGTAAAATTTGAAATCTTCAATAAATCAGTCTGAGCTAACTAGGGGAGCGTTTCCTAAACTTTTCTTTCCTCCCGTACCCCTCTCTATGTAGGTATGTAAATAATATTGTACCCCAATAATGTAAAGTGAATATTTTACTACTGAATTTCACTACGGGTAGGTGACACTTTTAGTTATAAATAATTGTATGAATAGAAACTTTGTTAAAAATACCCCATATAATACGTATGCATATACCCTGGTTAAGACTTAAGGCGCACCACTGTTGGCAGTTTACTATTACAGAACGTAGCGTCCGCCATCATCAATTATTTTCGACGCATCCTCGACTAGTTCGTCGCGTACCCCCACATACCACCGGTACGCATACCGGGGTACGCATCCCACCGGCTGGGAACCGATAACCTCGGGGATAGTTTAAACATGTGCTAATTGAATTTCCGCCAGTAATATTCGGTAAACACCGTAAATTTCTACATAATTATTATCAGATTTATCACATAAACACTACTGATAGCTCATGAAGCATTTTACGTGATTTTATCCAATGCATCAGCGCTATTTTCGAAACACGTCGATCGAAATATTTTAATGATGGTAACAATAATAACACACCAGAAACATACAACGAATAGTTCTATTTATAAGGAATTAGTGTTAGAATGGAAAGGGAAGCGGTGCATAAACTTAGCCGTGGGACGACATTCAATTCTTTATGTTCCTCGAAATCCTCCAGAAGATGGAAGCGACGATTTTTAAATTTTTTTCTGGTAATAATCGCCTAAAACTCGCCGATAAATAATACTTGTTTTTCCCCGAATGAATAAGTATTTTTAATGAATTTTATAGGTGTCCAATAAAATGATGCTTCGAACAAGATCACACTCACTCTATGGTTCAACCCGAATGTTGGTTTGTATAGGTGAGGGTAGCGCTCTTCCCAAACTAAGCCACAAACGAATTAATTTCAAAAATTCAGGGACACTTCCTCTCTCTGGGCCACCCCGCACTTCCAGGATTTATTGCGGGGGTACCCGATAGCTTAACTCGGGAAACCTATATCTACATCCAAGGTCATGGATGCTTGTAATATTCTAGGGTTCTTATACTCACTGGGCTAGCACACCCCCACGACAACATTTAAATGTCGATCGTCATCGAAAAGAATCATTAGCAGACTAATGGAATAAACGCATTTCCAGCGCTTCGCATATACCTACCGTCTAAATGAAAGGAGTAGGCTGTGGTGTTTCAGCAAAAGCTTACATCTCCGAGGCTCCACCTTTTATCTGACCATGTCTCGTAATCATCGCTGTTTCCATCTTCCGCTCCTAGTCCGTCCACAACTCCAGAAAACGTAACTCCGCCCACACCTCGTTCCCCACAAACACAGCGCGCGCAAAAACATGCTCAATGCTTCTCAACCTTTCGCGGCGAAACTACCGTTGAGACCACAAACTAAATCCATCCCGACCCCTCAAACCTCTTACTAACATCGCATTGCATCGCCACCTACCCTAATCTCATCCATTGTCATCCATACAGTGTTGGGTAAGTTATCAAAAATAATAATTGATTTAAGTTTCTTTGCTCATCAGTTAATTTCAATAAAAAGAGAATTTTAAAATTGAACACTCCAAAGCCACTCCGGGAACCGATGAATGGCTTAACTGCAGTACAGAAAAATGTACATTTGAATTCATACTACGAGAAATAAAAGAAACTTTGATTTTCCAGAAGTGGCGGCACAAAGATGCACACAGGCAAAAGCCTCGACTGCCCCGAGGTGATACTTCAAATGCGCGATCATGTCTGATGCAGGTGATGCGCTATCGAAGCGACACATACCCACAGAAGCTCTCTATTGCGCTCTTTGAATGCTACGGACATTGCTCCGCGCAGCAGAATTTTACCCCTATAAGTAAGAAACTACAGCAATTGTCCTTAAAATTATATTTATTTGTCAACTACGAGTTGATTAAATTAATTAATTGCACGATCGGAATGCTGGTTCATTGATCTGAAATACGCCGTGCTAAGGTAAGTAATAGTAATTCAAAACAAATAGATTAACTTCAACATTATTTTAACGAAAGTCTATAGCATAGGGTATTACTGATATAATGGCAGTTCAAAATGAAAACTTGGGCATTGCAAATTGATGAACCAGGCATGAAACCAAAATAGAGAACTTCGCGCTTTCGATTATTTTCGCTTCGATGCTGTTGTGTCTAATAAGCAGGAATAAAAATTATCGAAAGTACACAAAGCAATAAACACGAGAGACTTTCTTCCCAGAAATGAACTCCAGTGTAAAGAAACTTCGAAACTTCAACCCGTATTCTTCCGCGACAAATAAATGGGGACTCCAATTAGTGAAATCAGCGTTCGCAGGCTTATCAAGCTTCTAAATTTACTGAATATTCCTGATTATCCAATGAAATAATACACAATTTTCACGGATTTATTTTTATCGAACCACAATAAGCACTATCCAACGGTCGCTAAGTGACTAACACTTCCCGAAATGGCTCTACGGCACATCCAAACTCCTCCAATAAGGAAGCTTCACCGAATGTAGTCAATCGCTAAAACCACGACGAATTTTTTGGGCGAGAATTCTTGAGTAATAGGGATAGCTAAAGAATTTTCCGATCGCTTCAATTTTCGACTAACTTTTTTCAGTTTTTTGCTGTTATTTCTCCGACTTTTTATGGACCCCAAAATTTACTGACATTTCCACATTTTTAAGACGCGAACGAATTATTTAAATGCAAACTATACGTACAGAAATAGATTAAGGGTCTTAGGATCTGATGACAGAGGATTTTACAGTCTTTTCAACTACCATTATTCGCATTCGAACCATTCAACGAAGGACTGGATGCTTTCAATTCCAGTTAATCAGCAATACATAATCGAAAATGAAATAAAGATATTCTCGGAACATAAAACAGAGAATGTATGCTTAAAATTTCATTCAAATAAAATATAACTACTAGGATATCCAATGCCACAACATCTCCATTAGATCGGAAAAAAACATCATTCGCATATATTCTGCCGCCGTAAAAGCAAATTTAATGGCATCTATCGCCAGACCTTATAAAAAAACGTCTAGGGTAGTAAAGGTTGGGAGCTTTTTTGTCCCAGAAATAAAAGAACGGCCCCGCATAAAGCCAAATTTCCATGTTTGCATTTCAACATTGGGCTAACAATAAACAACTGTTTACTCAGTGATTCAATGAAAAGGGAGACATGGACTGGGGTGGGCATCATCACGACGTCATCCCGGACTAAGCCACTGGCACTCGTATAGCATACATTCAGGGCATAGTGTACAAGCAGCTCCTTACCGTAGGGCACCTCGCATATTTTGGGAGGATTTTAGTTCGGCCAAAAAGTGATTATCGTAATAAATATGAAGAGGATTCAAACGCAAGGAGTAGTAAAATCTGCCCACAAAATTAGAAAATAGCACGAACATTACAAGAGGGAATCCTCAAGTAGGCCTCTGAAGGTGTTGCCACCCTCCGCGCATTTAAAAGGGTTTACAGAAATCGCGGCTCGTGTCGCTGACGGAAACATTGTTCCAAATTTAACGGGGAAATATGATATAATTAGTATTTACCGAAATTTGTACACATGATGATATCTTATATCAAATTCATAATTTTTCAATTACTACTTCTTGTAATTGCAAATATTTTACAGCAAAAAAAAGTTAAAAAGTGGATCGCATTGCAGTCACCGCCGCATATATTGTGTATATTTTTTTAAACCCGACCAAAATGCTACCGAAGTGGCGAGAACAGAAATCTACTTTGTGGGGGATGGATTTGGGCCTTCTCTATGCAATCCCCTTAGAAAATAGTTTGAGAAGAGAAATGCTATCTAGAGAAAACATCAAAGATAGTTTAGAACGCACAATCGCAATACGCTCCACAATTATGTTTAACTTCAATTGTGTAAGATGTCTTGAAGAGTGCAGGAGAGAGAGGGGAAGTCTTTTGAAAACTTTGGTTAGAAGAACTAAATCGGCCAATCATGGCATACGATGGAATAATGAAAATTGATGGGTAGTAATTCGTCAGGGTGTAAGAGGTATGCTATACTTTCGCAAGTTGGTGCCCATGGGAGCATGGTATCCCAGTTGGTATAGCACATGGTTGCTGACTCAGGGGTATAAGGATCAAATCCTTTCAATTTTAAATTCTTTAATTATGATATTGAGAAAATGAGGAAGGAAAGAACAGCCCCGGATGAAATACATAGAGCATGTAATGAAGAATTCAAATCAGAATAATTATTCAAGTTGGAAATAAAGGAATAAAGCTTTGCAAGGTTCACTATTAATTAATATGGGCACGACCAGGGTTTCGTAACATAATTACATCTTCAGGTCCCTACGTTACGAAACTCATCGTGCCCATATTAATATAATAGTGAACCGAACAAAGCTTTACTCCTTTATTTCCAATATGGAGAGGTTTCACAAATTGTGCGAAAAACCCACAGAGGAAAAATCATTCGCCTTGACCGGAATTCGAACCCAGATCCCTCGATTTCCGGCCGAGTGCCTTAGCCAATTAAGCTCCCTGGCCTGTAGAAATTTGTGAACTATACTGGACAAGGTAATACAGCCTGAAGTTATCAGTTATAATTAGTAAAGTGTTAAAAGATTGGCCAATGAGAGAATTTAGTGGAGAACTGCGTCAAAACGTTCTTAGGAATGATGGCTCTTCATGATGATGGGTTATTTGAAAATAAACGCCTCAGAGAAGTCTCCCAGCCTACAGAATACAATACAAAATGGATTGAAATCAATCACGAAGGAAGGTTTAAGTTTGTGTGAAAAATTACAGGCAACATTTTGTTTACTAATAAGCAAAACAATACGTTGAAAATCACCTCTTTAAATTGCCTTTCGCGTGAAAGTAAAATGAAAATTCCAGAGAAAACATAAAACAGAAGTACCGAAATGTTGCACTTATTAGCAAAGTTTTTTTCAATTATATTCGTACCCATAATTTCAATTAAAACGTACAAACTATGCCTACACATATATGCATAACATATTCGTCTAGTATCTATTACAGCCATAAATTTAAAAAATCGTTTCATTGAACTCAGAGATTTCGCTACTCGCAAAAATTCGGTGCAATAACAATAATCAATTGAGGCATTCGTTTTTCGTCTATAAAAAGTACATATGAAGAACATTTCATTCCATTCTAGATGATACATTGATACATTAATGTCTTATAAAAAACAGATCAGAGGTTGTGATTTTCAAAATAGTCCTGAGTATAATTAAATACTTGAAAATCCTGAAGATAATGCTTCTGGCATAGCGATTACCTTCCATAGAAAGAACGAGTTCCTTCTCAAGGCGTGGTTAGAATGGACGTCATGGCATCAAAGCTGAGAACGAAGGGATATCAAGGTATAGAGACGACCGAAGTGAGTAAACTAAATGTCTCCCCAAACTCAGGCAATCAGAGAGAAGCTCAGAAAAGCGTCAACAGTCGGCTAATATTAGCTGTCACGCTGGAAGACCCATGTGGAAGGTATATGTGCCTTCGCTTGCGCTCCCTGAATAAATGGATTTCCGGCTCAGTCCGTTACTGTTGCCTATTTCTTTATTCCCGGGTGGACACGAGGGATTGTTCCAAATTAACACGGGAGAACTCAGGTGTCAAAAACCCCAAACCTCGTTTCCAGCATTGCGCTACGCCATTCCTCTTCCTGCGAAGCAGTTAATTCTCAGTCGCTTCGAAATGCCGTGAGAACGCTATAACAAGAGCAAACTAACTACGTCATTGAATTACAAACAAACTATAAACTTGATTCAGTTATTCTAGTGGGTAAGGTAAGTAAAACCTTATGATTTGGAAGTCAGGATCGATTTTTTCTTCATTTTTACTTTCAAACTATTGACAGCAGAATATTTTTGTTATCATATTGAAGAAAAATAAAATACAAGCAATGAACTCAGTTTCGATTTTGGACAGATCAAAATTTTAGAGTCGGAGTTTAATTTATTAAAAAGATTGCTTCTTGATACTGTTTTTATTTGCCACAGTAAACATAGTTGTAGCAAGATATCCGGAGTAGAAAATCTAAGAAATATTTATAATAATTTAGAAAATGGAAATTGCTGTGTAATTATGCATCTTAGAAACCATAAATTACTCTTTGCATGAAAGGTATGTGTTTAAATGGAATTTCTTATCCGCTGAATTAATGAATGGTATGCTGCTTATTTTTTATTCAATTTGTTTTTAATTTATTTTATTAATGTTGCTTTTTTAATTACGAGGAATGGTTAAAACCTCTTTATAAATCTGTCTCGCATAAAATGAAGTTTCCAAGTGGAATTTCCGAAGTAGGTATCTTTCGTTTGAGATGGAACGGTTCCACCACATCTCATCTCAAAAATTAATTTTCATTAAATATAATGCTATCAGCATCTTATATTAGTGAAATTGACATCAGCTGAAAATTAGCGCAAAAAAACTAGGATATTCGTGGAAAGAAATTAAGGAGTCAAGACAAAGATTAACATGCGGAAAGGAATACGGAATAGGTTGATTAATTCTATTAGTTGGGAAAGCAGAATGAAAGTGTCGGAGGAAGCAAAAATAAACTATACATAGAATAGCCCCTGGCGAAGACGGCATTAAGAAAAAATGTAAAATATCTACATACAGCGGGAAATCTAAGAGGTAAGGAAACAATTTATCAGACCTTACATTTGGAGTATGCCTCTCTAGTTAAGTGGACATGAGTAATGACAGCAGAGGAGTAGTCAAGAGTGGAGGCCTTAAAAACGTGGTTGCGTGGAAGAATGATGGGAATTAAATGGTTCACCCGAGTAGGAAGAGGAAATCTAATGAGGAAGGGAGAAGGAAGATAAATGAGGAAGTCCTTAGAAGATTAGGAGAGAAGAGAAGCCTCGTAAGAAGCTTGATAAGAAGAAGAATCAACCTCATCGGCCAGTTATTGAGACATGATGGCCTGATGAAGACAGTCGTCGAAGGGCAAGTGGATGACAAGACCGAAAAAGGAAGACCTTGGATGAAATACATATAACAGGTGAAGAACGATGCGAAAGAAACGTATTACGTGGATGTGAAAAGATTAGCTGATAGGAGAACTGATTGGAGAGCTACGTCAAACCAATCTTAGGATTGTTACGGGCGAGTGATGATGATGATGAATCGAACAGCTGCACCAAAAAAACGCAGAAAGACAATGGCTAATTATCATGAATATAATAGAATAATACATAAACAATGAATAACGGAATAAAAATATAATCCTCAAAAGCAGGAAAAATTAGTAATTGGAGCCTAAGTCTCATATAAGAAAGACACTTTAAATGGAGTTGGGTCAATTGTAACAAGACAAAAATGTAATATTTGGCAACTATATTGACGATAGTAGAATTTTATTTGAATATCTGGCAAAAATAATTGTAAAAGCAGTCCTTATTGAATTATTAAGGAAAGTAAGTAATCTAGTAACTACCATAAATAGATCCGTATCACGTAATGAACATAAGAAATCCATTTCAGGCAATATACACAAAAATGCGGCCTGACTGGGACCCAGAACCTTAGCCATTTTCAATTTCAATTACTTATTTATGGTATTATTAAGCACACATACAAATAGAACGTGAATCGGTGAGACAGGAACACAAATCGATGACATTAATTGGGCTGTGGCGCCAAAAACGAATGATGGCAGAAAACACATCGATAAAAATTTAACCTCGACTGGGAAAATCACCACGGACCTGAAGGTTTGAAGGAAAATGCTCAGGCCAATGAGATTACTCTTACCAACAGTGTATACGGCGGCGGGCTTATGCAACCAATTCCCGCCTGATGCAGTCCCATGAGTTGGCCAAGAAATGGCTCTGGGCATGCTTGTCCACCATGAAAGAAGTACACATTAGAGAAAACGAAATGAGATATTGACACACTCTCAAAGACAGTAGGTTGGGTTATCACGTGCGTTTAAGGAAACGCCGATGCTAATACGAAGAAATCGACCATCCTGTTCACGATGAATATGATAATCCACAAATACACAGGTCGCCATAAGCGAGTATATTAACATAAGTACATACAGAATGTATAAGTAATTTATTTTATGCACCATTTAAAAACATAGACTCATTCTACTTCGCCAGAAATTAGTAGAAAGTCTTCTTTTCCAGCATACTCATTACTATGGTGTGGTAAACGCCACCTTTAGTAACCGTGGGAACTAACAGCGTGTAAGGGTCATGAGAACTGGCGTCCATGTGTTTGTGACCCACTGTTGCGGGGGACCCTCGGATGAAGGTGATGGTTTGGTCGGAGGAGTTTCAGCGGGTGCCAATTGGCCCGTGCCCTCTGGCCCAATTGGGTTCAAGAAGGTCGAATTTATGTGGGAAAGGGGAGGAAGCCGCTCTTTTGGCACGGTGCGGACGGCGATGACTCGGATAGGGCGCCCTTGCTTTCCGGGCGGCCCTGCAGGGGATCCCATTTCCCCAGGTGAACTATGCACTAGGCTCCTCCCGGCGGCGAACGAGTTTCTAGGCTACTAGGACAAGAGGAAGGGTGCCCCGGTGGATTAATATTTTATTTGGATTTCAGGTTAGCTTTCTCAGGACGGAGATGTGTGAATTAAAACTTTTCCTAAGCATTCGAGGGCATATTCATGGAGCAGCTACACCCATTGGAACATAGTAGGGATTAAAGACTGAAAAAAATAGTGTTTAAAATCATTCGTTAAAAATATTCAATGCATTGTGAAGCTTACTTTCTCCAATGATACTGAAAATAAATCATTTCCAAATCATGGAAATAATTATTTAGCTCATAACTTGTCCAGCAAACACTTCATCCAGAGACTTTGAGTTTTTAACGAAATTATGAACCAAAAACTCAAACTTTTAGGGCAATTCACCGTCTCGAAAATTTTACCGGTCCGTGAGGTACCTTAGATCCCAAGTTGGTACACAGATTTTGCCTTAGCTTGCGGAAGTATAAGGCTGTATTTGTGACCTAAATTTCGTGATTAATTTGGAAACACGGCTCTAAAGCTACATATTCATTGCAATACCCTGACCTGGAGACGCAAAAGTGTGTCAACCCTTGTGTGAAAGGTGTACTAAGTTATTAATAATCGCACGAAAGTAAATCTTTACTGTCTTTAAAGAAATCTTTGATTTTCACACAGTAGATATTATTTCCGTGGAGACTGAGGTTTCGGCGCATTATTCCATTAGCTGGAGCGAGAAAATCACATCTACCTAATGATGACATAAAGATCCTTTGACGGAGAATTTGGAAGTGGAGGACGGCACTCCTCATGTGAAGCCGGAAAATACTGCTATATCTATTTCAAAATGAGAAATATAATCAAAAGTTACAAAATTAATAAAATTGTTGCACAAAGAGCAGTTTTAACGCTGATTAAATTTTATTGCATTTTCCCAATGAAAGAAAGGCTAGTTAAAGGATAAAAAATAACATAGAACATTAATAATGTGCTCTGGAGAGTTAACAAAACCTAAATAACGTCAACTTCGATTCGCAGCAAGGTCAATCTAAATAATAAAATCTAATGACTATCTATTGAATGAGTTCGCACGGTTAGATTGGAGAGCAACTCCTCAGCAAGTTCGGACGACTGAAATTTTCAATGCACTCGCTGCGGAGATAATCCGATTACTGTATAGGATTTATAATTTAATTGCAACTCCAGCAGAGCTGGGACTTTATGAATAACTCAATAATCTCAATAAAAAAATCCGCATCTCCCGAATTTTCAATAATTTTACATGCTAATAAGTGAACGGTGAAGTCTCTAAAAATACCAGTATCCGATAGTATTAAATAATCTGTTCGTTTAATATGCGCAAAAGTAGAAATTCCGAAGCACAAATTTTGTCTCGAATGTTGAGTCACTTCCATAAGTAGAGTCGCCATCACTATGTTAATCCCCGCTATGCCTTTACCTGTTAAAACCGATTTCATCGTCATAAAAATGATTTATATGATGGTAAATTAAACATTATTAATCGCAATCACAATAATAAGTCTTGTATAGAGAGTAGTATCGTATGATACATGTCAGATAATGAAATTTTCCATATTATCACCATGTTTATCACTTTAAAAGTGATCCTTGCAACCAATATGCATAGGAAATACTTTATGATTTTGTGACAAAAATAACAGATATTGTCTGAGACTTCACACTGAAAGTTTTTAATTATTCTTGTTAGACTATAAAATATTAGTAGATTAAATAAAGGACCTGAAGATAATATAAGCTTTATTGAAACCTTTGAAGTGAAATTAAAATATTTGTTGAAAATTGAAAGTGTTTTCGATTTTATTTACTGATATTTACGGTCAATGATTCAAATTGAAAACAGAGACAAAATTTGTTGAAAAGTAATTCATGCAGACATTTAAAACAACTCACTTGTTTACGCTAAACTCTTCTTCCAAGCAGATCATTCGGATGCATCACACAAGTCTTACCTGTAAGAAAAGACAAAAACCAATGAATGAACATCGCCAAAAATTAACTCTACTATCTCAGTTTCAACTTTGCGTAGTTCATTTTAACGCTAAGCAATTGAAAAAACTTTGGTGTATTTCACTAATTAATTTTATTCAACTAGTTTGGACGCAGATGATGATGATACCGATGCGTTGAAACTAATAATAGCTTAAAATAAATAGGTGGAATACAGCAAAGTTTTTTCATTTCATTGATCATCAAGTACTTCACTTGAAATTTTAATTTTATGACTAAAACAAACAAAGCTTACATTGGTGATCTTGCGTGGAGGGACCTAACGAAGCGGTTAAAAGGACCAAGTTATCTGGCCAGGAAGGGTCATAACTGTAAGATTAAGGCTCCAAGGCAGCTGTCAAATAAACTAAAATTTTCCTTCTTACACCGGGAGATAGAGGATTGGAATGGTTTACCGGAGGAAATTTTTTTTAGCCCTTCCCAACTAACGCCACTATATTTATCATTAGGATGAATAAAATTGAATTCTGAGGGCATTTCTAAACGTTTATTTTTTGAATTTGGTGTTTCATTTTTTCTGTTCTTCGTATATTATTGTGTAAAAATGGATTTTGACGGTTATGTTAATGTAGACGTGTATTATACAAGAATTGCCATGAGAAAAAATTCCCCTGGACCGGGAATTGAACCACGGACCTTTGGCTTTCCGGGCCACTGCGCAGACTACTACGCTATCCAGGTTCTTTAATTCTCATGGCAATTAAAGAACCTGGATAGCGTAGTGGTCTGCGCAGTGGCCCGGAAAGCCAAAGGTCCGTGGTTCGATTCCCGGTCCAGGGGAATTTTTTCTCATGGCAATTCTTGTATATTTCACCGCCGTTCACGCGGCAGGTTTAGAAATATTACACATAGACGTGTATTGTTTTTTGCTGAATTAGTTCTATGTACATGGGGACATCTATTGTGTAAAAAATTGTTTTTTTAGGGCTTTTAAAATTTTTTTGTACTTACTATTTTGTTTGGTATTTTGGTTTTTGCTTATTTATGTGTATGATGTAACATATCAACCAAGCTGGTACTTTGCATTTTATATTTTTGTCTTTATGTATTTCCTGATTTCATGCTACCACCCGACTTATGGCCGACTTGTAACAATTCATATAGTAATAATAAATTATAGTACTTTTCGGGAAAAAAAACCACCGTTATAATACGCACTTCACGTAAATATATCGCCAACTGATTCCAACGTGACGCCTTTCCGTCAAGCATTACCTTGCCACCAACCCTTATCGATCTAATTCCATCCTTGCGAGTCTGACCGTTCGCCGCTCTTGACATTTATATCTTTCATCATCTCAATTATTATTCTCAAATGTGAATATTTTCGGTCATTGCAAAAAGTACCTCTTTCCTTTCATAACTCATTTTTTTCGCGCTTCAGTTTTAAAAAATTGAGTAGAGATATAAAACACATTAGACATTAACGACACCGCCGCCCTGGGAACCTTTTGGGAAAAGTGGACGAGTGGAAACAAAATAGGCGTCTGATGAGAAAAATAAGCAGAGGATTCGGTAGGGCGAGGATTTTCAAGAAATCTGTAGAAAAATCGACGGATATTCGTGAGTTTTGACGTTTTATTAATGCAATATAAACATCGAATAAAAACTTAGCCCATTACTAAGACGGGGAAGGGTTTTTATTGCCACAATTAAAAAATTAGCGTAATTATATAATGCAATGCATCACTTTTATTTTTTGAAAACTTTTCCAGCCTCTCGTCCCGCTTTCTCGTCGGGCCTGACTGGAGATAGTTTTTTTAACCGGAAAGATATGAATAGTCGTCCCGTACAAGCCGTATTGTTTTTTATCACTTGATAGTTTTCTTAAAACGTGATTGATAGGTAATCTACGAAATAAATTGCATTGATTTAGGTGATTTCATTATATACTTATTTCCTCTCCGCACCTAATTTCGCATGCCAAGATTATGAAATTCCGGTAAATTTTAAAAAAAATAAGCCACTCATACCGCGTATATTTTATTTTTATCACAAACAAAAAAGGTAACATAAATTTCGCTTGAAGCGATGACAATGAAATTTTTAGCTTAAAAAAATAATCGCATGCATTCATCAAAGACTCTCACCCCAGACTCAGAAGTGTGCATATCACCCTAGAATTTAGTGACGAGAATTAATTTTTATGACCAACGACACAAGCATAAACAGACAACGTTACCTATATTCTATGAGTACCACTCCTACCATGAATTCGTAGATTTAAAAAAATCAATTTCTAACTTTCAGCATAAAAATTCGAATCAGCCCAACGCAGTCTTCTGAAGTGCGGAAAAAATATTTTTTCCTTTTTGCATTATTAATGCAGCTGCTCTATGCTGCTAAACACAAATCATTCACAATGTCGCCATGGAAGTGAATACTTCAAAGTTGATGGTACTGCGAGGAAATGCAGAGCTGAATATCAATCACTCGTGTGTAAGATATTTCTCTTTTTACCTCCAGTAATGACGCTCCGAAGTCCGTGTGCACACCTCATCCGACCAACTAAACTATATTCTACGACCGCAAACCTGATCATCGATAGATCTTCATGTACATGGCTCAACGAAATACTATTCGGGCTTTATGAAAAGCTCACAGAGTAAATATCAACAAGTAAGCTGGCATGAGGCAAGGTAACTACTCCCATTATCAATTTCACAATTTTTTATTGCGCTATCATACCACGCGTGAGTAATATTCCATATCATTTGGTTTTTATTCATTACATGGAAATTGAACGGAACTTCTAAGAATTTATTAACAAGGTCCAACCGAATTCGCGAGGTGAACCCACACCTTTAGTAATTGATTCCTATTTGAAAGTAAATTTTTTAAATCTCATTCACGCACTATGGATAGTCTCTTTTAACATTGCCCACCAATGAGCATAAGGAATATATCGCGCAAAATGGCTTGATCCGTAAACTTAATTAAATACTTAGGAAAGCATTGTAATCCGTGAAAAACTGCTAATGTCGTACAGAAAGCGTTAAATAGATGTTAAACGAATTGGACTGGGAGCCGCTGGAGGCTCGGAGGCTGCGCGCTAGGCTTAGGTTGCTTGAACAATTGAGAATGGATATCATTAAGAGTGGCTCGGTGAACATCATACAAGAATCTCATTATACTTCCATATTCGACAGAAACGATAAATTAAGAGAGATATTTGACCGAACTAATAGGCGTGGGAATTAGTTTTTCCGCTGGAGGATAAAAGGCTCAAATAAATACCAAGCGGAACTCAGTTAGAACTGTTCTATTTTCTGTCGCTCTTTTTAACAGTGATTTAGTCAAACCTCCTGCCGCAAGCCAATGGAGTTAACATGCGGAATAATATTTAGATGTAATGAACGCACTTACACCTTAGCGGGAAAAAATTGGATTGCTTATTCTAATCACAAATAACTATACCTAAGCGCCGATCTGTGGCTAAGTCCTTTCGTCTGACTCATTCCATTCTTACACTGCGTTTTTTATGGAGTGAGAGAAATTAATTGGCACGCCCCGTCCAGGGAAAAAAACGTATAAAAAAGCAGCGGAGCCTTTTAAAGATGCTTTTCGGATTCTTTTAAACAGAAATCCCCTTTTTCTCCCCCTCCGGCTTTCCATAATTGCTCCATTTTGAACTCCCTCATCGAGAACCTCCTTAATTAAAGAAAATCTCTAAAATAAAAGGAAGTGCGCGACTCAATTAAAGGCGTGTGCATCTGTGCAAATTTAGTCAATTTACAGATCGTTTGAAGGTTTTCATTTTAAGGGATTCTCACCGCAAGTCCAGCTCTCCAACAACTGCGACCTAATAAAAAGTTCGTAACAGATATAAAATGGAGCATAATTTAAGTATTTCTATGCCTCTTAAACCGAAATATTATGCAAACAACTTATAGCAGGGTGAAAAATCATCAAAGAAAAGCCAAGAAAATCCCCTCGTGGGAAAAACTAAAGGATTTTCTTTGATTAACTCTTTTTAGGGGATAGTGGTAGCCTAGTGGTTAGAGCATTTGGCTGCTGATCGAGGAGTTTCGGGTTCAAATCCCGGGAGAGGTATCCAGATACCACGAATCGAAAATCCTCCGAAATGCGAGGTGTCTCAGGGAAAGGAACTCGCCCCCTAACGCTGATTGTGTGAACTTCACATGCCTGTGGCCTACCCCGGGGTGACTTCTACCCTCACCTAACCAAACCAACCTTCGGGTTGAATCGCTGAGTGAGCGATTCTTTTCAGAAAAAAAAACCACAAGAGGAAAACACCCTCACGAGAAGGGAGGTGTGGAAAACCCGCGAAAACTAGCTAATATGTTTGCGGATGCATGCGTAATGTAACTAATACCAGGGTTGGGGCTTAATTATACGACGTCATTGTGAGCAAAGAGTGCGCCAAGGGACCTAGAGGGGTGTCTGGGATTTACTGGCAAGGTTGCCGCGAGAGTCTTGCCACGTAGGACGGCCAAAAGTTCTGGGGAAACTCTCGTGGCCCGAGTCTGCCGAGGTCATCAAGTCTGAGTTATCACAGAGCACAGCAAAGTGCCTTCGCTACACTCAAATGTACGCTATCTTTATGACTGGAATTTTAATTTGAGAATGGCCATAACTTCATACATAATTAGAACACGAACTCTTGGTTAATAAATTGCAAATTATAACTTGCTAGCAACGTTCCACAAGCAATAAAATTGGAATTTTCGTCAATTATCAGTCGATTATGGCAAATGCTTTGAAACTGAACGTGTTATTAAAAATGTTTGTGGAAAATTGCTGGAAACTTTTAATTTGCAAATTATAAGCGTTCCACTACACTAAGCTTTTACAATTCTGTAAAGCTAAACAATATTTCTCGCCAAAAAGAACAAGCTTGGGGGATTAAAATGAATTTTGAATTGCTTTGGAGCAATTTATATCATACGGGAGTTCAAGATAACCTCGGTATATCGTTTAGACCCGATTAGATATCAAAATAATATCACATTTAAATTTTTATTCTTCTCATGATGAAAAAGGACATAAATCCTACCTGCATGGAACGATTTTATGATTCTTGGATGGAAAGCCAATTAAAATTTTATTTAATGCATACGAAGCTGTTTAATTTTTTTAACTGACTTAAAGGATAAATTTTAAATTTCACTCAAACCAATTAGCAGCTGAACTGATTTTTTTAATCGGGCTAATCAAAAAAAGAGAATTCGAGATTTGAATGCCTGTCAATATGCGGCTTTGGATTAAGCTAAAAATAACATTTGAAGCAAAATGAAAATGAAGATACACAAAAGACAATGAGAACGGTAACTTATTGAAATTAAATAGACTGGGCTTTGAATCTAGACCCTCTAAATGGGAAGGCAATACTCAATCCACCGCTGCATCTCAATTCTCTTGCAACAATTGTTAGCCTATATGACTTTATTAATACTTGGCGCACTTTTGACATTTCCCGATTGTCTATGAACTGAATGAATCAAACGAATTCGTAATCAATAGGAAAAAATGAAACAGTTCGTTGATTGGGAGACGAAACAGTGGATCATTGGCGGTATAACCCGCTTCTATGAATTTGTTTTGAAAATAATGGAACGCTGTTCTGGAGTGCTAATGGAGTTCTAAAACTGGCCAATTATATCCAATGGAGGCGCTGCAAATACAGTAGGTGCAATAAAGTATCTGTTTGTAAAGCGTAATGTACCTGTATATTTTTTCTGTTGTTTATCTTCAGCAGAAGCCTGCGATTTACCATTCCTTCCATGACTTGCTCTGAAAATTGTAGTACATAGTTGCGTGGAATTTTCGACTCCGCTCATAACTTCTGCCGTCTCTGTGTTCCAATCAACAATTGAATAAAAAGACTTTTGCTGCAAAACTATTTCAAATTGGAGGTAGAAGTTAACAAATTGAATATAGAGATGAAAATATTTTGATGAAGAGAGAAAGTGAGGATCTGTGTAATAATGCAGTGTGTTATGACATCAATTTCAAGACAGTAGACAAGGTAGGGTGGCAAGATGAGCAGTTTAATTGGAATCCATTAACTCTTGACGGCTTTAGATGAAACCGCTGCATTAGTTCTTGAGATCTCTCATTGATTTAAAATAATGTGAATTAAATGAGTCCATAAATAAATAGGTAAATAGTTTTAATAATAATCATTAGGTATTATGCTAGGAAACAAATCTGATATATATTAATCGGCCATTATTAATTTTATACTCTCACATGCGCACCATGTTATTCGCTTTTGATACCTGTGTTCTTCCAAAACTTAAATTACTATCTCATCAATCATATTTGAAATTTTCAAAACTTTTTAAGCGGCCGTAGGCAGTTATTTTATTCTTTTTAACAAAAACCATGGTTTTTATAAAAATGTTAATTTTTTACACTTTAATATTATTTCTTATGCA
The DNA here is from genome assembly GCF_921293095.1 of Ischnura elegans. NCBI lineage: Eukaryota > Metazoa > Arthropoda > Insecta > Odonata > Coenagrionidae > Ischnura > Ischnura elegans. Next base: position 110,334,657 of record NC_060253.1, read on the forward strand.
TGCTCGTTGAAAACTTCATACCATTAATACAAGTAATTATTCACTATATAAGTACTTTTAATCCCAGCAAATACAATTTCTCAAAAGATATTGACAAATCTCATAGGTAACGATCTCCTTACTCTTGGAAATGATGCATGCATTCATTAAAGTGATAAACTTATATATGATGTTATGACTCAAAAATATATGCACTAGCGCCAACCGAGTTATTGATGATAAAAAGAAATATATCATAAGCGTCGTCGTAATCAACGTCCCACCCAATTCTCCTGTCAAAAAACCTTTTAGCACCTGCATAGTATTTCTGCCTTCATCTCCTGGTCTATGTACTCTCTCGTCCGTGACCCGCCTTTGCCCTTCTCCCCTTCCACCTATCCTAAACCAATAATTATCATCATTTCATCGAGTAACGTAATGTGGCCGATTTCATTTATCCGTCTTCATCCTAAGGTTTTCACAAGACTTTTCTCCTACTCTTCCTAGAACTTCCACATTACTAAAACGATCTATTTAGTAGATCCTTGTCACTCTTCTATAATACCACATTTTGAAAGCTTCCAGCCTCGATTTTTTCCGCTGCTGTCACCGTCCATATCTCACTACCACTACTATCGAGTACGCAGCATCAACATACGGTTTAAAAAAGCCTCGAGATGTCCAAGAACTAAGTTGAAAAAATACAAGGCTTAAACTTTCTTCTTAGCGTCAATCGCAAATATTATTTGCACTAGACGCGATGATTCTCTTTGAAGTTGTTCCTCGCCTCTGTTTAAACAGCGGATTTCTCATTGGCTCTCCTCGAAGGAAACTCAAATTTCAGAAGTGAAACACATCCTTTCTTAAATCGAAAAATCTTCGCCCGACGTCAAACAAACCATGTGAACTCTGTGAAATCCCCCAATTTGTCCGGCGGAGAAGGACGCTTAATCTTTTAAGGCCCATTCTTTCGCTCGAAGGCCAACGCAGCAACATCAATAATCTCGAGCGGAAATTCCTCGCAGTTTACGCAAAGCCTCGCATATCCCAATTTAATGGCAAAGCACAGCATTTTTGGGGATGAGGAATCATTCCAATTTTTCTGAATGATAGCTGGAAATGTATCACTAAACAGGACTAACAACAGGGTGCTGACGGCCTGAAGACCCTCGCTTAACATTAGACCGACCGTGAAGATCAAATTGATCCTTTATCGATATGAGATGAATTGCATTAAAAACGGTGGGTGGTTGAAATCATTTTATTCCGTGACTTTTTATCATTTTGTAACTCATGAATGAGCGTGATAGTAGGATCATTAATTCTCGCAGCATTGCGACGAAATATCAGATTAATCTTGAACGAACGCCGGGGGAAGAGTAAAAGTGATCCCTCTGCAGAAAAAATGGTATACTTCGAAGTATGGAAGTTCCATATGGGACGCGAATTCCGTCTAAAATTAAAACGCTAAGATCTCCTTAGTGCAAATGTACAACAAAATATAAGCAGTTTCTTTCGATGTTACATCATATATAAGCAGCTGTTTTTCCAATTGCATTCACATAATTGGAACAGAATATTATCAATATTTCTTTTTTTTTAAATAGCAAAGAAAAGACACTGAATATAGTACTCATATCATTCGATCACTTTGGCCATAAGTAGGCCAAGTTCGGCAGTTTCAGTTTTAAGTTATAACATGTTATTCATTGGATGGAACTTTAAAGAGGAATTTCATTTGAACATTGGCCCCTCACCATTCAGGTTCGACTTCATACAGGCTGAATATTAATCTCAGTGATTAATCCCAGAGATGGAAGAGCTCTCGGGTTTCCCAGCGGGTTGATTTCGGCTAATTTTACTAGGGTGTGGTCTGCCATCGCCTCAGATGCAGAAAACTCAGAGAAACGAATCTGTTAGAGAATGGGCCGATCAGAGCCCAACTGACGCTGATATCCTCTAAGGCACACCACAGAAAAATAAACGAGGAAAAGTATATTCTTCAAAAGATTACGCCCTTTACGCCACTTTCAAAACTGGAACTGACGGTTTTCAATATTTCTCCAAAAAAATATCTAAGAATAGAAACCGAATCGAATATACACAGTGGAACCCGTTTTTAAAAATTAAATACTTATGCAGTATAAAATACAAAAACTTGAAATTAGGAAAATACGATAACCTTACATTTAAAATATTCTACCCAAAAGTAACTTTGAGTGTGATATTTATCCGTGATCCAGCATAAGAAATTCTGAATCACAGGAGTCGAAAAATTGGAATGTAATTTGAAGAGCAAATGTTGTTCAAAAGCCTCACGAGGCCAAAAAATATACTCCACATACCGTGACCTGTAGTTCCTTTACACATATGCTCAGGTAAAGGCACTCCTATTATTGAAAAGGCGTTGATAATTCGAACGCGCAGTATTAATTTATTCTAGACCTTCTGAAGTACATGAGTGAAAAATGCACGAACCAAAAAGTACTTCTCCTGAGAGTCCACATTCATCGACGACATTCACATAACTGGAGCGGAGGATTTCTACATTTATTCAAAAATAAGAAGGAAAGCAAGCCAGGAGCTGAAATTAACGCACACATGGTAATTCAAAAAAAAAGAATAAAATGAAATAATATAAAATGCACATGTTTGGAGATTCGATAATTTTCAGAATATAATATTCTCTCTCTAAAATATATTCTAACAGATAGCATAATTAATAACGCTATGCATGACATTCTGGACGACGAGAGTTGGCAAAAACGAATTTCATTTAAAGTGAAAATGCTGCTGAAAAGCCTCACGAGGTTGAAAAACAGTCCACATGCCGTGACCAGTAAGGCCTTTTAAATATATGCTGAGGTAACGATACTCCTAATACATGACAGGCGTTGGTAATTCGACCACACAGTTTTGATTCTTCCTGGGCCTTCTACGGAGCATGACTGAAAATTGCGTGAAATACCTCTCGATAGAGTCCGCACACATTTCTGACATTCACAATAGTACTGTAGTCGAGACGTTTCAAAATTTCTATAAAAAATGAGCCGGTAAAAAAACTAGCACGTGAAATGAAGACACATAACATCAATTTTTTCTTTAAAAATAAAAACTATGCAAGAAACTCTTCTCGAATTCCCGACGATCTCCATATGGTCAATCACGGTTGGTTCCGATTAGGTGAGGGTAGATTTCACCCCTGTGTCGGCCTGTAAACCTTCCAAAAACTTTTATCAGCCCATTTCCCTGTAAAAGACTTGGGGGCGTTTAGCGTAACAATGGCAGACACCGTGTTTTTCAATTGCAGAGCGCCTGCAATGACTCGAGATGGTGACGGAGTAGTGTTGAGCGTCCAATACGCTAGAGGACTCTGCTACTTCACAAAAAGGGCCCCACTTTCACGACTTAACGGTAGTAGCGAGATATCGTTTCGGAGCTATTGCTATAGCAGTCTGCTATGACGTGTAAACGTGTCTTAATACCGAAAATGTCCCAATGAAGCATCCGAAAAACGCGCACGCCGAAGTACCCAGTTTTCAATTCGATTATCTTTGAACAACCATGCGCTGAGCGAGAGAGAAAAAATATTGCACTGCTACCTATACACACGCAGAGAGGAAACACCTTTTGAGAGCTGAAAACTCCATCGCTGATACGAAACAGCTTTCTCGCTTTACGATCTGGGGCACACGGAGGAAAAAACTCAAAAGTTCTTAACCTTTTTCTCTCTCTCTCGCGCTCATTCCGTATTTTTTCCTCTCTCCTCAAAGCGCGATGCAATGAAAAAAAATGCTAATACAGAAATGAGGATTGAATTAACCCCACGACCGCTTTCCCCCACTGCCACGGTGGCGCTGGCGTACTTGAGCGTGTGACGCCAATGACGTCACGGGCTGGAGGTGACGCCGCGGTCGGTCGCCAGGGGTAACTGGAGCAGGAGGGGGTAGGGTGGGGAGATGAGGGAAAGAGGTTGTGTGAGGGGGTGAGGAGACAGCGTAGAATACAGAATAAATAAAGAATAATACCTTTCTGAATTAGAGCTAAAGAATAAGGAAAAATCAGAGCTGGGAATATTACCAAAAAATCCTAATTGTTGCTGACGTTAATGTAAAAAATGTAACTTTTCGTTAAAAGTAAATTATTCATTTGCATCTAAATATAACCTTTATAATCTATTTTTATTCGTAATTACGTTAAAAAAGCATGCAAATTTCAATCCCAAGAAAGATTTTTTTTTACTTTAACAAGTGATAAAACCTAACTAGATTTCTCGTTTCAAAGTTAGTACCGGACATCCGCCCCCAAATGTCGGAAAAAAAGTCCTGTAGCACCAAACACCCTTTCACATTGTGCTGATGAAGAGATATCGGTGTAATACTTGGCAAAGATATGTCATATGTAGCTTGCGAGTTCGTCAACAGAGCTACACTCGAGAAAATATCTCGCTGCTACGGCACGTGCGATTGAAAGTGCCTAACCGTCAATTGAGTGGTCTCGTGTATTTTCGTCAGAGGGTGCGTACCGAAACTTGGGCGGCAAATCCACTCGATCCCAATGAAATATCTAGAGCCATATCACTCAGCATTCATCTAAGGACTCTCTAAACAAGGTATGATTCATTACAATACAATCCAATAATGCTTTATAAAAAGCTAGAATTATCCAATGATTCTAGCTTTTTACAAAGCATGCTAAAAAAAGAATACGGACCGATGAAGTAGCTTCTGTACCACCTAATAATGTAATTCAAGATCTTTATTGCTACTGGTCATGGTGGGCAAATTGATAGTGTCTGCGTCAACTGAAATGATTATATTCTCCTTCAGAGAACTTTAATGGGTCTGAATGCAAAGTTAAACTTCAAGATAAATGAATTTGGTCGGTAGGGTTCCGAAAAAGTGCATGTATCATAACATGTTACGCAGGTGCAAACCATTTCCAGGTGAATTGCTGCGAGGAATGAACTTCTACTTTTCCTTCCTCCTGCAGGAAACGTCGCGTCGTCAGGAAATTGAATCACATTCATCAGTTTGTATCCGCACAGTCCGGTGGAATTCCGACCATTGTTTTAGTTATTCATTTTTTCATGTTCTACCTCAAATGTTGTGATGGGTATATGTGCATACTTAGGTTTTCTTGCTATGATTGATTGAGTTAAATTCAAGATTTCATTTCTATGCCCTGATGTATTAGTTGTGCTGAATTCCAATGGGAAATATTTGATATATTTTGTACAAGTTTATTTTGTGATCTCTTTTGTATGTAATATCAATTTTATGTTCTTATCGGACAATTTGTCCAAGAACAATAAATATTATTATTATTATATTGTTGCCTTGGATTCGAAAAATTAAAAATAGAAAACCTAGCATATAAAAATTGATTGTAAAAAAAACGGAGAATGTGTCAAGTGCTGATTGCCGCACTCATTATATGGTTGTGTGGTGTGAAATATTTGGAGGTGGCGACGGAGGGGTGGGGTCATTTGCGCATTGAGGATAGAAAAAGGGAAGGAAGCGTGGAGAGAAACTCGGCGACGGCTATTCACGAAAGGCGCACAGTCGCACACGTATTAACGTCCCATCCGACGGACGGAGTTCTGTTCCTGACGTACCATCCTCAAAAAACTCACGCTGGGATCGGACAGTCTTTGAAAAATCTCGGTTCACCTACCCCGACACAGCCCATATTTAAAGAAAAGTATCGTCTGAGCTTTTTCATCGCTTCTTTGCCCCATAGCGAAGCAATAACAAGAAATAAGACCGCTTAGCTTCTACAGGAACCCTTGAATATTCTGTATTTTTTTAGCGAATATCTGATAAAAGGATATTCAGAGAGGAATTTTCGTTAATAGGAGGATCATATGTTTGAAAACCTATTAGCGTCTCTGCGACAAAGTCTGACGGAAATATGGATATGTGGTATATTCACGGTGAAGGGCGGTTTATTTTAAACCATTTATGGAGTCTTGTGACGAACCCATACCGATCAAAGTGATTCAACACGGTAGCACGCCATAGGAGATTTACATAAATACCACCACTTTCAAATTAGTAGAGATACGACATGTCTGTCGCTATTGACTGAGCCAAGCTGGAAGAGGAAGGCAGGGAAAGGTTCCTCATAAAATTTAACCTCAAAGAGAATTTTGCAATAAATTAAAAAAATTATTTGAAAACCCACATTTTTATTCGAACTATAGGGAAGAAAATAAACCACCCTGCCTTAGATCAAGGTCCCACTTTTATATTTTGCACGTAAAACACTGCATGTTCAAAACCATAAATGGGGTGATAGATTCGCCATAAAATTTACCCTCAAGGGTAATTCTTTAGTAATACAAACATTAAGTTAAAACCTTCGCTTTAATTCGATCTAAAAAGAAGAAAATAAATCATACTGCCGTGGCTTAAGGTCCCGAATGTAAAATTATCAGATTAAAGACTGCATGTTCAAAACCAAAAACGAAGGACTCATTCACTCTACATTTAACATTTAAAGAAATTAATTCATCACTTTACACTTGAGAATTGAGCTGCAGAAGCAGCTTTCAAAGTGTGGCGTTGTATGATAATGATGAAGATCAAATGATACATCGTGCGGGTAATGCGGAAGTTCTAAGAAAATTTCTAGAAGAAAAGTTCTAGGCGAGGAGGGAAGTCTTCTGGAAATCTTGTTGAGAAGACGGAACAATTTAATAAGCCATACCATTAGACACGATGAAATAAGTAAAATTATTGTTGGTGGACATATGGAAAGGAAGAAGTGCCAAGAATGTTACGTAGAGAGCAAGTGATGGAAGGCATAAATGCAAGACATAAAACAGAAGACTTAAGCATGTAGGTTTTAAAAGGTTGGCCGATTGGTGATTTGAGTAGGAAGCTGCGTTAAGCCAATCTTAGGATTTATGGCTGTTGATCATGTTGATGAGTTGTAGTATAGTAATGAATATTTTCAGAGAAATAATTTGATTAAAGATGTAAAAATTGATTAGCACCGTGCTTCTGGTTCGGAACATGTAGTATTTAATCTGCATAATTTAATAATTCGTTACGAAATTGAAGTGCTGCAATTAGAAATTGCTCGGAATATTCATACTTCAGGAGAAAATTGAAGATGATTAGAAATACTAACAATACTACTAATAATTGTAAGGGCAAGAACGTCTGATGGATATATAAGAGACCGAGGACTCACCAACACCCCCTGCCACACATTTTCCTTCACGCGCGACTCGGTGAGACAAAAGCACGGAATACAATCAGAATTGAATGGTCAATATTCGGGAAGTAAATTAAATAAGCTTCACTTGCAATACAGTCGCTTTCATTGAAAAACAAATTGCATGAAAATGAGAAAAAATCAAACTATTATCATTTTCTTAGCATATCAAAGAAAAAAATCTATTTTAAAGTAAATTACAAAATAAGGTAATCTGTTAAGCTTTCATGGCAATATTTATGTGATGCTCTCCAGCAACCTAGGGTAATATGTAATGGTGTAGTAAAAGATAAGTATTTCAGCTTGCCGCGTGATCAGGTCGGCCTGACATTTCGCACCCCCGGAAATTTCAATAGAGATGGCGGCCTCCAAATAAACCACTCGTGGATGCCAAACTCAATGAACCTCCTTCCCTATTCACCCAACCCACCCACCTCATGATTACGTACCATATACGCAGCACCCTGCACCATCATGAAATGCCATTGCCCCTGAAGAAGCGACTAGCAGCGGTCGGGAAACGTCAGGCCATCAGGCCATTTCCTTTTATTACAGCCATGAAACGAAACATTCTCTACGAGGGATTTTAAATCGTACTTACAACGCTTTGGATGTCAACCTGATGCTATTTAGTTCATCAACCCTGCGAGCTATCCACTAAGCTACTCGGCTACCACATTCTAATTTATTCGGAGAACTTCATCTTAGAACTTCGATGTAATTCTAGGCCCGACGGACAGGATCAATCAATATAGATATTTTGTCGGACGGATAAGTATGAGAATTCGTTTTTCCAAAGAGCATAAAAGGACTTCTTTAAATTCAATGATGGACTTCGACCGCGCATTTCCCTTAAATTCGTATACGGCTGGTGTGCTAGCATCCCCGCCACACATTTATAGAGGCGGCTCGCGGGGTGGTTTGTGAATGAAGATTATGCTGATGTGATTCTGTCTACACATTTAAGACATAAATTCGTCCTGCACCAGTAGTTTTAGCATTCACATTTGGAAGATGAGACTGCTCCGCATATCCAGGTGCACCGAACCCACGACTCAGCTTATGCTACTCCGTTTCTCGAAAATGTGGCACAAAAGTTGGATGAAATTAAGTCGAGCCGAAGAGTAGAAAAACAATCTCAACTCATCATAACACCTCTCTCCACAGCCTCTGTGCAGCACTTCATATTCCATGCAATTCCAAGTCCCGCTGTTCATTCTCTTCTTCGCGGTTACAATTTTTTCCTGGCAACCCTAGACACTTACTCGCAAGAAACATCTCGCAGATACAACCCAAGACTCTTGAGATGCTGGCGTCGCGATGATCACGCGAATTCTAACCCCACTCGGGAATGGTGACGGCAAAAACTTGAGGAAGAAAAATATCTCGCACCTGGCGCCGAAGGAAAAGAATGTCACATTTACAAAATTGAACATTGTATCTTCACTGTAGGTATTTACTCAAAATGTTTTCATTAAAATTCAGCAATTCCACTTTTGGTTTGAAGCAGCCCTCCGTTTTTCTCTGTCATCTGCTAACCTCTTCATAGAAACCTATTTCTTCTCTTTTACATATTTTATAACCTTGTCCTAAGTAATTTATTCTGGGCCGTCCTTTGCACTTCTTCCCGTTCACCTGTCCATCTGAGATTGTATCCGACAGGCCATCATGCCTAATTATGGGGATGACTTAGTCGGTCTTCTTTGAGGGGGTTTTAGAATACTTCCGTTTCTTCCCACTCTTCTTAGCACTACGTCATTACTTACTCGCTCGATCCATTTGATCTTCATCATTCTTCTGAGACTCCACATTTTGAATGCCTCCACCCTTGACTTCTCATCTACTGTCAACGTCCAAGGCTCACTCCCATAAAGAAACATGGTCCTTGTGTGAATGTTTTCCTTACTTTTATGCTTGCATTCTGAGCTGCAAGTAGATTCTTCAGAAAGCCTCGCCTGTGCTATTTCTTTCTTGCTTGCTCCATCGTTGGTTAACCGGCATCCTAGATAACAACACTCTATATCGCCTCTTCAAGATTTTGCTCCCTAGTTGAATGTCTGTACTAATCTTCGTCTCCGTCAGCTGAAAATTTATTTTCTTTAGAAAAAAACATAATACTTTTAATAATGATTTTATAGTTCTCCATTAAGATTTTGCATATCCTTTAAACCGAGGTTGATGTTGTCTATCACGTAAGGCTGATAATTAGACTACCCATCATTCTGACCCACTTTATTTCATTATCGCTTTCAAACTTTGTGATGGTAAGATCAGAATTTCAGAATCGTGCCGCAAAACAGTCATAATAAAATATCAACGGCCCTTAAGAAAGGCCCGGAGAAACATTAGCTAAGCGCCTGTAATTCAAAGTAAGCTTAATTGCTGTTTTTGAGTGTATAGTATGGTATTTGGAAGACGAATCCGATAGCTAGGGCCATTTGCGCCATGTGGGAGGCGTAGGGAAGTAACGTTCGAGAGAAAAGCGGCGTCCGTATCAGCCTACTCTTGGAGAGAAGCACCAAGGGGACAACAGCTTAACGTCCCATCCGACGGACTAAGTACAGTACTTGAAGTGCCCTCCACATATCATTCAACTTGGGATCGTGAACTCTGAAAATTCTCCTCCACCGCCGGGTTATGAAAACAGGCCCATGCACAGTGGGCTAGAATCGAAAAAAGCTGCCCAAAACTTAAAAAACAATTTTTTTTGAGCTAGGAAGTTGAAACTTCGCGTAAATATTCTCAAATAAATTGTACATCACTTTCCAGATTATGTATTTCCTGTGTTTTCACGTTAAAAATATATATGAGGTCAAAGTTGAACAAATTTAGCGAAAAACGACCACCCTCGATTTTTTCTGAAAATTGCCAACCTTCCTCGTGCAGTGGTTTCATAAACAGTTTTATCGACAAAAATGTTATACCACCTTAATTGATACTTTTTTCTTATATTTGAAGGGTTTTCAAAGATTTTGTTTCATAAATAACCATATAACCCATTTGTTACAAAGTAAACATATAAAATATAAATGGCGGAGCCTGTTTTCAGCCCATTTCTTTACGTAAACGTAGAGAAAAAGTAGATATTGCCACGGACTTAAGCCAAGTGACTGATACCACGTCGTTCTATGAAGCTTCTACATTGTGGATCTAAAGTAACCCCTTGCAACAACTTGCAACCCCGAAGTTTAAATCGTTTTTTCGAGCGCACTGTGCCGGGGACGTTTTGGGCCAATGGCCTCCTCACCCCCTCCCTCTCTCTCTCTCTCTCTCTTTCTCTCTCTCTTTCTCTCTCTCTTTCTGCACAGCACCAACACAGCACTCTACAACCATTTCCACTTATATATTGAGCCTCTTGAGTTTTCCCCTGACCATTACCTAATTTCCCTGACTTTCAGTTTAGATTTTTATTTCCGTGACACTCCCTGACCGGCATAAACCATGCATTTTTATCATTGAGCATTGGATATGTGGTGCTACTCATAGTAATGATGAAGATAAAATGGGTCCACTGTTCTCTTCGGGTTTTCACCGCGTCCGTTGGGTTTTGGTGACAACAGTTTCGCTGACATTGCAGTCAGCGTCTTCAGGTCGAAGGTGAAGTAAATCGGAAAATTTCCGCCTTATATAGGCCTCTTCATCCCGCTGCTGCTCTCTCATTGGTCGGTGGTTGTCCATCTCTCAATGCTGGTCTCCCATTGGCTGATGGTTGGAGAATCCTATCCTAGAATTCCATACATTATGTAGGTGGTAGCCTTGATCCCTGTTAAAATTCGCCGGCGTTTTTGCTATCTCAATAGCTTCTCTCAATGCTTCTCATCAATCAATTGTCCCGTCTTCTGCTTAAAGTTTTTAGTAGAATTCTCTTTTCTCCCACTCTACCTAGTAATTCCCCATTACTAACTCGCTCGATCCATTTGATCAACATGCTCCACATATAGCATCTGATTAATCCTTTAATTAATGAATTTGTCTCATAAAAATATTGTTAAATTTCAACAGATAGGTTAGGAGATATGATTTTCTTATTCCTGGGATAAATCGCTTATTCATTATGTCACCGCTCGCCTTATCTTGTGATAAAAATTGCAAAGAGGCGACATGGAAAAAATAATTGAAGTGCGGGGCTAGATTGACGTGTCCCCAGCATCGAATCAATCCGTGAGGCCTGCTCTCTCCATGATGCTGACCCGCAAGGCAGTCGAACGTCAAACTAAAAAGCAACGGAGCATTCTCGCCACAGCTTTGGAATCCTAACGAGGTGGTCTCATTGGCATCGATCCCAGGCTAACCCAATTTCAGCGACAATCCCGCGAAGGAAATTCTCCTCACTCTCACAAGGCAAGCCAATGGATGCGAGCCGGAGTTACAGGAGCTACTTTTTTATTATCTTTACAACCATATTTTTTATTTAACTGACAACCTTTTCCAACGCAATAGGGAAGTGCACTAATTTTTTTTTATTGCTGAATTTGAAAGTTTAGCCTAAAAAAGAAACATTAGTATAGTCACTTTTATTTTCTGCATCTGGGGTATGCACTTTAAAACGTTTTGAAAGTCGGAAAATTTCATGTTGCGCTGAAACACAGTGCCTCCATCTTGATTGAGATGTGACGTCACAAGGCAGTAGTCACCAGTGGAGTATCGCTGTATTCCGTCGCCTTCTTTAGCGCGGCGAGAGTTTCCGGGAATCGGTGGAGTTTGCTTCCTAAAAATGTCGTCTAGTACCGAAAACATGAATTCAAAATAGAATTATAAATGATTTTTTGTTCCAAATTTCATCTCGACGTCGAAACAAAAGCCTGGAGAAGATATTCATTCCCGTGCCTTAAGCACAAGCTATACGGAATAAATGGTTCAAGGCTGCTCCTGACTCTTACCTATCGATGATATTCTGTTTTGAAGATCATTTGAAGGTATTGTAAGATAAAATTGATATTTATATTATAATAATTTACTTAATAGGTACCTCAGTCACATCAGAAAGTGTGTTGAGTCAAAATATAGCATCTTCCGCGTAGACCTACGTAATTTATAAACTGAAAGTAGTTTGGTTAAAGAATTATGGCGCGACTGTTTTTTTACACGACCGGGAAAAATGTGTACTTTGCCCATGATATGTGCATATATGATAACAAACGATTTTTGTTAGAGTTAATCTTTATTTGTTGAAATTAGTACATTTATAGGTGATACAGATATAAAGGCACACGGCAGGTCGCGCGGCGTAATTTGTACTCCACTGGTGACGGGTTCATCTTGCTGATCTAAAAAATTAGAACTTTGAAAACTCGCAATATAGGCAGTCAAAGTACATTGTAAGAATACACGAGACCATTATAGCCCAGAATGTACGTACAATGTCGAAATCCTTGGTTTTCAAAGATTGACGTATTTTATACGCCAGCGCGCCCGGTCCAGGGTTATCAACTTTTATTTCATCCTATTTGTTAGTTGAAATTATATTTCAGAATGGTTCTTATAGCACTGCTACTGAGGTAAACTGGTAGGTACTGAGTACAAGGTACTGAGGTATGTACTGAGTAAGTAAACTCCCTTTGGAGTAATGTGAATTACAAGTGTTCGAGATATATGGCATTTTATATTCGCTTTGTGTTCTTATTAATTATGCCTGTGCGCATATTGTTGCTTGCCGCGAGCCTTTAATGGTATGTGCTCTTGCAAGAGTGGTTTTCATTTTTAATGTGGAAGTTGGTCAGTATAAGCAAAGAAAAAATTAACATTTTAGCGCACACCAACCCTTGTAGTCATCGTATCTCGGCGTTTGTAATGACACTGCTAAAATACCTAAACGCCATAATGACGATAAAAAAATTGTCTCATGTCAATGATTGCTGCAATTATAATTAATGATAAACTAGAAGCCGTATGATCACAATGAAGGCAACAAAAAATAATACCATGATGTAGACTCAAACCACGATCCTTCGAGTAACATCATACCTTTGACTCGTGCACGCTACCACTACCCCAACCGTCCCATTGGGAGATTGTGGATATTTTGGATGTATATATATAACTTGTAAAAAGTAACGCATGAAAATAAATTAATTACAGCCTAACTAACGCCCTAATTGAAAAAGATGCAGTAAGGTACGCGGTCTCCCCTTGTTAGCCTTAACGTCTCGCATTTCTATGGAGCGTTGAACCTGTCCTCCTTATTCAAAAATTCAGTAACCATAAATACATCAAAGTTTGGTATACCATTTATAAATCGTTGGAATTTTCCTTCTCCCAACCAAGATTATCTTTTCTTGAACCTATCCTGGACAGCGAACCATTGCAACAACCAGCCAGCTCGGAAATAAGGCTAACATCCCATGATTCTAGTAGCGAAGGGCGAACGTTCCGGCCGGCGTGAATACATACGCAACGAATAAGTCTTGCAGCAAACGTCTGAAATAGGTTTATAAGTTTGACTCGGTTCTTACAAAAAAAGTTTTGGCATGATAAACGGCATTGTGCCAAAATATACCCAGCGAAAAATAAATGCCATCATGCATTTATTAAAGATTCAATGTGCTATTCGTACTACTCTTTCCAAACTTGAAGTTGACACGTAAATGAATATTAATATATTACGCAATTATGAAGTCGTTTACTCAAAAGAGAAGCAGCCGCGTATATAATCTGAAGATATTTTATGACAGCAAAAAACGGATACCCTCAAATTATGTAATTTTTCTATGCAATAATAGTGGTAGAACTAAACGGTGTAGAAGCTGCCTTCTGCTACTGCCTTGTGACGTCACGGCCAATATTCAACATGGACACCCGTTTTCGCGGCCTTTGAATTTTTCCATATTTCAGACGGTCATCTCGAATCAAGTATTCACTATTAGGATTTAAACTGTGGTTTTACGACATTATGTTATTCTGAACTCTAATTTAAAAAATGTGTTTGGTGCATTTGAAACACTAGTGCACTTCCCTATTCCCGGAAAATTAATCCTCCATGTAAAAAAATGAGAGCTGTAGCAGATTCTTATCTTCGGAGAGATAACCATTGACTTTGATCACTCACAAACGCCACTTGTACCCTCAGTCCAGTCAATTTCAATTTCTCCATCGACTTCCAAAGAAATAGTTTTTGCTGTAAAAAGATGAGAAGGCTTGATGAAATCCTACTGGTGTTAATATTCCACAGGAGTATTGCTGAAATAACAATTCATTGCTAGTGATGGGTTCAAATGTACTTTTCGGTAATCGATATTTCTCGTTCTTATCGCGCGAAATAATCGATACTCTAGAGTAGTTAGCAGGTAAATCTCCTTTGGATATTAACTTCCCGTGTTGCCTATATTCAGGAGAATCTCTCCAAATCTTCGCCGTTAATCTCTCACCACCCGTCAACCAAATTAATTTAACTCATGATACAATATTAATATTTTAATATTGTTTAAAGATTTTATAATTTAATTAGTGTCATAAAAATATCGTTTCACTTTCGCCAGATTCTTTCGGAGATATGATTTTCCTGGAAGTGGGAAAAAAAGGCTTTTTCATGAAGTCATGCATTAACTTGTGATTAAAATCGCCGATTCCTATTCTTTCTACACGAATCAGTGATTTCTTGGGAGTGAAATCTCATCTGACATACAGTGGCGGAAAAAACTAATGCACAGCTCATTGGCGTCTGAAAGCGGCTAGTTCATGCTAGCTGTACTATTATATAATGCGACGGATATGATTGTTCCCCGGTATAATGGGCATATAACTTTTAAAATCCCTGGTTGTATGAGAGCACTACTAGGGCAACATTTCGGAAGACAAGTAGTTCCTGAACTTGCCGCTTTCAGGCGCCAATGGGCTGTGCGTTAATTTTTTCCGCCATTGTACATGAATTCACCTAAACTACCATCTTTTACTTTCCGTCACACCCAAATAAGTTTGTACCTAAGTTGGCATCGATTACTTTTCGAAGCACTTGCATCGACCCCACGAGTAAGCATTCGAACGAGTATCTGTGCCCGGATATCATCAAGTCAAGGAATCATTCCCTCGGATACAAGTTAGTAACGAATACTCAAGAACCGATGAGTCGCTGTCCATCCATCAGAAATTCTCAACCGTTAATCAGTGCATTTCCATGATGATATTAAAAAAATAACAATGGTGTATACTGTGTAACAATGTGCATTTTTGATGTCAACATTCAACAGTCTATAGAAATAACTGCCCTTTCCATTTAGAATCGAACCTGGAGTTGATCCACCAGCTTATGGGTCTCAAGTAGGTGTTTCGGCTAGAGTGTGAGCTTCCCGCTCCGTTGGCCAGCGTTCAAATTCCATCTAGGATGAAAATGTTTCAGAGACTACCCGATCCCTATTTGAGTGCTTTGTGGAGGGCGGTTCATGTACAGCACTCCGTCCGTCGTATGGGGCGTCGAGATCCCATTGGTCTCATTGGTTAAGATCAGGCCATAATGCCGGCGCCAGGTTTCTTTCCACTCTTCCTCATGGTTTAAATCACCTCAGCTGTCGGTCGCCTCCACTAATTACCATAGATATTAGCTGCGGAAAAGACAAATGTCAAGAAAATTCCTAAGCTCATTAGTCCAATTCATCGGGTGTTAAGACTAAGCAAGCAGCATTGAATTTTCGTCCACGTTCATGATGGGATGCTAAATATATAGTACTCTCAATAAGGCCATCCCTCCTCATTCGGCGATCACGCAAACAAGCGCAAGGGCAAACAACGGCAAACGAGCAAAGAGCATCAACAAGCCAACACCATTTCATCCTCTCTCCCAACAGAGCAGAGAGGAGCGGCGAAAAATTACCCTTGTACTGCCGGAGTATCCCTGAAAATAGAGATATCCAACCTTAGAGAGCACCACAGAGCATTACAAGCGATAGCACTCGTGAAAAAAATCCAAAGGACAAAGGAGTACTCACATACGCAACGCATTGTCTGAACTATACCCTACGCAATGCATTGTCTGAACTATTTCTAGCGCCCATTGCCGAATTATTCAGGGGAATATGGGAGATAATTATTCGAAACGCAAAATCGAAATTTAAACTCCATTCTTCAACGTTAGAAGTGTCTAAAGAACACTGCTCCGTGGCTGGTGAAATATTTTTATGCTTTATGAACTTTCTTCTCACTGTCCATTGGGTTATTTCATATACCAAGGATTCATACTTAAGTATTTTACTAAGCTTTAATACGTAGCCAAATGTTCATGATACATGCATAGTTTTCTGGTTTTCTCATAATTTTACATAAAATACGTGAGTGACATTTCAATGGTGCATTTGTGAAAAGGGCGGCGGCCCGTTGATAGATGTGGAAATTGCGAAAAATCGCATTCAAAATCACAAAAGCAGAGACATAATGATAAAAGCAGAACTGAAAATGGCCTCGTAAGAGCTCAACTCAATCAGTACGGGGCGTGCAAATACTGTGATAGGGGAAAAAATGGATTGCATAGTAAATCACTATCAATAGAAGTGCACTTCGTCAATTTGCGAAAAAAGAAACTCCCGTGGGAATACGATACGAGAGTAGTACAGAAAAGAGAAAGAAAGGTAAACATAGAGATATTTGTAAAAAAAGAACTAAAAAAGTGCAAAAGTCATTAGCAGGTTGTTTTATTTAATATCCGTAAATAGCGCTGTGAATTGCTGAGGAATGGAAGAATCCAAATTGAATGCCGTCGAGAACAATTGAGGGCGGGAGCAGAAAGGAGCTCTTTGGGCGATAGCCTATCTCTGCCGCCATCCAGGAGAGCACGCTCGCGCCGCCGAGCAGGCAAGAATGGAAGGGGAAAAAATGGAATGCGAAGAACGACACTCGGAATGCAAAGACGGCGGGCGATTAATTCTGCATCGAGTTGAACGATCATAATCATTTTTTTAATCATCACAGAAAATAAAGAATAGCATTTACACCTCATCTTCAGCTGCTCGCATTATCAAGTAAAACAAACATTGGTCATAAATTTTTTTTCTTCATTACGACAAACATGCATGATACTACATAAAAGGGTTCCAAAAATATTTCAGAATTCGTATTCCCAGACTTTAGTCTGTCTATTCCCTGACGAGATTACTCATTTCCACCTTTTCCGCACTCTCAAAAGGCCAAATATTGTAATGACAGAGGATTCTTCAGTCAGCCTCTAAATATGTTGTCCCCCGTCACGGGAATACATATTAATGGGTGTAATATATTCGCCACTCGCGTCGCTGACTTGCAAAACGCTCCGAATTTCATGGCAAATAACGTCTAATAGGGGATTTTAACCGAATATACATTGGCAATGATGTGGTCTATCAAATTCCTAACTTTTCTATGCCATTACTCACCATTAAAAGTATTGTATCACTAAAAATACCGGAAATGTAATCGTAACCGGTAATGGAGTTACTTTTAATCAGTTATTGCCCATCACTGGACAAATAATCAGGACACATTGCCAAATATAAATGTTCATTCGGAGAATTCATCTAGAGTTTCTGAAAATGTTCAGTTCCACGCTGACGATCGAGTAAACTCATGCCACAATAAGTTTTCATTTTTCTGCTGACGTAGCTCTTGAACTATCGGTCACTTTAGAGAAAGATGTGCGAAGGCTTAAAAGGCTGTTTTTCCCCTTTTTTCTAATTTTCAAGATTTCGGGTTTTGTTTATTTTAATATTTTATTTAATATTTCTGAATTTTTTACACAATGCTGGAGTATATGCTGGAGTTCATAGACATTTAATATTTAAGGGAGTAGAGTATAATTTTAATAAAAATATAAAAAAATATAAATTTAATTTACTTACATTATTTTCAAGAATTAGGGACCCTAAATCATCCTGAAAATGTTTCCGCAATGCAAAAAAGACCGATATATCGACCTACTGGCTAAAGAAGGACTATAGACGATTAAAAATCTTCCATTGAATTTCTTTTTCTCTACTACCGCCTAAAAAGAAGAAAAGAGCTGGCCGCAAAAATTTTACTATATCAATAACGGATGGACCTGGACCCTACCGGGAGCTCCAAATACGGGCGGTTTAGTCCTAGAATACTTTTAAGCACACCAAAATTGACATGACGCCATTGCTTATTTCTTACAGCCCACCAACTTTACCTTCTTTTCTCCCTCTGCCTTATTCCAGGCCAAAACTTAGCACTCATACTGTGAAACATATACGGTTATACAGATTTTCAATTATTAGATTACTTTCAACATATTACAGATTAATTTCAACGTATACACACTATTTTCTTCATTTGTATATCACTCAATCTCTCAGTGACTAAACCCGAAGGTTGGTTTAGATAGGTGAGGGTAGAGCTCACCCCAGACTTAGCCAAAGGCGTGTATATTTCCCAAATTCAAGGTTGGGGATGGAGCTAGTTCCTTTTCCAGGGGAACCCAGAATTTCCGAGAATTTATGTTAGTGGGTTGTCCAAAGGTCCACCTAGGATCAATTCCAAGACCCCTCGATCAGCTGCAAAGCATCCTACCGACTTGCCCACTACGATCCCACTTTATCCATAAGCTCAACAACTAATCCCAAAGAAACGAAACTCTCTTGAACACCAAATGCGTTGAGGGTGGAAAATCTTGGATTTCGCGAGAAAGTGTGGCCTCCTAATTAGTATAAATTCAGCCGAGTATAAAATATGAACTGAAAACACCAACCCCTCGCAGAATAAGTGTCGTTGATGAGGGGAAACTTTGGGTCGGTGGCTTTTGGGGCCGACGCTCCGTGTTTACCCGCTCCAAACTTATTTCTCACTCACCTCCACCCTCGGGCGTGGACACCCCTCCAACGTGTTTACCCGTCCGTCCCTCCAACGGTCGCCGTCTCCATCGCAACCCATCCGAGAATCCCTCTTCCCTGCAATCCGCAACGATCCACGGTAAAGCTCGGAAATGTGTCCTCGAAACGCTTCGAAATGACGTATCTTCATAGTGCGTATGTGCCATGGATCAAAAAGTACCTCATCACGTGAAACGCTACACGAACCACAATCGCTATCATTCAAAATTTGGCTTCCTTTCTCGTGGTACACAATTCCTAGGAATCTTTGCATCGACGGAATTAATGTGCAAGATTGTTAAAGGAAGGTAGAACTTACAAAAGATGAAGCCATTCGCTTGCAACTAAATTACTCTCTCCAACTCACGTACGACCATCCCTTGCCGAGTTTTGCAACGACTTTATTCATATAGCGTGGTAACGTAGTAACATATACATACATAAATGGTAACACTCTTTCTTAGAAAATTGAGTCTCTCTATTACTAGTTTTATAAATACAAATTACTCTCTCCAACACACGAATTAATATTCCATGATAGGATTCCGACATTGGGTAAGGAGAGAAATAGAGTACGGGTGAAACGGCCAATTTAATTCCAACATACCTCGAACGTCTCAGTTGTAACTAGGGTGTTGTGTCACGTGACTTGAGTAAGATTAGCGAAATGGTGCTGTTTATTTTCGCAGCACGCAATATGATGCACGTGAAGCTCAATGACCTTTCATAATTGAGTATAGTTAAAAATATTCGAATACTTAAACTTTTCTCGGGTTTTCGCGCGGGTAAGATACTCGAAGAGCGCCGACGTTTCTGCTTCCGACTCGTTACCCATTCTCGCGGCTACTGAAAGAATATTTGAAGTGACCGTTGAAGCTCTCAGCATAAGGAGGGGCCGGATTGGTCGAGTCCCGATTTTTGTCGCGGAGGACCGTGGACCAGCGAAGACATAGCTCTGGCAAGCATAATTCTTTTTAGAGTTCGATTGGAAGAGTTTGATTACATTCAAATAAATTATTTTTTTTATTTTGACATGTGCTTAATTTTTCCTCGGGGGCTCAGAGATGATTGCATTTCCCATGCCACGCCATACATATCGATGGCTTAGTTCTAATAACTTGTATTTGAAAAATAGCAACTTTTCAGGAGGGCAAAAACACGATTTATTTTTTTAGTTGTATATTATTTTAATTGTAATTAAAAACCAAAAATACATAAAACTGAATAATAGACATACATTTGCAAACAAATTATTGTTTTTTGCTTGAATTTTATTTTTATTATCAGTATTAGCAGTATTACCCCAGGCCGGCAAAATTTTGAGATACGTGTTGTTAGAACTTATCCATCGATATGTTGAGTACACGGGTTTACCAAATATGGCACTATTTACCCATCCTGTACTCTACCAATCTCTAATCTTTTGAAGCTACGTTTACATGGCATGGTAACCTATTGACATGGAGGACATTTTTTTACTTTTCCCTCAAATAATAGGGTACTGAGCATGCATTTTTCTTTATAATTTATTAAAATTTTATTTTTTTCCTTGCTTTTCCTTTAGCAATTAGCGTCAGGAATCTTGGCTAAAAGCATATGGCACTAAGGTGTTCTAATTTCGGTCTGAATGCGAGTAGACTAAGAATAACATACAGCAAGAGAAGATTGAACACATTGATTGCCGCGCATAAGTGTCCATTTGCAGGGAGACTTCTTTGAACCACAGTACCTCATCCCAAACCATCGGAGACGCTGCGCCACCAGCAACCACCAATTCTCGGGCATTTTATCCGAAACAAAAGGACTCTACACATATAGTGAAAGTGTCTGCTCAAGGAAATATCCACACGACATACATGATACTCGGTAAAGGTTAAGGCTCAATCACTTCTCCTCTGAATATGCACGATTTCATTCAATATATTGCAGACAAAGTTCACTTAGAGATGAATACCACCCTTCACTTTATGCTAATATTCGTTTATGGTGCCTTAAGGTTCAATTTCTGCATTATTCAAACTTAGGAGAACAATATCGAATATTCAAAGGAGGCATGGAGATAGAATGGCTACAATGATGATTGCGAGGAAGGTTTTGTATGAACCTAGAAAATTGTCTAACATATACCAATCTGAGTTTTGAGGCTATAGTAATATGACAATAGTCTGTTTCTAACTTAAAAAAATCTAATCGGAATCGGCTAAACGAAGGTAATATTGAAACGTATTTATTTGGGAAATGTTAGCAATTGGAAGTCATTTCGGTCGTTTAGCCCCTAGTTATGAAAGATTTTTTAAATGGTTACAAATTTATGCATAGTTAAAACCATTATGCATTCAAAATAAAATAAAAACGAGAAAATAGGTTACGGAAGTGAATTATCCGTAACTAGTCCTCCAAAAACAAGTACTATTAGATACATAAATTTGAAACGTATTTAAGATAACAATCTAGGAAATCAACATCCTAGGACAATTTTAGTTGAATGTGTGACTGAATGGACTAATTGAATGTTAATATCCGGTAATGGATTTTCTGATTGTAAAATACATTGAGAGCCTAGCAATGGCATCTGTAAGACTGGGAGATGACTGGCTTGTGAAGAAGGCAATTTCAATGGAAGCTGCCATTGTTTAAGCTCAGGCTTGTTCCAAGAAATGTGTGTTTCACCGCAATGTTTATGAAACTCAGAGGGAGACATTCATAAATAGAATATAATAGCACAAAATGGAGTGGAATAGGTGCTTCAATTCAAATTTACTGAGAATAGGAATGATTGTTCTAGATGAAGTACTTTTTAATCACTGGAAAAAATTATAATAGCAATGCTTACCTGCATGCGATGTAATGATAAAGGGATCAAGAGCATAGACATTCCTTAGATGCAATTTAGAATAAAAATAAAACAACTGGCACACAATCAATTTTAAATAGAAAGATAGAAACTATATGGATACAAAATACAGATTCCATTCGGATATCCGGTAGCCTTTCAAGGAGTATATGATCTCTCAGCTCACTGTATTGAATACTTTGTCAAAACGTAGATAACTTTAAACTTAAAGACCAAAAGCTTCAATAATTTTAGACCCAAAAAATAAGGTAAAACATAATTAGCACCCAAAATACACCTGAGTACGTTCAAAATGTGAGACTTAAGCACAAATAATGTATATAGTCCTATTATAGTGCAAGTAGTGAATAATTTTGTTTTCAAAGTGTACCTTGGGATACTAAAAAAATAGAAGTAGCTTAAAATTTGAAACGGCACTATAATGAAGACACTGTGGAGTGACAGACTTATAATACGTACCATAAATAAAATACATATGTTCAGAACTATATATACATTACTAGGAAAAGATGAAATACAATTTTTTGTAATTAAACGTTTCAATGTCTCCTTCAGGTTCACGGACTGTAGGCCTTTACCTTGGAACAATTCGTCGGGATAAGGAGAGTGAATAAAAATATAAAAGGGAAAATTAATTTGAGAATGATCGGTATCATACCCTAACTAAAACATAAGCTACTTTGAGCTCATATGACTATTTTGTTATTTTTCCGCACAATAAACTCAGCTGCCCACATTCCCAAATGTCGACGGTACGGGATGAACAGTGAAAGCAACCAAACGCACTGCAGGCAGATAGAGGGTTGCCTTCCCATCCAATTTTTTCCTCCCTCAAGTGTGATCTTCTCTTAACTCGTGGTCAAGTCGTGCATTTAGCGGCCGCGGCGAATCAAACAGACTCAACCCATTCTGAGAATTTAAAGACGATAGTCGAGTAGTGCGAAAGTTAAAAAAGACCACTCTATGCCCCCTCTTGATAAATGAATGCCTGCCTCACTGGGAATTGTAGTATTGACTGGACTTCACCCCGTTCCTCCAGGCAACGATCGATCACATGTGATTTCATGGATGGAGGCCAGGAGGGATCCGCACGAAATAATCCGCTGCGAAATTCAAGCCCCCATTCGCAAATGAACATTGCGACGGGGAGAGACGACAATCCATGCAATTTTCCCAATGTCTACTTGCTGTGCGCGGAGCATAGAGCCTCTGGTGGTGAGCGAGTGTAAATACAGTACAGCGTATCTATCTTGCTTAAATTTGGGCTATTTCAATTGAAAAATTTAGAACCTTTCAATATTTATATTCTTTCTGGGTACAGTTTCTTGCGACAGCACTTGTTCTCTTATAATTTTGAGGATCTCGTGTGGATCGCCAATTTTGAAACATCCCGAAGAGGATACGTAAGGCGTAAACCATTTACCTCAAGCACTTGCTCAAAAATATTGGTTGTTACATTTTCTAATCGAATTCTGATTCCTGTGGCATATTAGGTATTAATCAATTTACACATTATGTCATGGTATATTCCCATAGTTTTTCTCGCTCGCCACTCTGGGCACTGCTAACCATCCTCAACGCCAAAAGAATCACCCTAGTCACGACTGTATAGACCGTGGAGAGACCATTATTTTTCTTAGTGATAAATGGCGGCAAGGCGGAACGGGGTGGTCAGGGGGAAAAAATCAATGACGGATGCAGGAACCAAATAGAGCAATGGAAATAGATAACGAAGGGATTGTTTGCGGATCGGATGGAAGAATTAAAAAATTAAGGATGAGGGTGTCAAGGTAACAAAGCGACACCCTTTGTAGGGAACGGATCATGGGCACAGAAAAAAAATAGAGCATCAATCCATCACGCTGTTAACAGGATGGGTGCTATCATTCCTCCCAACGCCAATCCAATCCATTTTAAGTGAAATTTAGAAGTTCATCTCCTAGATAATTTTAAAATAAAAATTAATGGCTGAGAAACCGGATTTCAATTGACTTGGCAACAATTATCAGGGAGGAGACTATGAGTATCATTATGTCCCTATTTATTGTATGCCTATATTATGCAGCGGAGAAAGTAAGGATAGAGGTCTTCGAAATGTGGTGCTACAGAAGAATGATGAGGATCAAATGGATCGACCGAGTAAATAATGATGAAGTCCTAAGAAGAGTAGGAGAGGAGAGAAGTCTCATGAAAACCTTAACAAGAAGACGGAAAAACCTTATAAGCCACATCTTGAGGGGGATCGGGTTGGTGTGGTGGCTAGAGTGTTGGCTTCCCACCCGGCGGGCCCGGGTTCAAATCCCGGCAGTGGCAGAGAATTTTCGGAGACTGCCCGATCCCTGCTTGAATGTTGTGCGGAGGACATTTCAAGCGCAACACTCCGTCCGTCGGATGGGACGTAAAGCCGTGGTCCCCTTGGCGCCTTTCGTTAAGAGCAGGCTAATGCCGACGCCGGGTTTCTCTCCACCCTTCCTTACCTACCCTTCCCTCACGGCGCAAATGACCTAAGCTGTCGGACGCCTCCTCCAAATACCATACCGTACCATACCACATCTTGAGACATGATGGCCAGATGAATACAATCGCCGAGGGACAAGTAGATTGCAAGACCGGAAAAGGAAGACCTCGTACGAAATATATGGGACAAGTAAAGAGGGATGTGAAAGAGAAGAAATACGAGGGTGTTGAAAGATTGGCTGACAGGAGAATCGAGTGGAGGTCTGCGTCATACCAATCCAAGGATTGCTGAACAGTGATGATGATTACATATCTGCCCGGGGGCGTGGTAACAGCTCCTCCTTTTTTCCCATTCACCTCCAGCCTTGGCCACACGCTGAGCTCAACTCCGCCGTGTCTGTGCATGGCGTCGTCGCATCAACGGGAGCCCTTTTCCGCCGTGCCTTGTCAAAAGCACGCGGGCGGATCAGGAAAACACCGCTAACATCCTCAATCGGACATACCTTCCCATCGCCCCACGCCTCAGGTCATAAATCACTCCCTCCCCGCTCTGTAAGAGTAAATCAACGCGCAAAGATGCTTAAGAAGATGCATCATTCTCGCTCCACTGGTGTTTTTAACGTGGCATATAACATGTCTAAAACATATGATGTCATCTTGATGTTGACAGATATGTTGAGACAGACATGTTGACAGACCCTTGTGCTACTTTGCGCCTCAAATTTTATTAAATTTTGCACAGTTTTCTCTCTTATGTACACATCAATATGGAGGATGTCGTTAACCTATCAATAGAAAAATGTTCTGTTTCTTGAATACCACATTGCCCTTCCAAATTGCTTTTAACTTGTAGCGAAGGGTTGCATACCTACAACTTGCAAAGAAATCGCAAGGAGAAAATTCAAAGGGGCACATCGCCACATCGCCGAAAATCGACCGAAATTTTTGAATTCGTAATACTTTAATCTTTGAATCTTATCAAATCATCCATTAATCATATTTCTCAATTAAACACCATTAAATTAAGTCAATGCGTGCTTCTTATGCCCATACACCCGTAGCTACGACGCCTGGTTAGAATACGCTTTGATAAACTCCCAGTTTTTCATTATTATGGCATATTGTAAACTGTATAATTAATCGCAAAAAGTCAATCGCGTTGTCGTGTTTTAATCAAATGAATACGATTTGACAAATGTGGACGAAACGGGCGGTGGACGAAGGAGCAATCACCCTCCTCGTCGATTATTTATTTATTTATTTATTTCCCATTTCCCCGTAAACAGCACTTTGCGGCCTTTATAACGGGTTTTTCAACATCAACAACTTACAATACAAACATCCATGCCCTGGTTAGGGATCACCTACCCAGGCGGGATTCGAACCCGCGACCTACGGACTGGCAGGCGAGGATTTTACCCCACCGCCACCGAGGCCGGCGATATATCGTTTAGTTGACCTATATTCTTTTGTTTTTAATTTGGGAAAATGTTTTCAAAGGTCTACCCTGCATAGAATAAAATATAATTACTTTCTTCCACACTTTATTTTAAATTGCACGACCCGGGTTTCAGCATCTACTGCTATCATCAGGTTAGATGCTGAAACCCGGTTCGTGCTATTTAAAATAAAGTGTGTAATAGAACAAAGTAATTTTATTTTATTCTATAATGACGCAATTCCACAAGGTAACGCCTGAGACCTTGTCCTACGCCTTCCCTGCAGTTTCCAAAAATTTCAAGGTGAAGACCAAAGGTTTCCAGCGAGTAATTTGATGCGAAGAAAGAGGAAATACAACCGGTTGAGACGGTATACTCGGTACACTCTCACCCAAGACCTATTCAGTGATTTCTCAATGACCTCCACATGCAATCGTTCTTATAATTCTCTCCACTCATGAGCATTTTAAGGATTGAACCTTTTACTCTTTTATATATTTATTTATATTGATTTACACACGATCGGATGGACCAGGGCGTAAATCCCCGCCGTACAGTGGGCTGAAATTGAATGCAGCTCGCCAAAACCTCGAAAATGGCTTTTTGAGAATGGAGGTTGAAACTTTTCCCAGCTGTTGTCAAATAATTAGGGTATGTTTTCCTCAGGTGACTTCTTTTAACAAAATAAGTGGCCTCAATTTTGAACGTATATTTCGCTAAAATTCCCCGTTTTATTTTTTTTTCGAAATTCAGCATATTAAAACTCAGAGCACACCTATGCAGCTAGGCGATGAAACCAAAACTTCAAAATGTTATTAAACGGTTTGTCATTGCTAATTCTCATCAACTTTCACGAATTGGTTTTCGTGAAGGCCAAGGGCCTGTAAATGAATAGTGCATTTGTGTACCCGACTATCTTGTAAGCGAGTGCTCTTTAAATTCAAGAGCTTAACTTCCGGAATACATGCTAATATAATATAAGTATGGACATGAAGTGCTTCCTCAAAAAAGGCCTCATGAGTTTTTTTATTATACTTATGAATTTTGGGTTGCATAGTCATAAGGAATAAAGAAATTTGGAGAAATCTTTAAGTGTTGAAAGACTAAGATTTTAAGGTAGATGAGAATACAATCGTGAACATGTTTAGTTAGGCATCAAATTATAAATTGAACTACTTTTTTATTTTGAATCATAAAAATAAATCTCGTAATTATTTTTTTCACTTTTTTAAGGGAGTAATACGTCTTTCTAAGCACCTTGACAAAGTGCCTGCCTCGCCGTCTCTGTCCTTGAGACACCAATTCGCCACGATTGTACATTTTTTTTCTTTTTTCTCGATCCTTTTAAAAAAATAATCCTTCGACAATAAATACACTATTTATTCTTTCATCCCTAATTCCATCCACTTAATGATAACCAGAACATCCGTGAGGTTATTTCCCCAACACCCTCTCTACCATAATACGTATTTATCCATTTTAGTGGACCTCTTCTCTTTCAAACCAAGTTTTATCGAGCCATTCAGCAGAAGTGGAGTTTTGGAGAAATTTTCTCTGGCATCGAAAAATCATCCATCGATTCCCCATTGAATATCACATTCTTTTTTTACAAAAGTATACTCGACCATGCTATTCCCATTTTACTCTCGCCTATATCGAAGAATTTATCATTTTACCTTGCGAAAGCGATTCCCTCTCATACGCCTTCGCACTTTTCTTTTCTCCTGCAATCAATATCTATTCGACAGTGCCCTGATGCACTTCCAATCACAATTTTAATTTAGTTTCTCAATTTTCCTATAAGATCTCCAGCCCAGCAGTCTCTTCTGAATTTTATTCATCACTGTGACAAATGATTGAAAATGTTAATAAACAAAAACGAAATTCGATTCAAAGGTGTATGCAACATATTGAAACCTCACCACATTTCCAGGTCCAACAAAAACGATAAAACAAGAGAGAAAATTTTGCTGAACGGATGTGCATAGGAACTCATTTTTCCCCCGAGCAATAAAGGACTCTAACAGATACTACGCATGACTTAGTAGTCACGTATCTCCTTCGCGAATTGATTTTTATTTTTATTTAATTTTTTTACTATCGGCTGGTGTCCTAAATACGCCAATTGAGTCGGGGTGGTATGCAGGAGAATGTCGATGAAATACGCTAATTCTGCGCTCGTCCACGCCGGAAACTCCACGTAAGCGTGTGTAGTAATTCAATGTAAATAACCCTTCCTCTGTTGTGTAGTCTATCATTGTGCTGCATGAAAAATCACATTTGTTCGCATTCACACCCACGGCTGTAAAGTTATGTACGACGAGAATGCATTTCGCCATGAAAAAATATTTGACTTACCAGGGATCGGGATCTCCTGATTGCCTATAAAATATGCTATCAATTACACTACGTACACCAATCTCAGACCGGGCTATACCGAACAAGATTTGGCGTCCCCAGTCCATTCAATACCACAGCATATAGAGGGAGTGCTGACTGAGCGACAACCGGAGAACAAGTAAACCTTCCTTTGTCGCTACCACGCGACGCATGTATTTCAAAGCTCTGGAAGTAACTTCACACGCACTCACCTACACGGATGCTAAATTATATATGATATGCACCATGGCTCAAGCCTAATATCTTTTCATGGCGTATATCATCCTTGCTGGGCATCAATGGAAAGATTAAATAAATACATCAAAATTATTCTCGCTGTCAATTGATTAAATATTTATGCACTTGTGTAATATTTCAACTCCTGCCGCGTGAACGGTGGTGAAATATATATGAATTTTCATTGAAAAAAATTCCCCTGGACCGGGAATCAAACCACGGACCGGACTTTGACTTTCCGGAGTCTTATACTTTTACTGCCAGGAAAGCTAAAGGTCCGTGGTTCGACTTCCAGTTCCGGGGAATTTTTTCTCACGGCAAATCATCTATATGATACACTAGATATGCGTCGCTTTCTAGATGTTTAAATTTCCTCATGGCCCTGCTGTCGCATCAACTCCGAATCCGAATCAAGGGCTGTTTTTCTTTCCCCCGCCAAAAGTCATCCTGAATGCATAATACATGTCGTATTTTCAGTCCTTTCATTAGAAGTCCATTAAGAGGGCGTGAATCTCGCTCATTTCATGGGTTCTTCATCGAATCGAACATAACTAAGTGCTGAAGTTCTCCGAATGCGTATCTCTCAAGAAATAAATCTGAGAAAGTTGAATATCCTAATTTACCGGGATTAGGGAGAAAACATTTCTTTCCAGTTTCTATTCAACAACTACAACTCAAATTCATTTCGACACAGATCTACCTCGGTAAATGAATACTTTCAGACAGAACGTCAATTTTGCGATAAATATTTCTTAATTTTTTATAAGTATTTCATTATTAACTTACTCCTTTCATTTTTAACTCCTACATTACTAATAAGCTCTTTTGCCGACAGAATTTAACTAAAGAATTATATCCAACATCAATATTTCTCGGAAGTCGATAATTTTTGTGCAGAATTATTTCTCTCTCGTTTATAATGAAATTTTAAACGGAAAGCGACGACGAACGCTTGTTTTATTGATGAAGTTGCCTGTTAATTTTGCTGTAAAGGGATTTTTTTCGTTGAAATCGCAATTTCGATTGTGCATCAAATGTAGTTAAATCTAATCACCTCCCGTGAAAAAATAATAGAGGGGAGAAAATATATTCCGCTCGTTT
Source organism: Ischnura elegans (assembly GCF_921293095.1). Taxonomy (NCBI): domain Eukaryota; kingdom Metazoa; phylum Arthropoda; class Insecta; order Odonata; family Coenagrionidae; genus Ischnura; species Ischnura elegans. Next base: position 110,364,113 of record NC_060253.1, read on the forward strand.
AAAATCTAGGTCATTTGCTCATCCATTAGTTCACTGAGGCACTTTATTGCCTGGACTAAATTTGTTAGCCAAAATCGATATAAGTGATGCAGCGCTATGCAAATTAAAAATAGTTCCATAAGCCCATAAAGCTATCGTTGAGGATTTCTTTTTTGCCGAACGGATAGGCATAGGAATTTGCTATTTTCCCAAAAAATAAAGTTAGTATGCTAAGCAGAACTAAGCACGTCATTTTCTTAAATTTTTTTGTTTACTTATGGTGTCCCAAACCACCATAGAGGGTTAGTGTGTAGAATGTGTAGACGGCGAATACCTTCCAACAGCACTTGCCGGATGAAGCTATAGCATGACTGCAGCAAAAAGGCAGAAACATTATCAAGGAAAATAAATTAGCAATAACAAATAACGGTACACGAATATTTAGTTTACAATTAAGAAATATGCCTAACCTATGGCGTAAGATTTATTCAAAGCCCTAGAACCTGAAGAAGAATTTTTTTCATGCCAGTGGGTCGAATATATCTGTCGAATTCATCTCGGTATAGCTATCTTTGTTACGAATAGACGCAATTTTCACCACACATTCTTATCATTGAACAACTAATGCTTAAGTTGTACGTGATCGAACCAATTCATAAGAATATTTACTAACCAAAAAGGGCTAATTTTCATGGGAATTATAATATTTACAGTGAAAAACCTTGCAACTCGAATTTTGCTAACTTCAAACCATTAGTTTCGTCCAGATTTTACAAGCACCATTTTCACGTAAAAATAATGATTCCTGTCAATTTCACCTCTGTTTATCTTCAGAACCATTTTTCGACAATTTAGCTTGTCACTATTAACATAAATATTAACATCAAGGTAAAGGGGCATTGATAATGGCGAACTAAAGATTCAAAACTTTGGCGGGAAAATAAAAAAGTGTGTAATTCACTAAAAGTATCATTTTTTTGTGAAAATTAATGAAATCCACAAAGGGGATCCATCAGTATCTCCTGATATTTCATAAGCAAGTTCTATTTTAACTACTACAAGGGTTATATTAGGTTTTCGGCGGTACATTTGGTCAATAACCTTGGCCTATCTATTTTTCCATAATGAATAACTTTTGCCTTAACGGTTTAAGACCTCTTATTCTTCACTCTGTCTATGGGTCCAGTACAATTTCTTCCCCTCTTAAGCCACCAAATACTTCGACATAAAAAATTACTGAGAGGCAATGCCATGTAAGACGATCAAAGCCAACTGACTAAAAACATAAGGTCTGATTCTTTTTGCCTTCTTAAGCTCATCCGGCCTTCACATCGACTATTATCTGCTCCAATAAAGCCCACGACAACGGATTTTCCTTCCAATTTTATTCGCCAAGATTTACCCGAAAGCGGAAAGAAGTTGAGTATTGATTCTGTGTCCGATCATTTTGCCTTCCTCGAGGCGTGAGAAAAGACAGACTTGGCAAAGATAGCAGCCAAACTTCCCCCCCAACGCTGCTTTCTCTCTGAAAATTTCCTCTGCCAGTGGCTCTGGGACAAAGTTCTGTATTTTTTTAACTCCCCGGCAGATACGGTCATTTTTATTTTTCCCACTAACCTGAATGGCGAAAGGATCTATTATATTTTTTCAAGCTGCAAGAAAGGGCCTCGGCCGAGTATACGGGATGTATAGCGTTGTGGTGCTGAATAGGAAGTTGTGATATCATTTTATTTTCGTCCTATTTTTAGCGTTCCCAACTCGTGTTCTCCAAGATTCATACTCCGACCAAAAATATAAAAAAACACTTAATAATAAGTTCTCCGCGGAGAGGGGGTGTTACTAAAACGGGTGTCGGAAGGAGCTCGACGCAACAGGAACTCCACGGAATAAAGGGAATCGCGCGACTTCAGAACTTTTTCGTTGCCGAGTTATATAACGCGCGAAGGACTGTTTTTTTTATTCACACCCTTATTGCGCCAGGGAAAGAGCATACTGCGGAAGAAACGACTCTTCTCCGAGAACAGCTTGCGTCGACGCGCGCCAATATATGCGTTACTAGTCCAGTCATTGAAGTTGAAAATCAGCTGTTACCTCCGAATTCTTTGAAGCTAAACCGAACGATAATGGCAGCCAACAAGGACAACTTACAGGACTAAATAACCAAAATTGAAATAGAGTCTGAGGAATGCAGTATGAAAATAAATATGAAGAAAACCAAGATAACTGTTTGCGGAAGAGAAAAAACTGTGAACGACATCTGCCCTCAAGGAGAGAGCCAGGAGTAAGTGGAAACATTCGTCTACCTAGGGAGCAACATTATATGGGATGTTAGAAGCACCACAGATATCTAGCGTCGAATAGCCAAAGCTAAGGCTGAGTTCATGGCAAAGAGTCTGCTGTTATGCTCGAATAGCATGAGACTGGAGACAAGGGGACAGTACGTTGAAGCACTCGCGTGGGCAGTGGCAGTAAGTATATAGTTGAGAAGATGGGACAATTGGACAAAATGATCAGAAGAGGATAGATGACTTTTAGGATTGATGCTGGATGTAAAATGTATGGATAGGGTGAGAAAAGAGAAATTATACAGAGGAATAGGAGAAAAAAAGGACAAGAAGAAGAACATGGCGGATTTCCCATTTAATGAGCCACAACAGTCCAGAGGGAAACATAATGGAAGGAAAAATAGACGTAATAGTCCCCAGATGAAGATCAAGGGGCAAATGCGAAGGACGGATCAAGAAGGATATGGGCAAGAAGAGCCTCAGGGAGGCAGAAGAACTATCAAGGGAGAGATAGAGAGAAATGGAGGGATGCAGTAGGGCGGGGGATGGTATCTCGTTAATCGAAGCAAGAGCAAGGCGAAGCACTGATCGAGAAATGGCGATTGTTTAGACAAAGATTGTTGTTGCCCGAAATCAAAGAAGTGGCCAAGTTCCAAGATGTCCAAAAACGTCGTCTCGTTTGTATGGAATGAAATATCTCTGGTAAAAATATTACACACAACCGTGCCCAAAAACTGATGTAGACAGTGGCTCAGAGGGAGGAAGGCATTGAGGAGGCGGAAATGACGTCAACATGAAAGAGAATAGTTCGGATTGCATAACTAACGTGCATTATTCCTCGGCTACTTGTCAGCGCTTTCCAGTTTCGCCAATACACATTCGAATTGCTGAGCAGTCCCCCTTCCAACAACATCCTCCATAAACACAACAGTAAAAACAACGCGCTCATAGAAAGTACCCAAAATGAAACGATGGATTCATGAGGCCAAGTTTATCCGCTACTGCTGACTGAAATAACGTGTTTGGGACATTTAAAAACTTCATTCAGAAACAATTTATTAATATCTCCACCTACATATTCATCTGCAAACCGCCACAAAAGGCGAATGGCGGAGGTGTTAGCACTTAAAAGGGCAATTCTCTAACGAAGCTCCGAATAGCATTTATTATATTCCTGTGATATTCGGGGGGAAAACGAATTCCCATGCATATCCGTTCGGCAAAATATATCTCTTAATTTATCGTTGCCGTCGGTCCTTGAAATATAATGGGCTTCATATATGATGTTCTCCTTGTCGCTCTGAAAGATATCTATCCTCAATTGCTCAAGCAATCTGTACGTCTAATCTCTAAAGACGCCAAGCCTAATTAGTTTGACATCTGTGTAACGGTTTCCATACGCAAGCAGAAGTTTATGATGACTCGCGCAGCTTCCCATTGTACTTTATTAAGTTCAAGAATTAGGTCTTTTTGCACCGAATCCCATGTGCTCGTTGCATATTCAAGTTTTGGTCGGATGAGTACGAAATGGTTCTTCTCTTTTACTTTTATATCCAAAAGTCTTCCCACATTACGCTTGATGAATCCCAACTTCTTCAGGGCTTTACCACAAACATTTCTAATCTGTATTCCCTACGATAGGTTCGAATTTATGGTCACACACAAATACCTCACTTCCTCTGTTACCTGTGTTATGACACCATCCACAACATATAATTGGGGATAGTTGGACGACCTCCGCAAGAAATGTACCACCATACATTTTCTCATTGTCAGGTTAAGTTCGTGGCCCCGCTCTTAACCCGCTCATCTAACATTATTTCCAATTCGAAGCAAGTAAATACGTGAATCGGAAGTATTTAGTATCCTAGTATGTTTCCTGTATTAAGTAGCTATTCTTCGAATTGATTTCGCAATAGAGGAGAAGGTTGGCCTAGCGGGGTGATGGCCGTGAGAAGTCGATAGCGGCGTCGCATCGCAGAAGAGAGGGTACTTACTTTATCCCCAACGCACGCGGTGGTCGGGGGGATGGTTCCTGGCTAAATCGAAGCGACGGGCGGAACGCTGATTGATGCATGGCGATAGACGAGACGGAGGGAGGGGTGGGTGGGGCGGAGGGGGTTTGGATTCTTCGCCCTCTGGAGGGGGTGGGGGGATGAATTTTTGAATGAACGGACTCAATGCGTACAAATGGAAGGGAAGAACGCTTCAGGCATCCTCCCGATGAAAATAGATGATCTGCTTTTACGTTTTATATCCCTACTCTTCCAGAAAATTTAAGGAGCAGATAGTCTGTCCCACAACTCGAAAGAGATTGGATCAAGGAGAGTTTATTTTATCGAAAACCGTTTCCTTAAACTTTGGCTTCCTATTTTCATTCATTTACTGTGCACCATTCCGCAATAAGTGAAATGCGCCACGAAAGCATATTGGGTAAGTAATTTGCGTGAATACATTCCGCTCCATTTTTTATAATTTTCATGTGTATAATGCATAAAGTAACATTAAATTTGAAAATTTAGCCTTAATTCCGAAATACGCTTGGCTTAAAATAAAAGGGATTCTTTTAACCACGAGTTGCACTGAAGAAATAATACAAAGACCGCATTCAAATATTTTATAGGACTCGAAGCGAATCACAGGCCACCTTCCTAACTACCCAGACAGCCAACAAGGTGCTGAACAGGAAAGCTGATCAACTTATTGACTGATGTTATTAAATGGGGGTTGAATTCCCACAGGGTGCGCATGAAAAAACTTACTTAATGATTGCAAATGCCGAATTTTTTGTTATTTGGATCGGAACAGTGTATTTAGAAGAACAAAATATTAATAGCAAGAAAAATTTTTAGATGGTCTGTTTAGAAAAAATTCTAATTGTTTGAACATAAATTTCATTGCCACGTCTTGCAACATAACCGATGTCGCAGGGGTGCCACTGAATGCATCCCCCAGACAATTTATCCACCGGCGCCCACGGTGAGGGGCAAGATTCAAGAAATGTTGCCCTCAAAGCAACTTCCAAAGTGAGTTAATTTTTCAATGAAAAATATATTCATATCCAGTTATGTAACTCGTGGATTCAATAACAATTTTAGAGCAAAGTAATCGATCTATTTACATGAGTACTTGGAATATCATAAAACAAAATCAATTGTGCTAACATCTGCATCTAAAGGAAGACGCTGATTAAAGAAAAACACATTATTTATTAAATATGAACAAGAATAAATCAGCCACTAATAATCCACCACGTACTGAATAATCCACGATTTCGTACCATGCCATGCCCAGCATCCTCAAAAGATGTATAGAAAATTAAACAAGAACAATCAAGTAACCCACCCACACACCAGATACACATTAATGACGAACTCCAGGATACAATAGTAGAATAGCCATAATATTACCCAAAGGTTGCTCCCTCTCCCGAAATATTTAAAGTAACTAGTGAACGATCCCATTATTCCAACTATTCCAAACGTCAACGTTCAACCTAAGTTAATTTTTTACGACGTTTTCCTCAGCTTCACTTGGTATTTCCATGGTACGATGTTAATCGATTAATAAGTAACTTCTCGGTAATAAAGAACTTTGAAACTTTAAATAAAGATCATTTCCCGATAGCAATGCTTTATATAGGCGCTGGTCTATCCGATCAATATTTCTCGATTTTCAGCAAAATAAAATAAATATGCACTGAAAAGTAGAGGCTTTCACGTTGTAGAAACCCATCTTACTGATTTGTGAATGAAAAACTTTGCTGTTTCTACAATTTGGAACTTTATTTTCCTCACTAGTTTCGATACACTGTAACATATTCATAGGACTAGCTAGTCCTATGAATATGATACAGTGTAGTCCTATGAATATGATACAGTGTATCGAAACTAGTCAGGAAAATAGAGTTCCAAATTGTAGAAACAGCAAAGTTTTTCATTCACAAATCAGTAAAATAAATATGGTGATTAGTTGCAAACATTGCCACAAAATTAGTGTTTCGCTGGCATTAAGCCTCTCAAATTCATTATGCCCACTCTTCCCCTCCATATAAATGTTTTAACTAATAAGCATGGTAAACTCATTTTTGTAATTTTAAAACTGTAAAACATCGAAAAATTATAAATTATTTTACACATTTATGTAAGTTAATAATAAAGTCTGTTTTCAATATTTCCAGCATTCTTTTTTCTTTAAAGAAATATTTAAAATTAATTTCGAATTGACCTACCAAGCAATATAAATAGACCTACCTCACGAAAAATAAATATTTTCAGTGCTCACAGGTCAATTTTTTTTATTTTCTCACTTGTTCCTTTTTACGAAATAAGCCATTTTGCGACTTTTTCTCATCCTGTGACTCGTTCCTTTTAAAAGAAAACGAGTTGTTATAGACTCTTACGAGTATACGGCTCCAAGGATAGGGTAAAAATTGCGCGGAAGCTTAGAAAATCCGATTTTAAAAGCATGTGCTAACGGTCTAAGAGAAATCTAATTCCCGCTCGACTGCATTAGCTTCTATCCCCTCTATAAATCCTTACAGCAGAACGCGAGGAATTTTTTCAATGGCGCTCGCCTATCCCAGCGGGAATGCGGATCGGAGAAAAGATCCCCTTGATGCCCAATTCCTCTCTCTTTAAGAGATTCTGGGGCGGAAATTCCCTCTGCTATCCCAATGACCTTCACGACTACCGCGCTCCGATCATGAAGGAAGGAGAGACAGGGAAGAATCCACTGGGCAAGGAAGAAGGCGGTCATTCCAAGATGCCGAAACTAGTTGTTTCAAATAAAGTAATTACTCATCATAATCATTCGTCAAAATCCTAAGATTAGTTTGACGCAGCTCTCCATCGCTCTCTCCAATCCGCTAGCCTTTTCATAGCGACGCATTTCTTCTCTTTGACATCTTTTATAACGCTGTCCTTCGTAACTCGTTCGGGACCGTCCCTTACCCTTCTTCCCTTCCACCTGTCCTTCAACGATTGATTTCATCAGGCCAAAAGAAATGAAAGAATTACTACCGTGATGAATTGCCATTTACATATAATGAGACGGTATTTGAGGTGACTTTAATATCTTTTTCATCCCCGACCTCAAGAACGTAATCACCCCTCTCCTATATTGATAGAAATCACCCTCCCACATGGTTCCCACCTATACATTGATAGATGTGATAAATTAAGAGAGATGTTTTGCCGAACGGATAGATATGCGATTTCGTTTTTCCCCCGAACCATAAAGGACTTTAATAAACGCTAGTCCCAACTTGGTTTGAGCACTTAATTTTTTTTTTTTTTTTTAGCTGTAAACGGCTGGTGTCCTAACACCCCCTGCCACACGCCTTTTAGGCGGCTTGCGGGGTATTATGTAGATGTAGATACATACCTCTGCAGAACTAAATCCTTTGCCTCATCTCTTGAGAATGGCGCCGAGGAACTTAAAACCCGTCGAGCTCAATTGAAATGTGTCGAAATGCACAAATTTTATTTTTCAATTCGGTTAGAATGATCTTCTACGAATATGAATCGCTAATAATTAAATAGATTAGAAACAGCAGTTTCTTTGAAACGGCTTAAGATGAGGGGTACTCAGACAAACCCGAAATCTCACTCCATTAATAGGATTCGGTTGATGGAAGATAAGTTGGTAACGGTCAAATTGAAGTGCCTCTCATTTCTTTGTTTTCTCATAAAAAAACGCGACAGCTATTACCCATCGTAATATTGTAACATGTTTAGTTACTTCCACAGATTTATAAGACTCGACCGCTTTCGGCTTTTAGGCCACCTTTAAGGGCATGATACTCAGATAGTAGCCTTTATATATGAATCCTATGATAAGTTTGTAAGGAGGGAGGGAAGGTTACGCGAATTAAGACGGAAAAGGTGAAGTTGTTGAGGAGGTGGTTTTGTGTTGGGTGTATTTAACGGATTTCCAGGGCATCCAACCCCTCTTCCCTTTCTCTGCAAGGTGGAGAATTTCCGGAATTTCAAAGCTGCTCCAATCCAGCTGCATGACTCAACGACTTAACCTTTTCCAACCCATACCCCTTATTGCAATGTAATTAACCGCTGGACCCGCTAAGTCGATCAAATGCATCCATGCTTTTTTTTCCTTTTCTGGTTTGGGGTTGTTGGTCTTTGAGTTCCTTTTCGGCATCTAACTAGTTTTAACCAGATTCATGCATATTTGTCCACTCAATTATTTTGTATCTTTTTCATGGCTGGTGTCCACTTGCATGGATCAATGCATGATAGGTGAGAGGTCACACCGCTTATTAGCAAATACATGTGTTATGGCCTTTTTTATACGACTATAGTATTTCATGCAGAATTTAGATGCATGCTCATTCCCTGCCAATGACAGATTTTGCCCTAATTGGTGACGTCACTTGAGTTTCAGCTCATTGAATCGTTCACCGAAAACCGCTCAATGAGGGAGGGCTTTGCTCACTAGAGAGTCAACGACGGTGAACCACGCGAAGACGAGGATGAGCTGAGATGGGTTGACCCGCTTGGCTTGAGCGCGTGACGTCATCAAATTATATGCGGAAGGGATTAGGCCGTCAATTTTTCGCTGAGAATAACTAGCATTGATACTTTCGAGTTGTGATCGAAAAACGGAAAAAATCAATGTCTCTTTGATAAAACCTATCGCACAATCGACAATAAAAGAATTTGTCAAAGAGCCCTTTAGTTTTACTTTTTAATAAATAGTGATTGCTTGCCCCAGAGGTTCCGTACCAGGGTTATTGCACATTATCTCAACAAGCGTTCGTCCCAGAGTCTCGGATTTTAATGATATTTCCGGTGTGGGTTCATAATCAACTAAAAATTAATGCCCCGAAACCGTTTTGCGAAAACTTTTGTGTGTTTTAAGTTAAATTCAATTTTTTCACAAGTTTTTGGCCAATTACAACATAATGCACATTTAAAAAAATTATTAATATTTTTTAATCATCAAATACAACATTGTTGAGGTAGGTTATTTAGTTATTCCTTCACAAATTTAATTTCTCTCGCAATGTCTCAATTTTTACATGTGCATAACTAACATTACCTCTAATTCATGTCAACACGACAAGTTTCCAAAGAAATGGATGGACCTGTATGATACAATACATATTTTTGGCAAAAATGCGAAAATATTACTATGCGTCCAAATTCTATTTTTTTCGCAAAGCGGTCGCGGGTATTGAGTTGGGTGAACACAGAAATTATCACCACACAGCGACATTACCACTTCCATTGCTCATTTCTGTGAAAGATGTGATCTCAGAGTAGACTCAACGGTCTTTTAATTTTCTAAGGCTTGAAAAAGTTATTTCAGCGTGAAAGTGAATGTAACGTTAGAAGGAATGTGATCTCACTATTAGGGGATTACTACCCCGCGGAAAATCCCAGGGGCTGGTCTACCCCAAAAACCCCAATACCCCCTTCAGCTTCCGTCTCGTCTCTTCATCCCCATTCCCTCTCAATCCGATCCGCAGACGTGGAATTAAGCCACTACCCCAAAACCCCATCTCGCATTCATCCCTCCCTGCCAAACAAGCGCCCCTGGAAATAACTAGATGTTTTAAACGTATCAAGAAATACGTTGGTTCATTCGGACATATTTGAAAAAAGATTACAAAAAAACTTTTCAACCTTCCAAAATCGTTTCATTCCTTAAGTTCATTGATGGCACATTTCATAGTGCATCGTATTAATCCCAAAAGAAATTATAATATTTTTAATGGCCTTTACATGTAATTAGCATTACATGTAGTATATTAATTTCTTCTTAAGTTTCTCGATTATCCCAGTAGTCCTGAATATTTACGTGTTCCAATCCACTGACAATGATGTTGACATGTGATATTAGTCTAATTGAAAATTACCGAATAATGTCACATTTAAACTTTAATATTTCCAAGTGGTAAATCACTTGAAATGACAATATGTAAATGCATATTTCTAAGGACTGATATGAACCAAATACTCAGAAAACATACCATTACCAGGTAAAATATGAAAAAAGACAGAATTTACATAGCATAAAAGACGCTGTGTAGGAAAAAACGTCTTTATTTTCTTGACATTAGAATACGTTCACAGAAAAAAAATCTTTCAGCCTCAGCCACAGATCTTCTCTATTCACGGGTGCACACTTCTCTACGAAAAGCTTAACGCTCAATAAAGTATATCCAGCAGCAATATAGCATCAAACTTGCAAATATAGCAAATGAACACACAGCACAACAACAATTTATGACATAAATATTCAGCATCGCATAAATATCGAATTGAGCGTGATAATATAGCGCTTGGCAGCAAACTGAAGGGTCCCGGATTCAAATCCAAATTAACTTCGATAACTCGCAATTAAAACTTCGAAGTGCGAGGGGGCGTATGGAAGGGAATAGGCCCTACCACATGTCACGATGTTCACATTACTGCGCCCTAATCTGCAGACCTCTACCATCACCTACCCAAACAAACCTTTAGATTGAATCCCTGAGATAGTGATCAAAACAGCAGCATTATTTCACCAACGCCATTAAAATATTGGCGTAACAACTCGAAATATGGGAGCGTAAGTAATGCTTTCTATGGATATGAATAAGGATATCTTTATATCCGAGATTAATAGACTTGGTCAGCGTTTCACCAACTAGGTGCCAGATGGAAGTTAATGTGCCGCTCTTAAGGAAAGGGCTTTGAATGCCATCAACTTTATGTCAACCTGGTCTTAGTGACCCCGAAGGACCACTTTGGTTTTCCTTCACTTGTTGCTCCAATGAGAAGGCTCGGTTTTAATTATTCATTCAAAGTATTTCGTCTTAATACGGATGGATAAGAATTTTTATCAGATGGATCTTTGAGATGGATGGCATGATGAATTAGATGGATGGATAAGATTTTTTTAAACGAACTTCGTCAATTTTTTTTATCCATTCCAACCTTATTTCAATCTCTGTTTTCAATGTCTCCATACTTCTTTTCCAATTAAACTTCCATTGTCTAACAATCATGATTTTAGTTGAAAATTCTCACCCTTGTCATAAATAAACTACAGAATATTTCATTTACAAATGTAGCAACAATGATTATAAAGAAATTTCAAGAAATATACACTGGCAGAACAGCGTTTGCAAGGTTATCCAATTATGTTCACAATTTCAATAACGAAAGCTGCACTCACACGAATGCAAAGGAGCAATATTGCAGTTCGCACGTGATATCGCTCTATTTCGAGTCAGAAAGTGAATGAAAGTGCGTTGAAAAAAAGAAAGAAATGCTTGTTACTTGTACACTTTTCCTTGGCATTACCTTTAATATTTTAATAATTTAAAACTTAATTTAAGAAACTAAGCTTTTCTTCGAACAAAAAAAGGAGAGAATAAAGCACCCTACCTTGGCCCAAGATCTCACCTTTAAATTTCAGAGACTAAATAGTACATTTTCAAATCGAAAAACGTGGTGTGCATTCGCAATGCATTTGAAAAATGAAGTGATACGAATTCATTATTATATTTGTATTAGAGATTTCAGCTGTGGTATTGTAATGATTTCTTTTTCAGATAAAGAACTTGATTTAAGATGTTGGTATTAACATGAAGCACGTTTTTGGTAGTGAACATACAGCCTTTTATCCGTAAAGAGAAAAAAAGTATTAATTAATTTATTGTTTACTTTTGCTCAGAGCAAAATCGCTGGAAACAGTTTTGAATTTCGCAAATCGTTAAAACTTATATTGCAGTTGAGCGATCTAAAATAATGTAAACTGTTGAAAATAGTGTCTCGTACTGCCTTGAAGTACTATAAATAGTTTCAGAATGTATCGTCATCTGGCCCTGATCTGTACTAAAAATTATAAGTCGATTACCAATCTGGAAAAGGTTAAATTTGAGCCGCAAGATTTTGCTCAGAAGGAAAATAAACAGGCCCAAAGAAAGAAGCTTTATAGAAAACGCGGTAAAAACGAACAAAAGCGTACGACACTGACGGCACAATTCCAGCATTTCACTACAATATCCCTAGAATTTATTTGCACTCGTGGTGACAATTTGCTACGAATGGGGAAACTTATAATTGTGTGAAGACGCCTAATGCCTTCTTAGTCCTTCACCCCCATCCCACAACCATCGTGTTATCATCCTCCCTGGGTAGAGATACGTGCCTATCCTCACTATTAAATCCATTCCATCCCTTGGTTCACCCCGACTTCACCCGCTCCCACTGGTCCTCCTGGAATGGAATTTTAAGAGGCTGATGGCTAGAAAAGGGTGTCTCGGATCACTGCGAGGACTCGATTCTCGCGATTTGATTCATTACAACGATTTGATTCGTAAAATCTTTCATAATGAACGAAATCATGCAAATAAAAATTCTTTGGATCGATCTTAAACTATGCATCAAGAAGGAATTATGTTCGGCGGATTGGGGTAAGAGCTAAATTAATTGATTCAACAGTTACGCATGCAGCGAACGACCTACAACTCAACTGGAAACTTCTTTATAACTCTACCCATCGTTTGTTATGAACGATTTTGATCATGAAGATCGATTTCGTTCAGTTTTACTATATAATTCAATTCATTCCTTTCGTTCTAATGAATAGTTCACTTTAAAATATTCATTTTTGAACGACGCAGCACAACTGTTGGTTATGAAATAGCATAAATATTTACATACATACGTATATCAGGTGCCAGAGCGTAAAATTGACTATTTATTATGAAAAGTAATTATATTAACTTCGTTATTTCACTTATGTCATTACCACTGCGGTTCCAAGTCGTTTTATACATTAAATAAAATATACGTTTCATAAATCCAACAGCGGATAATGTTCACATCAAAACTTGTTAGAATTACTCTTAACATTTGAAACTCGGTTCTCTGCTACGCTTCCCTTCTATTCAAACAGAGCAGCTAATTTTCCAAAACATGAATTTTTAAGATTGGAAATCATAAAAAATAGCAGCCTTGAATTACTAACTCCTAGTAGATATAACTCAAAATACTCTAATGGATAATATTGCAGAACTAACTTCGCATTAAAAAAACATTTAATATATTTTCGAGTTTTTAGCAAAAAAAATTAACTCCCAAAGAAATATTTTAAAAAGAGTGTAAAAACAAATATGAAAATCATAAAAAAACATTATGAGTTCCAAAAACCAACATCTCGTTTAATAATTACAGGAAAGCAGTAAAAAGTTGTTAATTTCCAAGAGTTAAAATAAAAATCTGGAAAAATCCGAGATTCGCTCCACTCTATTATGAAAAAAACTAACAATGGAGGATTTCCACAGTTTGAATTTTGCAAGCTTCCTGGAATCTAGCATCGAAAATATGAAAATATTCTTGGCGAATCCAGTAGTGTTTCAACTGTAGGTATAATCCCAAAGTGAATAGATTGGAGAAGATCTCATTCCTCATCCCGAAATTTAAAAAATCACGAGATAAAAAGAGGTAAGGGTCCGCACCACTCATGCGATTCAAATACACTCCGCTGCCCTTGATGCGGGTGCATTCAAATTAATTTTCGCTCCTAACATAACGTACATCGCACACGAGGCATCCCATTTCAAGCAGCAAGCTTTCTTTCAACTTAATTTCCCGTTTGTGACATTTGGGGTTAACGATTTAAAAAATTAATCATTTAAAAAATTGACTATTGAAAACGTAGCTATCTGCGAGGGTCGTTCAGTAATTAATGCCCCTTATTTTTTTCTCAGAACTTATTTATTGTGAAGAGTCAGAATTCGGTGACAACATGCATCAACATGTCTTGTCCATGCCCTATTTTTCTACGTAATACCATAGAGTAAGTATATAATTACTCTATGGTATTACCCATTACGCTCTACGGCCTAGCGCCATCTTTTTGGGGAGGCATGTATTCCCTGGTGGTAAAAGCTCTTGTCTTGTCGGCGTTGCCATGGCGAGCGTGGCACATCATGGAGCTCTGTTTCAGCATCTTCTGAAGCTGTAACTTTCTTTACCCGTCACCCAACTGTACTCCTACCAACTGCAGCATCCTCACATGCTGCACACAAACCTTTATGGATGTCCAGCACAGTTTCTGTTTCTGCCCACAAGATAGTCAATGACAGCCCACTGCTTAAAACGTGAGTGGTATGTCGATACCATTTTGACGCTGTACTACGGTTCTACTATCATCTACAACGGTGTCAAACTTCATCAGCGCAGCTAGAACAAACATCAATTCTGAAGCTCCGACAAGGATATTCATCTATGTATATTAATGGCTTTTAAAAAAATGTGGGGCATTACTTACTCAACGACCCTCGTATTTAATTTAAACGTTACTTTCTATAAAAACATTAACTGAAGTTTTAACTGTTATTCGATAAAATTTTACATTAACTGATTCAAAACTAACATCAGTTAACTTCATTCCTTAAATTTGGGTAAATGCCGATCTGTTTGAATTTGGGCACAAAACTTGTCCAAATGACTAAGGGGAAAATAAAACGATATCTGAGAAGGTAATGTAGTAATGAGAGTAGTTGTGCAAGTGTGAAATGAACAGGCCCGGACAAATGCCTTCAAACAAAAGCAGCGTGAAGTGGATTTGCCGCCTAAGTTTCGGAGCAAACCCTCCGACGAGAATAGGTGAGACCACTCAAGGACAGTGCCCACGATGGCACGATTACCTCCTCGGCTACATCGTGTCTTGTGCATGCACACGTCAGGTGCAATTATAACACATTACTCAATTAAAAGCTATTGGCAATTTTCCGCAAATACTTTTACTACAATTTTCCATCCATTTTCTTTATCTTCAGGTGGCATCAAGATAACACAAAATATTATATATTAATAATAATATAATATTTATTATTCATTACAAACAGCAATGCCGTTATCATCTTTACTCAAGAAGTAAGATGGCCAATAAAACATTGAGCCTGTAATTTGGCCAACTTCAGAGAAATAATATGTGGAAATGAATCACACGGAACCAATAAATAGACACATTAAAGGTGATCAAAGGAAATTTAATGGGATAAGAATATAATATAACTTTAAAGGCTTAAATAAATGCTACGTGGATCTTGGTCCGCCCATTTCCTTTTTTCATTATCCCCTCGTGTCCAACATCCCCCGCTAATCGCCTATTGATGCGGATTACGGGGTAGTATATAGCTGAGTCCTCTATATTGCCATATAATAACATGTTAAGAGAGTAGTTTTGCGAGAGCAATACAGAGGACTCTGGCATATAGATGCAGATGAGAAACCTCTAGATTACCTTAGGATAACTACGAAGTGGAGTCATCGCAGCCCACAATTGTTTGCCACATTGCTAATGACGAACTGTGTAGAAGAATAGTCGTCCAGAGTAGTGTTTATTTTCAAATTTCCAGTTAAGGTTCAGATAAGTAGTGTTTATTTTCAAATTTCCAGTTAAAAACTAAGATAAATGGACAATTAGTCGGTAATAAACATTTCCAAAAACTCCACAAATGTGTTTTACTTTATTTCCGATGTTCCCATAATGTAGATCTCTTATATAAACTCGGATGGGAATCTCTGTCAGACTGTAGATGGAAAAGTAGACTTAACCTTTTAGATAAATTCAAGAGCAGTGTATTGTCAAACGAAGTAAGCCATTTCTTACGGACGCCAACATACTACAGAAGATCAGATCATATAAATAAAATGAGAGAGATAGACTGTACAATAGGCAGATTCAGAATGCCATTTTTCAATCAATAAGAGATTATAACGGCAGCGTTAGAACTCAAAAATAGATTAGATGACTTGTAGTGTAGCCTACTGACCTACGTAAAACTTAATGTGGTTCTTAATTTTATTATTATTTCTAACAGCACATGGCAGTGTAATTTGTTAGTATGCCTGACGTTTTTGGACTGTGTGGTGTGCATGTGGGAGTCCAATAGCATGTTGCATGCTGGTGATTGATCAACCCCTGTCAAACACCCTAGAGGTGGCTCGCAGGGTATTATGTAGGTGTAGATAATTTTCACACTTCAAATGTTTGGATCTATGCTCGTTCCTGAGGGCTACAGATTATATCTCAACTCTTCTCGAATGCATGATGATCTTCAAACGCTCAATTAACCTTTAAACAACATTATATACCACCATCGTGCAATAAGTAACGTTGCAGTAACATTGCGGACGTAAAGTCTGACAATAGAGGACACCGCCTTTTCCAAATTGGAAGCGGAAGCGACAACTCGATAAGGTGACGAAATAGTGTAAAGAGTGCAATATAGAGGACTCTGATGTAGAGAGACGAAGCTTCCTTCGTGAAAATGTGCGATGCTAGCTTTCAATTTCTTGCTGAACGCGAGAGAGGAAGATGGGATCGAAGCAACCATATTGCTCTGAAGACCGCTGGCGAATATTTCGTTCCACCCGATCGAGAATAGAGAGGGTGGCTTCTATTGCGTGCGCGCGTCGCCATGCTTTCCCGCCCCAATCATCCGAACGCCTCGTCTCAATGCTTTGCGATCTTTTGTTGCGGACCACACGACTCCTCTTCCACTTCAACCGATCACGGGGGCGACATCACACCACCGCAAGACCCTCGTCTCTTCCCATCCGATCATCTCATCATCGGCCAGCCACGCTGATGACGGCCCGCGACACATGATCACGAGACGCATAGAAGATTGGGGCGTGTATTGGGTGGGGAGGCAGCGACAGGAATGATATAGCTGCCACAGCTAGTGCTTTAATCGAATGAGCCTTCCAAAAAGCTTGTGGAGGGTTTGCTATTAGGTTTCACGAATGTGCTGTGTCTACTCAGAAATATTACAGTCTGGTTTATTCCCCGTTTGCAGTATGATTATTCTAGGAGCATTACCTTTTTGTGTTTAGAAGGCATTTATGCTTATTAGCATTTTCTTTTATTTAATCATAAGATTTCTTAATGGGCGATTTATACATTTTTATTTAGAAATGCAATATATTAGATAAAATGATGTGGAATTAACCAAGGTATTAATTGGTCGTTTTACCAAGGTATTAATTGGTCGTTTCTTTCGTGTGTATTTTTTTTAGCGGTGATAGAGTATTGTTGTCTTTTTCCAGAAGAGTCGATTACCCCCAAAGAGGGTACAAGCAATGGCGAACATAATTCCTTGTCTTTTTTGACTGAATATATATTGAATAGGTAAATATACATACAAACAAGGAATGAATAAAATATTCCCCTCAACACGCGTACTCTTCGATTCATTCTATAAATGGAACCTTTTAATCCATTAACTGTTGCCACACACAGCAATCATGAAAGAATTCGATCGGTTACAGAGTGCGAGTTGATATGGTTATATCTTAAAGCAAATAAAACTTACGTATTTCACTTTATCAATTTAAATAACAACACGACATGGGTTTCTATACTTAGTACATAATACCTTCAGATGTTCCTTCATGGTTTCAAACCAAAATATACTCAAAGGATGGAAAACCTACGGTCTTTGAGGATGCATTAAATTGAAACTAGAAAAGTATCCCAACTACACAGGCACTGCTTCACCAAGTCACTCTTCCTTGAGTCTGTCCTATGATTCCAACCCCTTGATAACCTCTGTAACAAATAAGTAGTGAGGAAAATTTCTACTGCTCTTTGCATCTTATTACAATGTCTTTCCATACATTGAATTCGTCAACAATCGATCTTATCCCGATAACCTTAAATTTGCTGTTTTAATTTTAGCATGGTAATAATGGTAACATGAAGAAAAATCTTATAAGATATTGTAGCGAAGAATTAGATATAAGATGCTAAAATTGTTACGCACCATGGTTTTGATTTTGAACATATAGTCATGTATCTGTGAAATATAAGCGTGGGGCCTTGGGCTGTGGCAGCGTCGTATTTTGCGCTTCACCCCCTTGAGTGATTTCTGTATCCGCTACTGGCTTAAAGCGCTCCCCCGCGACAAAGCCACAATCTACAGCTCAAGAGCCGAGCTAGCTAGAAGGCAAACTGAAGCAGATATTGCCGCGCACAATTTTCTTTCTCGCAAAATTACCTCAGGTGCTCAAAAACTCCTCGCAGGAGAATGACGAAACAAACTCTGCCCGAACCAACCTCACTTTTTGACGTCGTTCATTTGTTCTTTTCCCATTGTTTGCAGTCCCACCCACCATCCACGAGTGAAGTAGGTTGAAAACGTAGGGAAACCCATAACACGGAGATGCTTTTATCCAACTACATCAGAGAATGGCAATCGATGGAAGACATTGCACGTTCAGGATTTCTTTCCACTCTCATCAAGATTGTCTGAAAAAGAATATCTTGAACTTGACAGCCATTCTCACTTCGCTAAGTATGTCAAATGCAAAGCATCTCCAGTTGATTAGAACTACACTAGTGCGACACTATTATTCATTCAGCCCTAAAGAAGATGGAGAAATTTCCTCCTATTGGAAATAAATTGACTAGAACAATAATGGTTTTAGTATGCGGGCATTAGAGCTCCACATAACTTCCACATAATCAATGATAATTTCAACAGTACACGTTTTTTTTTATTAGTAATCACATATACTAGGCATCATTTTCTTTTAATTTTTTTCACTTCCTTACCATTTTTCACCCTGAAATCTTGCGCATCTATTTCGCCTAACCATAATATGGCGATTGCTGTTAATCAACTGTAAAGCTAACGACTCTGAATATAGAATCAACGTAAAGGTGAAGATAAAGTGAAGTATCTGGGAGTTATGATAACTTCAAACCTGCCGTGGTGTACAGATATAAGAAATACGAGTCGATTGGGCGCTTGAATTCATCAAGCGGGTAATTAGGGGGGGAGGAAACTTAGTTGTGTCACATATTTTCGAGTCATGTGCCCATAAGTGGTTTAATATTATAAAATTTCCCCGCCGTTTTTTGAAAGGGTAAGGAACTAAATTTTTCACTGTTAGAAATATTTGTTATTTTCAATGTGATTTTATTTGACGGATAATTGATTCTTTGATCCATTAAGTTAACCATTGACACATAATCGGAATAAGGTTTTAAAAATTTCAAGAGAGTGTTGATTATGTGGTTATTTTTCAACTGTTAATGTCCATAAGCATTGTGATAAGCCACTCTTGAAAATACAACGCAGATTCTTTAGATAAATATATAAAGATATTCCACTTGCAAAACGAATGTCCATAATGCAGTTTGTAAAATACTGAATTGTAACGATTCCTCTAATTTCTTTGGTCTTAAAAAATAGTTATTCTCAAGATATTCCAATTTGCAAAAAAGATTTGGCATATTTGCTATCATAGTCGTATCGAATTATCAAGTATACTGACACGTGCATTGAAAATACGCGATCCGAGTGATTTACCTTCCAATCTTTGATCATCAACACTAAAATTCCTGGTCGACTATGTACGTGCATGGAAAATCCAATGTTATAACGATTCCATATATATTTTAAGAAAAAGCATATTCGATATGCATCAATCGTGAGACTACATGCAAAACATATTACCTTTGGGAATTGTGAGGAATACCAAGATGTACCAAGCACCAAATTTAATTGGTCCAACGGATACACTATTCAACTTGTGCCAATGTTATGTATTTGTTATAATAATCGAATCCATTCTTCGATTATACTGGCATTTGTATTGTTGAATCCGCAATGCTATTGATTTAACTTACAGTCTATGGCTATCTTCCACATAATTATATTGGTCAACTATGTCCTTGGATGTAAAATCCTATATGTTATAGCAATACGATATATTTTAAGAAAAAGTAGATTCGATTAATACCGAACGTGAGACTAAACACAAAATATGTTTCATTTGGGCATTATGAGGATTACCAAGATGTACCCATTTGCCAAATTTCATTGGTCCAACGTATAAACTAATCAAGTTTTGCAAATTTGCGTATTTGATAGAATAATCGAATCCATCTTGCGATTACACTGCCATCTGTACTGTAAAATCCGCAATGCTGTTGGTTTAATTTTCAGTCTGTGTGTCTACTATACAATACCTGGCCAACTATGCCCTTGGATGTAAAATCCTATATGTTATAGCGGTTCGATGTATTTGAAGAAAAAGCATATTCGATATATATCGCACGTTAGACAACATACAAAGCATATTTCTGTTGGGCAGTGTGAGGATTACCAAGATGTGCACATTC
The DNA here is from genome assembly GCF_921293095.1 of Ischnura elegans. NCBI lineage: Eukaryota > Metazoa > Arthropoda > Insecta > Odonata > Coenagrionidae > Ischnura > Ischnura elegans. The sequence goes on from NC_060253.1 coordinate 110,384,536, forward strand.
GCCAAATTTCATTGGTCCAACGGGTATACTTTTCAAGTAATACCAATTTGTGTATATGCTATAATAATCGAATCGATTTTTCGATCATACTGACATCTGTACGGTAAAATCCGCAAGGCTATTGGTTTTAAATCCAGTCAATGGGTATCTACTATTTAATCCCTAGTAAACTATGTCCTTGGATGTAAAATCCTATATGTTATAGCAATTCGATGCATTTTAAGAAAAAGTAGATTCGATATATATCGAATGTGAGACTACGTACAGAATAAATATTCATTGGGCATTGTGAGGAATACCAATATGTACCAATTCACCAAATTTCATTGATCCAACGGTAAACCTATTGAAGTTATGCCCATTTACGTATTTGCTATAATAATCGAATCGATTTTTCGATCATACTTACATCTGTACGGTAAAGTCCGCAATCCTATAGGTTTAAAATCCAGTCAATGGGTATCTACTATTTAATCCTTAGTTAACTATGTCCTTGGATGTAAAATCCTACATGTTATAGCAATTCGATATATTTTAAGAAAAAGTAGATTCGATATATATCGAATGTGAGACTACTTACAAAATAAATTTTCATTGGGCATCGTGAGGAATACCAATATGTTCTCAATCACCAAATTTCATTGATCCAACGGTAAATCTATTGAAGTTATGCCCATTTACGTATTTGCTATAATAATCGAATCGATTTTTCGATCATACTGACATCTGTACTGTAAAATCCGCAAGGCTATTGGTTTAAAATCCAGTCATTGGGTATCTTCTATTTAATCCCTAGTAAACTATGTCCTTGGATGTAAAATCCTACATGTTATAGCAATTCGATACATTTGAAGAAAAAGTAGATTCGATATATATCGAATGTGAGACTACGTACAAAACAAATTTTCATTGGGCATCGTGAGGAATACCAATATGTACCCAATCACAAAATTTCATTGATCCAACGTAAAATCTATGGAAGTTATGCCCATTTACGTATTTGCTATAATAATCGAATCGATTTTTCGATCATACTGACATCTGTACTGTAAAATCCGCAATGCTATTGGTTTTAAATCCAGTCTATGGGTATCTACTATTTAATCCCTAGTAAACTATGTCCTTGAATGTTAAATCCTACATGTTATAGCAATTCGATATATTTTAAGAAAAAGTAGATTCGATATATATCGAACGTGAGACTGAATACAAAACATACTACCATAGAGTATCGTGAGGAATACCAAGATGTACCTGTTTACCAAGTTTCATTGGTCCAACGTACACACTTATCAAGTTATGCCAATTTGCGTATTTGCTATACTAATCGAATCGTACTTTAGACACTGCTGACATCTGTACTGTAAAATCCGCAATCCTATTGATATCCCTTCTATGGTCACTCCCTTATCCTTGCCTTCTCTAATATCCCCGCTTTCAAAATTTAGCCTATGTTCTTATATTGGTGACGTAATTGGACGGGATGCGTGTATTTCTTACGGGGGCCTAATACAAAAAGATATAAATTCAAATCGATGTATCTTCATTAGGAAACATAGTTCATCTAAATAATTTATGTGTGCGCATAATTCATTTTTTTCCTTACATATTGTTAAAATTTTTATTTCCGTAACTATGTAAATAAGCCCAAAAAATGGCTCAATCGAATACAACCTTGTATCGATCATAGCTTCGAGTCTAATCAATCGATTCGCCTGATTTAACTTTTGTCGGATGAATGACATTTTCAGTCGTATTTTGTATGACATTCATGTTCAAAACTTGATTAATAAAAAAGTTATTAGCGATTAAAGCGTATCCAAGGAGATTCGTATCGATATAACTCGCACATGAATCGATCGAGCGGAATGGTCATCATTGCAAAAGTTGACCATTTTAATAATATTATTACTCTGAAAATTTCATTCCTCTAACTTAAACGGTTGCTAAGATATTCAAGATTGCATGCTCCACAAAAAAATGGCGACAATGATTTTTCGCTTGCAGGACATTTTTCGGAATTTAATTATGAATAACCCAAGAGGGATACGGCGAAAGTAAGCTCAAACGTGAGGGTTCGGAGAACCCTCTAACGGTTTTTCTTAGAGATTCCAAATTTTCATATGGCACATGTCTCAACGCCGAAATCCAAGATTGAAAATTCGACCACCTCTACAATGGAAAGTCGAAATCGTTTATTCCTCGGAATTGTTTCGACATATGAAAATTTCGAGATAGCCAAAAAATCAACCAAAAAATCTAGTATCTTGCGTTTCAAGGAATTTGTCCTGTGATGATTGCAAGTTGGTCAAAAAAAATCCTAACGTAGTGCCATAAGAAAAGCATGGGGCACTTTCAAAAAATCATAAAAAATACTTAATATCAATTTATCGCAATGACAACCACACCAAAAAATCAACCTAAAAATCTAGTTTATGTCAAGGGAATCTCATGTTCCTCACATATTTAAAAATACATAATAAAAGTGAAAAAGTTTTAGTCCCATAAGGCTCCCATGTTAATTCAAGTCGATATATCTCGAAAAGTTATCGACTTTTTAAAGATTTCAGATTTTTCCTCCCGATGAATTTTTTTTTACTTTTACGTACAATATTCCATGTAGCCACACATATCACAGTTTGGGCTGCTAATTTGTATCAATCACACAATCAGTGAATCAAATCGCAGCTATTATAGGGACGTTAACGAGTCGATTGGGCGCTTGAATTCATCAAGCGGGTAATTAGGGGGGGTGGAAACATAGTTGTGTCACAAATTTTCGAGTCATGTGCCCATAAGTGGTTTAATATTCAAAAATTTCCCCGCCGTTTTTTGAAAGGGTAAGGAACTAAATTTTTCACTGTTAGAAATATTTGTTATTTTCAATATGATTTTATTTGACGGATAATTGATTCTTTGATCCATAAAGTTAACCATTGACACATAATCGGAATAAGGTTTTAAAAATTTCAAGAGAGTGTTGATTATGTGGTTATTTTTCAACTGTTAAAGTCCATAAGCATTGTGATAAGCCACTCTTGAAAATACAACGCAGATTCTTTAGATAAATATATAAAGATATTCCACTTGCAAAACGAATGTCCATAATGCAGTTTGTAAAATACTGAATTGTAACGATTCCTCTAATTTCTTTGATCTTAAATAATAGTTATTCTCAAGATATTCCAATTTGCAAAAAAGATTTGGCATATTTGCTATCATAATCGTATCGAATTATCAAGTATACTGACACGTGCATTGAAAATACGCAATCCGATTGATTTACCTTCCAATCTTTGATCATCAACTTTAAAATTCCTGGTCGACTATGTACGTGCATGCAAAATCCTGTGTTATAACGATTCGATATATTTTAAGAAAAAGCATATTCGATATGCATCAATCGTGAGACTACATGCAAAACATATTACCTTTGGGAATTGCGAGGAATACCAAGATGTACCAAGCACCAAATTTCATTGGTCCAACGGATACACTATTCAACTTGTGCCAATGTTATGTATTTGTTATAATAATCGAATCCATTCTTCGATTATACTGGCATTTGTATCGTTGAATCCGCAATGCTATTGATTTAACTTACAGTCTATGGCTATCTTCCACATAATTATATTGGTCAACTATGTCCTTGGATGTAAAATCCTATATGTTATAGCAATACGATATATTTTAAGAAAAAGTAGATTCGATTAATACCGAACGTGAGACTATACACAAAATATGTTTCATTTGGGCATTGTGAGGAATACCAAGATGTACCCATTTGCCAAATTTCATTGGTGCAACGTATAAACTAATCAAGTTTTGCAAATTTGCGTATTTGATAGAATAATCGAATCGATCTTGCGATTACACTGCCATCTGTACTGTAAAAGCCGCAATGCTATTGGTTTAATTTTCAGTCTGTGTATCTACTATACAATACCTGGCCAACTATGCCCTTGGATGTAAAATTCTATATGTTATAGCGGTTCGATATAATTGAAGAAAAAGCATATTCGATATATATCGCACGTTAGACAACATACAAAGCATATTTCTGTTGGGCAGTGTGAGGATTACCAAGATGTGCACATTCGCCAAATTTCATTGGTCCAACGGGCATACTTTTCAAGTTATACCAATTTGTGTATATGCTATAATAATCGAATCGATTTTTCGATCAAACTGACATCTGTACGGTAAAGTCCGCAATCCCATTGGTTTAATTTTCAGTCTATGGGTATCTACTATTTAATACCTGGTCAACTATGCCTGTGGATGTAAAATCCTACATGTATTAGCAATTCGATATACTCTAAGAAAAAGTAGATTCGATATATATCGAATGTGAGACTATGTACAGAACAAATTTTCATTGGGCATAGTGAGGAATACCAATATGTACCCATTTACCAAATTTCATTGATCCAACGGTAAATCTATTGAAGTTATGCCCATTTACGTATTTGCTATAATAATCGAATCGATTTTTCGATCATACTTACATCTGTACGGTAAAGTTCGCAATCCTATAGGTTTAAAATCAGGTCAATGGGTATCTACTATTTAATCCTTAGTTAACTATGTCCTTGGATGTAAAATCCTACATGTTATAGCATTTCGATATATTTTAAGAAAAAGTAAATTCGATATATATCGAATGCGAGACTACTTACAAAATAAATTTTCATTGGGCATCGTGCGGAATACCAATACGTACCCAATCACCAAATTTCATTGATCCAACGGTAAATCTATTGATGTTATGCCCATTTACGTATTTGCTATAATAATCGAATCGATTTTTCGATCATACTGACATCTGTACTGTAAAATCCGCAAGGCTATTGGTTTAAAATCTAGTCAATGGGTATCTACTATTTAATCCCTAGTAAACTATGTCCTTGGATGTAAAATCCTACATGTTATAGCAATTCGATATATTTTAAGAAAAAGTAGATTCGATATATATCGAATGTGAGACTACTTACAAAATAAATTTTCAATGGGCATCGTGAGGAATACCAATATGTACCCAATTACCAAATTTCATTGATCCAACGGTAAATCTTTTGAAGTTATGCCCATTTACGTATTTGCTATAATAATCGAATCGATTTTTCGATCATACTGACATCTGTACTGCAAAATCCGCAAGGCTATTGGTTTAAAATCCAGTCAATGGGTATCTACTATTTAATCCCTAGTAAACTATGTCCTTGGATGTAAAATCCTACATGTTATAGCAATTCGATACATTTGAAGAAAAAGTAGATTCGATATATATCGAATGTGAGACTACGTACAAAACAAATTTTCATTGGGCATCGTGAGGAATACCAATATGTACCCAATCACCAAATTTCATTGATACAACGTTAAATCTATGGAAGTTATGCCCATTTACGTATTTGCTATAATAATCGAATCGATTTTTCGATCATACTGAAATCTGTACTGTAAAATCCGCAAGGCTATTGGTTTTAAATCCAGTCAATGGGTATCTACTATTTAATCCCTAGTAAACTATGTCCTTGGATGTAAAATCCTACATGTTATAGCAATTCGATACATTTTAAAAAAGTAGATTCGATATATATCGAATGTGAGACTACGTACAAAACAAATTTTCATTGGGCATCGTGAGGAATTCCAATATGTACCCAATCACCAAATTTCATTGATCCAACGGTAAATCTATGGAAGTTATGCCCATTTACGTATTTGCTATAATAATCGAATCGATTTTTCGATCATACTGACATCTGTACTGTAAAATCCGCAATGCTATTGGTTTTAAATCCAGTCTATGGGTATCTTCTATTTAATCCCTAGTAAACTATGTCCTTGAATGTTAAATCCTACACGTTATAGCAATTCGATATATTTTAAGAAAAAGTAGATTCGATATATATCGAACGTGAGACTGAATACAAAACATACTACCATAGAGTATCGTGAGGAATACCAAGATGTACCTGTTTACCAAGTTTCATTGGTCCAACGCACACACTTATCAAGTTATGCCAATTTGCGTATTTGCTATACTAATCGAATCGTACTTTAGACACTGCTGACATCTGTACTGTAAAATCCGCAATCCTATTGATATCCCTTCTATGGTCACTCCCTTATCCCTGCCTTCTCTAATATCCCCGCTTTCAAAATTTAGCCTATGTTCTTATATTGGTGACGTAATTGGACGGGATGCGTGTATTTCTTACGGGGGCCTAATACAAAAAGATATAAATTCAAATCGATGTATCTTCAGTAGGAAACATAATTCATCTAAATTATTTATGTGTGCGCATAATTCATTTTTTTCCTTACATATTGTTAAAATTTTTATTTCCGTAACTATGTAAATAAGCCCAAAAAATGGCTCAATCGAATACAACCTTGTATCGATCTTAACTTCGAGTCTAATCAATCGATTCGCCTGATTTAACTTTTGTCGGATGAATGACATTTTCAGTCGTATTTTGTATGACATTCATGTTCAAAACTTGATTAATAAAAAAGTTATTAGCGATTAAAGCGTATCCAAGGAGATTCGTATCGATATAACTCGCACATGAATCAATCGAGCGGAATGGTCATCAATGCAAAAGTTGATCATTTTAATAATATTATTACTCTGAAAATTTCATTACTCTAGCTTAAACGGTTGCTAAGATATTCAAGATTGCATGCTCCACAAAAAAATGGCGACAATGATTTTTCGCTTGCAGGACATTTTTCGGAATTTAATTATGAATTAACCAAGAGGGTTACGGCGAAAGTAAGCTCAAACGTGAGGGTTCGGAGAACCCTCTAACGGTTTTTCTTAAAGATTCCAAATTTTCATATGGCACATGTCTCAACGCCGAAATCCAAGATTGAAAATTCGACCACCTCTACAATGGAAAGTCGAAATCGTTTATTCCTCGGAATTGTTTCGATATATGAAAATTTCGAGATAGCCAAAAAATCAACCAAAAAATCTAGTATCTTGCGTTTCAAGGAATTTGTCCTGTGATGATTGCAAGTTGGTCAAAAAAAATCCTAACGTAGTGCCATAAGAAAAGCATGGGGCACTTTCAAAAAATCATAAAAAATACTAAATATTAATTCATCGCATTGACAACCACACCAAAAAATCAACCAAAAAATCTAGTTTACTTCAAGGGAATCTCATGTTCCTCACATATTTAAAAATACATTAAAAAAGCGAAAAAGTTTTAGTCCCATAAGGCTCCCATGTTAATTCAAGTCGATATATCTCGAAAACTAATCGACTTTTTCAACTTTTCAGATTTTTCCTCCCGATGAATTTTTTTTTATTTTTACGTCCAATATTCCATATACCCACACATATCACAGTTTGGGCTACTAATTTGTATCAATCACACAATCAGTGAATTAGTTTGCAGCTATTATAGGGACGTTAACGAGTCGATTGGGCGCTTGAATTCATCAAGCGGGTAATAAGGGGGGGTGGTAACATAGTTGTGTCACATATTTTCGAGTCATGTGCCCATAAGTGGTTTAATATTCAAAAATTTCCCCGCCGTTTTTTGAAAGGGTAAGGAACTAAATTGTTCACTGTTAGAAATATTTGTTATTTTCAATATGATTTTATTTGACTGATAATTGATTCTTTGATCCATTAAGTTAACCATTGACACATAATCGGAATAAGGTTTTAAAAATTTCAAGAGAGTGTTGATTATGTGGTTATTTTTCAACTGTTAAAGTCCATAAGCATTGTGATAAGCCAATCTTGAAAATACAACGCAGATTCTTTCGATAAATATATAAAGATATTCCACTTGCAAAACGAATGTCCATAATGCAGTTTGAAAATACTGAATTGTAACGATTCCTCTAATTTCTTTGGTCTTAAATAATAGTTATTCTCAAGATATTCCAATTTGCAAAAAAGATTTGGCATATTTGCTATCATAATCGTATCGAATTATCAAGTATACTGACACGTGCATTGAAAATACGCAATCCGATTGATTAACCTTCCAATCTTTGATCATCAACTTTAAAATTCCTGGTCGACTATGTACGTGCATGCAAAATCCTATGTTATAACGATTCGATATATTTTAAGAAAAAGCATATTCGATATGCATCAATCGTGAGACTACATGCAAAACATATTACCTTTGGGAATTGTGAGGAATACCAAGATGTACCAAGCACCAAATTTAATTGGTCCAACGGATACACTATTCAACTTGTGCCAATGTTATGTATTTGTTATAATAATCGAATCCATTCTTCGATTATACTGGCATTTGTATTGTTGAATCCGCAATGCAATTGATTTAACTTACAGTCTATGGCTATCTTCCACATAATTATATTGGTCAACTATGTCCTTGGATGTAAAATCCTATATGTTATAGCAATACGATATATTTTAAGAAAAAGTAGATTCGATTAATACCGAACGTGAGACTATACACAAAATATGTTTCATTTAGGCATTGTGAGGAATACCAAGATGTACCCATTTGCCAAATTTCATTGGTGCAACGTATAAACTAATCAAGTTTTGCAAATTTGCGTATTTGATAAAATAATCGAATCGATCTTGCGATTACACTGCCATCTGTACTGTAAAATCCGCAATGCTATTGGTTTAATTTTCAGTCTGTGTATCTACTATACAATGCCTGGCCAACTATGCCCTTGGATGTAAAATCCTATATGTTATAGCGGTTCGATATATTTGAAGAAAAAGCATATTCGATATATATCGCACGTTAGACAACATTGAAAGCATATGTCTGTTGGGCAGTGTGAGGATTACCAAGATGTGCACATTCGCCAAATTTCATTGGTCCAACGGGTATACTTTTCAAGTTATACCAATTTGTGTATATGCTATAATAATCGAATCGATTTTTCGATCATACTGACATCTGTACGGTAAAGTCCGCAATCCCATTGGTTTAATTTTCAGTCTATGGGTATCTACTATTTAATACCTGGTCAACTATGCCTGTGGATGTAAAATCCTACATGTATTAGCAATTCGATATACTCTAAGAAAAAGTAGATTCGATATATATCGAATGTGAGACTATGTACAGAACAAATTTTCATTGGGCATTGTGAGGAATACCAATATGTACCCATTCACCAAATTTCATTGATCCAACGGTAAATCTATTGAAGTTATGCCCATTTACGTATTTGCTATAATAATCGAATCGATTTTTCGATCATACTTACATCTGTACGGTAAAGTCCGCAATCCTATAGGTTTAAAATCAGGTCAATGGGTATCTACTATTTAATCCTTAGTTAACTATGTCCTTGGATGTAAAATCCTACATGTTATAGCAATTCGATATATTTTAAGAAAAAGTAGATTCGATATATATCGAATGTGAGACTACTTACAAAATAAATTTTCATTGGGCATCTTGCGGAATACCAATACGTACCCAATCACCAAATTTCATTGATCCAACGGTAAATCTATTGATGTTATGCCCATTTACGTATTTGCTATAATAATCGAATCGATTTTTCGATCATACTGACATCTGTACTGTAAAATCCGCAAGGCTATTGGTTTAAAATCCAGTCAATGGGTATCTACTATTTAATCCCTAGTAAACTATGTCTTTGGATGTAAAATCCTACATGTTTTAGCAATTCGATATATTTTAAGAAAAAGTAGATTCGATATATATCGAATGTGAGACTACTTACAAAATAAATTTTCAATGGGCATCGTGAGGAATACCAATATGTACCCAATCACCAAATTTCATTGATCCAACGGTAAATCTATTGAAGTTATGCCCATTTACGTATTTGCTATAATAATCGAATCGATTTTTCGATCATACTGACATCTGTACTGTAAAATCCGCAAGGCTATTGGTTTAAAATCCAGTCAATGGGTATTTACTATTTAATCCCTAGTAAACTATGTCCTTGGATGTAAAATCCTACATGTTATAGCAATTCGATACATTTGAAGAAAAAGTAGATTCGATATATATCGAATGAGAGACTACGTACAAAACAAATTTTCATTGGGCATCGTGAGAAATACCAATATGTACCCAATCACCAAATTTCATTGATCCAACGGTAAATCTATGGAAGTTATGCCCATTTACGTATTTGCTATAATAATCGAATCGATTTTTCGATCATACTGACATCTGTACTGTAAAATCCGCAATGCTATTGGTTTTAAATCCAGTCTATGGGTATCTACTATTTAATCCCTAGTAAACTATGTCCTTGAATGTTAAATCCTACATGTTATACCAATTCGATATATTTTAAGAAAAAGTAGATTCGATATATATCGAACGTGAGACTGAATACAAAACATACTACCATAGAGTATCGTGAGGAATACCAAGATGTACCTGTTTACCAAGTTTCATTGGTCCAACGTACACACTTATCAAGTTATGCCAATTTGCGTATTTGCTATACTAATCGAATCGTACTTTTGACACTGCTGACATCTGTACTGTAAAATCCGCAATCCTATTGATATCCCTTCTATGGTCACTCCCTTATCCCTGCCTTCTCTAATATCCCCGCTTTCAAAATTTAGCCTATGTTCTTATATTGGTGACGTAATTGGACGGGATGCGTGTATTTCTTACGGGGGCCTAATACAAAAAGATATAAATTCAAATCGATGTATCTTCATTAGGAAACATAATTCATCTAAATAATTTATGTGTGCGCATAATTCATTTTTTTCCTTACATATTGTTAAAATTTTTATTTCCGTAACTATGTAAATAAGCCCAAAAAATGGCTCAATCGAATACAACCTTGTATCGATCATAACTTCGAGTCTAATCAATCGATTCGCCTGATTTAACTTTTGTCGGATGAATGACATTTTCAGTCGTATTTTGTATGACATTCATGTTCAAAACTTGATTAATAAAAAAGTTATTAGCGATTAAAGCGTATCCAAGGAGATTCGTATCGATATAACTCGCACATGAATCGATCGATCGGAATGGTCATCATTGCAAAAGTTGACCATTTTAATAATATTATTACTCTGAAAATTTCATTCTTCTAGCTTAAACGGTTGCTAAGATATTCAAGATTGCATGCTCCACAAAAAAATGGCGACAATGATTTTTCGCTTGCAGGACATTTTTCGGAATTTAATTATGAATAACCCAAGAGGGTTACGGCGAAAGTAAGCTCAAACGTGAGGGTTCGGAGAACCCTCTAACGGTTTTTCTTGGAGATTCCAAATTTTCATATGGCACATGTCTCAACGCCGAAATCCAAGATTGAAAATTCGACCACCTCTACAATGGAAAGTCGAAATCGTTTATTCCTCGGAATTCTTTCGACGCACGAAAATTCCAAGATAGCCAAAAAATCAACCAAAAAATCTAGTATCTTGCGTTTCAAGGAATTTGTCCTGTGATGATTGCAAGTTGGTCAAAAAAAATCCTAACGTAGTGCCATAAGAAAAGCATGGGGCACTTTCAAAAAATCATAAAAAATACTAAATATCAATTTATCGAAATGACAACCACTTTGAAAAATCAACCAAAAAATCTAGTTTTCGTCCAGGGAATCTCATGTTCCTGACGCATTTATAAATACCGAAAAAAACCTAAAAAATTTTAGTCCCATAAGGCTCCCATGTTAATTCAAGTCGATATATCTCGAAAACTAATCGACTTTTTCGAGTTTTCAGATTTTTCCTCCCGATGAATTTTTTTTTACTTTTACGTCCAATATTCCATATACCCACACATATCACAGTTTAGGCTACTAATTTGTATCAATCACACAATCAGTGAATCAAATCGCAGCTATTATAGGGACGTTAATATGTGACAGAGCCCAGAAAAAGCCAGGACTCGTGAAGCGTGTTGTGGGAAGATTTTCGGATGTAAAGGTAAAAGAAATGTGCTATTTCGCACTCGTCCGACCACGCCTTTAATGTGCAGCGAGATTATGGGATCCGGGGTAGAAAGACTTAATCCGTGAACTTAATAAAATACAAAGGAAAGCTGCGCGATTCACCAAAAGCTGATGAGAGCGATCAAAAAACGTTACACAGGTTTTACACGAAATAGGCTCGGAACCGTTGGAAACGCTGCGCGCTTGGTTTACATTGATTGAGAAAATAAGAGAAGACGTCTTCCTCAGCGACAACGAGGAGATCAATTTGAACCGCACTATATTTCCAGGTCCGACAGAAACTATAAATTAAGAGAGATATTTTGTCCAACGGATCGGTGTGGTAATTCGTTTTCCTCTCGAACAATAAATGCCTTTAATAAATAGAATACGAAACTTGGTTTGAGCGGTGCCTTTTAATTTTTGACGGCTGGTGTCCTTGGAGATGAAGATGCAAAGGCAGTACGAAAAGCGGTTCAATTTCACCCTGCAGAAGCTGCATCATAATTCAAAATACTTCGCACTTTCGAATAAAAATCCTACCGCTGAACCAACGCTCCGAAACACCGTCAAGAGAGCAGTATTATGGTCGGCTGGGCCAAACCGGCCCCTGATTAGTCCTTGGGGATGCGAAAAAATATTCCAGCAAGTGAAGTGAGACGCAATTGGTGAAGCGAACGTGTTTTGAGGCCAATTGGAGACACCTAACAAAAGATTCATACTGAAAATTGTGACGCATAGGAATTGTATACTTTTTGAACTCCTCTAGATGCACAGTTAGCGTGTGCGAAGTGTATAGCAATAAGTAGACTGGAATTTGAAGCGTGCGGAGAAGAAGAGGAGACATTAAGCGTAGTGAAGGCTTTGTAAGCTTACACGAACAGCATCTCTGAAACTGTAAGTGGAACGTGAACGAGACGTGCACTGATCCGTCGCTCTGTTATGAAATGCACATTTCACGCTTGCTACACGCTTTTTTCGCCTGGTTTACGGTTGTAAAACTAATGTATGCGATCGGGAATTCTTCTCGGGCTCTACACCAGGTTAATAAAGTCGTATCGGTCGACGTTTCGGAAAACGACTTGTCTTTCATTTTTAAGGCGTGTTACTGCCTCAATGTAGGATTTCGCACTGAACTGAATTCTCTGTTTGACGAAAAAAACAATACATTTCAGGTATCTCTGATTGGCTGATGTTCTTATGAAAGACTTTAAGTAGTTTCCTTGCGTTTTCCATGAATTGATTGCAGATGTCCAAGTATTGCTTAATGAAAGCCAGTATCACGATTAAAATGTTGATGATTAATGATCACGCATCTTATACTCAACTTGTATTCTCGGAGGAATACAAGCTTTGTTCATTTCCTGTGCGTCACCATTTTCGGCAAGGATTAAATACAGCGTATACAAGGCTTAAAGATGCAAATAGTCCCATAATAATCCTCAAGGTTTAACACTGCGCCCATTCAATAAACTGCTTTCTTTACAAAGGCAGTCTCAATGATGTTAACGAGCAATAAAAATTCTTTTACATTACTCATCGGCAATTTTCCAAAAGCAAGATATTGAAAAAGCCATTACCTTATCCAGGCCAACGTAAAATTTAGGTTTTGAGAGATTGATGTCAAACTTGATGCGAAGAGCAATTTGAACCTCGCTGACAAAAAAATCTCGCCTTATATTGCCCAAGCAAATAATAGGAGCTAAAATCGCAAAAATTTCCCACATCCATCCTCATTAATCACTGATAACTAACCACGCACCATCAACCATTTTTTATCTAAAGCACAATCACTATATTCACAAACTTAACCCCAAATATTCTGCACATGAGCCAGCAACTACAGCTAGTCTGAGCCATAAAAAGATTTGGAAACGGAGATAAAGGCATGAAGTTTCCCATTCATGAGAAATCTAAGTTCTCACACAAATGAAAACTATGGCCATGAGAAAGTTCCCCTTCTCTGTGGCACCCGTCCTTTATGGCAACGATAAATTCTTCATTTTTTGTGGAATTTATTCCACTAGAGTTCACGAGACGCACTTCCATCCATCGGATAGCTTGGATCATGAGACCTCGTTTATTCCTTTCGACGAGGAGCGCCTCCCACAGCGCTTTTGAGCGAGACCAGACAAATGACTGCGCGCCTTATTATTTTAACTGACGCCACACATCACTTGTTGTCGCTAACGGACCGTATTAAATGAGGTGGTTCAAGGGACCAAGCGCAAATAAGCAGGACAAAAAACAAGCGAGTACACTGATAGTGCAGACACTGGCTGGAATTCTCTCGCTATCTTTCAATCTTGACGGCAAGTAGCTCCTGATGATTGAATCTCCTTGCCGCTTTTGTGACCCTAGGTATAGCAAAGGAGTCATTAATCACTCAGTCGGTATCATTGAGCGATGACGGTAGTTTCCAACCTGTTTGCCCGTCACCCCGTTCTCCCAATATACAGTCACTTCTCCCTTTCAATCCATTGAATACCCAAAGTATGTTCTTTCTAAGGGGACGATGGACAGCTCAGGTCAATGAATAGGTTTGTGTCACAAATTCTTTATGAAACATCATGAGTGGAGGCTCCGAGTTTTCGCGAAAAGCGAAAGAGTCAGGTAAAACGATTTGCGTTTACATGTTTTTTTTGTTTACATATGTGACTGCATGGAAATGTTAGCCATGGTCGGTAGGGAGATTTTTTACGTTTTAATCAAATTCTGAATACGAATATTATTCAAAGCAGCTTTTTGCAGAAGTTAGGTGCCTCTAACCGTGAGTCACGCCTAATTCACTGAAAGTCCAGTTCCCCAAGAAGACTTTCTTTTGCCCATTACTCTTAAGAAAGTGTATTGAAATGCCAGCATAAACCATATTTTCTTTCAATTCAAGTGTATTTTTTTGTCGTGTAACTCGATAACCCTGTCCACTGGAATTGCAGGTTTTTATAGATATAATACGGGCAGACGAAAAATCCATGCTTTCTTTGCCGCAGTATTGGACGCATAAATCGGAGGAGGTGAAAGAGTTTAGTTACTTGAGTGGCCTAGTGGACGGACAAAGCCAGAGGGAAGTTGTTGGAAGAATAGCCCAAGCAAAGAGCGCATTCCCCAAAAAGAAGTGTCTTCAAAGGACTCAAAAAATAAGCAGTGAAATGAGAAAGCAGTGTAAATTAGGAAGACTTACATTTTGAGTATGCTTCTTCGTTGCTCTCGGGCAAGGATGATAGCAGCAGCGGAAAATTGGAAGCATTTTAAAAGTGGTGTGATAGATGCATGATGAACATCAAGTAAATATATCGCCAGAGTTATCCGGAAATTCTAAGAAAAGTAGGAGAGAAAAGAAGTCTTTTGACACCCTTGGGGAGAATAGGGGGCGATTTAAACACCCGCATCACGATGGTCTGATGTAAACATTCGTAGGTGGAAAAGAAAAACGGCTGAGATGGACCACGAATGAAATAAATGCGACAGGCGATGAAGGATGTAAAACAGAAGAATTACGCGGGTGTTAAAAGATTAGCCGAATATTACAACTGCAAAGTGGAAAGCTGTCAAATCAATCTTTGAATTGCTGATAGAAAATGATGAGGTTGGCAAAATGAAATGGCCTTTCATAAAAAAATATAAAAAACTCCAAACGATACGACAAATATCCTCCGTAAATCCTATTAGATTCCCTCTCTCTTCGCGCTGATAAATGATTCCTATGAACAGCATCAAATATTACTTGAAATCTCTTCATCCAAAAAGTGTACCACATGGTTTTAGATTAAATATTTTTGTGCAATGGCTCCATATCCTGATGCCAAAGAGATTTTATAGCATAAACAACGGTATTATTTCTTAACATGAAGGGATGCATATTGTATTAGAAAAGTATACAACATTTCAATTCTATTTTTTTGTAACTTAAACATCAAAAGTACCTTCCAATCGATTCCACGATTGACTCTGTCTCGGTGGTGAATGGATATTGGGCACGTTGGTCTGGGTTTACAATAAATCGTTAATGGGTCAAATAAAGTCGATGTGCTGATGTGTAAAGTTGTTAAGTCTTTATATCCATATCTGACTGAGGAAAAACGGTGCCGTAATGTTAGTGCCCTCACCACAGCAGTCAAGTGGAGACTAAAAACCTTTCAACCGCCACCACCACCGTCCAGATTTAAATGTGAATCCAATCTGTGGCACATAAATCAATCTTTAAATCACCACGCCAAACCGATTCCCGATCTAGGAATGGAATATCCTCTTTAATGTGACGGCGAGAGATTTGGGTGGCGTATAGATAAACTCAGAGATGCTATAGTTTAAGTGTGGATAAACTTTAAATAATATTAACTATTTTAAATGTATCCATAGTAAGATGATTCATAGTTCAATGAAAATCTTACGTATCGAAGACTCCTTGAAATTAGAGCTAAGTAAAGACTCTACTCTTAGTCCCGAGAGGCAATGGAGATAGGGTTGTTGTGGCGTCTATTGAGTTAGTTACCGAACCAGTGGGCCCCGGTTCAAATCCCGGCTGAGAAAGAGATTTTTTCAGATACAGCCCGATGTCTGCTTGACTTTTATGCGGAAGATACTTCATGTGCAGCACTCCGTCCGACAGATGGGACGTTAAACGCTGGTCCCTTGGGCGCCTTTCTAAAACCCGCCAGTTCCCATGCTCAGTACATTAATATTAATTTGGTCGTGTTGAGTCAAAACATCTCTTTTAATTGGCTAAAGTTGTTTTATTATAAATTTTACTTTAGTTCTGAGATAGGAAGGGTGTCACCCTCAGGTGAGTTGGGCAATTACCTTTCTAATTTTGAATGAAATGAAATATAAGAGGGGATTTTAAAGATTTTTTCTGTTTTCATTATATATATTTTAAAACAAAAACTTAACATTTCGAACTAGGTTTTTGTGTAACACGTAAAAACCGGAAAAGTGATTGTTTCTTGAATATATATTCTCCCATGGAACTCATTTCAGCAATGAATATGATGGCCAACTTTACATTTTGTGTACATAACCCTTGCCAGCTTTTAAAGGGTTCAAAGGCACGAGACCATAACTTGCAGCCAAACCACAAAGGTTTTCCATGCATGTGCTGCTTAGCGCTATTTTGTCCTTAATGAGGCACCATGGTTTCGTCTACAGAAAAGGCGGATTCAGAATTTTTCTGGGGGGGGGGACGCAAGGGTCTTACAGGCAAACGGTCTTCTCATTTTGGAAGTGAAAAATTATATGCAACAATAAACGTAGGAAATGTTCTCTTTATTTTAATATCGAATTAATTTATTTATATAAAATTAAATTAATAAAGCATCGTAATCCACGAAACTAAACTAACATAATGATAACCGTATTAAAAATCTTGTATATTTTTTAAGCGTCTGGCAGGAGGGATATAGTGGGGGGAACGTGCCCCCATGCCTCCTCCCCTAAACCCGCCTATGGATGTAAAATATTAAAAATTTTCAATGAAATTGTCGTTCAAAAATCTGAAATGATCATAGAATTTTTCAAATTATCTTCTGTTAGCAATTTCATATGATGAAAAAGATGTAGGTACATATATACTGTGACCGGACGCGTCGTCACATACGTGATTTGGGGGGAGATAATCACGATCGTCTCGAGCAAAGGAATACTGGAGTCAAACAAATCATCACTCACTCTTAAACATACAAGATATATTTTACTCTTCATGAATTATTACATTTTTCACAAAACAAAACAATAAGAATAATACCCTGATGAGGATGATATGATTGAAATGATTCCACTTCGGAACAAAATAATGACGATGATGATATCTTGATGCTTCCCACCCTCCAAAATAGTACAAGTTACAATACAACAACAAAAATCTAATGTGAATTATTTGGGCCACCATCAACTTGTATCCTTGGATAAAGTTTTTTTTTTGTTCTCTTTGAACTTGGCTTTTCTGAGCACTTCTTAAAGTTATTTGAAAGGAAGCGATGCACTATGATCTTGGAGAAAACAATTTCTCTCTTCTGATTAGGGGAAATTAACGGTCGTCTGACCATAAACAGATGATATAAGAACTTTCTTACAGTTTTCTGTTGAGGCTGGAACGGAGAAATGGTTTGTAGCACAAGAAGGTGGATCAGCTGATCCACGGCACCGAGGTAACTCCTCTCGCACCGGGCGTGGGACACTGCCGTAACTCATCCGGGCTGATGCCAGCGTTGGCCACCAAAAATACTCCGCTCTCAGCTATGATGGCGATCACGCACATCAAAAACTTTCCCCTAAGTCGTCCAGTCAATTATGCTCGCGACGCCTTCCCTTCACGGGCATTTAAACTCCTCGGGAGGGGAAAAATCACAGGTGGAAATGGTTGTGGGGAGGGAGGGTGATTTCACTGGGGCCGGAAATAAATGGGTCACTAGCTGGTCCTAGATAACTGGGGCCAACACACCGGTCACCATACACATGACTCATTCACTCTCTCACATACACACGTCGCAGGACGCTATGTCCGACCCCAAGACTAACCCCTGCTCGAGTCGTCACGGTAGCGTGAGCAAAAACAAAAAATGCCCATTCGGCAATTATAATTAGAAAAAAAAACTTTCTGTACGGTTCGCTACAATACTTTCGGATTTCAAAAAACCTGAGCCACGGACAAACGTAAGAAGATCGTATTAGACTTTGCTCCCCAAAATATTCGAATGGACTTCGGATAGAGAAAGCCTGTTACCAGAAAGGCAGCAACGTAAAATTTCAATTCTTCTTATGTAAAATTTAAAGTGTGGTTTCTTTGCAGGGAGTCCAATTTAGACATTCGAATAGTATGTGAGATAATTTCGTCAATATATATGGATACAAACGCATTTAAACGGAGATATATCAAACATGTGAACTCTATTCACCTGCTCTTACGAATCTCCTCTACTAGCTGGAGCAAATTTTTTCTCGACGCTAGTCCAATGTGTAAGTACACGGGCGATTTCACTTTCTTTCTTTGGAGTGGTAAGTTACGCTCCAGTGTTGTTCCACCGCCATCGGATTGCAGACTCTCAAATGACGCTTCTCTCAAACACTTTATTGGTGATATTTCATGAAAAATTGAAGTTTAAACATTCATTCGTAAAAATTTACATCAGAAGTATTTCCGTGCAAAAATGTAATCATAAATCATTCACAGGAGTATCCCTCCCTCTTCATCCCCTTTCGCCTCACACCACCCACCCACTCACAGCCTCCGAGACCACAGAGCGTCGGACAACACTGTCTCCCACACTTTTATTCGGACGGGCTTTGCGAAGCGCGGAAATCCAATGGTATTGCTGTGGCTCATCTCATTTATAAATTGTCGAACGCCTCATCGTACGCACCAAAATCATAGTTAAGGAAGGAAAGCATTACATTTTAAGGCATAAGTTAAAGCAATTATAAACAGAATAAAATATAAAGTTTCGTCTTTCTCCAGAGTATACTTTCGGCAGAGAGCGAGAACCATAAAGAATCCATACATATTCATACATATTCGCACTATTATTTATTTTTGGGCCACTTCTATTACATTTCGAACATCACTGCATTAATGCATCCCACATAAGTAAATGACGAGGCAAATAGCTAATAGCTTTGAACGACATGGAGACATGGACACGACATAATTGGCTAAAATGCTATGAAACGCTTCATGAACCATCAGGAGCGATTGCTTGATAAATACGCTAATTATGAGACAGAAATTGAAGTCGCATCAAATATAAGCAGTCCAAATAACGTTATTTAAAGAAATTTTCATAGTACCCACATACATAAACGTAATACCCACATGCACGTAAATAAGGAACACACAGGCCTACTAATTTTAAACGGATGACAGTCGAAATTCGAATGCTGCGGCGTGTATATCTCTGGAGGCTACGCCTCACCCTTGACACCACAGCCCTCCGGGATCTCTTCCTCCTTATTCTTCTTTTACCCCCTGATGTGTGCCCTGAGGTGAACTTCCAGAGACCTAGGGGCGAAATACAGGGAGAGTTTCCATGGCACCATTATATTCCTCCGTCCCACCCCTGGACCCTGGTTCCAGGGGTGGGTGTGGGGTTGGTCTTTCACCAACCTCCTTTATGGCCTAGCAACATGACCTCTACCTCCCAACTTCCTCATAATTTCATTTTTCTCCGAGCTGCCTTATAACTTTCATACACAAACTCTCCCTGAGGCTATTTCCTTTCTTATAACTCCCTCTGAATTCATTTGATTGCGGCGTTGTATTTCATTTTATTCTGTAATCTGATGATTAACTACCACTATATCTTGAATATTAATTGAAGCCACTATTTCAAATCGGCAGAAGTGAACGGAGTATGTATGCGATGAACGGTTTGGTTTTGTATCTTTGGGGGGTACTCTAGTAATTTTTTCGATATTATTTTCAATTAGTTGGTACTAAATAGTGTAGTACATCACAATTATGGGGAATGGTTTGTGCGATGGCTTTAAGAGCTTTTATTATGAGCAGTAACAGTAGTGTTCTCAAGCTTTTGCTGACTGAATTTGTTATTTTTTTGCAATTCACCGCTTCCTTCAGTTGTTGTTTCATCTTGCTTCCTTTGTAAATTGATGATAAATTCTTTTTTTGCACTAACTATTGCATCAATATTTTTTTGTGTTGTGGATATTAAATAGTTTAACCTATAACATTTATGGGGAATATTTTATGTAATGGCTTTGATAACTTTGAATACACGCGAAAAGTGTTTTTTTTCAAACCCTTCCTGACTGAATTTGCGCTCGTTTTGAATTCAAAGCTTCGATCGCATTTCATCTGACTGCCTTTGTGAATCGATGTTGATTTCTTCCGTTGGTAACAATATATACTATATTTAAAATTATAGAAAACTTTGCACAAAAAAATAATAAAGGAGTAAGCGGAATTCCACTCTCGACGTAAAATCTGCCTTTTTTGTCTGTGTGTAAACCACAGAATCTTCCTTCCATTATTTTCCTATATAGGAACGGACAACTTTGAACATGTTTTGGTTGCGTTTTGATTGCAACTTTCATTTAAAGACCTATATTGCAACCATTTAAGTTTCAATAGAACTTTGAATATCCTTGGATAATAAAGAGTATAGGCAGGTGAAGCCACACCTACGTAACAAGTTTTTTAACTAGTGTCGGAGAATCCTTCAGTGTGTGGGGAATCTCCGACATCGCTTTAACAAATTCAATTGTCATATTTATTGAAAATATTTGGGCATATAAACACTACTATAAAAGGTTCTAAGTAAGTTCGATAATAAATAATAAAATAAGAATCATCTAGAGCAAAATTTTCAGCAAAATTAAGAGAATATTCTTCTGTCTCTCCAAGTCAGCACCTTGCTTGTCAGTGTCAGCAAGTGTCACCTTGCTTTGAAAATAAGACTCTTCAAGTAATTGGATGTAACTATGACCCACGACATTACAGAGGCACAGTTTCCGTTACATTCATCTACATCTACATGCTACCCCACAAGCCGCATTCATAAGCGTTTTAGAACACCAGCGTTTACAAAAAAAATTAAATGAAATGATCTAACTAAATTACGCATACAATTTATTGAAATCCTTTATGGTTCGGGGGAAAAATGAATTCGCGTATCTATCCGTTCTGAAAAATACCTCTCTTCATTCATCGCTTCCATCGGACCTGGAAATATAGTTGGCCTCTAATATTATGTTCTCCTTGTCACTCACATAGATATTTATTCTCAATTGCTAAAGCAATTTAAGTGTAGCCCGCAACTTCCGAGTCTCTAGCGGCTCACAGCCTAATTCGCTAAACACCTATTCAACCCTTTATGTAGTTCAAGTAGAAGGTTGGACTGCAACAAAAATGCTAAGCGACCTTTCTAATGGTAATCTCCGCGTTTGAGCACTGCATTATTAGTATTTAAGAGAGTTAACAGAGTTAACACTGTCAATCTAGCACCTCAAGCGGTCAAAATTGGCCTTAATGTCAAACTGCGGTACTAAGTTTTACGGTCACCTGTTTTGCTCATAGTTCTACGCTCCATTTGGCGCCTTCAGTGTGGGGATAGAGTCACCGGTGTACGGCTGACTTATACACGTGGGTGCTGTTCCTTGATTAGTCCTTGATTTTCCTGAGTTGTTATTGTCTTTTTGGTGACAAGATTCCCCCAAGGTTTCTACGTGAAAAAAGTAACACAACGATGTTTGAGAAGATGCCTATTGTCACGGTTGGAATTCTATGGTTATTACCAGAAGGGATAATTCAGTATTGTAGACATTAAGTTTTTCCTCACATATTTTCATTAGCCGCGCAGACGCAACGGATTGCTCGTACTGGAGCTTCGGTTCATTTTGAAGCTTCGGCTCACGTTCTTCGATCCGATAGAATGATTTCCATTCCATTTCTTCCATTCGCTCATAATGAACGAAATCATACAAATAATTATTGATTGCTTGACTTGGATATAACCGACTATAAGAACCCAAGACGGTTGCGCAGTGGATCCCTGTGATCTTTGACGCCATCGTAGATGAACTTTTCCAGAAAAAGTTCAACAGATTCAGGCTTCAATTGGTGGAAGTTAGACATATTTAAATAAATGAAAGATCGTAGCACTTTTCCACAAGAATTTTTAATGCGTTGTACGCATTAAAAATTCTTGTGGAAAAGTGCTACGATCTTTCATTTATTTAAATTTTCCAGAAAATTTATGTATTGTATTTCAGTCACAGATGAATATAAACTAAATAAGTTCGTGGCGATAAAAAGTGATTCCATTAAGCTACAAAACCGTATTGCCAGTTTCGAACCCGCTTTCAAAGATAGTATCAAAAGATATGCCTCTCGTTCCCCTATGAATTTCCTGTTCACGGTTCTCACAAAACCAAAAACTGCAACAACCTGAATCCGTTGAGTATAAATCGTTCATTAGGAACGAGTAATGTTCGGTGGATGCGGTCAGAAGCTGCATCACTCGATTTTCTAGCATCGCACCCATCTCAGCTGGATTGGGATCCATCATTTTTAGGAGCAATTTTCCATGTGAACGATGTCTTTCATTGCGAACGATTTCACCTGAGAATTATTTTTCAATTCCTTCAGTTCATTTCAATTGATCTTTCATTTTAAGCGTTTCATTCATGAGTATCACAACCCATGGTTTAAGCCCGGAAGTGCCGTTTCTTGTACGATACTTGAGTCGATGTGCGCGGGAATGGCCTGGGTTCCCCCAAGGAACGCTCCTCGGCCCAGGTAACTTCCCCACTTACCGCGCATGGATTGATTTGTAGGCGCTTTAACTACGATGGTGCCAAAACGATGAATTCTTTCTAAAAAAACTCGGCAACATTCGTTTGCACCTCAAGAAGGAGGGAGAGAAAGTTGTATGATGTTGAGCAAGTAGGTATTTCTTTGTAGGAATTTCATATTTCCCCGATGCTTAACTCTTCATTTCGTCGACAGTTTTCCTCAAATGAATTGTTTTTGACGTTGCATACGCTCTCTCACGTCTTGCGTCCTCCCTCCTTTGTCCTCCTCCCTTTCTCGTTTCCTTCCACACTGTCCCATTGTTCTTTCACTTACTTTTTCCTTAACGGGATTACTATCTGACATGTGGCGTTCCCTGCGGACGACGTTCTTCACCTTTTATTACAAATACCGCTTGAATTTCAGAGTCTCGGCCGCGGCTAGTTTTCCTGAGACGGGCAAATTTCATCTCGTATGTTCGGAATTAAACTGGTGAAACGAAAATTTTCTTTCTGAGAGCTCAGCCGCGACCGACACTGTGAAATTCAAAACATATACTCGACATATTTATTTCTTTTAAACGTCCCAAAAACGACATCAGTGCATTTATCATTGGGTAATATACACAAATACATTATTAGAATTCACAAAAATATCCATAAACAGAAAAATAAATAAGTCAAATTTTTTAAAGAGAGTTATCACATGGGGTCACTACAACGCCTCGCAGTAGAAAATTAAAACTATTTAAATAAACAAAATCCATTTATGAGCTGCCACTAAATTTTATTTGAGAGAGAGTAAAAAAGAAACTCCTACATCTTAAACAAAAGTGAGGGCCAGTTCTGAGGGGGGCTTAGAGGATAGTCAATTAAAATTATTCAAACAGTAAAATGTAACAATAAATGTAGAGAGCATTTAATATTTTTTACTGATTGAATGTCTACCACAGAGCTTGAAATTTTCCCTAATTTTCTTCTCGTGATCACGCTACGAGAGTAAGAGGAGGATATTTTTGACTTCGTAGTAGAAGAAAAACGTTTTTCCAAATTTCTAAAGTAAATTTAGCTTATACTACTATGCCTTACTCATGTACTTGCTATAAACAGTATTAATTACTAAAAACAAAAATTTGACATAGAATATCTTCCGCAATCCTTTGATGCTCCGCTTTTGTTTCGTTTTCCACGAGTGAAATTTTTTCAATCCTCTTTCTCCTGACACCCGTGACCGCGAAGGAATGTCTTAATGCTCGGTTCTTGTCCCTGCCAAAAAAATCAGACCTAGTGGGAACATTTTTTGCCTCCTGTCTAGTGCAAGGGTAAACGACGGATATTTTTCACTTTTTGTTTTCATTTACAGGCTTTTTACACTGAAACCCTGCATTTCGTCCCACACATCGTCAGTTCCCTATGATTCTCCTATCCCGTGTCTCATTTGAATTGTCTCAAGTGCTCTCGCCTTAGGCCTAATTCCAATCCGCTTGAAGACACACCAGGCGTACTTAAATTTCCTAAGTTTCCTGAAATGCTGCTAGTTGGGACTCACGCCGTGATTGTCCTTCTTTAAACGGTTGGTATCCAAACACACGCCTATAGCGGGGGCTTTTGGAATTGTAAGCAGATGTACAAGAGCAGCGAGACGATTTCATTTGGTGCAAAGAGTCAGAGGGAAAGAAATTCGACGGGGCGAGAGAGCTTGTGCACATACATTGGGGTGGGCTCCCCTTAATTACCACCCTCGTCTGCCGCAGCCATTTGCAAGGGTTCCAATTGCACAGGAGGAATCCTCAAGAAAACATCAGCGTGCGGTTGTGGGGTTGGGAGGCGGACGAAGAAGTGTCAGTCGTCGAGGTGGCGGCGGGCGAGGAGAGGAGGAGGAGGAGCAGCTCCAAACAGCTCGACAATCCCAACGGAGAAGCTGACACGAACACATCCTCAGAGAGACGAAGAAATCTAGGTCCCACCTCAACCCATCCCACCCGGCTTAAACGTCATCCACAAATAAAAAGAGATGCTAAATAGAAAATAAAACACAAAGTGTACTTAAGACAACACAGAAGAAGCACAAATCCTACGGTGATATTATGATAAATATAAAGTGAAAAATTACGGAAATTATTGGAGATTGGGTTGGTGTTGGGGCTAGAATGTTAGCTTCCCAACCCATGGGCTCGGGTTCAAATCCCGGCAATGGTAGACATTTTTCAGAGACTTCCCAATCCCTGCTTTAATGTTGTGTGAAGGTCATTTCAAGCGCAATACTTCGTCCATAGGATGGAACGCTAAGCTGTGGTCCTCCAGGTGCCTTTCGTTAAGAGCAGGCTAAGCCGACGCTGGGTTTCTCTCCACCCTTACTTCCATGCCCTTCCTTCATGGGGAAAATGACCTAAACTGTCGGTCGCCTCCTCCAGAACATTGGAAAGTATTTTGGCTAATAAAAAAGCATAAAGCAACAACGAAACACGTGCTTCGGACGAATTTGTGGCCACCCAGCGGTCTTGTCGGTACCATACGCCAAGAGGGAGTGAAATGTATTTGATGTGATTGAGACATATTGAGACGTTTTTCATAGTCACTCTAACTTGGGGGAGGCAGAATCTGAAAATAAAATAGTGGGTTTTGAATAAAATGAGAAAGTCACTTACTTATTCTTCGATCAAATTCTTAGTCGATTCCACCTTCCCCAAGAGTGACACAAATCCGATGTCTTCTAATACAAATGTGCCTGATAATGATGATCTTCGCCGAAACGTACGTTGCAGTGAATTGTTGCGATCATTCAACTGATAAAATGTAATAAACAAAGAAAAATTAAAAAATGAAGAGGAGAGGCACGGGTATTCTTTAATTTAAAAATTGTTTTGCTAAGCGTGCGATATTTTTGAGAGACAATGAGACGCTGCCCGGATGAAATTCATCAACTCCTCCACCATAAAAGTATCCCCTAAGAATATTTTGCGAAATAAATGGGATTTATAAAAATATTTCTTCAAAAACTGCGCGCAAAACGGGATCGTTCCCTCACACGAGAACTCTGGTAGAAAATTAACGCTATTTTTCGATGAAACACTTCAATTCAAATAACAGTATATACATCGTTGTAAAAAAAAGTAGCTGCTAAAAATAGCCTTGGTTGCTGATATACCCAGTGATATGAAGCCCACAACCCTTGAGCAGCCAAACATCACTATAACGGAGGACTCTTCGAGAATGCTCTTGAATTATGACTACTGCACCCCTTAGGAACAAAGACACAGGCTTCTTTACAGAATCTAAAAGAGAACTAAAACCTTCCTATGGAGGTACTTCCCACCTCTCTACTGCGATTCTCTACGGACAGTAATGACGGCCAGGCACGTAGCTAAACAATCGTTTCGGTGTGGACTGGTTTAGTGCGAGGGTTGCCTATATTGACAATTCGCTGTCAATTCCTACGCAACGGAAAGCCATAGGTTTCATAAATTTCGTTTGCATGATTCTGAAGTGTATATCCATCGCTGGTTTTTATCGAAAGGGCCGCAGTACTTACTACGAAAGATGTAAAGTTAGGAATTTCCCGGTTTTATGAGAACCTTTCGAGTATAGATTTTCAGAAGACGGACTTTTTCCAGTTGTTACAATGCCCAACGCATTCAAATCCCAATGAAATTTTATTTTTTTTATTTTCACAGCGATTAGATGCACCAGCGTAATCCATTATTTTTAGCTCCCTGTTGCATTGGATGAACTTCTAATAGGCCAACGATTCGTTCCTCCGATTGGGAAGGTCGTCGGGAGACCTGACCTTAGGCCACGCAGTCACCGAAACATTGATAAGGAGTATGTGTTTGTGCATTTGAGACTAATGAATTTAATTCTGGGGCCATTCGAATACAGTCATATGGATGGTAACTGTTGATAAGGGATTTATTAGTCTATTTCAAGATTCTCCGTCTTTTTTTCTTTCTCCGTGGAATCTCAGCGGGTAGCCACGCTTGTATTTTATGATTATTTGTTTGATGATCAATCTAACGTATACAGTGATCCATAGAGTCCTTTCGTCTTCGATTGTGCTAAATATCTCCTAATTTCTCACCTACCCATCCATTTCATCTTCAACATCGTCCTTCAGCACCAGACTCTATTCCGTTCTGATTAATATTTCCGATGATCTATGCATCTGCGTTATAGAGTTTCCCTTCCCGCACTAATTTTCACACGGTTTGTCATAATATTTCAACTCGGTAGAAATCCCGAGAAGACTCCACGTAAACACATCAACGTCACTTTCCTTTGCGGGCGAGAGGTTCACGTTGCAGAAGCGAAGAATGACGAGAAGTTCGTCAAACGAGTGTAAGGCGTGATGAGGCGAGAGTCGTCCTCAGCAGTTGCAATGAGGAAGGGTTTAATGAGGATTCCAATTAAAGAGATGGCGGTTATCACGAGGGGAGGGAGGCGATGAGTGAAGAGGGCTGCATTGCATGCGAGGGAGGGGGTGTGGCGCTAGAGAGGTCGACGAGAACAAAACGAACCGAGAAATGGCGTCAAAGCAGACGTTACCAAGTGAAATGCGCGGTGTGGCATTAACCCGCCTGGAATATTTCTCATTGCGCTTCAACTACTTCACCATCCACATGTTACCCAGAAATTGGCCTCAATATAGGTTGTCAGGACACCAAAATAAAAAGAAAATGCCCCAACTAGCTTTTATTGAAGTCCTTTATGCTCGGGGTAAAACCGCCTTCCCATACCTATCCGTTCGGCAAGATTTATCACTTAAATTATCGCTTCTGCCTCACCTGGATATGCAGTGGGGTTCTAATGTAATGTTCTCCCTGTCACTCTGAAAAATAGATATTCTTGATTGCCCAACCAAACTAAGCCTACGGTATAGCCTCCGAATCTTATTAAATTTTCGTGGCTCCCAGCTTAATTTGTTTAACATGTAACGCTTTTTGTACACCCGTAGCAGTTTTCAATGAACCGCGTAGCATTCCTATGTATTTTATTAATTTTTATCATTGATTACACATTAGGCCGAATTAAAGTTCACTTTGGGTATACTTCGTAGGCGCGCTTCCTCAGTTTCCGCGAGTGCCATCACGTTTTTCGATTTTGGGCTACTTAATTATTAAAACATTACGTGGTATGGCTGGTACAGTTACTACGTGGGCGCACTATGGAGCTTTACCGGCGTCACTAAAGAAACATGGCGGTCAAACGCGTGTTGGCTTATTATTGATTATGTACAATAATACTTCGAAACCTGCCACGTGAACGGCTGGGAAATTTACATGAATTGCCATGAGAAAATATTCCCCTGGACCGGGAATGGAACCCCGAACCTTTGGCCTTCCGGACCTCTGCGCACACCACTACGCTATCCTGGTTCCTCAATTGACTGAATCGTATGTTTGCTATGTTCGTCATCATACAGATCAATGTCGTCTCCACCATACGTATTTGGTCATGTTCGCTGATTGTCTGCTACTGTATTTCACTTACTATGAATCAAAAATGTTTCCCAACAAAGTGGCACCGCATATGCAAGTAGACCATTCATCATTTGTTGTACCGCTGTGTGTTTTTCCAAGTCCATTCGTATGTAGATGTAAATTTGAACAACATAATGTCACAGTCTTTTAACCAAGGTCCCAGACGTCCACCGCTAAAACAAAAATCAATTTAAAAATAAAATTTAAATTAAATATGAAATAAATGCTCCTTCATTGTTCTACACTTAATAAAAGTAAACAAATGCGCCCATTGTTACTATGTTACCATGCAACTTAAACAAACTCATAGAAAACTAATCAAGGAATGGCCATACGTGACACAAATTGCTTAATCTTTTATATTTTTGGACACAGAGACATTAATGTTTGGACACAGAGATATTACTATCTGGTTTAGATCAACCAATAACTGAATTCATAAACCACCTTCTAAGATTCTTGCGTGATATCATCGTCGCCGCAGTGACACCTTAGTTCAATATAGAATCGGAGAAGGAGCTGAATTTTCAACGATAGCGATAGTGGCGCCACTTCATTTGGTGGAATACTTTTTAAAGTGTCCAATTATGGAAAACGCGACGGCAACAAATAATAGCTATAGGAATGGTGATCCTATTGCTGCTGCCATCCCAAAAAATGATGACACTCATTTGGGGCCGTTTTTTACAGCATTACGAAAGATTTGATAGAAATTGTTTTAAAATTGTATAGATACGAAATTATCGCAACACTTTAAACCGATAGTTGTGATAGCTTTGACAAGCATTATACTCCGTTCGTAAATACAATCGTGGCTCGTTTTTTTTATTGGAGAGAGATGCTGATATTTTTTAATGAAACGGCTCATCAAACGATCACCGCGTGAAGCGAGTTGTTTCGAATAACTCGACGGCAGGGTGATTACGAAGGGAATGTAGCCGGCTTTCTGGCGCCCAATCCAACCAACACATGGCCTTCGAAATTAAAATTAATTTCGAAACCTCGAAAAATATATTTTATACATTTTGGCTTTAATTAAACTCTATTCGTTTCACGTTAATTACCGCTTCGTTCATATGAAACCCACCAGTTTCCAAAGCACCGTAAAAGAGCTTTCAAAGCAATCAATAGATGGCGGGAATTTAATTGTATCGAGCTATTTTAAACAATGGTTGGTCCCGAAATCATAAAGATGCATAAAAGATTGCATTCAGGAATAGACTTTGTATATACTGCCACAACTGATATTAGGTTTAAAAAATAGTAAAATCCGAAAGAATAAAAAATACGACTGCCAATCGACCATAGGCATTTAAATATGTGTATGATCAATTTAAGCCATTGGTGCTTCTATGCACATAGTTGCTCATTGGTAGGTACTTTATACTTAAATAAATCAAACCATTTGGCTCATTCGTGTTACTTCCGATGAAGACCAGAAGTGGGATTATAGTACTACTATTACACTAAAAAATGAAAATTATTCAACGAATCGTTTATTAATTAAAAAGATTGGCATCCTAAATCATACATTCAATTCTAGTATTAAAGCTTATTTACTATTTATATTACTAGCTATTAAAACTTTCAAAAAACATTAGGAATTCAAAAATACCTCGCTTACGAAAATCGGTCTTTAAATTGTGATGAAAAGTAGCATGTAACAGGTCAACTAAAACTTAGCTGCTACATGCGACTTACGATTGAAACCAGAAGTATTCTTTTTAGTGAAATAAAGCCTGTAATGCTCATAGAAACATAGAATGTCAAGCAAGAGTTGGCTCGCTTTCTTCGGTGAAATGACTTAGGATAAACGTATACTACTCACTGTCCGTAATTCTTTTGAGCAGCAATATTATCATAAACCTTGGAAAACATAGGATAGAATCTTCAAATCCAATCATAAATCGTTTAAAATGTCTATTTCTTAAAAAAAAACAGGATCATCCGCTGTATTTATAGATTCTGCGCTTTTGAAGATCCTCGTTTTCATCCAGACTTACTTAGCAGTACTTGCCTAAGCATGAAATAAATCTTGAGTACTTTTTGGATATATATACTTGACCATATTACTTTCGGATATTACTTTTTCATATAACTCAGCCTAAGTAAATATTCGTTCTATCATAATAAGCATGAAATAATGATTTTGCACCGTTGTACGTTTTGAGTTACGAGCATTAAATTGATGCAACAACTGAAATCGCTTTACTTAACTTGAAATAGGCCAGATAGGAAAAGCATCAACGCGAAAATATAACAGCTACATTATTCACTTTCGGTGATCTATACTTTACTATTTACACCTCGACAAATGTCGTTCACGGTGGGAAAGCGCTATTGCAGGACATGAAAGAATAGTATTTGCTTTGGAAGGCGACATCGCTAAACTACCTACTTAATCATACGAAATTATCACGTAAACTTTATATGGAGAGCTATCGTAATAAAGTGAAAAGTAACGCAAAGATATCGTATTGTCCACTTATTTCAATTTCAAAACTCAACAAAACGTGTTTAAACGCCAAGCGCTATCTGCTAGCAGGGTACTCTGCTATCTTCTAGCAGCCTGCTAGCAGTAGCGTGAAATGCGTACTCCAGGAGTAATAATCTTTCAACTTAGGCAACAAAAAATAATAGGAAACCACCCTATTGCACATGTGAGAAAACTCAAAGCTTGAACACGCTGACACGGTCTGCCAATTGCTTCACTGGAAAGGTTAACTTTCATTTTTTTCGCCAAGGCGCTGAGTACAAAGGCGCTGCGAGCATCCAAAATCAACTGCAGGACTCCGGGAGTGGTCCACGCGAAAAAGAATTTTAAAAAGTGATCCGAGTCTTTCCACGTAGCATACCCTATTGATCTGATATAATATATTTTTTCTTAGGGCACACACACACGCCGCCCGCCAGGGAAAATATGATTAAGGCTAGACGGCTCGGCCCGAATCTTTGACCTGTTTCAAAGTACCGCACTGCGCGCTCGCTAGAATATTCCCACAGTGTTCGCTCCAGACAGAGCAATCGCAAAAGGAGGAAGAGATTTCGAAATGAGCGACGCCAAAGGATGGCAGCCTACTTCAGAATAGAGAAAGTACGACAAGGGTTGTACCAATTGGACCGAAAGTTGTTGGTCATCGGCTCTCAAGCCAATTAAGCGGTACCAACGAATCGAAGGACGCACAAAATCCAATGTGAACGGCCGGTACGGCACGCTTCGGTTCCAATGATTGCTGTGGATTTAAATGTGGGCACCGCGAAAAAACAAGCATTTAAAACGTATATTTCAATCGGCTGGAAAAGAACAAAGAAAACCGCTGTTTACTTTACTTTATAGCACCTTTCATAGTAGGCATACCGTATTTACCCTGAATCTAATTACCATATCGATGTCTAAGTTCTAACAACACGTACTTATCTCAAATTCGGCCAGTTTGAGACAGGTATCTTAATCAAAGCGTAATAACATCAAAAAATAGAATACAAGCAGAAAACAACGCATTTCTTGCAAATTGATGCTTCTTTTTCAGTTTTATGAACGTTCGCTTAAAAATTAAACATTCAGATTTACATGATTAGAAGTATTTTTTTTATTGTATTCACATACTAATTATATTGTAAATATTTTCTTCTTTCCATAATTTTACATTTTTTATTATTTCTAGCGATTGTTTATTCCAAATTTTTGTTTCAACTAGCAATTTTCGTCATGTAATCATTTTAGTTCATTTTTTATGATGAGCGTGTATAATCAGTATGTTATAAAGTTGGAGATGGAAAATTATTATATTTTTCACTCCTCAGTCCTTAGGATCGTGATTCTCACAAATGGAAAAAGAAACCTGTGCCTCATCCTATTTTCTTAGTGTTATCTGCTGGATAGAGTTGAATTTCTTTCAAAGTCGTGGTCTTTTTTCAGAGGGAGGGGTGATCTTTGAATAATGGCATTGAATACCATGAACCTACGATTTGACAACTACGATCGCTTCCGTATAATACACTTGTGCATAAAAGAGGTGGTCGCTTGGAGATGTTGGAGTGGTCGTTCGGCGAGCACTTACTGGTAGTGATCGGAAAGAAGGGCCTTACCTTTAGCTCTCCTTCTCTGCATGATTCGCCTCACTTCCCCAGCCTCGCTGCCAGACTCCGATTCGGACACTGCCGTCGGCGACACCTCCAGGAACTTCATCGGCGTCCTCGCCCCAACTGCCATCGCCCCTCGCAACCACCTCCTCTCCTCCTCCTCTAGCTCTTCGGCGGACGGCGTCGGCGGCAGTGGTTTGTTCGGCGCCGAGAACACGTCGTCGTCACCGTACATGGACCCACCCGTGGACATGGCCCTCTGCTGCCATTCCCTCAGCTGCAGCATCCTCATGTGCTCTCGCTCTGCCTTGGTGGGGGTAGAACTCGAGAAGCTCACCCTCTTTGGAGCCGCAGGGGCGGAGCAGACTGAGTCCTCAGACGAGGCCAGGATGGTTCCCCGCTTGAATATCGGCACGGGCAGGGTGCTCGTCGATCCCGATCTCTCAGAGGATATGCGGCTTCTCTCTCCGGTCGTCGCGATCGTGGTCCTGGCTGGAGCGCCCCTCACGAAATAATTGGCTCCGCCTCCTTTCCCACCGTATGCGTCATGGGGCGATAGACTCCGCGCTCGGGGGTCCGGTGTCCTGCCGGGCATGCTCTGCGAGCTTCCGTAAAGTGCCCCCATGGTGTTGCTGTGAACCGGTTGGGGCCTCACGCCCATCGTGGCCCGGTCTGCAGTGAGTGTCGGGGGTGGAGACTGTACCCTGCGGCCCCCTGGTGCGATCCCACCGGAGCCGTATTCGAGGCTCTGCCTCTGGTAGTACATTTGCATGGCTTGGTACTCGGAGGGTGTGGTTGGAGGTGACATGGACCTCATTCTGTTTTCAGCAGGTGTTCTCGGAGGAGGTGACACTCCAGGGGGCAGGGAGGCCACCCTAGGATCTCGACACTGAGCGAACAGGGGTGGTTTCGCTGTTGCCGTGTTTGCGTAAGCCATGCAGGCCCTTGGTGGATTTTGCCTCCTCGGTGATCCACTTCGGTGAGAGTGTGGTTGAGCTGTCTTCTCCACGGGTGACGTTGGAGAGCTCTGTCCCAGCAATCGCTGCAGAAACGTTTTGGGCGGTAATTTCTTCTCAACTTCCTTAGGTTTCATGCTCTGCTTGAGGGGGCGGTGCCTGTCCACGTGTTCGAATATCCCCTCCGGCGAATGGACGTCGCCATCTGTCACGTCGTCTCCGCTGTAGCTGGAGTTTCCTCCTCCTCGGTTCCTATTCACCGGTGAGTCTGTGGGTGTAGGAGACAGGGACACGGCCCGCCTTTTGTCTCTATCTGCGCTCGTGCTTCTCCGCCTCAACCTCTCTTCCAAAACCAGAGATGTGTGCGGAATGCGAGATTGCCCCAACGGCACTTGAGGAGACGGTGTGCGCAAGAGCCTCGAAGATGCAGACTGCCTCTCATCCACGGAGCTGGTACTGGCGTAGTTACCACTGCTAAGGGTATCACTTCCAATAAACGCTGTTTCGATCATCGTCCGTCTCCTTGGACCGGAAATATCCGAATCGCTCCCCGTTCGAGAACCTCCTGGACTAAGTGTCAAGGGTGACGAAGTGAGCGCTACCGTTGACGTGGGACTCACTGTCTCCACCATTATGGTTGGAGACTTTGGTCCGCTCTTGCTCACACTCCTAGATGTCAAACTTGTCGTCCTCACCGATGGGACCGGAGCAGCTGGTTTCACGACTTCAATTTCCTGCCATTCGTAATCTGTAGTTTGATCCCTGTCTTGTATTCTTCGTCCTGGTTTGCTCCGAAGTTCCACGACATCCTCATAGTCGTATTCTCCATCCTCTCCCTCTTCCACTGCTGTGTCACTGCCATCACTATCGTCCCCTTGATCCGTTTTCTTCGAGCTGCTATCTTCTCTAGCACCTTCAACATCCTTTTTAGCCTCTGCCTTCACCAACTTCTTGAGAAGATCTGCGTAAGCGTCTCTCCTAACATCACTTCTGTCGTCTTCATCCATATTCAGCAGATTTTCTTCCAGGTCAAACAAGAAATCGTTGCTGGACTTCCGTTTTTCAGCGATTTCGCCATCCTTTCCCGTTGGTTGTGGAATAGGTGCGTTTGCTGTGGCTTCCTGCCTTACTTTTGCTTCCAGCGCTCTCCTCTCTTCCATCTGCTTCCTTTTCCTCTCGGCTTCTTCTTCCAATTCTCTGATTTCCTCCTCGGTTAAGGGTGGTCCAACTCTTCCTCGTCTCTTCTTTATCTCCCTCTTTGGTTTCTGCTGTGAAGGCGCTTCTTTCGGAGGAGATTTCTTTTTCTTGTTGCTATCTTTGAGCCCTCCCAAAACAGCCATCATGAATCCAATCTTCTTACCCTTAGGTGACTCTTTAGTGCTACTAATTTGTCCCTCACCTTCAACGATATCTTTACCTGCACTATGATTTCCAGCCGTCTGTTTATTTGACTTTGATCCCTTGTCCTCAAGAGAATCTCCATTTTCAGCACATTCTCCATTTTCTATCCCTTCCAGCACTTCGTTTTTCGTCCGTTTACTAGCATCAGAACTTCCCGATAAGTTATCATTCCTCTCATTCGCATTGATATCAATGCAAGCGGAGATATGATCTTTTTGACGTGAATGCTTCTCTGCGTCTATCGTTTTCGGCGGTAATGATGCACGCATGCCAATACCATTCTCAGGTAATGTGCATGACATCTCAGATTCATTGGCAAAACGTTCTTCTCGACGAGCACATAGCAAGAAGGCTCTATATTCCTCAGCATCCGGGGAAGATACACCTACCGGCACTGACTCATTGCTTTTGGTGGACTTCGAAGTATCGTCGGGACTTTGTGCGGCGTCGCTTTTTATATTGGCATTTTCGGGGATCCTTTTCCTCTCGGCCAGCACCGGTATGCCTGTCTGCCTTTGCGGATGGATAGGACTTGACACTTTGTCCGGGATTTCGACACCTTTTTTGGCCTCGACTCCGACAACACGAGGGGCAGTGGGTGGCATGCTTTGTGGTTCTTGTTCTTGTGCGTTTCCACTTTGCTTGAAAGAGGCTACCGTCATCGACTTGTCCACCATCATATAGGTTTTTTGTGTGCTCTCGACCGTAATAGTTCCTTTCAACCA
This sequence comes from Ischnura elegans, assembly GCF_921293095.1. NCBI lineage: Eukaryota > Metazoa > Arthropoda > Insecta > Odonata > Coenagrionidae > Ischnura > Ischnura elegans. Next base: position 110,420,335 of record NC_060253.1, read on the forward strand.
CTCCGTGTTCGAGATCATTTCTTCGCCATTTTTCAATGGCTTGACAGCTATTTTTTGGCTCTGTTCTATAGCTGAAGGATAGGAGGTGACATGCAAAGCCAGGTCTTTTGGTGGAGTAGCTTTTCTGGTAGCATTTTCAGCGGAGCTTTTATTTGAAGTCACTGCACCGGAAATAGTCTGGAATGCCTGGTCTTGACAGCTTTCTGTTGCAACTGAAGATGACGATGTTGGCTCAGAAAGAGTAGTGACTTGTTCTTGATTTTTTATAACCTCCGTCTTGACATCTGTTTCAAAGAATTGGGCTCGTAGCTTACTTTTTGAGTCCATGAAGAGTTCAGTGGAATGCTCTTTGGTTTGTGAGGCTAATGGGTCACCTTCAATCCTCTTAGACATGTCTTCTTTCCTCTGCCGCTCTTTATCCAACTCTTCTTGTGCTCTGCAACTTTCATTGGCTTTTTTCGAAGTAGGAGGATGCAATACCCTTTGATTTTGCGCAGAAGCTGACTGCTGACCGGTGTCACTTTCAGCGGGTACGTCTTGATTCTTTTCTTTACTATTGAGCTCAGATGTCATTGTGGCAGGAGCCGAAGTAGACTTAGGTATTGGCATGGCTTTGGGCACAAACGACACTGATGGCTTGCTGTATGGCAACTTTGACTGCAGTGAGTTGACCGTTTCGCAGCTTAGTGGTAGTAAATTGGATTGCAAACGGTCAATTTGCGATTTGCTCTTCTCCAAAGATTCAGCGGCTTCAATCAATGAAAGAGAGTCCTTCTGTGCACTTGAACTCTCCAATTGCGAATGGATATCTTCATTTTCTAAACCATTGGTTTTGTTTGGTGATCGAGATATATCACTTGTTTTCTTCAATTTTCTGTCGACTTTTCCATCGTCGTACGAATGGTCTCCTCCGCGATCTTCTGGGCTGGACATCTGACTTGAGTGGCGGCCTTCCCCCTCAACGCCACCATGGGCTCCAAGATATGGACTTACTGATTCTGCTCCCGAAGGTTTCTCTGTCAAATGATTTTTCCTGAGAGCACCAGTCGCGTTAGCATCTTGACTGCTCACTTGCTGCGTGAATTGCGACTCTACAGTGACTGAAGCAAATGAAACCGATTGTTGAGTAATAATTGTGCCCCCTCTTTCGCTTTTGTTGCTCCTCTGTTGCATTTGTTGTGCTCCATTGTCAATATTTTGGCAATTTTCTCTCTTGGCTTCCCTTGTTTCACACGCTTCGTCCACCGCCTGAATTCTCTCCTCCTTTCCCCTGATTGGTATCCTACTGTGCCCAGCAAACTCTCGACTTCTGTCCTCCCTTCGCTCCAACTCGGGCACGGGTGAACACGCCGAAGCCCCCTCTCCGTTACTCGAGAGTTTGCGCCGGCCGAATCCTGCGGTCTCCCAGCTAGATGGTCCCCTTTCAAAGTGAAAAGATCTTCTGGCAGACGGGATTTGCTTCACTAGATTTCCAGGTTCGGCAGCTCCAACGGACGTGCCCGCCTCGAAGCTTCGCCTGATCTCCCTAACGGACCTCCTCGACTGAGCGGACTCCGACGACCCCGGGGGTTGGGAGTTGGGTCTGGGAGCTCGCTGGAACGGAGAATCGACCCCTGGGCTTCCTCCTCCCTTGCTATTTGAACGTCGTAGGGTGACTTGAGGTTCCTCTTCTTTCATGTTTGCTACTCGTGCCTCCTGCCTGCGGAAGAGGGAGAGAAAAGGCAGCGATGAGTTTAAACGTTAATGAACTGGATCCTTATGTAAGAGTAAGAGAAGGCTAGAAAAAAGGGAAAGGAAAAGAGTTAGAGAAGGCTAGGGAAAAGTTTCATCGGCAGTGTAGCGCTTTGCGGTTCGTAAAACGTGAACCTTTGGGAAGGAGGGCGAGAAAAAAACCGGAGACATTCGAGATGTGAGTATGAAGAAGAATGGAAAAGGTGAAGTTGACAGAGAGGAGGAGGAACGACAAAGTGATGCACATGGTGGGTGAGGAGAGGTAACTTTTAGATGGGATACGGAGGAGACAGAAGGCACGGATAGAGTGAGTACTTAGCGGGGAGGGGATGTTGAAAACTGTGTTAGAGGGAAGGATGTTAGGAAAACCAGAGATGGGAAGGAAGAGAATAGGATTTTTAGGTATAATGAAAGCGAGTTGGCCCCATTGTGAATTGAAGGGAAAACTATTAAGATAAGCGGAGATACAGACTAGGAATATGGGCAAAATGCCCACGTAAACTACCTTGACTAGTGGAAGGTTACACGGGATTACCACCGGGTCAGGTTCTCCAACTCCATCTCGGCCGACGTTTCGATGGGCGAGTTGTCCATCGTCTTCAGGGAAACGACGGCCGAGATGGAGTTGGAGAACCTGACCCGGTGGAAATCCCGTGTAACCTTCCACAATTCTATACGCCGGGAAATCCTACGATCATTCTTTACCTTGACTAGTGAGAATACGTTGATAATAATCTATGAACCTAGGTCATTGCATTTTTAACAAACGAAACAAATATTTCGAATCAATGTGATGCCGATAAAGAGATAGTTTAAGCTTTCTTCCGAGCTTTAGATATTTATAGATAATTATCAATTGCGGACCACGATTTAGCAACGCAGTGCACCTGTACTATTTTTCATTGGATTGAAAAATAAATCCTGTAAAAATACAAATGAATACGTATTGCGATTCGCAAATGAACAGCAATACAATGAAATTACTATCATTAATTATGTTGAATGCTACAAGGAAATGCATTTTATCCACGTAAACCCGTTTGTAGGAAAAACTTGATTCCTAATAGAGATATTTTCCAACATGTCATGCATAATATGCGAAAACTTTAATACTATTCACCGTAACACCATGCGAATTCTATATATATGATGGATGCTATACTGTTTAAATTCTCCTAATATTCTTTCAGTACTCATTTAAGACAAGATACATATGTTTTTCTTTGTCTTTATAACGATAATATCCTAGCTTCCATTGTAAGTAATTTTACGCTCATCGATCATTAACCTGTTAAATATTTTCCGGCCTCGGCGGCGGCGGGGTAAAGTCCTCGCCTGCCAAACAGTAGGTCGCGGGCTCGAGTCCCGCCTCTGTAAGTTACCTTTATACAGGGCATGGTTGTTTGATTACGTTAACTAGTTAACATGTAGCCCCGATGTAAAAGGCCTTATAGAGCTTTTTTCGTTGCTATGGATATAAATAAATTTCATACATTCCGCACCCATAGTCAAAAGATTATCATGCATCGGAGGTGAATTTAACAGGCATACTCCTGGGCCTAAGATATCTTCACAGGGATCCCTCCCTTTCAAATTTTTCCGTTTCGAAGCTCCCCACTTTATTATAATATTAGCATCTCTATGAAATCAGTATCATGAAGTAGTTAAATTTGACGCACAGCCCACTGGTTTCAAAATCATGTAGTTCATTGGGAAAATGTTTGCAACGCACGTAAGCTGAGCAAGATAGAGAATGGTGCAAGTTGGAAACAAGTTTTTCTCGATCTCATCACTCGATTTCGTGAAAGCGGGTGGAGGGAGGAGATGACGACTCACAGTGGACTCAATTCTAAATAAGCAAACCAAAATGTTTTGTTTTCCTTTACTTTATTTTTTGGAAAAACAGATGATATATTCTATCTGTTTGATGATCAATGTCAAAATTATAAGAAAAATTTTACTTCTAATTACCTTTTTAACCCAAGAGACGAGTGAAATTCGCATAACACTATTTTGGAAGTTTTATTTGATAACTTTAATTGAGAAAATTTGCTGAAGTATTTTCTTTCTTACAGTTACTCTATATATTAAGATACCCAATTTTTAAGCATTAAACATAAAAATAAACATTCCAAAACCAGCTTTAGTAAAAATTGTTTCTATGTTACAGTAATTTTACTAAAATTTTAGTAAATGACACACAGCGATCTTCTTTTACACCCGCGGCACCTCTATTCAAATCTCTTTTGATCTCCAGCTGCGAATACGTAACGGTTGGTAGATATTCTTTTAAAAAGTGGATGTACTTAAAAAAATTATTCCTTGGGCAGTATTTGTTTACTGAACGAATGAATAATAGCATTTTTAACTTAGAATTAACATAGTGAACATATAAACTGTATGATGTCAGTTTTATCTGAAAAATTATACATTTATGTTGTATGTAGATGTAGATGTATGTACCAAGTTCCGAAGTATAGGTGCTGGGAAAAGTCGAAAAAAAAGTCGACTCTCAATGAAAGTTCTAAGACGATGAATCACTCACACTCAGTGATTCATCGATAAAGTTGGTTTGGATAGGTGAGGGTAGAGTTCGCCACTAACGAAGGAACAGTCGTGTAAATATCAAGCATTTAGGGTAGAGGGGGGTTAGTTCATTTTCCTGGGTCACCACTCACATCCAAAGTGGTGTCCAAATGGTTTGCACGGGATTTCAACCCGCTACCATTCGATCAGCAGCCAACTCAATGGATAAGAATGGCAAAATGAGAAAAAGAGACAACCTAGGAATGGATATTCTGGTTCGGCAAAAGGTTGGCCCGCGCAACTCTAATTCACCATGATACGTAACAATCGATTGTTAGCCATAGAAAACTTTGACCTCGCAGCTCTGTTCTATCTCGGCTTTCGACCATTAAACGTACACATCCACCGATTTCGCCCTTTAAGCACTTATCGTGAGATTCCACCAGTTGAAATTAGTGCGGAAATTAGGTGCACTTTGGTGGATTTAAAATGAACAAGAAAATTAACTGAAACAGCTTGTTCGGCAAACCCAGTCTGAGATTCGCATAGCGGGAAGATGACTGGCAGTTGAGATATCCCAGTTCGAATCCCAGCTGAGCCAAAATATTTTTTCACGGCGAATTCCATCCGTGGTGTAATTAATGTGAAACTTGGGAACACGCAGTGATGCATTGATTTTCTCATTCGATTTGCCACAGTGTTTTGTTATTCCTCGTCGTGAATCGTGGGAGAAAACACTTGTGAACAAAAAATAACTCTGAATTATAACATGGCATTGGCAAGTAAAATCAAGAAAAGAAATCAATTCAGCTAAGAAACAAGGGGGTCAGGTTGTTGTGGAGGCTAGAGTGTTGGTTTCCCACCCGACGGGCTCAGGTTCAAATCCCGGCGGTGGCAGATATTTTCAGAGACTGCCCGATCTCTGCTTGTATGCTGTGTGTAGGACATTTCAAGCGCAACACCTCGTCCGTCGGATGGGACGTTAAGCGGTGGTCCCCTTGGCGCCTTTCGTTAAGAGCAGGCTTATGCCGAAGCCGAGTTTCTCTCCACCCTTCCTTACCTACCCCATCCCTCATGGCGCAAATGACCTCAGCTGTCGGTCACCTCCTCCAAAACCATACTCCAGCTAAGAAACAAATCAACTTCAATACCACATGTTCGGAATATCACTGTAATAGTCCTACAGAAGAATGATAGATAGCGCCCACTCCACGTTAATTTTTTTAATGCACGCCTCGAAGTTTTAAAGCTTATTTTTTCGTTAATCCTTATTAACATTTAATATTCATTTTTTCTAAAAAATGGCCCTAATTGTGTTACCTGCGTTGTCAATCACATACGTATAGCTGTAAAATGATTGCTGCGTCCGACGTGATTACGAGTTTTCATACCTATGCTCTTCCGCGGTGGATTAATCGCGCAATGCATGAAATGTCTCTGTAATTACACGTTGTAGGCACAATCCTCTGCCTCTGTAGCCTATAGGTGTTAAAATCTAGCGCAATATCGCATGCTGCATTGCTCGCGACTATGGTTCCCCCTCTGTGCGTAGAAAGCACTCGACTAAGTTCGTAGTTACGACACGCAGCGAGACGCTAATTTCAACGAGCGATCTAACTGAATGTGTCCATGAGCTTTAAACTAATTAGAGGCAGGACGAGACCTAACTAGGATAAGGATGGGAGCCAGTTGGCTGTTGGGTAAACTCAGAGTGAGTTATGGTAGCGCAATGTGAAGCGGTGCCTAAGCTGCTGTCGGGGTGAGAGGTTATCCCAGGTGGATGCTATTGCCAACATGAATTTGCAATGCTGCAGAGCAAGCGAATGTCATCCACATATCCATGAGAACGTAGCGAACGGTTTTATCCATATTTCACCTAAATTCATATAAATAGTATTATTCCATTCTAAAGCATGTTTTCTACCCACAATACCTAGTAGCAAATTGTTAACTCCTTTAATTAAATAAAAGATACAGTGTCCGGCGTGATGTGGTGGAAATCTTTGATATTCAGCTTATTAAAACAACTTGTCTGTTTCCATACTATTTTATTTTCACCGACTCTGGTTTCGGCAACTGTCAATGACCTTGACAATGGCACAAGTTGCCGAAACCATGTTCGGTGAAAATGAAATAGTGTGGAAACAGACAAGTTGTTTTAATCAGCTGAAGTCCTTTAATTTATCTTGTATGTTTTTTGTGTGACGAAATATTGAATATATGTGACTCACATATTGTTACTCTGAAGTTAAAATATATACATTTTCTGAATGCAAATAATAACTGTTCTATGGAATATTAAATATTAATTTATATATTATTCAGATACTAAATACCTTAGCAGAAACTTAGATACGAGTTTAGTGAGAGGTTGGTAAAAGTATTTGAAATCGTTATCTGGAGATGAGGCAAACCATATGAAGAAAAACACTTCTTGCCAAAGTTTTCCGTATTTCATATGATATCAAGAGCGGTGGTGGATAGAAATATTGATAAATGTTTCAGTGTGGTCACTGCAATGTGGAGATTGGCATCGACAGTGACTAGTCTGTCCTCGCCTGCTATCTTAGAAGTCACGGGTTCGTATCCCACCGGGTGGGTTACCACAACAAAGGGCTCGAATGCATGAAAATGCTCAACACAAATTTTAATTCAACTGAAGACTGTGAATTCCAAAGTTCACGAGGCAAATGCACATAAAGTAAGCAGAATGATGTAGATGGAAACAGACAAAATATTGTCACTCACTCGCTGTTTCAACCCACGAGTGAATTATGTGTCACACTAAATTTAAACTCCGGAAACTGTAGCACATTTCACTATTACAGTGAAAAAAGAAGCAAAAATCATTTTCAACTAGAACACTAATCTAACTTCCTTAAGGCCGTTTTACACGGTACACGGAATTGCGCAGGTTAGAGCTGCATTAATTTCTAAAAATGGCGTGAAATTGCGCGAATGCATGAACGAAATTAGAACAGGGGCTATTTTGCCGTCTCGCATCCACGCATTCTCGCATGTGGTCTAGCAATTCACCGCTTTACACGACGCAATTTTGATTGCGCCTTCACACGTACGTCAGACTGCGCAATTCCGTGTACCGTGTAAAACGGCCTTAAAACAGATAGATAGACATAGACGATATGACCGACCAAAAACTAAACTACTTACTACGAGCATAAATTCAGACGGTGAAAAATAAAGCATTGTCCCAATCAGGCCTTCTTGACCATTTCACGGAATTTAAAGATCCCAATACTCTCCCCTCCTACTTCTCACCCATTATACTTCTCGTATCATATTGCTTCCCAATTTGGTCCATGTCAGCCTATACTGATCTAAAAGCCTTGATACTTCACCAAAATAATTGCACATAAGTTCCCATATTTATGCAAATGTCCCGTGATGCTTTGCTGCCTTTTTCCTCATTTTCTAACGTATAGAACCTTAGACTCAGAATGCATTTAAAATAACTTCATAAATCCGTAAAATCTACCAATGTCTGCCTGAGATCTTTTCTCTGGTAAGCTTCATAAAACTAACTCCATCCACCTGCCCAAACTCCCTACTTCATCTGCTTATTCTGCCCCTTTGCTATATCTCTCCTTACCTTTATATCGCCTCTCCTCCCTTATAAAATCACTCCCTCCTGTCATCGATACATGTTAATTACCATGTAACAATTTCATCGCCATACCTAATTATTAAAATATAAACATTGATTATTTTCTTTCTCTATGTTGAATTCCTTGTTGATTTGTTGAATGTTGTTAATTTATGCATGGCCAATGTATTAGGAACTTTTTACATTTTTTTACAATTATTCAATTAAGTGGTGCTTTAAAATATGCGAAAATTCCTCGTAAAAAAAGTCTTCGATGTATATTGTGACCCAGTGAAATGAAATGTGGCCTTTGTCCTGAACGTGCTATTTTCACATGCACATGGCTTACTGACTCACTCCCCAAAATTTGACGGACCAATTAGACATTTACGTTCCACTGGAGCGTCAGTCGAAGAATCGAACATTTACTTTTGACGATGCCTGCCGAATGCGACGTGATGGTTACTGCTATTGAGATGCTTTCGATGAAGAATCTCGTGTTGAGCTTCGTGAAGGACAGATTACTAGATGAAGAGTCGAAGGAGAAAGAAGTCGTCCAAAGTCTTGAAATACAATTGATAAATAAGCATATGGAGGCAGAACTCACCCCAGTCTAAGCCATGTGCATGTGAAAATAGCACGTTCAGGACAAAGGCCACATTTCATTTCACTGGGTCACAATATACATCGAAGACTTTTTTTACGAGGAATACAGAAGGTTTCGGTCAGACACCAATAGTTTTGCACCTAATGCTAATATCCTTCCTATTATTATTTACCACGATTTTATTTCTGTCACATGCGCATTCCTGCTGCCATGTAATTAAACATTTATCATCATGCGGCCAAATTAATGAGCGAAACGTCTGCTTTTCTCTGGCTCGGAAGATCCCATCCCCAGAATAGTTATTGATAGAAGAAATGGTCTAGATTTCTTGAGATTGCAATTTAATCCTTCAACTGTTTCCATAAATAACATATTCATTGTTGTTTTTGGTTCTGAGTCACTTGACTAATAGGTAGAAATGAAAATCTCAATACTTGAAACGCTAGGAAGTTCTTCTTGATGATAAAATCATAAAATCTACTGGTTACGATCCCAGGTTTATTTTAAAACGGAAAAAGAATTTTAATTGTAGAAGATGACAGAAGCTGAAAAATATTGGATCTCATTGTTCGATGCAAAAAATTTCAGAAACTGGAAATTTAGGATGGAAGCGCTGTTGGAAGAGCTGGAATCACTATCTTTTGTGGAAGAATCGTATTTTAATCGAATGAAATTTCTGGATGGAAAGGAAGATTCGGAACGTACCGAAAAGGAAATAAAATTGGCTCAGTTAGCAAAACAAGATCGGAAATGTATGTCTCAACTTACACAACGTATTGCTGACAGCCACTTTGAAAACGCTTAAGATAAGTCATCATCTTTCGATTTGTGGATATCGTTATGCATACATTCGATTACATTCGAAATAATAATTCGAAACATTATTACATGCATTCGAAAGAAAAGGAATTTCTGGACAGCTTCTCCTGAGAAAGCAATTATTAGCGATGAAATTTAATGCTACAGATGATACGTAAATGACTCACTCCCCAAAATTTGACGGACCAATTAGACATTTACGTTCCACTGGAGCGTCAGTCGAAGAATCGAACATTTACTTTTGACGATGCCTGCCGAATGCGACGTGATGGTTACTGCTATTGAGATGCTTTCGATGAAGAATCTCGTGTTGAGCTTCGTGAAGGACAGATTACTAGATGAAGAGTCGAAGGAGAAAGAAGTCGTCCGGAAAACCGTGGCAAATGCATCGCCTCCTGCTGTATTTCAGGCTCAAAATTGGGAAGGAAAAGTTAGAACCTCCATGGAAACTGGTAACTCTAAACACCAGGGAAATTCATGGAACTCTTTCCTCTTCAAGTTCCATCGACGTGGAAAACGCGGGCAAAAGAGGGTTAACTGCAGAGTGAAACTACCAACTAATTCAGGAAACAATAACTCGGCGAACGTCACTAATGTGAGAGAGGAACATGGATTAAGCGTCAGAGCTACATTACTTGGCTACATTATTTGAAGATAGTTTAACTGGACATTTATCCTGATTCTTGGATTCTGGCGCAACAGAAAATTCGATCAACAGTAAGATAAATCTCAGTAATGTGAGGATACTGGAACACCCTTTTAAAATTAAAGAGCCTAAATCAAGTACTTATCTTGAGGGGATATTAAAGTCATTAGCCTTGTTAAAAGAAAGGAAGTTGGGATAACGATTAGAGGTGCCTGAACTTTATTGTAATTTGCTTACGGTCAGAAAACTGGAAATGAATGGTTTCCGTAATATCTTTGAAAATTCGAAAGGCTTAGTTAAAAAAGGAAAATAAACTTTTGCAGTTGCGAATAGGAATTAATCTCAATTGTACCTTTTGAATTTCTTTAAAAGCAAAGTTTTGCCCGCTACTCCGGCTGAAAGCAATATGAAATTTGAAGAGGAAGTTGAAAATGAAATTCAAGTTAATAAAACTGGAACGGAAACTCTACGACGATCTGACAGGAAGAAGGAGTCATCAAAATATCTTCAGCATTATTCCGCTCTTGCACTGAGCGCTGAAAATTATGTAGACGATGTACCGGAAAACTATAAGGACATCGTGGAACGTGAAGACAAAAAACTATGGCATCAAGCTATCAAGGAAGTACTTAATTCAATACAGGAAAATAAGGGTTGGATTTACACCAATCTACCCCTGAAAGAATAGCTATTGCTAGTAAATGGATATTCAAATTGAAGAGGGATAAGGATAGAAATATTAAAAGATGCAAAGCTGGACTCGTATTTAAAGGATGCTCTCTGAGGAAAGGATACGACTATGAGGAAACATACGCACTAGTGGCTAGTCTTGCAGTGGTCCTGCTGGCTGTGGCAAACGAACTCAGATTAATTCTGGAACAAATGGATGTCGCTAACGCTTTTCCGCATGGAGAACTCGAGGAGGAGATATACATGTTTATTCCTGAAGGAGTGGAAGGTATACCCAATATGATTAGTAAGTTGCATAAGGCTCTCTATGGTTTGCAGCAGGCGCCACTAGCAAGAAATCAAGCAATTCGCTCATTTCTTATTTCTATTGGATTCACTCACTCGGAGGCAAATAAATGCTTTTACATTCTAACTGAGTAAGGTATTGTAATATGCATCGTGCTGTATGTTGATGACATTCTAATAGCAGGTAATAATAGAGAGAAAATCGAGGAACTACAATTCAAAATGAAGCTGAGATTTATAATCAAGGAATTAGGAGAACCACAAATATTTCTGGGAATTGGGATTTCAACGAAGGATGGAGAAATGTATCTGAGCCAATCATTCTAACTGAAGAGCTCGTTAAAACAATTTAACATACAGGACTGTAACCCGGTCAATACTTCACGGAAGTTAAACTGGAAATCAAAGCGGAAAAGAAGACTGATAAGCCTTGTAGAAAATTAATGGGCTGTCTGATGTACGCAACGTTGAGAAGGCATATCGATGAGAAGTATAACTTTATACGCCAACTCTACAACCAAGGACTTATAAATGAAGAACTGCTTTTCTCTTGCTCGGAAGATGCCATCCCCAGAATAGTTTTTTTTATTAAAGAAATTGTCAAGATTAAGTCAGCTACAATTATAAGCAATGAGACTGATATAAAAGCTTTCAGCTCAGCGAGTAGAATGACCTCCAAAACAGTGAGTTAGTTAACCGTACGAGCGACACACGAACTTGCATAAGCGGTCAACGAAGGGTTTGAATAATTTCCGTCGGAATTACAGCCGGCGCATTGGATAACGCGCGCTGTGTCGAGAAGATTAAATGCGCCTCATTAATTCCTCGCGTACCAAATAGACGAAACGTCACACTAGGGTCACAATAGGAACAGGATACTCTATAACACGGGGATGCCTGTACCCTAACGACCCCTCGCGTCACTAAAACTGAGCATCAAAGACTAGATCTCAAAACTATACTCCTTTCGTTCCGCAGTTTCCTGTAAGTTTGTGGGATACATTATGAATTTGATATTTTAGCATAATTATATCGTTTAATTGTGTCCTCTCCTGTCTTCAAATCTTTTTCTCAGTTGGTTCTTAGAACCCAAGGCTTCTTTCAGCCCAAAATTTCATCTTGCAACATATATTTGATTTGAAAATACTAATCCCCAGCCTAAAATGAAGTATTAAATAAAGTATTTTGAATTTTCGCTAAGGGACATTGTATCAAGAAAATAAAGACATCTATGGGCACCTTTTGTCACACTTAAACGTTCAGCTATGTTTCTATTATCATCGTAAATAAGATTATCCACAAATTTCTGATAATAGACGATAATTTGTAATTGGTAAGATGCCTTGAAGGCTTTGTACACATTATGACGACAGCACTGTGGTCAAATTTGGCTTGAACACGGCGCATACTTCATTATATTTTACTGAATAGTTTAGACCCCAATATGAATAGTGTTCACAACCGAAACTGTTATCACGTCTAAGTCAGCAAAAAGTGTTGGTAATATACACTTAAAAAAATACTTGAATCGAAATTTCAGTAAACAACACCATTCTCAAGACGTTTCAAGTTACCAAAAGCAAACTAATTACTTTCCTCGTTAGAGGAAAAATACGCAAACAGTGGCGATATTTGAAAAGAATTCATGTAAAAAATAAGCATAAATTGTGATCGTATCTTTATCCAACACAAATTAGTATATTAAGCATGTATATATTAATAACCAGTATAATTAAATTTCATAAATAATAATATTCCAATTATTACTTCAATTTCATCTCAATTTGCGACCGAAAATATAAAATACATCATTCTACTCTCTAGACTATATTCTCCACGATGTTTACGTATGAAAAATGAATATCATAAAAGTGTGTAAACCATCTCCCTCAAGCATATGCTAAAACTATTGCTTTTTACATTATGTAATCAAACGCCGATTCCTGTAGCACACTATAAATACTATAAATTAATTAGCACTGAAATCTATAGCATATTTCTGTAGTTAAACTGGCTCGTCACTTGGACCGCTGTTAACCATCTACTGCAAAAAAAGGGTTTCCTTTAACTCGACTGTACACACTACGTTTTACCGCTTTAGATTAAATTTTGTTGCTCATAAATCTCACCATTGCCATACAGAATTGAATAGACCCGGGTGAGTCGATGAACGATATGTTTTGGGGAAGGAATAACGGTAGAAATGGTTAATAGGCGTTTGGCAGGAGGTGTGGTGATAACAGACGTTGACCTAAGTAGAAAAGAAAAAAATAAGGGGCTTATAGCGCATTATTCCACTTATATCATCACCCCCTACATTACTTTACATCAATTTCGTGTGACTACGTGTTAAGCTTTTTTCATAAGTTCTTGTATCATCCTAGTCTGGGGCTTTGCGTAAATCCCAGCTGTAGCCGTCCCCCCTGCGAGGGCCAAGGGCCGGTATCTGTACAACGCATTTGCGGAGACCGTCTGGTGCACCCGAGTATCTTGTGGGCAAGTATTCATTAAATTCAAGATATTAACGTCCGGGTTGAATAGAACTCAGTTCAAAGGAAATTTTGAGAACTTTTTACGTGTCGTAAGCCTGTTAGCTTCTTGGGTAGACAGGAATACAAACTTGGGCATGTTTACTTATATTCCATAAATGAAAAAACGATTAATTCGAATTGAAAATTGGGATTTTTAGTGCAAACCATTAAAAAATGCTCTCGCGAATGCTATCTTACACTTTTGAAGGGGAGAATTCGCCTTTTGGGGCCCATTGACTACTTCGCAGGCTGAGCCTTTGGTGAACCACATCGCCTCTGGCTGTAATCAAATAATTCACTTGCAAAAAAAGTAAATTCATTCCATAAAAAACTGCATTTTAATTAAAAATGAGCGATTAGACGCCTCAAGAGACCTTGATATTGAGTAGTGGCTGGCAAGAGCAACGTACTTATTTTAAGCGTATGACAGATAAGATATTCATTCCGCTGATTCACAAAAAGAATGCTGAGAAGGAAAAATATCTGTTATACCTGGTAAATTCTAAAAATTCGAAAAATATCTGGTAAACCATCTTCTGCGGTCACCAAAGGCTCATATCTTACCCAGGAAGAGCACTTCCACGGTAAAAAAAATAGTGTTGACTGGAAAGTAATGAGATAAATTCAAAATATTCTATTATAACTTTGATTTGTAGACACTTAATTGAAGAAAAGGCTTTCCTTGACATACTTTCGGCATAACTTCTTGGAAGCTCCGTTTATTAAAGATTCTTATGGTGATATTCATCAATTTGTAAAAAAAAGCAGTTGTAACAAGAATAAAAATGGCGTTTAGAATAAAATAAAAACAGAAAAAGGCTCGCTATAGCATGAAAATCCCTTCGCAAGTCTACTTAAGGATTTAGTAGAAACGTGAATGGCATAAAGGAATTCAAAAAGTATTGGTGAAGGGAAAATGAGCTACAGTGAAATCTAAATAATTAAAACATATTACCTACGTTTTTTAGAGCAAAGGCTTTGATATGTACAAGGTGTGTATACGATTAATAATTACGAAAAGTTTGATATTAATATTTGTTTTGAATCACACATTTCCGTCGGAACTTCCAAAAGCAAATATCGCCGTCAAAGATGCATGACTTACACTGTGATCTCAAATCGATACGCCGTGCAAGCGACTCGATTTAAATAGCACAGCACAAGCAACATTAATAAAACGCAAGGATAAACTGGAGCATATCCGAAACTGGCGCATGAATGCAATGTGCAATGGCAGGGCCTCGCCGCGAATGGAAGCAACTGAACGTTAACACGGAACGCTCGCAAAGCGAGATAGCACTTGCGGAGTACGAAATGGTCAAGTACACCTCATTCCACCGACGCACCGTTATCTTCTGACGAAGGAAAACAGTCGGAGATAAGGAATCGGGACCACTCCATCAATGTGCACTTCAATAGGGAAAATGCACCTCTTAATGAAACTGAAGGAATAACAACTTTGCGATCTGTAGAATCAAACGCAGGACCGCAATATTACCTCAGTCTATTATGCCGCGAAAAAAGAAACCTTGTATCGAAGACGTAGAATTCCAGACAATGCCTGAAAATAATTACGAAGAGGATTCGCGTTAGCGCACTATCGATTGGTACATCACTTAGCATCGCAAGTTGAAGTATTGGGGATGAGACGTGTAGAGTTTGTTTATTTTCAAATTTCAAATTGATGATTATGAGCAATGGATAATTCCTCAGCCATAAAAGTTTTTAATAAGTGCATAAATGAATTTCAGAGTTTTCACTTTATTTCCGGCGTTCCCAAAGTTCATGCACCTTTACCTTGTTACTTATCGGCTACAGAAAACATTTCAACTCTCCTTAAATGCTCGACGAATTTCACTCATTCAATAAACCTATGAAAGACAAGATACCGGCCTAATTTCCAATAAAACTCTTAGGGAAAAGATTAGCTGGTGGGGAAATTGAGTGAAGATATGCGTAAACCAATCTTAGGTATACATTGTTAAACTGTTATGACTATGATGATAAAACGTGGAGGATACGAGCGAAAACTAAAGACTGAACTATTGAGGAAAAGGAAATGAGGTAATGGTGGAGGGGAATATAGAGCCAGAGTTACCCCACTCAAAGAATGACAAGGTCTCCTGAATGGTTTCATTAGTAAATATTTTACCCCTGTGTAATATTCACATGGGTGGCTGCTTTATCCAAACGATGGATTTATTCGGATTTGACGCTGATAAAGATTTCTGTGACCAAGAAAAATTACTAGCCGCCTGATTTTGTGAAGTGCAAATACTTTTATAACTGAGAAACCAGTTGTTATTTGAACCTAAGCCCTCGAAACTAAGAGACAACGCTACTGCCACCTAGCCAAACTGATCCGCTAAGCGCATCATTGACACGCAGTTCCGCTATTCCACTCACCAATCACACAATAGCGGATTCGACGCTCAAACAGTCAACCTGAAATGTACATGCCTAGAGCACACTGAGGAGAAATCATAAAGTGCATTTGGAATTGAGATTAGCGGCTCAAAAATTGAAGGCAGGTGATATTTCATGTCTATCACTTAGTATGAGACGAGCACTACCCGCACCAATCCAAACAAACCGCCGAGTTGTGCCACTAGGTGATTGAAAAAGCACTGCTTTCGTTGTATTAATGCAAAGACTATTCAAGTTGAAAACTTTTCCCACGCATGATGCTGATCATTGCTGTCGGGTTTGCAGTCGGGTCAGGTTCTAAATTATTTCCGAAGTTTCGGAGGCCAATAATGGAAGCACGTGCTGAGAAGTACCCAGTAAAAATGGCGGGAATCGATGGACAGGTTACCGTTCGCGTCGTACCGCCTTATACCGAAGAATCCACGACACGGATTCATCCGCTGAGGATGAAGGGCATCAGAACTTCAGCAGCAATGGACAGACTGACCTCGCTTTAAACCTGACAGCAATTGATCAACGCTTCAGTCATTCAGTCCCGCAGTGCAAGGAGAGTGGGGGGTATAAGAAACTTCCTTACCGGCAGTGAAACACCACGCCTGCCGAAGTCCGAAGTACACGCAGCTAAAACACCCACAGATGGTCAGTCAGCACTTCTCACCTTCACGGCGGGACTGCCTCTTTCCCTCCTACCTCTCTCTCTCTCTCTCTCTCTCTCTCTCCTATCTAATCTCCCCCACCCACCCACCCCCCTCGCCGCGGCAAACACCCGCTCGCCGCTTTAACCCCTTCGAAGCAGCAGCGGCGAAAGGAAAGCCTCCTCGTCGTGTATCTCGTAGCCTCCGCCAGCGTACACGCCGCAACATCCGAATTTCGATCTGTTTGAATGCTTTTATTTACCGTTTATCTGGTTATTTTCCTCTAAGATACAATAATGCATCGGTATTTTAAATAGAAAAGGCCACCCAAATAAGCCGGGCGAATATTTATTTTATTGTATATACAATATGTATGTTTCTCGAAATCTGCCATAAGAATACTGAAATAAATGACGATAATTTTAATTTTTCCTGGTAATAACTTCTTAAAATTCAGTTACAAATGATATAATGTTTTCCCAAGTGCATTGCTATTTTAAATGATAATGAATGGTCACATATAATATTGCGTTCGACAATATTGATATATTAAACTTTACAGAATGCGACCTAATAGAAAGCGCGCATCCCGCGCTTTGAGTAGGCCGTAGTCTGAATAAAAGTGGAGGGGCAGAGTTCTGGCTAGTGATCGGAGTCTCGGAGACGGAGCGTATCTTATCGTAGTTCCGAAGAAAGACGACTTTGGCGGAGGAGGATCTGTGTAAGGTGTAAGAACTCGTGGAAACGGACTTGAGGGAGGAGAAGGCAAACACCGGAGATGAGGCGTTTGTTATCTTCACGCGGCGATTCATCGGATATTATCGACAGGACAGACAGGAAACCTTACAGAGCTACACTTACAGGCGATATGAACGTTATTTCTTACATATGAATACCCAATTATGCCGTGCTGATTCCACTTCACTCACTGTCTGTTGGGAAAATTCGGCATCGCATGCTGTACAAAGATTCGCTTTCCCGGTGAATAGAATGGATAAGATTTTCGCGGGTTCACAGAACGAGCGAATGTCACCCAAATAAGTATGCGAACGAAACTGACGGCTTGATCCATCTTTTACTTAAAGTCATATAATTACTAATTCACTGTCCAAAAGCATGTTTTTAAGCCACAAGTACTGGCGATATATTCCATTTTCCCCAACATTCCGAGGTGCAACACGTTTCTCGTATTCCGAAATTGAAGTTAGTACCCTGATCTTTATTTTCGATCGATATAAAAACACAGGCCACAGTCATGGCACCAGCGCCATTCAATGGTGATGAGTCGTGCCTCGAACGGTTGGAGAAAATTGACACTCTCAACCGGTTTTAAACCCGAGTAGATCATATTCAGCTCATTACGTAAAATATTTTATTGAAATCGTGCGTACAATCAGATTTTTTTCATTATATCTTAAGCCAGCACTGGACTAAACAAACGAATTTGAACGCAGGGTCTTGCCTGTACCGGGTTAAAATCTCCATTTTGCCGACATTTCAACACACTCGTTACGCTTCTGAGCAAAATTGCTGCTCAGGTGATATCTCCAACCACGGTTTAAATTGCTTCCTTTTAATTTCATTAAAACAGCCGCCGACAATAACCCAGTCTTTGTAACCTAGGGAATAAACTACGAATTTTACTCGTTGGAAATTGATGGCATGCTCTTCTACGATGCCGTGCTCTCCAATGGCTGATTATTAAGTCTCGTCTAGGGAAATGCAGTGTCGGTGCTCATTTACTCTGATCTCCAATGTTCTATTTGTTTCACCGACGTACGATTGGCTGCGCTGCCAAAGTACCCTATGTATTCGTTGTGTCTTAAGTCATAAAGGATATTTGGCACTTCCTATGATTTACCTAGTCTTAGCAGGTGGCATGCGGATGGAGACGATGTTGAGCCAGGTAAAACCTAGAATGCTGAAACGTTGGAAACATGGATATTATCTCCCGGTACCCCCGAAAGCGTTTGGACCAATGAAGTCACCGGGAGAGCCTGAAACATTACATTATATGCAAGTGAAAATTACAGCCAGTGGCAAAGCATTAGTTTATTCTGAGAGACAAAAGTGAGAACGCGATAAATGATTCCATAATAAGCTATTATATTTGAACAAATTTATATAATCTTATTATTCTTCTATTCTATGTTTCCGAGCAAGAATAGGGGAAAGAATAAGTGTACCTACTGAAAATTCCTGACCGGATAGGAGCCGTAGTCGAGACGGATAATGATTTGAAGACGACTGATAAATATAGAAGGGCCAATGGTCAGATATGGTAGGATGAAAAGCAATAAAAATATGGCTAAGATTTTAGGATGCACAAAAATAGAGGACAGGACGACCAGAAAGAACTTATTGAAGCAAACATGCCAAAAAAATCACCAAATCCCATCACTCTCCCTCTTTAACTCCACGGGGCTGAAATTTTCACGATCCTTGGCATATTATGGCCACATGTCCCCTGTGCAAGGGGCGTGTTAATCTTAATAAATGAAAGCACCGCTCTCGTGGACGTATAACTCCCATGAAACTCTCTCTCTAGAATTATCAGGAATCACAACTTTCATACATATTAGCAAAAAATATAACTGTACTTATGTGGAATGACTACCTTGCCTTAGACATCTTCACTGTTGGCATAATAATTAGAAAATTATCTAAGATGTAACTAAAGCTTTTCTAACCTTGAACTATTTAGTGTCTTCGGAATAATTCTCTGAAAGTTTTCTGAATGAGAAATAAGATTTGAGCAAAAATTACGAGAAGTAAATTTACATTTTTTTCGTGACTCTGTTAACGAGGAATATCGGCATCCAATATAAAGCGGATGAATAATAAAATAAAATTTTAAGTGAACAATTGCTAATTTTAAGTATGATACCGCAGTTCTTCACTACAGTCACAAATAAATGATAGGGATAAAGACAAATGATTGGTAAAAATCTTTTCTGGCCTGAGGTACGGTGGAAACTAGGCAGAGGTAAAGGATATTGACTGCAACAAGCCGGGACTCGAAAAGTTTCTCGTTAGAATCGCTCCCCACCGATGTAACCAAGAAAAATGAGAGGACGTTGCAGCATGATCTGCGATCTATTCCATCCAGACTGACCCAAACTAAGAGTTGGAGTAATGAATTGATTTATATAAAAATACTAATTCAAATTTTAAAAAAGACAATAATAATGAGCGTAGTGATGGAGGCCAAGTTTTTTAACAGAAGACTATTAGAAATATTCTCAAATCATTTTAAAAAGCAAAATTTATGTTAATATATTTCATTTCAATAAGCTTTAAAATATTGCCTTGAGTTGAATTTGTAATAGAAAAATCTGAATACTATGGCTTCTAAATACAGCGACCATCCACTAAGGCTCTTTGCGGCAAAAGTTATATTATTCCCCAAGGCGAATGCATTTGTGAACTTTAATTATCACCCTATGAGAAGTAGCCAAGATTAGATATAATTAATTTCACTGAAGTTTCCGAAAAAAATACCGAATACCGATTTTTATCACCCAGATATTGAATTTTCCCCCAAAAGGGATAATATCTCTCCCAGGAACCTTTTCCACTTTTAATTAGGTCTCGGTTCCAAATTCACCCGCACCGTAAGTTTCCCTGGGTTAAAAATGCCTATAAGCTCACTGCCAAATCCATAATTGCTTTCCATCTAGACCTGAAGGTTGAATTTTTCGATTCCATTCTCTAGAAGGAGCACTTTAGAAGCCTACGAAGGAATCTATCTTTCACGTAGCGACTAAAGCATATTCACCCCATAAATTAATCATTTCAAAAAATAGGTTAAATCTCCATTTGGTAATGACCTCACTTTGAGGGGGCTTCTCAAGATATCGACCGACCATGACTTTTCGAACTTCGACGAATATAAACGGTACGAACTCTGACATTCCACCGACTGATTTTGAAAAAAAAATAAAATAAAACTTTTCTTTGTTTGCTGCTTTGTTTCTGTATCATTATTATATAATTTTAATTTAATTCTAATGTGACGCCAGTTCATCGAGAAGAAATTTTGTTATTCAAATATATGTACAGTGTTATGATTATTTTGCGAAAGTTATTCCACCAGCAGGCAAAAGCCTCTGTGGTCAACTAAAGCTCCAATCTTCCTGCGGTATTTTCTCCGTTGCAATAAAAAATGTGGGATTATAAAATATTATTATTGCTATAAGTATTAATTCAATTTAAAAGCTCGCTAATGATTTTAGGATGCCAAGGTTGATTCAAACTAACTTTTGCATATCGATCGAATGAAGCTTTAAATTAAACCAATGTGAACGCGACCCCGTTCGAATGCAATTGGCCAATTTATTTTGCTGCATTCACCATTTAATTTGAGAACGCCTAATGATAATGATGAATTTCAGTCGACGGTAAGTATCAAGGGTTTGAAGATGCATCCAGAGGACTTCCTGACTGTAAATCGAGGAAGACAATGAGAAGGGGATACTTGAATATTATGTTCATTTGACCTGGCTTCGATGAACGAATCGAAGCTTCAGAAATATAATACGAGCATTGGGATTGATTTCGTGTTGTGGCTAGAGTGCCGACTTCTTACCCTGCGGTTTTGGGTTCAAATCCCAGTGATGACAGAGACTGCCCAATCCCTAATTCAGCATTGTGGAGGGCACTTCAGGTATAGCACCCAGTCCGTTAGATAGCATGTTAGGCCGTGATCCCCTAGGCTTAGTTTCTTTGAGAGTAGGCTGATTCCGACGCTGCGTTTCTCTCCACCCTTTTCTTCCTACCCTTCCCTCATGGCGCAAATAACCTCAGTCGCCGTTCGCTCTACAAAATACCATATCACATCATACAAATATAGGAGGTGTACTATAAACTATCCATGCACTGGTCGAATAAAGCTCGCGAGCTGGACGTCCAAGTTTAATGACCACACGCCCCCGTGAGTACGCCATTCAGATCAAACACTTTTGGAACATGATGTAAAAATTTTTTCTCTCCGAGATGAAAATCTTCGCAGTTGAAAGAACAACCTCAAAATGAAGGCGTGGATAATTAAACGAATATAGTAGATTTAAATTAACACTTCTGCATGCTCTGTGAGGCGATCGTAGCGACACTGCATTAAACTAACGTATTACTATTACATTTGAAGCATTATTTGCTAAAGAAAAATCATTCAGATTAGTTAGATGGTGTTCAATTTACTTTGACCATTAGTTGCACCAACTTTAAATTGAATACTCCACATAATTATGTGTCGCAAAGTAGGCGCGCAAAGGCTCTTGGGAATGCAACCTCGGCGAGCGGATGAGCCTGGATGCAGAGTCCGTGTGCTGCTGCTACGCACGTGACATCACGGGTCTCGCTGTGCCCTCGCATCGAGGTCAGTTCCGCTCAAATTACCTGCCTCTCCACCCGCTGAATGATTTTTCAGACGCACA
The DNA here is from genome assembly GCF_921293095.1 of Ischnura elegans. Taxonomy (NCBI): domain Eukaryota; kingdom Metazoa; phylum Arthropoda; class Insecta; order Odonata; family Coenagrionidae; genus Ischnura; species Ischnura elegans. Next base: position 110,442,271 of record NC_060253.1, read on the forward strand.
GAGCAACAAATGAGGAGCACCTCCCGCGTTCAGCAGGAAATAATTAATCCCGGCGCATTAGAGAGATAATACGCCCCACAATTCAATTTTCCACCTCGTGTCCCACGTTCTATAGCGCGTAAAAGGGATTTTGCCTTCGCATAGATTTTCTTCGGAGGCATGGGAATGTAAAAAATAGAAAAGCAATAGAGATTAGGTGAACATAAAACATGCAGGCAAAAGACGAGTATTAGCAAAGGCATACAGTCACGACACGTGAGATGCTTTTTGTCCAGTAAATGGTTAGCAGCGCGCTAAGCTGCAAAGCGAGTATACTAATACAATTTAAATTATGAGAAAATTGATTAATGATATGCAACAGGAATCAGCACTTGATTAGAAAATGCAAAAAAATGCAATATATTTAAGCAAATATTTTAGGTAGATTCTTCACATTCATCTGAAATATGAAGACGCACATATCTATCTTCCTGCTGCTGCTGAAAACTGGTTGAAACATTAGAGAATCTTCCAAATTAAAAGTTTATTGGATAGTGAAAAATATATTTACCCAAAAACCATAGCCAGAAAAATTTTCACTTAGGAAAGCTCCCGAATTTTTTACTTGAAATACCCAAATTAACATACGTTAGTAATTCTGTAATGCAGTGGACTTGCAGTGCACAGATAGTATTTCGACTGCAAGTCAGCACAAAGAGAAATAAATAGGATGGCGCAACCGTAGAGGTGATGCATTGTAGAAACTGTTGAGGCGGTGATATTACCACGCCACAGATTAAGGACAGAAAGAGAAGACAGATGGCGATAAAAGTTAAAATCACGGATTTAATGCGCATTTTGATATGTTCTAAATAATTCAATTGCATCCCCCAGGCCGCAAACAAGTTTTTAAGATGTCTGTGGTTGTGCTGTATTGTGTCGGGTTTCAAGAATGTTTCGACTGTCGGTGATATTGGCTGCGAAACGGAAAAATTGACAAAAATAAGAGATAGAGAAACAGAAGTGCTCTCTATTCTCTCCTAGTATATCTCTTATTCGTGCGAAGCTAAGTGCGCTGCAATGAAATATCAAAACAATTCCGCCATGGAAGATAATTACAACTTTTTCAGCTTCCCAAAAGGTGCAGTGAGGATTTTTTTCTTAAATCCTGACTAGTCTCACCCCAAATAAGTTCATCGGAAAGTTACACATTGCCTAGGAATCCATTTCTGCTGTGGAAATTGTATGAACGGACTCGCGACGCTGCGCGCGCACTCCGTCTGGTGTAACTGAGCAATTGATCAATTTTCTCTCCATTTCTGCAGCGTGCATTTCTTTGCAACTTTTGGTGCAATTTTTTTAGTATTTTTTGTGCAATGTTACATGATTTTCCTGCCTCTTCATTTGTGTTTTCGTGCAATATTTGGTGTTAGTTTTCGTCGTGAAGTAAAAGTTGTCATCCTACGTTATTCGACCACTTAGTAGTTTTCCTTTTTGAATTTTCGCCATTTTTATAAAAATTTGAATTACAATATCATAAGCTAATGCCAAAATTTCATGCAAATGTTCACCGTGCTTCAATTGTAACACGTTAGAAAACGAAATTAGCAAAGGGTAATCATCTATTATAATAACTATCACCAAATTTTGAATGCCTTATCTCAGTTTTCAATTTTTATGGAAAAAAATCAACAAATGATATTATTTACTTGGCTTTACCAAATTTTTCAATGCTTACGCCTAATTATTCCTTTTCAAAATATAATATATATTGATCTCGGGAAACAGAAGGTCCGTGGTTCGATTCCCCGTCGAGGTTACTCTTTCACTGTAAATTGGCAGAAATGCAGCATGTGATCATCTTAAATTAACGTGAACTTTAAATTCTCGGAGCCGGCTTCGCCGTTTAATTTTGTGGGTGTACGTACATGCTTTAGACGATTAATCACAAAAATTACTCATTTACCGTGCTAAAATACGAGAATTATCACGGAAAAAGTCAAATATCCTATGATATAATCGATAACATTTGTTTCAACTTAAAAAATGTAATTGACTGGAATTTTTTTCATAAAACATCGAGTAATTCGCAGATAGCGTAGGCCACATCATAAGCTGATAACCCAAGAATTGGTGCCAGAGCGGAATTGAAACTTCGTTGATCATTCACCAAGATCATATATCCGAATGGGACAGCGAAGTGGGGGGTCACGCATTAAGGCTAGCAGCAGGGGTTAAATATGTCCTCGTCGCTGATTTGGGCATGCAATCGGCCGCCGCGAGGAAGCACCACCACCCCTGAGACTTCAGCGAAAGCGAAGCACTACCAATCGAGGGCGACAGAAAATCCCGGTTTTCGGAATTTTCTTCCGGATTATTTCCACTCTCACCGCCTGTGAGACAAACTTCAGCTTTCCAGCTCTTCTGGAAGTGGTCGGGAATTTATAAACGTGAATGAGTAAGGTTGTCACACATACCGTCATATATGTTAGTGGGGATAGATACAATTAACTTACTCTTATGATTCAGGAGCAAGTAATGGATATTCGTTGTTGTAGTAATGGTTATTCTTGCACAAGGCGCGGATGTATATGTGGAAAATGGATTACTTGCCAGTAAATGCAGGTGTTATCTTACTTGAAAACTGCTAGCCTAAATTATGACTGGATTGATAGCTTAGTACGATTAAATAAGCCCCCAATTACACCTTACTGAGCTGTTCCCTGTTAAGAATTACCACCAAGGAACCACCTTATTCTAGTCAAGGCAATAATGCCGGGTGTTTACTGGCAATGGCGTTTGAGTCATTACTAATTTGGAGCGCTTTTAACTTAACTTCATCATGGCCGCCAGGCGACATTCTCATTGCAAAATTATGATGGTGCATCCTAATACTATCCTCTCTGTATTTCCCTGCTGTTTCCACGTATGATCACATCACGTTCATTATTTATGGGCTCAAAATTCAACTACTGCATCAATTTTCCGCGCTAACACCGTGCTAGCGAAGTTTGGCAGAGTTTGCAAATCGAATGATTCGCCACCCGAATGAAAAATCAAAAAATAAACGGGAACGAATAGTACCGTTGATTCAAAGCCAAAACGGATAATCATTAATGATACTTGACCCCCTCCCCACGCTTCCTCTTCTAACAGCGGGGTCCTATCGGGCGCAAAACGCTTTAATTCAGTTTTTGAGATATTCGCAATGCACCACACATTATATCAAAGCACGGATGTTTCCGTAATCCATGGGCTTATTTCGTATCCAATGTACTCAACCAATCAAATTACTATCGCTGATCGGGCTAAAATGTTGAGCTAATAATACCAGAACAAACGAGATAATGTTTGCATAAAATAATGGTCGAGAGCAGATATATTTTATGCATTTTCTGCTGATATTTTTGCAGTATAAAATCAGTTTCTCCGGCACATAGGTCGCAAAATTTACAATTAATGATTTAGAATGAACACTCCCCCGTAACAAGGTAGCTCAATGCAAATAGTTTTGGCAAATGTTGTTAAAGAACCGTTTCTCTGCTAGAGATAAAAAGCTCCGAAGTTTAACATCAAACTTAAGATGAACAGAATCTGGCCAACTGAACGATAATAACACTCCTAACAGTTTTACTTACATAACACTCGAGTAGAAGTAGTATTGATATATAGGGTGCGTCGACGGCTGGGTGATTTCGCATATAACACTCGAACTAACAGTTTTAGAAAATAAAGCGATGAGAGCGAAGTGCAGGACAACGTCAAACCAATCTTGAAAATTCCGATTTTGAAGATAGTGAAGTCATATACTATGATCATGATCGTGATGCCTACGCAATACTTCTTCAATAACGTCATAAATATCCTAATTTAAGTAGGTACTCTTCAGCGCATAGCAATACGAATGTCGGTGGTGTAGACCTTACAAGTATGAAACCTACAAAACACAACGACGAAAATCAATTTGCAAATTCAAACGACAGTTTGTGTAGCATAATAAGCAGAATGTTAATTTTATTTGTTCGCCAATTCCCCAAGACACATATTAAATTCTTTATGTGGGACAATTTGCCAAAATTAGGGACGTAAACCAATTAAAAGAGCCTTTCGTTCCTGGTCTAATGGTGCGGAACAAAAGGTCCTGACTTGTCAACCTCGTGTGTCATCGGTTGAATTGTCACCCTGAGCTGCGTGGAAGTCGGTCAAGTAGCGGATAATCACCAACTCGCGACTGTTCCGCAGGTCACACTCCCATTTCAGCTCACAATTAGCCTCACCGTCAACGCTTCAACTGTGATTCTTTTGTGAAGAAACTAGAATCGTTGGAACCATATTTTTTTTCTACACCCGCTGTGTTAAAACTTGTGCGCCTTATTGTCGCCTCTGCAGCGATCCTCCGCAAGATGGCAGCGCGGACAGTCAACCTTGGAAAGCATGTAGAGAGAATTCAACGCCAAAAATCGTATTTTTCATGCTAATTTTCCATTCTAACGGGCATAACGAATATCACATAAGTATTTATGTTTGTTCTTGCTACTGTAGCAAATTAAACTACGACTTTTAGTTATACTACGCCTTTCATTACTGAGGAGGACATTGGGAACATTTAAATGGACTTTTTAGAAGCTCTCACCCTTTAGAATCGAATTGTTAACTAAATATTAAAATTATCTAGTACTACTAGATACCATTGATTAATAATCATGCAATTGATGAACACGGGTGAGCAGAAAGATTTACACAGATGCTAAACGCATTACGATGTCAGCAGCTGGAGACTCGGAGGCTGCACGCTGGGCTAAGATTGCTTGAGCAATTGAGAATTGATATGTTTCAGAGCGATAATGATATCATTCTATAAGAAACTCACTATATATCTAGGTCAGACAGAAAGGATAAATTGAAGGGGTGAGAAGACAAGGGGTGAAAGCGATTTTTTCTCTGAACAGAGTTAGATATAGAAACTGATAAAAGATTGATGACCAAGGGACACGGGTGAGTTTGTGTTCTGTCCTGACATCGAGCTGTAAATCAAATGCATTACTAAATAATATTACGCTGATCTTTTTGTTTTCTCAACCTAATTTCCGTACCTAAGTGTGTTTATAAAATATCACTTGCATAGGCGGATCCAGGGGGGGGGCACGGGGGCACGTGCCCCCCCCAGACCCTCAAAAATATGCAAGATTTTTAATTCGGTCCCATTATCATTGCGTTCGTTTTGTATCAGGAGGTATCCTTGTGCCCCACCCAGAACAAAATCCTGGATACGGCCTTGCTTGTGCCCCTCCCAGAAAAAAATCCTGGATCCGCCCCTGATCACTTGTACCCGTGGCCTTCTCACCCACTCAATAAAAAGAGAAATTTTGCCGAGAGGATAGGTGTGAGAGTTATTTTTGCCCCCGAAAAATGAAGGACTTTAATAAATGCAGGGCAGAACTTCGGACGGGAATTTCCTTTCCTCCTTTTTTTGTTAACGGATCGTTCCTTAAGAGCCCCTGCCACACACCCATTGAGGCATTCTGCTGCGATGTTGCATGTAGATGTAAAAGGGAGGAAGAAAGAAGGAGTGGGACATTTGAAAGTGGAATAGAGCGACGCCTATGAATAGAAATGAGACATTCTCGACATAAAACAAACGAGCAACGCGGCAACGTACCAATTGTGCCATATCCGCTCTCCCCGGGTCTGTTGCAGTACGGCGTGTGCGAGTGCTAGTAAACAATTCTCTTCTCTGCGTTCCTCCGTGTGTGTAAATCGCATGCATTTCCTCCGGCTACACCTATTGCGAGCAAGATGGAGACTTCAACCGAAACGAATTCAGCAGTAGTGGTCGAAAAATAACTTTTATACCCGTTACTCAATCGCATCAGGACAAACGGAAACTTGATTTGATAAATATTCGTTACTTCCAGTGGCGGTAAGTAATCGGGTAAAAGTAATCGGATCACTTCTAACGATTAATTTTGCAGTACTTTATACTTGTAACAATTACTTATTTCGAAACGTCATTTTTATATGTAATTTACTTTAGCTATAATCGTTGCTTGCGCGTAATCGACAATTACTATGTTGATTTAGCTGTTTTGCTCAAGCCTGTAGATAACTTTGAATCCCTAATTACCATAATTTGCTTGTTTATGTTTGGCCACTCTTATGCTGTAGCCTGCTTATGATATGTACATAATATGACAACCCTTTGTGTTGCTACATCAGTTATAACAATTGAAACAATTATATTTATAGCATATGAAATTGCAATTATCAATTTCTATGACTCAATTTTTTCACACTTTACTGCGATATTCAAAAGTAGCCATGTGGTTTCTAGAGAGGGCAATCTTGCAAGAAGTGATTTTGATACTAACTGAAATTTTACTTACCACTTTTAAAAATCAGTAATTTTTACTCGTATTTGAATGTTTTTTGCGAGAAGTAACTGTAGTTGAGCCCTGTTACTTTTTCTAAGTACTTTTACCAAAACTGCTAAGTTCTACGCTTCCTTTACTAGCTCTGAGATCGGAGATAGTTTGCTGGAAACTAACCGATGTTAGTTATGGTGTGTATATAGCTATGCATGTAAACGACGTCAGTTAAGATGTGAGACATACGAGTGACCCGATAGGTGAGGTAATCAACAGAATGCTACGATCTTAAATTACAAGATGATACGGAAATTATGAATCAGACTTAATTTAAAAAAGCAATGGATCTAATCTACTAAAAAATTATTTCTAAGAAACAATCTGCTGATATTTTAGCAATATTTCAACGAATAAATATTCTGACATGTAGATAAAATAAAAAATATTTATTTAATTATCTAAAGGCATATTGTTCTCTTGAGAAAATTGATTACTGATATTGACATGATTACTGAAAGATAATTTGCATAGCAAAATTTAAGCCAGTAAACCTCACCAACGAGGCAGCACACCCACGAATACTCATCATGGATGCATTTTATATTTGCCGCCTATTTTTTTATGAGACTAAAGAGTAACTTTTAATGAAGTAAGATCTCATGCTTTCCCGGCGAATATAGTCAAAAGGCTATTGGAGTTTCTAGCCGGGTTACCTCTTTCCTTTAGGCCGACGTTTCAGAACCCGAGTCACGTTCCATCAACAGCCCTGACTGGAGTGATGAAGAATGTAAAATCTAAGAAATACGTAGGTGTTCGCCGATGGAAGAAGTGAGGGGTGAGCTGAGTCAAACCTAGATAACGAAGGATGAGTGTTAATGATGAACTTATTTTGGCATCAATCAGAGAATTATTTTGCTAATTAATCAGATATTAGCTCTTAGAAGTGTCAACTTTAACCCATATCAGGTTACGCTGATGCAATTCTCTCTTGATTCCTTGTTATCATTTCGTGACATTTAAGTCTAACCATGACACGTGATCCAGCGGTCCCTGACCTTTGTCCAGAAGAATGCATTGTCAAGGAATTTTGCTGCCTCAAGAATACTCCCGCTAACCCTTTGTATCTTATCCTGACCTTTCCTCGCGCTTTGTGAATATTCTATTCCATGACCCCCTGAGGACATCTCTCAGAGAAACCAACTTTTGCAAGCACTCCAACTCATCCACCTTTCGGACTACAACAGTGAGTTTTTGAATCCGGTTCCTAGAGGTTCGTATATGGACATATTTAGTAATGAGAAAAAAGGCTAGGAATTATGTCCTAGCGGGCCTAGAACTTAATTCTTACGGTATTGCAACGAACATTATCATATAGGTTTCTCCAGTCGGCATCCAAATTAGAGGTGGGTTAAATTGCTACTTTTGATGAACCGTTCATTTTTATCTTCTTCAGTAAAAAGAGCAATTCTAAATATCAGTTCACGACAAACAGTCTGGACATATTGTGCACATAACATATTTTCCATTGTATTTCCTCTCCCGTTTAGCTCCCGTTTAGTAAATGAACGATGTCGGTTGCTCATATCCCTATGTTTTAATATTACAACTGTTAAACTATTCTTCCTCCCAGAGGTTTTTCCGTATTCAGTACAAGGTATTTGCATGTTCAGTTCAAATTACTCTCAATAGGGTATTCGATTCAATTCCGTGGTTTTCTTGTGTTCCACGATGTTATTTTTTACGATTCGACAAAAAATTAATGGTACAAATAAAATTGTTATCCACCACTTCCTGATCCGTAAAATAATATCCTTTAAAACGCGATGAGATGATTGGCCGATACGTTTAAAATTAGTCTAAAGGTATGTATGATTTTACAATTTCCCGGCGAACATAATATTTAAACTTTGCTCTAAATATATAGTACATCTTGCCAGCGCGGAAACCCGAGAATTAAGTTAGTAAGAATTAAGAATAAAAAAGTTTAAACAGTCAAAAGGTCTTTAAAATGCTTTCATACGGAAAAAGCACTAGTTGTAGTTTAGCAGTTACTGAGGTCATACGAGACCAATATTTTATTGAAACCTACTTTTGGCCTAAATTTAATCTCTCCAAGAAGTAAAACAACCTTTTTATAGAATTGATTTTTTAGAACCATGATGGAAAAATTTCGTTACTTATAAATGAGTTAATTCTTGAGAAAAATTTATGTCGCGCAAGAAAGATAAACTGGCTCATCTTGACAACAAATTTACTTTGCTAGCCCTCCAAACTCCTTGTCAGGAAGTTGGTTCGCGGGTGCTATCGAAGTGTGCGGGTTGCCCATTCCAACATTTGGTTATCAATTTGCACACGTACAACGGAAAGCATTACATTTCATTAAATAAACTATAGATATGTATCGTTAACAATATTATTGATTATTATTTGCATGATGTTTAAATTTGAAGGTATCGCTCATTATCGACAGACATAATGAAATGTAAATGAATCGAAAAGGAGTGTCAAGGGATAGATGTGTACCTGGTCTAATGGCCTCCTCAGCAGATATATCGCGGGTAGTAGCGAGAAGGGAAAAACTCTTGGGGAGGATGAAGTCCCCAAACCCCCTGCTGTTCTTGCCGGAGGTCATAAAAAATCCGTCTCCTCTCAAAGTTGAAAACGGACTACATATGTGCACGACACCTCACAAGTCACATTGCCTCACCAATCTCCTCCTTCATCACGAAAAAAAATCAGCCACATTTTCTTTCAGCTCTGAATGAAAATGCACTCATTTATAGAGGGATGAAATAAAATATCTGGGAGTAACGGTGATTTCAAACCTACCGTGGGAATCACGCATGAAAAATACTTGTGGCAAAGCGCTGTAAAAGCTAGGATTCGTCAAGCGTGTTGCGGGAAGGTTTTTTTGAAGTAAAAGTAAAGAGAGGTGCTATTTCGCATCCTTTAGACCACACCTTGAAATCGCAGCGAGCATTTGGCATGTATCACAGAAAGACTTAATCCGTGAAATTGATAAAATACGAAGGAAAGCTGCGCGATTCCTCAAAACTACTGCGGGCGTACAGACGGCGCTACACTTACATTAAAAAAATTAGACTTGGAGCCGATAGAGACTCGGAGGGTGAGCGCTAGGCAAAGGTTGTTTAAGCAATTAAGAATAGATATCTTTCACAGCGAAAAAGAGAATAATATCCCAGAACCTCACTATATTTCGAGGTCTGATATAAGTGATAAATTAAGAGCGATATATTGCGAAAAAATAGGTATAGGAACAACTCGAACCCTTTCCTCTGATAATTAAGGACTTTTATAAATGCTTCGGCGGAACTTTGCTGGAACATTTTCTTTTTATTAGCTGATGGCTGGTGTCCTTTAACACCTCCTGCCACGTGCTATTTGAGGCAGATAGCGGGATATCTTGTAGATGCCCTGTCTTATTCATATTTGGAAAGATGTTTCGAGACAGAGAGAGGTATAAGTAATTTTTTATGCTGTCTACCGAATTAATTAGGTAGGTTTACTCGGAGTATTTAAGAAGTATTCTTGCAGCACCTATAGTAGTATTATATAGTAGAATGTAGTGTTCGTTGACTGACCACTTCAATTCACATTAAGACCAACTCCCCTCATTTCATCTATTCTCTTCCTTCCTCTCCCTCGTTTATCTAACATTCTACCCTACAACACCGTTTTCAACATCCCCTCCCCGCTAGGTACTCGCTCCATCCAAACCTTCTATCTCCTCCTTATGCCATCTAAAAGTTACCTCTACTCACCCACCATTTCCATCACTTCGTCGTTCCTCCTCTCAATCAATTTCACTTTTTCCATTCTTCCTTATGCCCACATTAAAATGCCTGCAGTCTTCCCTCGTCCTCCTTCCTCGGTGTCCACGTTTCCGCACTGTAAAGCGCTACAATCCAGGTCAGACTCTTCACTAGCCTTTCCTTTAAACTCTTGCATAACGATCCTCTCATAAGATCCTACCTGTTCATGAACACCTCCTTCGCTAACGGAATTCTCTTCCTGGTGTCTTTATTGCTGCTCAAGTTTTCGTCCTCCTACCTAGGCTAAATGAGCTGGAACTGTTATGCATTTGGGTTGCAAACGAATTGCTTCATCTTTTTAAAAGTTTTGATTAGCTGATTACATGACCCCCTCTGTTAAAAATATACGCGCTTTAGTGTATAAAACTTCCGTGGTTGCAGCGACACAAATTGTGGCGACACTCCATCTGTTGGGAAACTTTTTTGATGCGTAGTAGATGCAAACGCACGGTGGGTGGATAAGTGTCCTTCTCCGAGACGAATGTAAGGAGATGAGAAAGGAAGGTTTATTTTTCCTCCGCCTCTGAATAAAACGAGTGCAGTTCTTACCTCTCTTTGCGCAGACATAAATTATTCAGCGCAGTCGTCGCAATACAATCCTCGCCCTCGACTTCACTCATCAAAAATTGTGTGTTCTTCCCATTCTTTCCGACTCCATTCCCTCGCAATGTGCATACGACACACGCCCGCACCTCGTGATATCCCACGGCAACTAAAAGAAAGAAAAAAACCCTTTCTCTGGGATAGTACTTCATTCTTACTCCTCGAATGTACGATTTTTACGACCACACGTCGCCACGAATATACGAGGGCAGGTTTAAAGTGTAAACTCCTTCTAGAGACACAAAAATTCTACACTGGTGGGTTAAACGTATTCTGCGCGTCACGCTGAACTGCATATGCCCATAATGAGTGCGCATGCATGAGTAATGCAATAGCAGAGCGAAGGCCACGCAGAGCTAATGCCGTATGAGTAACTATCAACGTGTAAAAACATCGATATCCAGTATCGAGCCAAAAATATTGGTTTTCCTTATATCGATACCGAGTTCCATGTCCATGTCTGGTAAAACATTTCGATTTCTCTTTCCCATATCCTAACTTCTTTGTCCGTACTCCTGGGATGTGCGGCTCCACTAATAACACCGATATACAAAATTCTCAGCGGCCGTTTTTCTAGGCCATGGGGTGAACCCGGCCATGATAGGAAACTTCATTTATTTGCAGATGCCTTTGCTTTATTTTGCAAGGCGTCTACGAAACGGTATTAGCGTCATTAATCATCCAAACTGCATTCACCAAGTCTCCTGCAAATCTCCGTTTGGCTTTGTAACACCGCTATCTCACTCCGCAAGAGAATTGATCACCCTTGATTAAATTAAACCTCGGCGGTGCATGAATACACACACATCAAACGCCTCATTCGCTCCGTTTTCTCTTCGCTGTAAGTTCCAAGCGCCACCGCGTGAAGACAAAACGAAAACATGAAACCATTGATATGAAATCATGAAAAATCGATTTTAATATTTGTCTCCGGAATTATATTAAGAAATTGATTTACTTTCAGCAAAATAAAAAAGCTTTTATCTTTCTCAATTGAAGGCCTTTAAAATGAGACGTCCTGCGTTTATTTCTTCATTAATGAATGGCATTTAATGCTTCGATCTGGACGCGCGCCGCTGCAGTGGGAGGCCAGCCTTCACTCAAAAATACTTTTCCTTCTCACATGAAATATTACTCCGACAACTTTGTTTCTTTATTTAAAAAAAAGACCGGTATGTCAACAAAATGCAAAAAAATGAGAAAAATCAAGAGTAGTAACATCGACAAAAATTTATCCGAAAAATTAAAATAGGTAAAAAGGTTAACGTTTGATGAATATTACTCGTGTCCTCAGCCAGGTCAATGCTTTTATATAAGCCGACGTTTCGAGAGACGACTTGTCTCCCATCCTCAAGGCCGTGTTACTTTATGGAAGTCCTATTCCACACCAAGAATTAACCTGGCTGAGAACCCGAGAAATATTAATCAGTAGTATTCAGCAGGAGAAAATAAAATCGTTTAGGTTAACGTTTGCTAATTTGTTCTTATTTCATATAATAAGTCCATCAATAATCTTTTTTTTTTCAATACGTTTAAAGCAATCCATTGAAAGTCTTTCTACCTTCCTTTTTACCAAAGATATGACAACTATTGTCAAGTCGCTATCGTAAAATTTCAGTTTTACAACATTTAAATATCTTCCTGCAAACCGCAGCATATGTAACAAAAAAAACTCCGAGGATTTCCGTTTCATAATCCAAAGGAGACGATTGACCAAACGTAGTCGACGCTGGTTTATGTAAGGGTCACTACTGCCAATTATTTGGTCGACTTAGCTCATATTGACCCATATTGCTATTCAGAAAACTGCTGCATGGTTGCACAGAAAGAGTACACGGCTTGAGCACTGATGGATCTAGATTAGAAGGCCTTCTTCCATGGCTTTTGTTTATTACGTTTCAGAGGAGCCTTCACACGCTCTGCGATTTAAACCGGAAGTTGGTATTGATGCATGAGGAAAGAGCTCACCAACCTGCATTTATGTTTATGAAATATTTTTGGTTAAACCAATAGTCTAAAGTTTGTCCTCCATTAAGGTAAATATTTCAGAAATTTACCTCTTTCGAAGAACGCAAAAGTGAAGGCTTACTCTGGCTAATATTTAATGTGTCTCAATGAATTCTTTTCCCATGGCAGCGCGATGCATGATGAGCGACTCGATGCATTTGTGCATCACTGAGGTGACGGTGTATGACAGAAGGTGACAAAAGACGGTGATGACGCGAAGAGCACGCACTCGTAACGTAGCTATCGATCTGGATGCACACGCTTAGCTGAGGGCGGGCGGCGCGAGTCAACTGTTCCGCCCGCGACACCACCGTCAGCAATCGACAATTCACGGGAACGTGCGAAGATAACGCCAGCAATGCAAACAAGGTCGGTCGGACGGAGGAAAAGTGGGAATCAGGGCGAGTTTGAAGCGCGCATTGGACGCCGGGATACTCCCGAAAGCAGATTTAAAGAAAAAAAATCCGCGATAAATTAATAATTAGAAACTTACGGAATATTAACTCCACAGCTTTTGGGCTTTTATAGAAAAAATAGCGTGGATTAGAGCCCAGCGTAGTTTTAGCGTGGATCTATCATTCTTCTGAGGAACTAATCGATAACTGCCGGACACAACTTACAATTCAATTGTGGCATTCAATTGAGTTGTTTGTTGGCTTCCTCGGTGCCTCATCCAGGGATTATTTTTCCATTTCTTATAAAATGTATGTGATTTTTCCATCCCAACACGTCTTCACCCAAAAAAAACTCGGTTGAAATCAACAAAAAAGGGTAAACAGCGAAACCCTAAACAAATGAATTCGACACTGCGCGTTTATAATATTTCACGCTAATTTTCCCGTAAATTCAAAATCGATTAAATCCAACGACAATTTTCGCTACAACTTCATATTGCTCCGCGATAATATTTACTATAATTGACGCCATTTGCGTTTAAATATTTGATCGCAAGCTAATTGCTTCGAAGCTATTTATTGCTATTTTTTTCAAAAATCAGACCTTAACTCATCCGTGAATGGAGTATTACTCCGCATTACTTCAGTTAAAGTAAACCAATATTCCTTTTACCAGACCTCATGTAATATATTTTTTCTTTAAAATTCATGCTATCAACATGATATTCTAATAGCATGAAGAATAAACACTTCTGCTAAAAAAGAAAATTCTACAAGGGGAAAAATACTTCAGTATGATATTCATATATGATATACGGCTGGTAATTGATAAGGTAATACATTACATACTTTGAAATTGCCAAATTGAAAACTCACACTTTAAGCAGGATTATATTTTTATCATTGATTTATAATTTGATGTTATTATTTTATGTATTGCCACACCAACGAAAACACCGCTGCTTGGCCTGTACACCGGGATCTTCAAAACATATCACAATTAAACGTATGCAAACATTCACGCTTCCAGCCAGATTCCTCCGCTGCTGTTATCGTCCAAGCCTCACCTATAAATAAGGATGCCCCAAATGTAAGTCCTAATACATTCCTGATTAGAACGCTCATACTTTCAGCATTAAAAAGCTGACTCACTGTCTGTGCTGCAAAAATAATATTTCGTAGCGATGGCCTCGCTCACATAAATTTTTTAAATTAAATTTCTTCAGAATTTCTACGAAGCGGATAAAATCACGAAGCGAACAGCCCAGATGGCCGACCACAATGGGTGACCCAAAGTGACAGTTTCAGACGCGATAGCCAGGATGCCAGGAGAATACAATAATATGTTGTAGCCTAGGCTGCAATTTAGGTCATTGTTTTGATTCTACATCCCGACCCAAGCCCTGCAAAGAGCCAACTCCCAAACTCGCCAGAGTCCTCTCTGCATTTAGCATATAATTAAATTTCACTGAGGCAATTTCTGAACGAAATGGATATCAAACTTCATTAATTGACCACATTCTCAAAAAATCAATTTAAACAATTAATTTAATAACTCAACCACTAACAAGAAAGGCCAATCAAAAAGATTTATCAAACTTCCATTCTACGAAAGGCCCGGACAAAATCTTCAACACAGCTAACGCAAAAACCACGTGGGCACGCCAACGACTACAAACTCAAGAAACTATTAGCCAACACGAAAGACAAAATACATCTACATGAAATGTCCGGTATATATCAGATTAACTGTAATACTTGTCAAGCTTCATATATAGGTCAAGTACCGTGCTACGTACTCATTAGATACAAAGAACACATTTCCTGCTACAAAAAAAACAAACCAGAAAAATCTAGCACAGCACAACACTTAAGAGACACAGGCCACCAAGTTACCTAAAAAAATTTAAAACTTTTGAAAGAAACATCTGATCACCATTTAGACGCCTTACGTTACGGCCATTGGAAACAATTTTCTGTTTCCCTATTGAGGCCGTAGAACTCGCATTACCAACTTCATCGACTGTATATTTTTACTCGAGTGTGGCTATGTTCGACTACTCATTCGTCTCGAGTCAACCGCCGAATATGAACGGATTCATCACCTCCTCGGGCGTTCCCTCACGAACTTACTTTGCTTGGATCTGCGTCGATCGCAGCCATACACGGGCGCAGGTTTCCGATTACTCCGCTAAATTTCGGGCTGCTCTTCACCCATTTTTCTGTCGAAAACGTGGAATGCGAAAAAAAAAACTCTCAAACAGTCGACCGATTGTGGCTGCCATTTTGCAGGGCTAATCCCGATCCGACATCTGACTACCGGGTAAAAAATATTAACTCACCCGTTAATAACCGAAAGGCACGAATAATTCCACGTCCAATTTGTACCCTTTATCTCGGGTGATAAATCGAGATGCTCAGATGAACACTGCATGTGTCGCATCCACGGAAATAACACCGGAATGGATAATTCGCCACCGCGCCATCATGCGCCATCCCATCGGATAATTCCTCGGCACTGATGTGAGCCATTGATGTTCGGTTGTGTCCTCCCCACCGATGAACGCCGGTTTTTTACCACGCATTCATCAAGTCAATCTCCTTTCTGTTTATTTGTCAAACCAATCAAAATCTCGCAGCTCAAATTTAACCCACTGCCCGCTTAGTAATCGACTTGAGATTTTTAATGTGGATGATTCCAGATTAAAATGCGTTATTGTCTTCTTAATAACATTGAACTCCGTGCAGATCTTTTCTCATTTCATTTGTAAATTACTTCCATTCGAAATACTGAGTGACAATTTATTTCATTAGGCGGGAAAGGAATGCTACCGTTATTTGTGCTTAATTTAATTTTTACTCAAGCTCCGTTTTTTTCAATTATTGTGTTTTTCGATCAAAAAAATTATCGATTTTTCTTCTATCCCAACAGTAGATATTAGCCGTAGCAACCAAGAGTTATCACGCATTTGAAATTCATTTACTACAAGTTTAAATGATATTTATTCCTGCATTTTGTTTTAAATTTCAGGCTAGCATTAAAGTTAATACGTTTAATTTTAAAGGGGAGGCGGATTAAAACACAAAGAACAAGTGGGAATGCATTCCATTCCAGAAACATTGGCAAACCAGAAAGAACACGGCCCTTTGAGCGCCTCAAAAGGCCGATATTCTCTCTTCAACTCATGGGCTACTCAGTGGATGCCGATTCATTTCACCACAGCAGGACCACACTCACTCGTGTGCTCACAGACGCGAGCGAATATTCCCCGTCTGCAAACACATCGAAAGGTAGGTTGGCAGAAATTCCATTTTCCTCGGTCCGAACGATCCAACGAAAAGTTTCGGCAACACTTCCTATAGCGTACTTCACAAAAGGAAGAGAGGCTAAATGTGTTATGAATGATAGGAACTCACATACAAAAGAAAGAGGTCTCAAACGGACAAATGGCCAATAATCACAGCGTAGAAAAGAAGTGTAAACTTTCCAAAAAGCTGTAGAAAAACTTTATATAATACAATATATGGTGACCAACGAAACAACTTCGGCAGCTGAATATAATAAACATAGTCGAATTCACTAGATTGAGCACGGACCTTTTGTTAAACATGATACATACACACATACAGTGGCGGATCTATGCGGGGGGGGGGGGCTGTAGGCTTGGACATCCAATTTATACTAGATAGAATGGCAATTTTTGTTCAGACCCGCAATACCTCTGGGTGTTTACCCCATACTTAGCTCCTCCTTGTCCCTATCCTGGACCCGCTACTGCACACACATATATATATATACTACTTCATTCATTCACACGGCGCCTTAAGCGCAAACATACATATAAATTCAGAGGTAAGGAAAGAAAGGGATAGGAACATGGAATAGAAAATGGACGAGGACAACGGTGCTGTGGTGGGTGGAAAAAAGCCAGAAATCAGAGGGTAAAAATGCGGCCTGACTGGGACACGAACCCAGAACCTCCTGGTTGCCGGCCAGGTGCTCTACCAGTTGCGCTACCAGGACGCTTAGATTTACCATAATTTCGGCGGGGGTTTATACACAGAAAACTCCCTTTGCTGTGGCCCACGAGAGTAACCAATAGATGGCACTGGGGCAGCTCACCACTCACCAAGAGAAGGAATGGACGAGGACACAAGGATGAAAGGAAAGGAACACACTCACACGATAGTAGGAAAGAGACAGGAACATGCGTTTCGGGGCACGCAGAGCCCAAGTGAAATAAGCCAATATGGCCGATACACTACTTCATTCATTCACACGGCGCCTTAAGCGCAAACATACATATAAATTCAGAGGTAAGGAAAGAAAGGGATAGGAACATGGAATAGAAAATGGACGAGGACAACGGTGCTGTGGTACCACAGCACCGTTGTCCTCGTCCATTTTCTATTCCATGTTCCTATCCCTTTCTTTCCTTACCTCTGAATTTATACATATATATATATATATATATATATATATAATTAAAATCCTACAACTGGAATACTGGTGCCCTCTATTTCTCCCTATCTCTCCTAAGCTGGTTCGTTCTTCTACCTCCCTGAGACCCTTCTTTCCCTTATATTTCTTGATCTGTCCCTCGTATTTGTCCCTTGGTCTTCCTCATGCGATATTTCCATTAGCTTATCCTTCCATCGTGCTCTCCAAGTAACTGCCGAGTCTCATTACGTAGTCAGTCCACCGTTTTCTTCTTCTGTGACGCACAATGATCCACAGTGTCCTTTCTTCTCTTATTCCCCTAGATACCTCCTCATTTCTCACCCTATACATTCCTTTTATTTTCAGCATCCCCCTCCAGCACTACATCTCGATGAACCCTCTATTCTTTTTTTAACCAATGGTCCAAGCGTCTAAGCCATCGTTGGCAACTGCCCTCGTGATTGTCTTCACGTGCTGTTTCCAGTCTCATGCTTCCCGAGCATAACAGCGGCCTCTTAGCCATGAACTCAGCCTTAGCTTTGGCTATTCGACGCTAGATGTCTGTCGTGCTTCTACCATCCCATTTAATGTTGCTCCCAAGGTAGGCGAATGACTCCACTTACTCCTGTCTCCCTCCTTGAAGGCAGATGTCGTTCACAGTTTTTCGCATCCACAAATTAATATCTTGGTTTTCTTCATATTTATTTTAATGTCACATTCCTGAAACACTTTTTCAATTTTGATTATCGAGTCCAGCCAGGAGAACAGCGAAGATCAAATACCATCGAAATAATTTATACGTGCCTCCTGTACGCTCGGGAGAATAACGAAATGTATTCGTATAAAACAACGTGTCCTGTCGCTAAACAACGAGCAGTCCAAACTACAACTATATGCAACTATATACAGCAACAAGATAGTCAGGATACATTCCTTTCGCTATGCATAGGCGCAATGAGAAAGTAATTTCGCAGTTAAGAAGTTTTGGGATGGTTTTTACCCGATAAATTTTAGCTTTCCCACCCCAAAGGATAAAAATTGAAGTACTTACAGTCGTTTTTTCAATTTTTTTCCATACTCTTTGATACTTACACTCAAATTATTAGTTGAAAATTTTTTGTTGAAACTGCTCGGATGAAGGAATAAAAAAGTTTAATATTATCTCGTCAAATTTTTGCACTCACCAACAAAATAATTAAACGGTTTTAATTCTTTTTTTCCGCATTCTGATACAGTCGGAAAAGTTGTTTGGAAAACACGTTAATTGAAATACATATAAATGGAAAAAATCCGCTTGCTGAAGGGACCATTTTGATTTTTCACAATCAAGAATGTCACATGTAAAAGTCCGATTAAAAAACTCCATAAAAATTATTTAGGAAATGTCGGAATCCGAGTGTTTGCTTTTTTGCCGAGCAGTCACCGCAGAATTTATCTGAACAAACATTTCTAGGGACAGCTTAGCTCTTTCACTAACGAGATATGCTAAAAAAGAGCAGTCTAACAGAAGCCACTTCAAAATATTGCGGGATAAAAATCGTGGCCTTTTCCTGTGTCAATGTAATTGATCGCGGCCGCAGCGTGTCAATGTCAATACGGTAAGAGGAAGGAACAAGCACATGATTAGCAAAGAGAGGATTTGATCCGTCAAACGTTGGGACACTTCAAGGAATTAAAAATGCTCGCCATTAGAACGCTGTTAACAAAATTGCATGATAGGGTAGGAAAGCAGTCGATAGGTGTGCAGAGCGACTGCTACTCACATGTGTTCGTAAGCGCCCTCGCATATGAAGCTTTGGCATGAATATCATTCAGCACTTATGTCGGCGAAGCGAGCAAAAGAATGGAGTAAAAAAATTGTCAATGTATCCACTTAATAATCTGCAAACTGCATATTTTATATTAGACTCACAGCATTGCACAATTTTGTATTTTATAAGATTTTATCTTTGAATATTTTTTCATAAATTTGCAAAAGAAGATGTGTGTTTGTCTGTCAACAATGCGTTTCCATGAGGCTGCAGGTCGTCAGGTCATACAACTTCTGCGTTTGGGCATCCTGCCGTGTAGGCAAACCTCTTGAAACGGTAACAGGGAAAACATAATAAATCCTATGTGACCATTAATTCCAAGTTTCCACTTCCCTGGGTTCCCTCCCCCCCCCCCCAGAAACGTCGGATGGCCTGCTGGTTTTTTCATAAATTGAAATATGCGTTCGTTTTTCGTCGCACAGCAACCGTTTACGGTCGCGTAAGAATTTTTTTCCGGCACAGTTACGTTTCTCTACAACAGTCAAACAAACTCCGATTCAAACTTTGTAACCTAATGCTGTACCACAATATCTGAAATATTATCAGGCATCAAGCACTCCATCTCGCAGACTAATTAATAATCATCACTCGTCAGCAATCCTACGATTGGCTTTATGCAGCTCTCCATTCAATTCTCCTATCAGCTAATCTTTTCACACCTGCGTATTTCTTCTCTTTCATATCCTTCTTTACTTGTTCCATATATTTTGCTCGAGGCCTTCATTTACCGTTCTTGCCTTCCACTCGTCCCTCGACCATTGTCTTCATCGGGCCATCACGTTTCAAGGTGTGGCCTATAAGATTGTTACGTCTTCTCATTAAGTTTTTCATGAGGCTTCTCTTCTCTCCTACTCTTCTTAGGACTTCCCCATTACTAACTCGGTCGCTCTATGTGATCTTTATCATCCTTCTGCTGCACCAGATTTCGAAGGCCACTACCCGCCGTCCCAAAAATAATACGTTTGGAGTGAATTTCGCCGTGATGCTTATTTGTGAAAATTTCCACGGTCAGTTTGTGGTCGCTCATATTAATAGTGGCTTTCTATGAGTGGAATTTAAATACTTGTCAAACCTTATACGTTAATTGGATTTCGATTAATCGATAGTGAAAGTGATAATATTTTATTTTAGTTTGATTTAATGAGGCACTTCTTCTACATGCACGCCGAAGTCCGTATCGTCGTTTGGTAAACAGGTATCAATTCAATAGACTCCTTGACATTCAATGTAATTCTGAAATCTGCCCTTTTTCAAGTGTATTCAGTCCTACTTTGATCAAGAAATGCAAACAAGTGTGTTTTGATTGAAGTCACATACGTGCACGCCAAAGAGTTTTTCCCAGTTAATTTTTTCCCACAGAATATACCAATTGGATATTGCGTAGAGCAGCATCTCTGCTTTGGTGAGTCCCACCTTTTGAACCTCACCATATTCTCATGCACTACGCATAATGCACAATGTGATTAAAATCAAAATTCAAATAATTACAGAAATATAAGGGTTAATTCACGGGTTTTAGTAGTGTACTAGTTGTGCTGGTCATGAAATGTCCTCATCGGTTTAAACAGAAACTTTAGGTACGTTTTCATCGATTCTATCTAAATATGTGGATTACAAAATACAAAGTCAGTTGCCAGAAATTTTTGTCTCGATACTTCCAGAAACGTATACAAGCTGAATTGTAGAAAACCCAATTTTTATTATTTCTCTAGATGTAGCTAGCAAATTAAATGCTTGAAGACGAAGTATCGCAAAGGAGTTATTCAGTATCAATTAAGAATTATCTTAGCACTATCAAGCAGTTAGCAATACCCTAAAATGAAATTTTTAAGATTAGTACACTCACTGATATGAGATATTGAAATCATCCCCACATCGGAAACACAGTGCATCTCAAAGGCGTACTTTCTAACAAGCATCTCCGAGCATTTATAGATTAAACTTAAATGCCGTTTAATGAAAAAATAATAAACAAACTTAATACACTGATAAAAAACCTAAACAACGTTTAATTTTTTCCATAGGCTGAATTATTTTCAAATTATTAGAAGATAAACATCAACTCTCAGCATTGTACGCAAAAAGATAAACAACTCTGGTTCAAATTACTTCAATATTGGGCGAAATCGCATAGAATGGTTCATTTTTGCTTTTAATCGGGATTCGTTTCTCAAAGTCCACCGTAACCCATAAAATCTATAGCCGTACCTCAGATTGTAAAGATGTGCCCTGACGTAATTCTCATGTTATTGTAAACTAAATAACCTGTGCTATCATCCGAAACTTCTTTTTCAATGCTCAAGCTTTTGCATACACATTTGCTTAACTATCTACATTTTTTATTCCTTTTGCAAGAATAGCACTCCAGTGACGTCACGTGCAGAACGCGTCTTATTTTGGTCAAAGGAAGGACCTACGTTTCATTTAGTGTTCCTCGGTAGTCATGTAATTCTGCAGACGATTTTATTCATCCATCGATTTTTATCTATCGCTTCATGTATGAATGAGTCGCAAAAGCAAAGAATGCAAAATTTGACACACAGAATTGTTAGTTTTGTTATCCACGTTCACCTATCGCTTTGAAATCGATAAAATTTTAAATCGCCTTTCTACAAATACATATTGTTTTTAATATCCAACTTTTTGGTTAAATGATAAATAAATAATCAGCAGCGAAAACTTTGAAAAACGTTGATTTGAAACCTTTGTGCAGGCTTTCGCGGAGTGGTGAATGTGGAGGTTTACGGAATATGCTCCACGAGTCCATCTTTGTAGACATCAATTCCACCGGCCTTGCAGTAATCCCGTACAGTGGCGTAACTAGGAATATGCTTTGGGAGGGATAGAGGGGTACAGGGGGACCCCCCAGGCAACAGGGGTTCAGGGAAAATTTTTGAAAATTGACTCTCCAGGAAATATATTTTACATCATTGTGGCACTTAACATTCAACTTTGAGCAGATGCAGTTGTTATACGTCCAAATTATACAAAAGTTTTAAAAATATTTTTTTTATTTGTCTGAGAATTTGGGGGGGTTTTTTCCCCTCATCCCCCCCCCCCCCCCCCCCATAGTTACCCCCCATAGCCACTGATCCCGTAAACCTCTCCGCTGAAAGCTTGATTCATCCGGCGATTGGAGCGCCACCATTGGAATTTTGGTGGCCATTTGGGGAACTAATCTTCATGTTCCATTTAATTTTTCCACATATTACCCACAATCCCAAACATGATAAAATTGCATGAAAATGGCATTGCCATCCGGTCCTAGGCTTGCCTGAAAATTATAGCCTATTTTCCGCAGTGGACAATGTCGAAAAATCTATTCCAAAATTTTTACCTGACAGAACGACTGATAGACCCAAAGTGAGATCGAGGAAAACTTAGAGAAACGATGGCCTGATTCTGCGTCGGATTAATTGGATTGCGGCGAGCCACAGCGGATGAGAGATCGGATCCATTCCACGCAGCGAGAGAATTTTAATCCTACTGCAAATCGTCAAACGAAATGGTACGGGCGCAGTGCGGACGGACCGCCTAGCAAACATCGAAGGAGAGGTGGCTCTTTCTCGCAGTGGCATAACATCCGGGTGGGTGGGCGGGTGCCAATCAATCTCAGGGTCAAATGGAATGCGGATAAGATGAAAGCACTCTCTGCGCGGAGATTTCGCAGCAGGTCAAAAGGTCAAGCCGAAGCGAAAGAACGAGCCCCACATTTTTGCTCTTTTGCTTCGATTCAACTGCCTGGCCGCACTGCCGATCCCCGAAGGCACCTAAGCTAAGGCACCCTAGTTACGCAATGCATAGCAAATTATAAGTTACGCAAAACACGAAAGTGAAGATATTTCAGCCCTGGAACCACTAAGTCACTCTTCAGCGGTTCCGTAAATATCGAGAGATTGTTGGCAAGCACTGTTTATCACAAAATAATTCCTCTTTCCACCATAAAATTATTTAGATGTTTACCATTTGTAAGTGAAAATATTTTTTAAAGAAAGAACTATGATAACCCATAATTGTTATGACATAAGCAAACAAAGCGTACAGAGTACGCATAACATTTTCATGTCCTTTTCCTCACCATCAAATAAACACAAATCTTGCTGCTCAACTGCTGCGATTTCTCGATTCGCGCCTCTAATTCAGTGCCTCTAACCAAACGAAATTCTCATTGGGAACCTGGAAAATCAACCATTGTTTTATCTAATTCATCACAAAATATTTCATTTACAATAAAAAAAGCTGATCCTCATCAAGCATAATAGGCAAATGAGCATTTTCGGATTAGTCAAAAATGACAGATTTGAAAGAGTAAAATCATATAAACCTATACTATTTAATGATGAAACAAGTGTAAACATCGGAAATGCAGGGAAAATTTGCAGTTTTCAATCAAAAATGTAGTTATTTATCTGCATTATTCAAAGATTCAAAGAATTATAAAACTACCTCAAAGGAGGAGAAGAAAATATTGTATCATCTCAAAAAGATTAGTTCATTTAAGTATTGCATGAGTAAAGATAAAAATAATAATAATGTTGCGTTTTCGCAACGTGCGGCCAAAATTAGTTCCTATGAGAAATGGACCTCCACCTATTCATCTCCTCCACCCCAAATATGGAGCTTTCAAGGCCTCTACAGCGGCAGAATGAAGAAACCACAATGTAGGACTATCACAAGCACCCATACTCCGGATTAGAGTAATCTACCCAGAGAGGACTCGAACCCACGACCTTCGGATAGGCAGACGCCTAACCTAACGCCACGATAGCCGGAAATTATACAAGCATTATGGAATAAAAATAATATGGAAGACCACAAGCAGTAAACGTGTATATATTTTCACAATGCGGTGAAAATCTTAAAGACATTATCGGATTTGCTATAAGATGAAATAAATATCATCACTGTATATGTTTAGCATATAAGAAAATTGGCAGCATGGAAACATGAAAATATATTTCTACTCATTCAAGATAGAGAATACCAATTTTTATTTTGTAATTTAAGGCCTTCAAAGTTTTCTGAGTGCAATGGCTTGGGCTTATCAAAAGAAATATCTTATCATGACGCAAGAATAAAAAGTCAAATAAAATGAAGATGGAGAAAAAAGTATGCTAGATTGCTAACTGACAGCAAAGTGACAATTTAGGTAGGGTATAAACACGAAAAAACGGTGTAAGATACTTTCACGACAGGTAAGGAATTGTGATATGAACTTGGCTTGAAACTGCATGAGACTCAAAGGCAACGCGCTAGGTTTGGATTCCTTGATCAATTAAGAATAGATATCTTTCAGAGCGTCACGGAGAACATCATTTTAGTATACCACAATATTTCCAGGTCCGACAGAAACGACAAATTAAGAGAGGTATTTTGCCAATCAGGTAAAGTGGGAATTTGTTTTTTCCCCGAACGATAAAACGGAGATTTCGAGGCCTTCCGGGTTGCTGGAAACACCCCAGGGCGAATGGGGGTCCGGAAAATTTTGAGATTTCTGTAGAAGTAGAAAAAGGTTATTTTAAAGGCTCAAAAGCAGTAATTTTGTACAAATATTTATGAAAAAGAAAGTATTTAAATTGGCCTTAGCGCCTCTTTTTAAGGCTCAAGGGGGTGGGGGGTTGTAAGCCGGAAAACCCCCTCCTCCCCCGCGGCTACGCCACTGATACTAGATACTATAATAATCGGGCTTCATCAACTATTTCTCTGAAAAAAATAAGATAGATGGTCAGCAAAAAATATTATAAGGGAGTTAATTAACATTAAGGATGTACAGAAGTTATCTATCACAGATAATGGGTATACCTATTGGTGATTTGTATTATTCAATTATCCTTCTTAATTAACACGAAATAAAAAAATTCATTGTCAGAGGAAATACTAAAAAGGTGGAATTTAGGAAAGCAAAGCATATGGCATGCATAAAAAAAATCCCGTCATCATCGCCGGTTAACAATAATTGTTATCAGATTGGTTTGACGAAGTTGACTCAACTCTCATGTCGGCTAATCTTTTCGCACCTCCGTATTTCTTCTCATTCACATATCTCTTTACCTGTTCCATAAATTTTATTCGAGTTCTTCCTTTCCATAATGCCCATTCACTTGTCCCTCGACGATTGTCTTCATCAAGCCATCATGTCTCAAGATGTAGCCTATAAGGTTGTTCCGTCTTCTTGTTAAGGTTTTCATGAGGCTTCTCTTCTCTCCTACTCTTCTCTCATTCTAAGGTTTCCTCATTCCTCCATCGGTGGATTGACAAGACCTTCATCATTTTTCTATAGCACCATCTTCGATATTTCCGCTGCAGTCGTTATTCATGCCTCACTTCCGTTGAAAAATTACACTCCAAATGCAAGTTCTGATAAATTATTTCACTACTCCTGAACTTAAATTTCCCCCCCCCCCCCCATTGAGATCCTTCTTTTGGCAGAAAGTTCTCTTCGCTTGAGCTTTTTACTGAACATTTCCCCCTTATTTCTTCCATCGCTAGTTATTCTGCTTCCTAAATAACAAAATTTATTCACTTTTTCATTTTTGTTTCCCATTAAAACACATTACGGAGGAAATTTATCTGATTTGGAGGAAAATTTTGTGTGCATTATCACCTATTTTTTATCGTCCAAAATTTATTACTCACTGCGTACTCTTTTATCCTAATTCAGCGAAGCTAATTAATTAAGTGCAGGTTTTGCTGTCCATCGAATTATGAAATACGACCGTAAATGACCCCGGGCATCCCCCACTCACTTCTAGGCATGAGATGATTTCACCGAGTGTCCACATGGCGCTGCGAGCCATCCATCACGATGAGAACTCCTACACAAGCGCTAACGGAGCGTCGACGGGAGTAGCTGGCACTACGTGAAGCAAGGGGGGAACAAGCGGCCGATACGCCATGTGTTTAAAACTTTACATCCAAATCCATGACAAACATTGCGACAATATGGTTGGAAATACTAAATCCCATTACTTCCCTTTAAATTTGAATTTTTTATAGATTTTGAGAATAATTTCATAATTATTTTAAAAATTTCAACATGTTGAACAAAATTTCAGCATGAAGATTTAAACACTTCTCTTAAAAAATAAAATTCTTGCTCAAAGAAAATACTCGAGTAAGACATTCAAATATGATCAACGGCTGATAGTTGTTAAGGTCCATTTCAGGGAAGGATAAGGGAAGGACGGTAGGAGAGAAACTCGGCATCGGCATTATTCTACTCTACGCGAAAGGCGCCAAGGGGACCACGGCTAAACGTCCCATCCGACGTACTGTGCGTGAAAAGCCCTACATTCAAAGCTCTCAATCAGGGATAGCACGTTCCGTAAAATGTTTCCGCCACAGCCTGGATTTGAACCAGGTCCCACGGGGTGGGAAGGCACAACACGACCCGATATCGATATTTAAAAAAATAAAATTCTACTGTTGAGAAAATAATGAGGAAAAATGTTAATACTTGAAGCACAGGTGGTAATTTTTACTCCTTTCAAAACAATATTTTAAGTTTTTAACGGGTAAGTAGATACGAGGAGAAGGTGTGACCGCCTCTAACAAAAATACTAGGTATGATTTTCATAATGTTGTCAAGACAAATATTTAATTTCCAGCATTATTACTTGAGAACAGCAAAGAGGTTCAAATGGCACCTAATCATTTGTGATTTGAAGCCAGAGATCAGTCAAAATCAAGTCATCAATCCTAAGATTCGTTTTTGACGCAATTGGTTTCTTTAATTTCACGCTGATTTTCCCGTCAATTTAGCCACGTAACATTCGCGCCATGTTTTCCATTAACACCGCCGTTGGCGTATGGACACTGAAAACTTATGCTAAGTGCGCCCTTACGATCATTTATTGTTTCGATCCCATAAACCTTTTACGGACGTTAAGTCTGACACCCACGTATTCAAGGGTGGGCGGCACGATGTCCTCCTTTTCAGTATCAAATATTCCCCGTGCGGAAAAAGTGTAGACCGATGGCAGGGGTCGACAACTGAAATTTTCTCAAATTCGGTTAACATTTGCCACTGAGGCCAAAGCTCTAACTTTTATTATTTTTCGTAAATTCATGCAAAATTTGGAAATAAATACTTTCGTACTTGCGGCTAAATCTTGTGCAACTCAGGTTCTCCATGGAAACAAACAATGATTTGGTTTTCTTATGCTACCTACGAAGTCGAACATTCGGGACAATTCCTGCCAGTAAACTTTGAAATCGAACGAACCTTGAGCCGATTAAAATTCAGGTGATGTGTTGTTCAGGATTTTTATTTAATTGACCTGTTACATGCGACAACGTGTGTAGAGCAGTATAATAAAATACAAGCAAAAAACAACTCTTTGTTTACAAATGAACGCTTCTTTTTTCATTTTTATGAACTTTTGGTTTTTAATTTCAGTGTACAAGTAAAAAATATTAATTGTGTTTTTTTTTGCTCCTCTGAAAAGGTGCTATTTTTGAGATACGTGTTGTTAGAACTTAGCCATTGATATGTCCCTTCCGAGTATATTATTATAACATATAACTATAGTCTATATTGTTACTATTAGCGGTGTCCTTTTCGACCAATACTGTGGTTTGCAGCGCTTCTAAACCCCCCCAGAGCTCAGAGAAATTTTTAAGTTTAATCCATTTTACTTAAATGGATTGATATAATTAATATGATAGTGTGAGGATGAATAAAGTATCTCTCAGAAAGCCGTAAAACTCACCGTTTTGAACCATTTATCTTTAAAATTCCGCAATTTATTAATCTCGTACCTATCGCTTATCCTGGTGCGTATACTATACCCCCATACGCCCCAGTATTAGTTGCACCTAAATCCCCCCCCAGCCTTAATTCCTAGCTGCGCCCCTGCTTCTAACGGCGATAGATTATAATAACAATTATATGATTGATTTCGTATGATAAGTAGTTATTAATATGCAACAGGAATCTGTCATCGATTTCAAAATGTAAAAAAAAAAAACAATATTTTTACGCACTTATTTGAGGCAGATGGTTCTCATTCTTTAGACGAATGTAGCCTCACTCATCAACTAAACTGTTGAAAAATATGTGATCCACACGAGAGCTTCAAAATTAAATGAGGATGACTATGTTTAGACAAAAACCAAAGTCAGCACAGATAGAAAGGTTAATGGGCATAAAATAGCTCAAATTAACATGCGATAGATATGCTGTACGCAGTTTTACTCTCTCGCCACTAGAGGCTCTAGGCTGGGCGCACTGCATAGGGAAAATTACATGGGATGTCGCGAGTGTATAAACTGAGATATTACGCCTTATTTTATGGTTCGCAGTACGTCTTTCCTTTGTCTTCGCGAGGGACACATCTCCGTCTTAACGTTCCCTTAGGCGTACCTTCCAAACGAGTTTTATTGGGCGATACGTGATTTCCTTTCCATTGACGTGAGAGGATTAACTTCGCTCATTTCGAGCGAGTTGCCGCTTTAACCCTGACCACGCATCCTCTTCCTCGTCCGTTTCGTCCAACAGCAGCAGCGAATGAGAACAAAGGGAAATAAATCACTCCAAGCGACGATTCCGCAACGTTTCACCCGAGTTGCCTCCATTGCTGATTTTTCGATGAGTACTTATCGTACTCAAGTATTTTCTCCGACGTAGAACTTTATTTTTTAATAAAAGTGTTTACTCTTCGTGCTTTTAGAATATCATGTTGATAGCATGAATTTTAAAGGAACAATAAGACATGAAGTGGAGACAAAGGACAATTAGTGAACTTGAGCGGGGATGATGGCTTAGTGGAAAATCGCACGGGTATTACTGCCTTCACGGATGAATTTCGGTCGGTTTCTGGGAAAAATTAGAAATAACTTACCCGCTGGAAGCTCTTAGCGTGCGATCCATTATAAATTTACGCCATAGGTGGCGCTTATAGAAAAAAATTAGTGCGGAGTGTGATGAAATCAGAGCGAAAATTAGCGATGGGTATGGTCGATTTAAAAATTAAGGCAAAATTGGCGATAAACATCAGGAACGTGCAGTCTTGTATTCATTTGTTTAAGGGTTGCGCTTTTTACTCTATTGTGTTAATTTCAGCCATGAATCATGGAAGAAGATGTAATGGGAAGGAAAATAAAATTAATTTAAAATGGACTTAAGACATGACCTCTGGAAAAGTAATCGATGTATTTAGTTAAGAAATATCTCAACTCAATTTCAATTCCTTATAAGCGGCAGTTTCTTCTAACAGTTTGCTGACGATTTACAGCAATTAAGCAATATTTGCGTGAAAAGGTTGTTTTGATATTTATTTAATTGCCTAATTCGAAATATTATTACTCCTTGAGTACGTATTTCACGATTTTAGATTTTTAAATGACAATATCTATTTTTCGCGATTAAATGAAAAGTGAAAATTTTCAAGGGCGCGAAAACGCGATGGTTAAGTATGAATGCTGGGAAAAGCCCGTGTGAAGTCATTCTGGTTCCGTCTGCCGCCGCGAGAGGCCACCTTGGTGCGAGGCTATGAGCGCCGATACGATGTAGGCTGCTAGCAGGTAGCCGAGTACTCTGCTAGCAGGTAGCGCTTGGCTTAAATAAGGATTATTAATACCCTATGAAACGAAGGAAACTTTCCGACCATAGGCAATTTTAATAGGTGATTATGAAGAAATGTTTCCCAGAGGTCTGTGCCTCATTCATGCATTGCTAATCTAAGGCAATGTAAAACTCCTGACTATTCGTATAGCATCTAGGCTCCTCTGACGTCACGTGGAGTGGCATCGCATCGCCGCCAATCTGGCCTTTTTCAAATGCGGTTGAAATTGACCATTGCCATTCGTCTAAACTGGGATTTCTAAGACCAAATAATTTGTATATTATGAATACACTAACGTTGAGTAACGAATCGCAATCAATGCCTTTCGTTTTCTCTGATGAAGGAAACTACCATATTGTTTAGTTAAATTAATAAAGCACGACATGGAACAAGGAAATGTGTAGGCTACCACACTAATGGGTACAATGTCATATATGTATGTAATGTAAGACCTCCGTCTCCTAGGCCACAATGTGGACTTCAGACGACAACACTTTGTTCGGTAAAAGTCAGCCTGAGATTCGCCTTTAATTAATACCTGATTTTTTTAAAAAACGAGGCTTAGCCATCCACGAAATAACAGCACGCATTTAGTATTTGCGTTTATTCCACTACCAAATCATATTATACACTTCTTTGTGCTAAATTGAAACGTAATATGTTCGTTAATTCCTTATGGAAAAATATTTCCCCCGATAATGAGTTTCGTCTAGGCGCCAACATACCTACTGGTGACATCGCTCTTTTCGCACTTTGGCATTGCGATCCGCGTGAACGATGCTTGCGACACTATTTTCGACATTCCACTGACCTTGGGAGGGGGTTTAAGGGGAGAGGCCAAATGCTGCCTCTCAACGGCAAAGGGTGGGCGCCACACGTGAGCAGAATCTCAAACGGAAACGACGCCGTCAATCACGGAGTACATATCGAGTACCTACATATGTACTCAGAAAGGGAAAAGGGCTTTAAAAAAAAGAGCAACACGGAAGCGAATGGGGAACCATTCATAAGGCAGACTATGAGAACATTTTGCATCTTTTGGACGATTTCTTAGTGAGGCCTCAAAATTATTGTAACTCTTAGACATTTCACTTAATCTGTCCCCGTTATGACCTGCTTTGGATAAGTATCCATGAACTAAGAAGATTTATGGATGAAAGTAGGCTGATTCTAAAACAAATTGTTAAGTCCCTCATAGAATAAATGTAGGAACACTCGCATTCCAGCATGAAACAAACTAATCATATGTTCTAAAAAGCATTTGAGAAAAATGTTTCGCGCAGCCCATGCTCAACGCATCGTCAGATGGACACATATTTGACTCCTCGGAAAATCCTGAGACAGCGAAAATAAATATTCCTGCCTTTGAATGTATTAGCGGCGAAATATTTATGAGCAGGGGGATTTCATCTCAAATCAGGCAGAGGGGTGTCAGGTGACCATCACCGATTTCTCTGAAATTTATATATGTGAAAGCAGTATCCTTATGATGAATAACGATGACTTTATCTCTGCTCAGAACTGAACCGTCATAAAGTTACCGCCCCTTGAACATTGCAGTGTCAGGCCTCAGAGTAAAAAATGAAAAATCACATAAATGCCGATTACTAAGGAACCATGGCCCATAAAGTAGTGGTTATTGTTTTATTTTGAAGAGAATTCATTTATGCACATTATGGCATAACTTGCAAGTCATTTGAAGCAATAATAAACAAATAGGACTTGTTTAAACAATAAAAATTAGTCATTATTTAACAATTTATTACTAAAAAAGGCCACCTTTTATTTTCTTTAAAATTTCTCAGCGGGTAGTTTAAATGTTCTGCTTTCAATTAAAAAAATAAAAAAAGGTAGTATTTTTATACTTTTTGTTTTAAGGCATGTCAAAGTTAGGCGTGTTTACGACTATTTTACACCAAGATTGCATACCTTCAAGGGGGGAAAATGCCGTTTCATTCTACTTAGCATTCATAACAGTGAAAAGTTCATATCTGAATGATTGGTTACATCTATTGACTGAAAGCAAGTTCAATCTTATTTACTTCCATGGCTTCCAATGTGTGCAAACACCCACTGCTACTGGCTGGAAACGGTGAATGAGTCGCAATTTGCACAGAGTATTTTTCAATGGCACTTCACATAAGTCTTTCTTCTACTTTGGGCCATGTGGAACATTTCGATGGACCATGTGGATGCATAAAAGAGACACTAAAGTCAATCTCTTCTAAAGACACTACAGTGATTTTTGAAAATGACCAGTTTTTTCGGAAACACACAATGAAGTCATTCATGGTGAGATTTTGAGTACTGTATGTCATTATATCTGAATTTGTTAGTGTCACAGCTTGTTTGATTGTGTGGATTACAGAGCGAGCTTTACTTGTCCCATGTCTGTTAACTACCAAGACATGAAACTGTTGATGCCATGTATAGGTGCACCTTTCACCCAATCATTTTTTTTGTCTACATAGGGTGGTTTCCTATTATTGTTCATTGATTAAATCGAAATATTATTATTCCTGGAGTACATACATCTCGCTTTTAGATTTTTAAATGATGATATCTGTTTTTTGTGATTAAATGATAAGTGAAAATTTTCAAGCGCACGAAAACGTGACGGCTACGTATGAATGCTGCGAAAAGCCCGTGTGACCTCTGGCTGCTTGCTGCCAAGCATGGTGGTAGCGTAGAGTTCCTTGCTAGCAGGTAGTGCTTGGTTTAAGTAAGGATTATTAATACCCTATCAATCAAAGAAAATTCTCTGACCAAAGGCAATTTTAAGAGGGGATTGTTAAGGGATGTTTCCTGGAGCTCTGTGCCTCCGGAATACATTGGTATTCTCAGATGATGTAAAACTCCTATCTACTCGTATAGCATCTAAGTCCCTGTGACGTCATGAGGAGTGGCATCGCATCGGTGCCAATCTATCCTTTTTCAAATGAGGTTAAAATTGACCATTAACATTCGTCTAAACAGGGATTTCTAAAAATCAAATAATTTGTACTTATATTATGAATACACTAAAGGTGGGTAACGAATCGCAATCAATGCCTTTCGTTTTCTTTGATGAAGGAAAATGAAAGGAATGAACCCTATTTGGCTAGTTTAACATGTGTAAAATGCAAAAGTTTGGTATTAGGCAAGGATATACTCACATGTTCTACAAAGGACTTGTTTGTATTTACTTGCCACAATTGAAATATCTCAGGTTTCAGTTTATGTCATAATTTTTGACCAATTCTTGCAACTCTATCAGATGGACCCTATTCATGTCCTGTTGCATTGAACAACCACCAATGACTTTCTTTCTGTTTAAGACTTTTCTCCAAGTCAAATATCTGAAATGTTTTTTTTAACTAGCGGCTGACTTTTCTAAAACATATGATTCATTTCTCCATATGATATCTTTTTACTCTTTTGTTCTTCTATTTGATTCATCCTAAGGAAAGCATGTGCAGTGTCCTGTGAGAAATCATCTGAAGTGCCTGCATACCTTAGCTATTATATTCCACACAGGTTAATATTGATATCTGTACTTTTTGCCAGTCA
Organism: Ischnura elegans; assembly: GCF_921293095.1. Lineage (NCBI taxonomy): Eukaryota > Metazoa > Arthropoda > Insecta > Odonata > Coenagrionidae > Ischnura > Ischnura elegans. The sequence continues at coordinate 110,475,819 of NC_060253.1, forward strand.
TACGGTTGTACTTAATCTGGAAGAATCACACTCCAATTCTCGGAAAAGTTTAAATGAAGCACCAACTCCACACCAATTAGTGTTACCGACTTCTCTTTTTGAATAGCTTCCCTTTCTTTTTTCCAGATATGGTGATGATAAACACCTTTCTTGGTTCAATCCTAAACTTCAGCAATGAATTTGTCTGAATGAATGTTTTGTCTGAATGATTCTCAATGGCAGTGAACACATCTCGCTGATTAGGAGTTACACAAGAACAATCTTTATCATCATCCAAGTAAAATGAATGCACAATGTTGATTGAGCACTATGAGGAAGAGGATGCCAGCAGTATAGATCAGAATTGCCCCATATTCCGAGTTGCTTTTTAGCTCTGCATGATATGTCAATCGTATGTTTGGTTGAAACTGGAAAAGCAGCCATATTATGTTGTTTAGATTAACTTGTGGAAAAGAATGATAAAATTTGAACATGGTCACTCATAGACATTTCACTCTCGCTTCTTCAAAAGCTGCTGAGACATTATTTTACCATGAAGTACATACTTGACATTTATCACTTTCATTAAGTTAGTAAATTCTTGTCTAATATGAAACTTGCATTTTACACATGTTAACAAGCTCAACTTAGACAGAAAAATAATAAGGTGAAAGTAGCACCTATACATGGCATCAACAGTTTCATGCTTGGTAGTTAACAGACACGGGACAAGTAAAGCTCGCTCTGTAATCCACACAATCAAACAAGCTGTGACACTAACAAATTCAGATATAATGACATACAGTACTCAAAATCTCACCATGAATGACTTCATTGTGTGTTTCCGAAAAAACTGGTCATTTTCAAAAATCACTGTAGTGTCTTTAGAAGAGATTGACTTTAGTGTCTCTTTTATGCATCCACATGGTCCATCGAAATGTTCCACATGGCCCAAAGTAGAAGAAAGACTTATGTGAAGTGCCATTGAAAAATACTCTGTGCAAATTGCGACTCATTCACCGTTTCCAGCCAGTAGCAGTGGGTGTTTGCACACATTGGAAGCCATGGAAGTAAATAAGATTGAACTTGCTTTCAGTCAATAGATGTAACCAATCATTCAGATATGAACTTTTCACTGTTATGAATGCTAAGTAGAATGAAACGGCATTTTCCCCCCTTGAAGGTATGCAATCTTGGTGTAAAATAGTCGTAAACACGCCTAACTTTGACATGCCTTAAAACAAAAAGTATAAAAATACTACCTTTTTTTATTTTTTTAATTGAAAGCAGAACATTTAAACTACCCGCTGAGAAATTTTAAAGAAAATAAAAGGTGGCCTTTTTTAGTAATAAATTGTTAAATAATGACTAATTTTTATTGTTTAAACAAGTCCTATTTGTTTATTATTGCTTCAAATGACTTGCAAGTTATGCCATAATGTGCATAAATGAATTCTCTTCAAAATAAAACAATAACCACTACTTTATGGGCCATGGTTCCTTAGTAATCGGCATTTATGTGATTTTTCATTTTTTACTCTGAGGCCTGACACTGCAATGTTCAAGGGGCGGTAACTTTATGACGGTTCAGTTCTGAGCAGAGATAAAGTCATCGTTATTCATCATAAGGATACTGCTTTCACATATATAAATTTCAGAGAAATCGGTGATGGTCACCTGACATGATTTTGCACTATCTGCCTGATTTGAGATGAAATGGCCCAGCAGCCAAAACCAGCTGATATTTTTCTCAATCCCCACATCAAAGGATAATCCGGATATCCCTTTCTGACGTCATTGTGACGCGGTTCCCAAACCCATCTGCCTGGTCTATGTCGCACCATTAAATTCAGTTAGAAATTTCATGCATGAATCTGTAGTTATTTATTCAATTAATTACTAGAATACAGAAGAAATATCTGCGAGATACGTCACAAATTCCACCAAAAAGAATCCATATCGATATTCCGAATGAGAGCATCGCATTTATTGGTATTAAAAATATTTTTCGTATTTTACGCTTTAAATTCCATATTATCCAATGTCATTTGACAGCAGTTCATTTTAAATGGACACCTTTGACCGGTTGTTTCCAGAATACCTAATACCGAAGAGCAATACAATACTACAGTAAGCGTATTCCTTTCCAGAGTGAAACATTTCCACAAATCCAAACAATAAATTATAAATTCACCTCCAATAACAATCTCGCAACAGGGACAGATATACTTTTTTTCAATTCAAATGCGTAAAATAAACGAAAATGTTACAATCATTTTTTAAGCAAACAATCGTGAGATTGATTTGACGCTGCTCTCCATTCCGCCCTCCTACTTTTTCTTAGAGACGCATTTCTTCTCTTTCACGCCTTTATATCCTGTCCCATGCGGTTCATAAGAGGCTGTCCCTTGCCCCTTTTCCCCGTCAACCTGCGATTCATTCGATTTTCATCTGGCCATCATACCTCAAACTGTGGCCAACTAATATTCTTCGTCTCGTCATTAAAGGCCTGGTTACACGGTACATGAGAATGTACAAGAAAATGTGAGAATGTCTGAATCTCAGAATGAACGCGAAAATGCACCGTGTAACCACGCAAAAAGTAAGAATGTATGAATTTCTGAACGCCTGCTCTAATTTCGTTCAGACAATCATACAATTTGAACTCAGAGTCACCTGGTGGCAGACTACGAAAACGACACATTCATTTCATCTGGCTTGTATAGGCGACTTCTTTGTTTACGTACGGCCCCGATAGTTATTTCGATTTGATATGATCTTGCTTGACTTGGATATCTAACTGATTGGATATGGGTAGCGAAAGAATGGAACACAAGAAAAGGGGATGGGTAAAAGGAAGGATCAGATGGAAAGGCGAGTTTTGTTGAATGTATGAACCGCGAGAATTGTCCAAGATTGAGATCCAAATGATCGTTAAAAGTCATAAAAAAAAGCATGTGATAGGCAAAGAAATAAGTTTCAAGTACTATTTACGCTGTATTTATTCAAGTTCCTGTTTTTGAATCGAGACCGACTGCAAAACGAATCGAAATTTTAGGTGTTGCGTTGACATGCAGCGAGCGTTATGGGCATCGCAGTAATAAATATTGAATTTACCTTGCGAAAAGCCTCATATTTCTAGTATATTCCTGTAGCGTGCGCCGATTCACAGGAGAAGGATGGAGAGAAATCACGACACACTCGCTTTCAAGTCTAAAATTCAACTGCCTTTATTATGCCCTGTTTATTATATCACAAGGCTTAAGGGCACGAGAAATTTTGAAAATGTGCTTTTATTATGGAACACTACTATCCAGCAAAAGTTTTAACGATATCGGCGAAAGACACTTCGTGAATATTCCTTGTTAGAGGCTCCTTGTGACGAGATGCCGGCCGCCCATTACATTCCTTATTTTTCACCGTGGTTTAATCGTAATCAGTATTTATTCTCGTAAAAAGCCACTTTCCTTTTAATTTGATCCTACAATGGGTAGAATGATAGGTACATTTATAGAGTTGTTTACAAAGTGAAAAAAGTAACTTGATAATAAATAAAAACCCTACGGTAACCCTGATTTAAGAGTGTACTTACGTTGAGGATATCCCATTGGCAATATAGATAATGTATTTGACTCCATTCTGTGGATCATCAACCACTTATTCCTCTTATTTTTGTCCCTTCGAACACAAGCAAAAAACTTCTCCGGCGAGTAAATAGAGGTACTAGACGTCGGGGCACTTTATATGGTTTTATGGGATACACGATTTTTATGGTTTTCACACGTTTTTCTATTGAAGGTCCATGCTGCAATATACTTACTGCATTAAGAAAATGATGTAGGCGTGTAACGTAAATCACAATCTGCAATCAACTTATTTTAATTTAATCTTTCCAAAGCCCCCCAAACAATCGCCTTTATTTATTTCAACAACGCCTTGGCAACCCAGTATATTCACAATCCGAAGTTTGACGTTAAAGCAGCAATTATATTCGCCAAATTTGCGTTTGAGTCCCTACATAGACAGTTTTTCTATCCACTTCCTCAGTCTGTCATCAGTGGATTCCATGCTGTGATGTAACGCGCGCACGCTCCGTCACGTGTTTTCAAACAGTCGATGAAGATTATTTTTAAAGACTCATATCTCAGCTATAAAACATTATTCATCCGTGAAATTTTCGGCAAGTACATTTGAGGTAAGGATCTTATTATTCTAGTAATTTTAAAAAAGTTTGCATGTTCCCCATTGGTTTATATTTGAAGTTGAAATAATTTGTCGCGCATTTAAAAATGTACGAAAAAATGTCCGAAAAAATGTACCGTGTAACCACCTACTCGTGGATCTTGTCCATGAGAATGTACAAGAATCTATTCAGAAAACCATTCAGAAAAATGTACAGATTCTTGTACATTCTAATGTACCGTGTAACCAGGCCTTAAGACTTCTCTTTTCTCCTAATTTTCTTGGCATATCCTGTTTTCTTTTAATTATTCACTTATTTATTTGCTTTTATTCTCAGCTGCCAGAATATTATTATTTACGAAGAATTCCCTCTTTACCTGTGCTATCTCCATTTAAATGAATATTTACGACAGCATACTATGCAGAATTTTAATTGAAAAACCACATAGTTTAAATTTCACGGGGGGGAGGATTTTTAAATAGACGCGTAAGTGGCATCCCGAGGAAATAATTACAATGTAATATAGGTCACTCAGAAGTAAGTAATTCAAACTGGTCAATCGTTTAGATAAGTGAGGGTGGAGGTCATCTCATCGTACCACACACAAATGCAAACTTTGTACAATTAGGTTAGAGGCTCAAAGACTCAAGAGGCCTGAGCAACGTTCTCTCCGAGAATTTTGAATAGTGGCATCCAATGATTTACTGGGAACCCGAGTCCCAGGTCCAAAGCATCAATCCACTAGACATCAACAAAATAATTGCTTCTCGTATAATAAAATGAAAAGTTGATTTGCAATTTTCAATCTGTCCAACCAACCGTAAATTACTATGGAAGAAAATTTATCCCAATAAATTTTGTGCCGCCAATATTATTCTTAGGAACGAGACAAGGGATGAGCATATACTATCTTTTCTTATCAACCAAGGTGGTAAAGGAAATTTCCTACCCTATAAACGTGATTCCCGCTGGTCATTGGAAGTCACTATGAACTATCACCATTGCTATCTTTGTCCATGCATGTCTTCCATGACTTTGTCATAATTTTGCATTTTCATGTCCATGCAAAATTAAAAATATTTGCGAAGATTCACACAAATTTTTGTGTGTTCACTTTAATTCTAACTCAGAACAGGACTATAAGGCAGCAAAGCGCACAATACGATGTTTCTTCTTTAAAAAATTGTACTTGAAGCAGTGGCTACCGCACAGTGGTCACAAATCGGAAATGATCCTGGACAAAATTAAATACGTCGTCATATTATCTTAAAAGAAACGTAAAAAGTTAGATGCCTAATACTTTTGATCGCTTAAATCTGGTTTTGACATTATTTCTACTCCATCTCTTCAATTAAGATTATATCGTGTAAGTATTACAATGTATACACTTTTTAGAAAATGTGTTGATAATAGGGTAGTTTCCCTCATCAAAGAAAACGAAAAGCATTGATTGCGATTCGTCACCCACCATTAGTGTATTCAAAACTTACAAATTATTTCGTTTTAGAAATAGCGGTTTAGACGAATGGCAGTGGTCCATTTTTATCCTCATTTGAAAGGGCCAGATTGGCGCCCATGCGATGCCACTCCACGTGACGTCACAGGGACCTAGTTTCTATACGAGAAGATAGGAGTTATACATCGTCTGAGGTTACCAATGCATGCATGAGGCGTAGAGCTCAGGGAAACATGTCTTAATAATCACCTATTAAAACTGCCAATGGTCGGAAACTTTTCCTCGTTTGATAAGGTATTAATAACCCTTATTTAAGCCAAGCGCTACCAGCCAGCAGGGTACTCAGCTACCCGCTAGCAGCCTGCGCCGTATCACCGCTAAGCCTCGCCTCAAGGTCACCTCACAGGGGGGCAGCGGGAACCAGAAATAAGTCTCACGGAGAGATTTCCCGGCATTCATACTTACGCGTCGCGTTTTCGCGCGCTTGAAAATTTTCACTTTTCATTTAATCGCGAAAAATAGATATCGTCATTTAAAAATCTAAATGCGTGAAATACGTACTCCAGGTGTAATAATCTTTCGATTTAGGCAATAAAAAAATAATAGGAAACCACCCTATTGAAATAATTGGATATCGCCATAATTAGCTGTCCATGCGGAACTTATAACATTATACTTTTGACGATATAAAGAAATGTATATTGATTGAAAACCTTAATAGAGCTTGGGATGAGCATTTGACGAAGTGCCAAGCGACTATCATCGTAATCGCCAAGCAACCCTGGTCGGGAAGACCATATTTCGCTAACATTTTGACTTCATATAATTTCATGAGATACATTAAATTGGTGATAATTGATATGTATCATTTTGACATTTTCTAAATTTGGTTCTGCAAGCCGTTTGAAAAATTAAATTAATGATGACAGGTGCTCAATATTTTTGGACATATACTCTTTAATACGAATAAACTACGTGAGAATCCATAGATAAAAATCGAACATTTAAATATTATACATTCAACCAATTCAGGCGCGATATGATGAAAATTCGAATGGAATAAATATCATACCGAATTAAAAGTAATAATTTAGCGCACATTAGTTTTTTGATTTCTCGTGTGATGAGGCACGTGGAAAACTGAAGGATAATATGTATCCAAAGAAAATGCTTAGAAATAATGAATGCGCCTATCGCAGTGTCTAAAACACTAAACAAAATACAGCAATATGTATTGATAGTGTTCGGAAATAATGTCTTAAAGGCATAACCTAGAAGGTTATTTCGTAGGCAACTTTTAGAATAATATTTCAGATGTAAATTCCCATTTCATCCTTATATGTGCGTTGCGACACAGATATGCCTCGGTATTTTTGAGTTCAAGCCAGTCTACTCAGGCCATCTATCTCAGAATACTATCAGGATGAGAATCGCATGATTGAGAACTTATAATTCGCCTTGTGTTCTGGCACCGGGAGTCGAGGATGTCGCCGAAGAATTTAGGAATAGTGAAAAATGCTTCGGTAGGACTTACGCGGACGGTAATAGTAGGTCCAACTGGCCCTTTCAAGGCTCAGATGCCATAGGCATTACCCGAAGTTCGAGCTCAGCGGAAAACGTAGTTGCTCGCGCTGGCCGTGGGGACCGACTTTTGAAAGTGATTGAGCGAGAGAGAGTACAAGACAGTCCTGGATCAGATGACGGCTCTGTAAGCCGACACACAATGTACGCATTGATATAACAGACGAAAAAGAGCGATTTCGTATCATTTTTATGCATGTAAAATTTGACTTTCGGACAGCTTTTTTACGATTTGGGACCACTTTCCGATCCGTCCTTAAACGCTTAAAGCCAAGCGAGGACTGCAGTGCAGAGGATGTGGGACGAGATTGAAAATGCGACGCACTTTGGGGCGTCCGTTTCGAAAGGAGGGGAGGGGGGGAGTAGGGGGGGTGCAAGCGGGGATTTATTCATTCAATGGGAGCACAAAAGACCACGCGTAGCAATAGACGACACACACTCGTAGAGAGAGACAACCCGGGCCCCGCTGCGTCCGCGTCCCAGCTGCGACGAGGACGAGCCCAAATCCCGATGACAACAACTTACACTTGGCGTAACATTACGTGCTCGATTTGAGTGATATGTTCCTTCAATCACATCACGAAATGGGCATGGTAAACATTAACTGCGTTGCCTAGCCTCCCTGATCCGTGAGGGATAATAAACATAATGTTCGTAATATTCGAATAGTTGCCATAAAGTTACTCAAAAAGCGCATGGTAATAATGGTATTTAAAATAAAGTTAAATATTCTGCTCAATCAAGTATTTAAAAAAGACATTTTAAGGAAAAAGTAGTTATTTTGAATTTTTTTTCAATTTTCCAATGACCAATGATACTGGGCACTTAAGTTGTTTTATGAAGTCTTGACGAAATTAGAGTTTTAGAGCCAATCTCCATTATGTCCTCGGTAAACAGGTTTATACTCCATAAGGTCATAGAGTTACCTGTTTTACGAATATTTTGAATGGCACTTCTATTTCATAGGAAATATATACGACATATTTTGTTTTACAAATAATCATATTGCACACCTGAAATGAAAATTCTATAACATATCAAATATTGATTCACATCCAATCATGCAAGTTATATCACTAACTACTTCAATTAATTCACATAATCTTCAAATGAGATCATTTGAGATGCCTCCAGTTCATTGTTTCTCAATATAGGTAAGGATTCGTGTCTCTTGCACGAATTCCCATGGAAACGGAACCTCCAGGTGTAAACAATTCTATTTATTCATGTATATCATATCCATGCATTAAATATAAAGTTAGCTGAACAAGAGATATGATTTAAAGACGTTGAGAAATACTTAGGGGATATATTCATCTCTGGAAAATTTGCATGGATGAAATGGTATATACCACTTAAGTACAATATTGAGAGTTTTTTCAGGCTTAATAAGGTGGAATTCTAACACATTAATGAATTATAAATTACTGGGAGTACTTTAATTTTAGTTCACGATCGGCTTGATTTCATTTCGTATTATCAGAATATTTTTCTAAATTCATTAAAACTGTAGAAAAGCAAAATTTATTTGTGGGAAATTGTCATTAACTTTTAATTGACTTCATGAAGAAATATACGATCACTTAAGGGCGTCCTCACCGTAAATTAATTTACCCATTGGCCAGTTCTCTTCTCTCTAAGTAAAATGCGCTTATTATCTATTCTTTTGGATTTGAGTTGACCATTTGCTTTCTCTTCCAAAACCACATTTCTGGACCAGAGCGGGCCTTTGGTTCCTTGAGTCGTTTTTAATCTCATCAAAACCCACAAGCCTTTCGTACCTCAAAACTTCTCGGGATGAAGAAAGACAGCGTTCCCTTTGATGTACCGCAGTTTCTTTTTGTGGGGTCACAAGCCAACCAACAATCGTGATTATTACAGCAAACCAACCAAATATAAATCGATGTTGGAGGGGTTTGAAATGTGTGGATATTTATGTAAAAATGCATCATTCTCATGCCATCATGATGACGCACGATCAAATAATTTTTCTTCCCTCACTACACAAAAAAGTAATAAAATATGTCATAGGCCGAGGCACATATGTGTATTTAAATATTTATTTAAAATGTATTTAATTACAATCAAAACTTCATGCGATTCCTTTTTAGTGTTCAGCCGTTCATTTTTTATGAGCCTACGGCATTGATTTTAACTTCCGTTTTACATTTCAAATAAAATATAGAAAAATGGCGCTGACACTAATATTTAAATGCTATTTCTCTCTACATTATTCATATAAGCCGTAAGTCTATACGGCTAAATTTCAAGAAACTATTTCTCACGTGATAGATAATGCCAAAAAATGTATGTACCGTGACTAAAAACTCTAAAAGGGGCCGTAATGTCGATTATTTTGACCAATGGTAGTGTTCAAGCCACCACATCCACTCTGTCACTTAACGCTGCATTGAACTTATTTAAAATGTCCGCTATTGCCTAGAAATTATCGACCTATATAGGTTACACTCTTTTCTATAAGTACATGTCATTTTCCCAAATTTAAAAGTTTACCTCAGTATTTTCTCCTACGTAAAATATTTATATTTGATGTAATTGCACGCTTTGAAAAAAGTCTGCTTGACATATCATGTAATCACGAATATGGCAATAGAGGCATTGGTCTCTGGATTTGATGTTACCTACTACGCATTCAAATGGGTTTACAAAAGTCGCCACTCGCGTCGCTGACCATCACAAAAATCCGAATATTATGGAGAAATAAGGGAACTTTACGCACGTGTGATGATGTGATCCATCATATGCATTACTTTTCAATGCAATTACACGCGATATTTCTTTTTTTTGCAAATATTGAGAATAAATGTTTGACTCAGCCAATCATCGCCGCGCAGTGGACGTATTTGCAAGCATACTGAAATGCGCTTTAAGTGACAATATAAATCAATCCTCAACGGGACGGACTCCTTGGTCATCCTCCACACGTTTCGTCAGTCCACTTTGCATTGAAAAATAATAAAATGAAGATGATATCCCTAATTATACGTCAAGTGATACGTCACAGACATAAATGTAGTGTGCACGTAAATGTAAAGAGTATAAAATAAGATCGATCGAAAAGGAGTGATTTTGAGTCTTCCATGAATACAGGCAGTTTGAACGGAGATGGCTCAGCGAAAGACTTCAAGTCAACTTCGAAATGATGTAACATGAAGTTCAGCTATATCGACAGGTATAACGCAAGCCAACCGCAAGATCCTGTGGTTTATGTTGAGTTATGCATTGGGGCTCAGCGAGGCCAAGTGCGGCCAGCAGCGACTTTCCAATGGCAAGGTGTTGTTATCCTTGAACTTAACTTGAAGCTGAGAGATGCGGCATCTATCCACGCTATCGGCCATCATCGTGTGCAGAATTCAACGCCGCAATTACAGCACTTATCATAGAAGATGTACTAAAACTGAAAAACTATGTGGCATAACAATCGCGTCTACATCACTTCTCAATCCCCTAAATAATGTTCCTCTATTCTTAACTCCCCGTCATCTTTACGAACCAACCCTCGGGTTGAAGCTTATTTATTTGAATAGGTAGGGCGAGTATCCTTTCAAACATGTGATTTTCAATTTGTTTTGAATAATAAGAAACAATCCGATTTATTTAAACAAAAATTACTTCAAATTAATAAATGTAATTGTTTCAAACAAGAGTTATCAGGTGCCCAAAATAAAAGAATGATAATTTTGGGTTCCTTGGGACCGCGGAATGTATTCAGTTCGAGAAAATGTGCTTTTCTGCGGTTGATTAGCCGTGGGCGGAGACTCAGAGTGGCGCATAGCGGGAGCACGAGGCGGACTGGAGAGACGAATGTGTCAGTTAATGTGAGGATATCTTTAAAAGCAGCCATAATCTTCAAAACTTTCAAACTATTCTCGTAATGTTATCTTAATAAGATTCCACACAATACACTCGTATTTCCTCACCAAATGACATAGATTAAGGGTAAAGGTATTTTACTGCTAATTTGGGAGCAGAGGTCATTTACATATACAATTTACGGAAGGGGGCCGATTACGTATCCTTGTGGGACACCTAATGTCTCTTTAGCTACATCAAAGCTGATTCCTTCAAGAGCAATTTTTGCTTAAGATCACTCAGAAAGTTGCGTATGCAGTTTACTAATGTTTAGTTTAACCCGAATGTCTTTAATTTGTGTAAAAGTTTTTTGTAAGGTAGCGAATCGAAAGCTTTCTTAAAACCTAGAAATAATGCGTCAACTTGTGTTTTCGATCCACCGGATTCCTGTACGTCGTGAAGAAGGAGCGCGATCTTTGTTTCGCATGATATGCCTTTTCGGAACTCGTGCTGACAACAATGTATGAAGTTTCGACTGCCCAGCAGCGTTTATCATAATATTGTTAACAACGATAAGTTTGAGAATCTTGCATATAATCGATGTTAATTATGTTGGTCGATAGTTCCTTGTATAACGTTTGTTTCCCTTTATTAAGAGTGGTTAACGTTTTTAATTTTCCAGTACATTGGTTTCCCTCCTTCAGACAATAACTTATTCAATATTATCTCTAACAACGGTGTAATCTGTGGCGCTAACTCTTTGAGGACGCGCGCGGGCATTCCATCCTGACGCGGAGATTTATTACTCATATCGGTAGTAGTTGTTTTTTTATCTTGTAAATTCCTTTCGGGAAATGCTGCGTTGAAAAATATCATCAACGCAACAATTCCCGAGAGGAACTTAGGTACAAGATAGATAAAAGAAGCTGCGAAAATCTTCTGACGAATAGATAGTTGTTTATTTTGGTCAATTAAATTTATAATAATAACTATAAGTGGCTAAATGTGTTTTTACGCATATTTATAATAACAATTTGAATTTGTAGTCCGTACTCGATCAAGTGTAGTTAGAAAAGAGGTTTTCGAAATTTAAATGAAAATGACATATGCTGTGTTTCTCTCGCAAATCTCCGGATAGGAGAGGTCGTAGTCCGCGAGAGATCCTGAGAGAGAAAGTTCAGACTCAACCTTCAGAGTTTGTAAGATCCTCTTGGAGACATACTAGACGCACGCATTTGGGTACACGCAGTTGACAAGCTAGAAGGGAATCTGCGACGGACATTGATTGGTATAGAAAATAGAAACGAAATCTCTGTGGTGAAAACCACCTCTCCAAGTGCTAGAAACATGAATACAGAATTTACACGTCAAAAACTTCTGCCGCACAGAATTTCACGGAAATATATATTAAATATTCACAACTCATAATAAGATTAAACGACCCATTTTCGACAACGATTTTCCATTGTACTTGGATAAAATAATTCTTATAGGAAACCCAATGTTCTTTCAAAAAAAAGGAGAATTTTGGCCGGCTCAGAGTAAAAGGTCAGAAGGTATACGAGTTAGAGTATTGTTGATAGTCAAACGTCTGAATCCAATATGTAGGGAAATAATCGATGATGTTCCAAGCGATTCGTTTGAGATGGGTGATCCAACATTTATTAAGGGAATTTTTAAGCTCTGTCACAGAAACGGTCATTTTGGTCAGCTCAGGAAAACCTTAACGAATTTATACAATTTTTAATAGTTGTTAATAGTTATATGAGCGGATAAAATACGGACAAAATCATCGAATGCTTTGAAAACGGTTCGTCGTTGAGAGGTGATCTAACTTGGGTTTTATGCCATTTGGTCGAATAGACGATTGGTTAAAAACTGAAGGTGCCATCTTATAAAAACATTGCCTTGCCTAAATATTGAACAAAATCATTTTAAGCTAAAGGAGGCTACAGAAATAAGGAAATGGTAATTTTTAATGTTTACAGCGAGAAAGATACTCAATGAAATCAAGGAGAAGACTTTTTACGTCAATATCCACGGAGAAAGAATTAGCATGGATAGAAGAATGCTGAGTAGGTCATATTTAACAGAGATGACCGATGCAGTGCCGAGGAGAAAAATTGCGTCCATAGCGCACTGGAGTAAAATCCCCAAAAATTTGGCCAACATTAAAAAAATATTAAGTTTCACGTATGAATAGGGTTGAATACAAGAGGTTGGCACCCTGATTCATTTCGATGACTTGAGGCATTTGATTTGTCTCGTGCCAATGAATCGTTCCTTCAAATCGTTCAAAATGAACCTCTTGAACCAAGTAAACATATGAACTGCGACGAGCGCAATGGACCATGAGATTCAAATTTAAAATGGCAATCAAAATGAACACAAGGATTCAAACGGCAACGCGATCCAAAGTTATATGACGAGCATCAAATTCATCGAAGACTGAGCTTGCTGTGGCTATGTGTGGATGGTGAATCACCGCAATTTCAGAAATAACGCAACTTTTTTAGTTAAAATTTTGAATGTGCACCCCGAAAAAAAATCTACAATCATTAACTTTTAAATGTTTCACCTCCATTACTTGAGCCTAAATTTGCCTGAATTATAATTTTTACATTTATTTATTACATCATAGCATCTTTGGAATTATCTAAATTTTATTAATGCCTACATTCGTAATTATTTTTTAACTACCAGCGCGTGTAGCTGAAATTCATTAGTGTGGTTTATGAAAATTCTCTTCTTTTCCGCGTGATTCAATTTCCCTTGGGGTGGCAATTATTTATGAACTGGATAATCGCCATGAACCACATTATAATCATTTGGTTCACAACGATCCGTTTAAAACGAACGCTGTGATTCAATTATTATGATTAATAAAGCAATGAACTCTTTGGATTCGCTCCTGAATGACACAGCTGTCTTGAGTACCCATTGGAGGCTGCAGAACATGAGGAGACGCGTGAAAACAACTGAGGTTGTTAGCATGAATCCGCTAACTGCAAGCGGAAGCCTCAAGCACTTCTCAAGTAAGCCCTTTTGCCAGAGACCGAGCGGGAACCACCATGGCGGAAGAAGAAACGAACAGCGATCGAGTCACCTATGCACTTTCCATGCATTGCTATTTTTATTTAAAGTATTCAAGCAGTAGAGGTACGTCTGCATGAAGCATTTCAGCAATCACCTAAGCCTGTCGCGCACCCCTTCATGTACATACCTCCCTCTTCAATTTACAATGAAGCCTGCACCCTTCCCCTTGTCTGTCCATAAATCCTATTCTCTTATTTCCACTCCCTCACTTCAGCCGGAATCACATGATCATTTTGTTCGTCCCTTCCGAGCGGTAGCGATGATATGATCGTTTCACGCAATAGGGTAGTTTCCTTCATCAAAGAAAACGAAAGGCATTGATTGCGATTCGTTACCCACCATTCATACGTGTATACGTTACCCACCATTCATAGTGTATTCATAATATACAAATTATTTGGTCTTAGAAATCCCAGTTTAGACGAATGGCAATGGGCAATTTTAACCGCATTTGAAAAAGGCCAGATTGGCGCCCATGCGATGCCACCCCACGTGACGTCACAGGGACCTAGTTTCTATACGAGCAGATAGGAGCTTTACATCGTCTGAGATTATCAATGCATGCATGAGGCACAGATCTCAGGGAAACATCTCTTAATAATCACATATTAAAACTGCCTATGGTCGGAAATTTTCCTTCTTTTGATAGGGTATTAATAATCCTTATTTAAGCCAAGCGCTACCTGCTAGCAGGGTACTCTGCTACCTGCTAGCAGCCTGCATCGCAGCGGCGCACATATCATCGCCCCAGGGTCACCTCACACGATGGCAGCGGGAACCACAAAGACGTCATACGGACTTTTCCCAGTAATCATACTTAGCCGTCGCGCTTTCGCGCGCTGGAAATTTTACACTTTTTATTTAATCGCGTCATTTAAAAATCTAAAATCGTGAAATACGTACTCCAGGAATAATAATCTTTCGATTTAGGCAATAAAAAAATTATAGGAAACCACCTTATTATTATCCATGATGGCTCAAGGGATCCCTTTCCCATTCCTTTTTTCATCACTCGGCATGTCTTTTTCCCCGCCGCTGAAACCATCGCCGGTACCTTTTTGCAGCCAATCAGTAAACAAGGTCGCTAACTGCGATTGTAACGCCACGCTTGCCACATAGGTATTCAATTTAATCGAAGTTGTAAATGCGGAAGGTGACGGAATAATCAATGGAAGAATGTCCACCGAAGGGCGGTACGAATGACATAATTTGATTGAGAAAGCGATGGGCCGAGCGATCAGCCTTTTGGTCCTACAAAACCAATCCAACCCTCTGAGGAACCCAAGGAAATTGTCGAGTGATTCGGGCTTTGCCTAACAATCTCCCCTCTTACGCTGTTTTCAACATCCCCGACCAACTCAGCACTTGCTATATTCAAAACCTTTTTCTCCACCACATATCATCTAGAAGCTGCCTCTCCTCACCCACCATGCCAAGCACTTCGTCCTTCCTCCTCCTCTTCATCCACTTCACCTTCTCAATTCTTCCCGATTACAGTGGCGTAACTATGGGGGGGATGAGGGGAATAGATCCTCCCCCAAAGCCTCAGAGATATAAAAATAATATTCAAAACTCTTGCCTAGTTTTGACAAATAGTAGATTTTAACGTAACCTTTTAATGAAGCCCAAATGTAAAATGTATTTGCAGGCAAGTCCTTTTTCCAAAATTTTCCCAAAACGGGGGTGGGAGGGTGGGAGGGTGGGAGGTCGCCCTTCCCCATACCCTCTCATCCCCTCCCCCTCACCCCTCAAAGCATATCCCTAGTTACGCCACTGCCCCATTGTCAAATCTCGAATATCTCCAGCCTTTTCTCATCCTCCTTCCTAAGTGTCCGCACTGCTAAGCGGTAATTCCAAATCAGAGTCTTCACCAGCCTTCTCTTTAAAAAAAACTTTCTTACACGTGTCCTCACTGCTGCATCTGTTTTTCTCAAGTGTGCTCTCCAAATAAGCGTACGAAAATGTACCCACCCCGTACTGAACTATACTAATAATGACAATTTATGTAAAATTTTCGGGTAAGCGCACCTCAGTCCCTCATTTCAATAATGCTGCATACCTTAAGTTTAGAACCGCAGTGATATTCATCAATTTAATTACTTAGAGTTGAAACTAACACATACGCTTAAAGCACCCAAATACTGTTAGACTTCTAAAAAGTAGGAAACACAGCACACGGACGCATTTATTGTACCCTATTTTCTAACTGTTCTATTTTTTTAGGAGAATAAAATTTAATAGTAACATAAAGTTAATATGCAACGCAGTTTTCAAATTTCAAAATCGGTACCAATTGAATTATAAATATGGATAAATGACGTACAAAAAGCATTTTTTTATGTAATAAAATTCCACCACTTTAATGCAACGCCCTTTCTAAATTATTTTTTTAAAGTAGCAATTATTAAAGTCTAGTAGGAATGTCAGTACCTAAATAACTCACAGACTATTGCCAGGCAGTTTGACCACATTCATAATCCAAGATTAAATTTTAGGGCTCCAACGTACCTGAAAAATAGAGAAATGTTAATTAAACACAAATATTTTCCGAAAACCAAACACAAAAGTAAGAGAGAGGAATTTAGAAAAGGCTGTCATAGTTCGCAGAGAGCGTAAGGCCGAAGAATATCAGAGAAACAGGCACATCATGTTCATGCGCCGAAGAATAAGTTTTTATGACATATGATTGGAGTGGAAATTGTAAGTGTTTAAATGGGAATTGAATTCTTTATGTTGGCAGGACAACCATATTCGGGGAGGAGAATACGTCTCAACCTGTTGTGTCCCGAGGGCGTGGTGGAAGAGGGTCGGTTCACTCATATCGTGTCTTCGTACAGGACACATTATCCTCTCCAGTGATAGTTGCCTAGCCAACCGATAAAAATGTTTCGTTGAATTTAGTCCCTCAATTAATTTGCTTTACGACATACTCTTCCAATTTTCATTTCAGCCAAAAGGGTAGTTTCCTTCATCAAAGAAATCGAAAGGCATTGATTGCGATTCGTTACCCACCATTAGTGTATTCATAATATACAAATTATTTAGTTTTTGAAATCCCAGTTTAGACGAATGGCAATGGTCAATTTTAACTGCATTTGAAAAAGATTGGCGCCCATGCGATGCTACTCCACGTGACATCACAGGGACCTAGTTTCTATACGAGTAAATAGGAGTTTTACATCGTCTGAGATTACCAATACATACATGAGGCACAGACTTCAGATAATATCTCTTAAAAATCACCTATTAAAACTGCCTGTGGTCAGAAAGTTTCCTTCGTTTGATAAGGTATTAAAGTCCTTATTTAAGCAAAGCTAAAGGTAGCAGAGTACCCTGCTAGAGCAGCTAGCAGGGTACTCTGCTACCTGCTAGCATCCTGCGTCGTATCAGCACTCAAAGCCTCGCCCCAAGGTCACCTCACACGGCGGCAGCGGGAACCAGAAGACGTCACACGGGCTTTTCCCAGCATTCATACTTAGCAATCGTGTTTTCGCGCGCTTGAAATTTTTCACCTTTCTTTTAATCGCAAAAAAATAGATATCGTCACTTAAAAATTTAAAAGCGTGAAATACGTACTCCAGAAGTAATAATTTTCGATATAGGCAATAAAAAATTAAAAGGAAACCACCCTATTATAAGTCCCGTCAAATTACGTAAACTGGGCTAAGCAAAGTAATACATTTTTACGCTTGCCTATACTCGGTTGGGTATGATGAATTTGTGCGTAAATTTCGAAAAATTTTCCTAATCTTCATTAATATCTTTCATTGAAGCATAATTGTAGACTATCAGATATGAGATTTCCACTGAAATGTGGCTAGGGAAAGCCTTGACATTTTCCATGCCTCGCAATAGCAATAGCAGTATTTTTGGCAATAGGCAGCGCTGACTTACGTAGTTCTCGAGCGACGTCTCCAAAATGTAATCACAGGCCGGAACACAATCTTTTCAATAATTTTATTTAAACAGCCTACACAAATCGCAGGAAAAGACCTTCTTATGGTATTATTTTCGCAAAATTTAAGAGGCTATGACTTTTATATCTTGTCGCAAAACTCATTTTTTGTGCCTGTTCAACTTCATCAAAATAATTTATGTGCCCAAGGAAATAATTATTATTATTTGATACGGAATTTTGCGCAATTATTACCAGAATAAAAAACAAAAAGTATGCACATTTTTTCATACAAAGAGAAAATATCAATTGATACCTGATGAACTAATACATCATTATTCTCATGGCAGAGTTCAAGAAACATAAACAAGTATATTTGTTCATATGTATTATTTGATGGGTGGCTTGTCTTTTACTAACAACATCAATCCATTATTTTTGGGTGAAAATATCTAGACAAATGGTAACAAAAACATTACAGAAAACATTTTATTGAATTGTTTATTTGAACGACATATGTGTAACGCAAATACATAAGATAAAATGGTACAAAACGCTTCATGACCCATCAGTATCGATACTATCGCTATGATAATTACTTGATATAAATTAGCGGCAAAAATATATTCAACAATTAATAATTAATGCAATAATAATCACATGTCAGCAACCTAAATAACGTTATTAAAGAAAAGTTTCATAGTATGCCCATAAGGATTTACAAAACCAGGCCTGCTACATTTCAAGTAGATGACAATCGCTAATCGGATGTTCTGATGTGTACATCTTCCGAGGTTTTCCGTCCCTACGGAACGAGTGAGTTAACTCTCCAAGTCGTCACGCAGTGGGCGCATCAGTTTCAGTGCAGATTCTGTTTCAACCCCTTTTACCGCTACGCGGCGCGGCAAACGCGGATGTCGGAACGACCGGCGTCAACCACAGATGCTGGAATTTTTCGTCGCGAGAGAGACCGCAACCGCTCCACACACGCACGCACGCACCTCTTATTGCCGGTCGCATGCACTCGCAAAGCGGATACATGTGAACACGCGTGATCATGGGCGAGCGTGCGTGTGAGCATGGAGTAAAATGTACAATAAACGTTTCATGCACGTTTCAACTTAATACTGAGAACAGTCTGCCGGCAAATGGATTAGGAATATAAACTCGGGAATGTCAAGTAACTAGCCGAAATTCGAGGAAATATTTTTATAACAATTTTTATAGACAAAATGGAATAACTATTGTCTTCACTAAACGTAGCGAGCCTTTCTGCTTCAGAATATATTTTTAGACTTGTGGAACGAGAAAATTCAAATAATCGCAAAAAATTGTTCCTCGCCATCTGATTAATTGTTCCAGAACTACACCAAAACTGTATACGATTTTTGTACGTGTGGTGAGCCCTCTATATACCTATACTTACTCTATGGTGTGAGGGAGGACACGCAGAATGCGCCGGACCAAGAGTAAACGGACACATTCAGCGCAGGTTCATCGAAAGAGCCTCCCTTGCAAATCGCAGAGGACCACGTGTGTGGCAGTGCAACGATATGAGAGACCCTTGAGGCGGATAGTGAAGTGCTCTGACAATATAGGTAGTAGGTATATCAGCATTTCGTTCTCCATTTTTGTGGGAAAAATCTACACAACACGCTCCCGAATGATTTATATACGACAGGTTATAAAGGATGTAAAATAGATTAAATACGTCGCTTTGAAAAGGCTAGCGGATAGGAGAGAGGAATGGAGAGTTGCGTAAAACATATCTTAGGATTTTTGACCAATGGTGATGATCAATAAGTGGGCCAGTCCTGACAAAGCATGTATGCCTTCATGTATCATGTATGAAGTCATGTATACCTTAGCATGCATACAAAATTTAAGACAGGTATAAATATGAATTATCGAAGAAAAACATTATCCAAGGGCAATGAATTTGATTTTTTAGTTCATTCACATTTTAACCTGAAAATTTTCTTGAGCCAAACGATTATCTAATGAGAAATTGAACAACTAAGTAATCACGACATCGAAGAGTCGAGTAATCAAGGAATCGAGAAAACCCATCATGCGCACTCCTCCCTGTTCACCTATTACAGTTTACCCCTTTCTGTGGAACAGCACACGCTAATGCGATATCCGCAGCACGTCTAACCTACCCGCTCCTCCAAGGAAAAGGAATCTCGTTAAAGGAAATTCAAAGCAGCGAGAAAACAAATAAACAGAGCCTAGGAGGTGAGCGCAGGGACTATTTGAGAGGAAAAAGACGAGGCAGCCCCGAGGCAGCCAGGTGGCGCCACCGGCGAAGACAAAAGAAGCGAGAAAAGCGGGCGAAAAAATGTGTGCTAAGAAGAGATTTTTGCAGCCACCCACCCCAGGAGAAACTCAGCACATTCGCTCCCTCCGTCTTCAACTGTTTTCCCTTCAAAGTTAAATACGTACAAGAGCACAGAACATTTCAGGCCAAAGTTGTTTTAATCATAATGGCAAGTCATTAAAGCATAATGAAATTTGTTTTTCTATCGATAAAATAAATCATTAGATCCAAATTTTACTGAAAAACATTATCACCTGGTATATAATAAAGCGCCGATCACAATATAAAGAAGTTTTCGTACCAAAATTGAACATCACTTGACTAACCATCCACCACCAAAGTTTCTTGAACAATTGCCAGTTGCGAAAAATTTAGAGCCAGTATTTTTGTCAATGTGATATTTTTGCACACTTTTTTATCATTACCGAAATATCCTTGGAATGGCTTTAGTATAATTACCAAAGAAAGACCCAACCTGTGATCAGAATGTCAGTGAAATGAAAATGCAGCTGTGGCCGACTCAAAAAGATTTTTTATGTGATTTTTACTTGGTGATTCACTTGTTATAGAAAATAGGGATTGTGCAAACTTTTAACTTCACAAAGTTCCACCTGACGAGTCCATAGACTCAGGTGAAGACTGCACCCTTTGCGTCCTTTTGTAAAAAAGTAACTGGTCTTTTCAAACTGTTATTTTTTTCTTTCAATTGGTTGCCGTTGATGAAAATAGTATCAATATCTTTACGACGTTCAAGGTCTAATATTTGCTGCTGTTATAAGGAAAATAATGATCGATTTCCGTCAACGGATGCATAAAGTAAAATTAGGCGATTAACTTGAATGACGTCGTGAGGGAGGAACCATTTTGATCCTCGAGGATAAGATCTGAGGAGAAGCAAAGAGACACTGCACACGCAAGCGATGGCAGGGTTGCGAAAACAGCGGACGCGCGGAATCCGTGTTCGTTATCATTGAGAGAGCAAATAGGGAATGAAGGCGTTCAATAGTCATGGCTTGACATTATTCCGCGCACTCCTTTGCAATGGAATCACAGCCAAGAGTTGAATTAGGAACACGCCAGCATCCGAGTGAGACTCGACTAAGCGCTCAGACACCACCCAGGAAGCATTTCACTATCACGTTTCTTCCGCAGGACTGGATATCACAGGGAATGAGAACAGATACGACTGAAAGGATATCACGTTGCTCAAGTCTTCGCATTTGGTTGCATGAGCAATAAAGTATTCCGAATAGAGAGTATGGGTCCTTAAATGAAGTTTCCATACTCAGCCAACGTTTCAGACTCCATATGATTATATGCACAATACTGGTATGATTACATCACAACTTTGTATTGTGATTTAAACTTTTACATAGTACGATAATCATTAAATACATTTAATATATAAAAACAATTCTTCTCTTCCTTCGCTTAACAAACATTCTACTCTCTAACACTGTTTTCAGCATCTCCTCCCCAATCAGTACTCGCATTTTATTACGATTATTTTAATGTGAACGACGCGTTTTGGCTTACAGAGCCAAAGTCTGGTACAATACATCGTACAATTTCGATGTTCTCCTGTGCAGGGGCGCAGCCAGGAATTAAGGCTGGGGGGGGCACAGGTGCAACCAATACCGGGGTGTGTGGGGGTATGGAATACCCACCAGGATAAACGGTAGGTGCGAGATTTATAAATTGCGGAATTTTAAGATAAATTGTTCAAAATGGTGAGTTTTACGGCTTTCTGAGGGATATTTTTTTAATCCTTACACTATTCTATCAGTAATATCAATCCAATTAAGTAAAATGTATTAAACTTAAGCATTTCTCATACCCCCAAACCCCCCCCCCCCCTCGCTGCGCCACTACTCCTGTGAATGACGTATTCCACCAGATGATGATTAAGTGAGCCGAAATGCGTCGGAGAGGTCTTTGATTTTTTTATATGCTTCGTAAACTGTACACGATCCTCCGTGTTTTTCCATTCTATGGAAATACTTCGAACGTACCTGGGATCTATTTAGGCAAGAGATACGAAGATGGAGAGTGAAATGGAGACCACATCCTAATATAGATCCAAAGGTAGTTGTAAATGGGGGGACTCGCGTTTTTAAGGCTCTTTTTCTATTCGAACCGCTACTTGCATTTGCAGTCTTAGAAGAAAAGACTTCTTATTCGCCATTTAGGCACGCGAGGAAGTCGTTACACCGCGCAGTGTTTACAAGATTCTGTGTTTTTCGGAATGCAATTATGGGGTTTGAGCGAACGGAGAAAAAAGTGCTCGGGAACAGAAGGCGTCGCAAAGGGAAGGCTTCCACGGCGAGGCTTCGCGGCGACACTAACTTCATGCACTATTTCCACCACTCACCAGTGATAAACCAGTGACCTGAATTGGGCCAAAATTATGAATTTTAATATTCAAAAGCCACATTTATTTTTTATCAATTTTTAACCACCAACAGAAAAAAGCTATGCAAGATTGGGGAAAATATAATATTGTAAGATATGTATAAAAAATTGGCCATTCTATGATTAGATCATTAATACAGGTACAGTGGCACCTCATAGTAATTGAGAAGTGGCCCCTCTTAAAGAACGGTTTTTCAAAGAACATATTGCAGTGCTCGTAGGGTCACGGTTTTCATTACCCTATTGAAACATGCAATGACAGGTGAGGGTGGAAGACTAGTGGGTAGAGCACTTGGTTGCTGACCAAAGGGTCCCGGGTTCAAATCCCGCTCGAATCCTTCGAGTAACCCTAACTAAAATCCTTGGAGCGCGAAGTGGCCTAGGGGAAGGATCTGGCCCTCTAAATCTGAACGTGTGGTATTCACGCGCCAGTGAATTAGTCTCAGGGAACACTATCCTCATCCATCCAAACAAACCATCGTGTTAAGCCTCTGAGTGGGTGAGTGTAAAACTATCCCCGTCTCCGACCAAACACCATCAATTCCAAAGCAATTTCCGTGTTTTCTGGGAATAAAATGGATGCATATTATTGGCGTTGATCGCAAAAAAATACGTCATTTATACATTCGTAACTAATGCGATTTTTTCATACAATGCGATATTTCCAGGGAACTGGAACAAATACTTAAAATCTGTTGCTTATTGCTTCAAAAAGGTAGGCTCAGTAGTTTCCGCGATTTTTTTAATCCAGCTACACAGTCCTTTAGTAATTAATCAGACAAACATTTTTCAGTGAAACCGTCGCATCAATGATTGCTTAAAAGGTTTCACACTATTTTATAATGGATAGATTTCAGATAGTTATTTTGCAATAACTAGAACATAGGTAGGTAACTTAAGCAAGCCAACTCCACGGTCACTATTCCACGAAAAATTCACGAATTCCATCGAAAAATATGCATTTAGAAGGGGAGCATATTTATGCCGTTGGGTATTTAAAAACCGCCGCCACGATCACATTTCCTTAGACTGCCATCAGAGAAATGCGCATCCTTGCTATTAGCGGCTCATTCTGCGGAAACTGAGCAAGGCGATGGCCTGAATTCCTCGGCTTAATATTGTCCACTCTTTTCACTTTCACTTCGAACTCAATCTGAACAAATGCACGGCGGGGCATTTCCTCCGTAAGTCGCCCATCTGCACGTTGCGGATGGTGTTAACATAAAGGTGAGAGATGATGTTAAGTCTGTGGGAGACACGATAACTTCGAATACTATGAATATCGGGGAACGCAAACACGAAAATAATGCCCAGAAGGTGCCGTGCGCACGCGACGTGGAACGAAAGAGCATCACGAGCGGGCACAACTTGGGGTCCTTGCCAATTCGTCAGTCCAGAGATGCACTCTTGCAAGGGTTTTAAAATCAGTTTTTATTTTTCAAAACTCCACTTACACCGCTCCACAATTTCACAATCAATTACACAGCTCCCTCTCCACCACTTTCCGCAATGGCGTCCCGCACAACAATCCCCCCCAACCAAATCAACAACCCCCAGAAAACCAGCCATCATCAACAAACCCTGGGCCTGCCGAGTCTTCTCCATCCAATCTTGGGAACACCACCTTTTTTCATGTATGATTTAACACTTTCCCGGCGAACAACATGTAAAAACTTTTCTCGGGATACCACCCTTTGTGTTCACAACAAAGGGATAGGAACCAAATACTAGTAAGGCCCCCGTCTATCAATCCACTCATCTAGGATTCGGCCCCACCCCATTCGATTCTGCACGATTTTGTCTACAAATGAGTTAAAATTTGTAATGCCGTCAATAAATAACTTAATTTGACATGATTATATAAATTATTTTTGGATAAATATATTTTTTGCACGAATTATTGTGTTTGAAAGAGTGTTTGAGCCGAAAGCAGTGTAGTTTGGCACCTCTGCTTTCTCTATTTCATCATGAGCAGCGCAATATTAAGTGTCGCCTTTCTGAACATAAAATTTACCTACCCGAGTTTAGTCTCTCGCCGAAAAGCGATGAGATGTGTTAGATCCACGTCAAAGTTGAAATATTGGATGGATGAGGCAATTGAAACAATTAATACATTTGTTGAAAATGGAAACTCATCACATGGATTGTTTCACCAATACGCATACGAACATATCATTATAATTTATTGTCTACAGATAGAGACGAGGTGCTGTTAAAAAAGAATTAAAAGTTATCACGGAATTGAGGGTATAAGAAGGGGCTTATTATGTATTTCCGAATTTTGTCTCAAACTCGGATGACGTCACAGATTTCACCAAATATGGGTATTGTATAGGAGTTCAACAAATAACCGCCGTCGGCGCGCAAGTAACAGCTCACTTCAACGTCAATAGTTCATTTTCACCGTGTACCAAAGCCCACCGTCTCGACCAAAGAATGGCTTATTGAATGATTCATTAGAAGATCTCACAGCCGTGATTATTTTCATTCGGGATTAATGAATAACTCCTCCGTAGTATTTTTTTCCTTCTCTAAATCATTGTATTTAATACATGTATGTAATAATTTGTAGCATAAGTGCTCTTGAAACTTTAGTGCTACAAGGACTGAACTACAGTCAACATTTACCTGTACTTCTAAATTAAAAATATTACCTTCGAAAGAAGCCCAAATGTAAACTTTTCATAGATTATTACATAAATTATTTAAGACGTACGCTAACGTTGGCTTGGGATAAGGTATGGTTTCGCAATGATAGGGTACGTTTCATACAACTAATTATTAATTGAGATGGAATAAAATTCATATCAATTAACTAATTATACAATTAAAATTAATTTACGAAAAAGACCGTTCGTGCGGAAGTGACACGTCCTTCGCAGGCTGTCCAACTGTCGAGTGCTGTACTGCCAGCCTCATCTAATATAAAAGTGTTTTCACCAATCGCCGGCTCCGCGAGGGTGCTAATGACAACGACACGTGCCTGGGAGCAGTGCTAATGACAAGTGACAGTCCCGTGCGGAGAGAGATACGAGTCCATTACGCAGACGTGGACGTAAAATTCCGAAAGCTAGCTTTCAAAAACAACCACAATGCCGAATGACTTACGCCATGGAAGCTAGCTGGTTGTTGATGGAAAAGTCACGTTCCCAAGGCCCAACGATGTGGACGGTAAAGTCACCAGCACCCTACAGTAAATCCAGAGTAAATCAAGGAAAAAACGGACCGGGTCTTGTAAAATAAATGAAGATCCAGACTGATTTATTTTCTCAAAATTTTCCACGATGGCTGGAATGCCTCCCCGGCGATATCATGTTATCCATGTCAGAATTTTGGCTTAACAGGGGACCACGAGAAAACGAAATAGTAGCAAAAACACAAATATTATCGACATTTTATTACAGAGATATGCCAATTCTACATATAAAATCAAATATGCGATACCAACTGGATCGTTCCGGAAAAATTAAATATAAACCACATGCATCGAATTCCTAATGACTAGCTTTTGCAAAGAATACAGCATAAGCGATGATCACAAATCAAGTTACTCTCAGAAGTAAGAGTAGAATTTTTACTCAATTTTAAGACAGTTTGCCTGTAATGCAGACATTTCTTCTCAGTGAATACCTACAACATATTAGATGAAGTAACGTGTACTGACCGACTAATTGATTGATTCGCTCACTCATCAACGCGTGGTCGTGAATACTCCAAATACGGCCACCAGCTTATCGCTCTGAATTCCTTGAGTCATTCAAAGGAGCACTAAGAATTGTTTTTTGCAAAAACCAATTTTTGTGGTAGTTCCTACTCCATTAGACGGGCATTGGTGATTTTGACTCATTAAGTTTTCTAGCCTCAAGCACGCGTCTGTTGTCAATGTGCCCGATTCCTTTGCGTAGTTCCGTGATACAGAGCGAATAAGGCCAATTTCAATAAGAATTTGGGGTAAAAATAACTCCTGAGATAAACGCAATATTAAGTGGAAACCAGGGAATGAAATAATAGTTATTCAGGCAGCCCACGAATCAGGACAGTCCTTTACTTCGTATAATAACAGTGGAATGGAGTAAAAAGGTTTCTAAATATTGAATTCTGACATGTAATTTGATTCGTAAATAAATATCCTGCGCATGCAGAAGGCTATGAATAGAAAAGCAGTCCTTAATGAGAGGTAATGAGAGAGGGCCAATTATGGATTATTTTGACCCATGGAACCAAACCCTTCAAGGCATAAGATTCACTGTAAATATTTTATAACTGAGTACGAAACTTCCTTTTTATATTAGCGAAGCATAAGTGATCATATACAGAGATCATTACAAAGTCACGAAATTTAAGAGGAATAGATTAAAATGAAGTTACAATTCATTTTGAACATGATACATGGGTCTTATCCTGTCCTGCTAGAGTTAAAAAATGAAAAGCCACATTCTACTACTCCCCACCCGCTGAAATTCAACGAGTATTTTTCGCTAGTATTTTCATGAGAAATTATACTTACCATGATGACTGGGGTGGAGTTGACATACGTATTTTCCTGTATTTTTCATATTTTATGGCTCTAAATGAATATACTAAACTTTATTGAGAACTGCAGGACACACAATATTTATAATAATTTCACCTATCTCGGTGATGCTACCGACAGCTGTCTCGCAGCCAAACTAAAATATCTGAGCGAATGAACATGAGTCATTCCACGTCAGGTCAGCTGTGAGTTGACAGTAAGAGTCCATCTCCTATTCGAGCCAAACTTATGGCATTGCATAAATTCAATTTGTGATTACTAGAGGAAGTCGTAATGCGTTATTTTCTTGATTTGTCGGTGATAGAGACAATAGAAGTCTCGAGCATTTTGCGAGGAGCACTTTTATTTAAATCTAGGAATTGATACTAGTTAGAGAAACGATTTATGCGTCATTTTATTTGCAGGGAAGTCCAAAATAAGATAGTGTTTTAGATTTACTATAAGATATACTATTTTTGAAAATTATTCAAATTCGGCCTGGTTGTTCAAACTCAAAAAGTTTAAATTTTCATGATAAAAATACCGCCTTTTATGAATTAAGTTTTTAATTCTATCTCAATACATCAAGTTCCTTTTCTTATTTTATAAATATATTGATATGGGACGAGCAATTGCGATATTTAAGCCTGGCTACGCCCCCGATCTTCAAGGAGTTTTGCAAATTCATGCAGGAAGACCTCTTTTCTTCCTGAATGGGGAAACTTGTGGAGAATCGGGGTGACTGGACGGAAAGGCAGCCTGGAAAGTCAATATATCCTATCAAGGTACCCACTAACAACAAGAGCTGAAGCAATAAATTTCCATCGATCTAACGGAGTACTACCGTTCATTGAGAGGCCTTTAGACAGAAAACGAGGGATTAATAATCCAGAATATTTTCTTCAGGACCTGAGTATTCGCTTTTGAAACCAAGTGCCTACCTCAAAGAGAAATAAGCAACTGTTCCCTCAAAAACGTAATACGCTGAATTATAAGCAATCGGATGCTGGTTGCTATGCACCATATGAGCAGTTGAATCTAGGCTTAAGATCACTCGAGTCCGCCAAACAAGTTCGACTCCCATGTATCCATTTAAATTGGTAAATGAGCAAATATGTTTTGAAATAATAGGAAATTTTGAGGCAAAATATGTACTGCAAGATAAAATTAATTTATCTTCCAAATTAAAAACTCATCCAAATTATATGAGAGCCGAGAAAAAGAGATTTCGAGCTTGCGATTTTCCATGTAGCATTGAAATGGAGAGCCTTTTAATGAATGTCCTTCTGATGGCCAGATTCACAATTTCCTGGCTTCATTTCGGGAGGGGGTACTGGCATTACTTTGTTCATTTTTTAGTGGTTTGAAGAATGTAATTCCCATTATTAAAGTTACAGTGTTCACTGTGCAATTAAAATTTAATATATACTGCAATTGCACGACGCACGACTAATTGCAAGTTGTAACGAAATTATATGTACAACGGCGAGGCAATACATTACAACTACTAAAATCGAACACAAAATACGCAAACATGCATGGTTTCAGAGATCAGAGGGACAATGCGAAAAGAGCACCTAACTTGTTCTCTTATTTAGGCTGTTGACCTAACATCCGCCACCACACGCCGCGCCGCGCCGGCCGATGCGGCTATCTGGGGAGCATGCAGATGCATTCCGCCGTCTCGTTAGCTTTATCTTGCCCTAAAAATATCATTTATCGAAGGACCCGAATATCGTCGTTCCTGTGCAACAAATCCGAGATTAATGAGCAGATAAATTGGGTCAAAAATTTCATTTTAGACGATAAAACTTGGAGACTTAATTCCCATCAGAAGTAAAAAAAATCTTTCCGAAGATACAACTAAAAGCTCATGACTTCTTTGAACTCCATGAAAAACCCTTATAGATTAGCACCATAGAAATTTTCCACCATTAAAAGACTCACAGATGAGGAATATAAAAATCATAGTTTCTCCCGCGATGCTGTCTTTAAAAGAAGGTAAATCATACCTTTTCCATTCAGAGATTTAAAATTTTTGTACGCAAATGATGAAAGATGTTCTCAAAGGAAAAGGATTTATGAGATTTAACTTTTAAATTTTTAAGTCGCTCGAAAATTTTATGAGTAGGTATATAGGGTAAATGAGTTCTTCGAAAGAGGATCTTCCTTCTTAGAGGAAAATTCTACACAAGGATCAATCAGCAAAATTGATAGCCGAGTTCAGAGAAGCGAGGAGACCCTAAGGCTCGCAATCAGGACGCTTTCAGAGGGCTGAATCGAGGCCGTCACTGGGAAGGCAGGTATCATCCGGAATCCCCAGGTAAAATTAGAGCAGACATTTGAAGGCTTTGAAAATTTGAACGAAGTAAAAGAATTAAGAAGGAGACAAATTATAGCTCATTTCTTTGAAGCAGATTAGTTCGGGTGAATGCATTGAATCTGAAGACTATAGAATGAATATTGTTTTATGCCTCAAAAAAAATTCCCAGCAAATGGAATGGCGCCACTCATGCTGTTTGACGATAGTTGACTTTCTTCATTTTATTCAGTGTTTTTCCGGGTCTCCTTTCGCGTTGATCTACTTTTTTGAACAATATTTCGCCAACGACGCAGTTGGCTTCCTCAGTGTGCCCACAGAAGTGTCGATGCAGAATTTGGTATCCTACATATACGCTCAGTTTGGCACCATTTTTATGGAGATGTGCTCTGATTGGTCGAAATCTTTAAAGACCCGTTTCCACGCCCTGGCGAGGGGGCAGTTGTCCTCATGATTGAAGTTTCTCCTTGTTTTTGCAATTCTAATCGCCTCCCTCAATACCATTGGTTGCAGCGGCCTCCTTTAGTTGCGGGGTTGTCGAAATCAGCGTCATGGGTAGGTCCACTCCAACGGTGCTCAGCCAACGCTCCCTAATCGGCACCTCAGTAAACCTGAGGAAGCCCACTGGAACTTATGCGAAATATTTTCCAGTAAAATGGATAAACGCGGAAGAAAACCCAGAAAAATCACTGCCTACAGTAAAAATCTCTGCGGAAGCTTACATGGAGACTTTCTTCATTATTGTATTCTAAGGCTGGTTGATAGAAAAAAAATAGCAAAAAGTATAAATCAAAAGACAAAATAAGCATCACAGCTTCGGGTGTTTCATGGAAAAATATTAGCGTGGACTGGACGCCATCTGTCGTTATTCTGCACAACTACAACAGCAAACTGCCGTACTCAAGGTGATAAAATTGAGTTGAACTCAACCGCATCGATTTCTTTAAAGGCTTTCACTTTTCAATTCCATATGATATTCACGTCATTTTCGATACGAAGTGTCTTTTTCCACAATTCACGGTTATAACTAAAAATAAGCGCTTGCAAAGCGCACGAAAAATATTAACACGACGCAGCGCATTCCAAAGTTTCGTGCTAATTTCCACGTTAATTCATTATAGAACAAAGACCTCCACACTGATTTTCGTGCAAATTCCGCCAGTTTATAGCGATTTTTTTCCATAAACTCCTTAATTGACCTTTGGCTACTGGAATTTCACGCCAAATTCTCTAAACGGATAATTTATGGCTATTTTTCTAATGCTCATGAAGCAGGGAAACATGGTAACCAATGCATTTGATTACGTTGCTATCTAAAAATAATATTCTGGAGAGAATGGCCTTCTCAAACTCCCAGCATATTATTTGGGACTGTCCAAAGGCTTCATGAAGCAGGGAAACATGGTAACCAATGCATTCGATTACATTGCTATCTAAAAATAATATTCTGGAGAGAATGGCCTTCTCAAACTCCCAGCATATTATTTGGGACTGTCCAAAGGCTTCTAATGCTCATGAAGCAGGGAAACATGGTAACCAATGCATTCGATTACATTGCTATCTAAAAATAATATTCTGGAGAGAATGGCCTTCTCAAACTCCCAGCATATTAATTGGGACTGTCCCAAGGCTTCTAATGCTCATGAAGCAGGGAAACATGGTAACCAATGCATTCGATTACATTGCTATCTAAAAATAATATTCTGGAGAGAATGGCCTTCTCAAACTCCCAGCATATTATTTGGGACTGTCCAAAGGCTTCTAATGCTCATGAAGCAGGGAAACATGGTAACCAATGCATTCGATTACATTGCTATCTAAAAATAATATTCTGGAGAGAATGGCCTTCTCAAACTCCCAGCATATTATTTGGGACTGTCCAAAGGCTTCTAATGCTCATGAAGCAGGGAAACATGGTAACCAATGCATTCGATTACAATGCTATCTAAAAATAATATTCTGGAGAGAATGGCCTTCTCAAACTCCCAGCATATTATTTGGGACTGTCCAAAGGCTTCTAATGCTCATGAAGCAGGGAAACATGGTAACCAATGCATTCGATTACATTGCTATCTAAAAATAATATTCTGGAGAGAATGGCCTTCTCAAACTCCCAGCATATTATTTGGGACTGTCCAAAGGCTTCTAATGCTCATGAAGCAGGGAAACATGGTAACCAATGCATTTGATTACATTGCTATCTAAAAATAATATTCTGGAGAGAATGGCCTTCTCAAACTCCCAGCATATTATTTGGGACTGTCCAAAGGCTTCTAATGCTCATGAAGCAGGGAAACATGGTAACCAATGCATTCGATTACAATGCTATCTAAAAATAATATTCTGTAGAGAATGGCCTTCTCAAACTCCCAGCATATTATTTGGGACTGTCCAAAGGCTTCTAATGCTCATGAAGCAGGGAAACATGGTAACCAATGCATTCGATTACATTGCTATCTAAAAATAATATTCTGGAGAGAATGGCCTTCTCAAACTCCCAGCATATTATTTGGGACTGTCCAAAGGCTTCTAATGCTCATGAAGCAGGAAAACATGGTAACCAATGCATTCGATTACATTGCTATCTAAAAATAATATTCTGGAGAGAATGGCCTTCTCAATCTCCCAGCATATTATTTGGGACTGTCCAAAGGCTTCTAATGCTCATGAAGCAGGGAAATATGGTAACCAATGCATTCGATTACATTGCTATCTAAAAATAATATTCTGGAGAGAATGGCCTTCTCAAACTCCCAGCATATTATTTGGGACTGTCCAAAGGCTTCTAATGCTCATGAAGCAGGGAAACATGGTAACCAATGCATTCGATTACAATGCTATCTAAAAATAATATTCTGGAGAGAATGGCCTTCTCAAACTCCCAGCATATTATTTGGGACTGTCCAAAGGCTTCTAATGCTCATGAAGCAGGGAAACATGGTAACCAATGCATTCGATTACATTGCTGTCTAAAAATAATATTCTGGAGAGAATGGCCTTCTCAAACTCCCAGCATATTATTTGGGACTGTCCAAAGGCTTGGATCATGATTTGAACCTCCGACCCCTAGATCAGCAAGTGAGTTCTCTATCCTGTAGATATCACGCTCCCTTGCAAGACCATAAGCGAAGATTTTCTCACGAGAGAAGTGAATCCAAGGCATTTTCTGGGTCACGTACGCGTCAATCGCAGAGAGGCAAAAACTTTTTGAAAAAAAAATAAAAAGCCCAACTTCAGTTGAAAAGCATAGTCGAGTTTCCCGAGAGGACGGTTGGGATTACGTCTTATTCACTTGATAGATTGCCTTCCTATGTTCTCGTCTCGCCTTATAGGCCGCGAGGGCACGTTCCGTATTAAGGCAGGAGTCATCCGGACAGGCTAGAACCACTTTTTCTTCGCTATTCTCTGACTCTGACTTGGGCCGATGGAAAGCGTCGAAAAGTGGCGACTTCATTATCAATACATCTACGCTGTCAATGGAGGAAATGTGATTGAAGTCTCTTACGACTCATCCCTTACTAGAAAGGTGGATCTATCGAGGTTCCATGGGTCTGATCCAAGAATATTATACGACTTACCCGTTAAGTAAAGACAGAGAAGGATGAGAAGAAATTTGCTATGAACATGGCCGGGGATAAGCTAAAAATCAATGCGAAGAAGACCAAGATTTTTGTGATCAAGAGAAAAGTTTAAGACCGATTTCAAACTGATATTCCATACACTTGAGGAGGCGAAGGAGTGCTGCTACTTGGAAAGACGAGTGCCTATCGATGTACGAAGCAAGTCAGTAGGCCCAAGTGAAGATAGCATTCTTCAAAAAGAGGCGTCGAAATGAGCAAGAGTAAGATTATTAATTGAAATGTAAAGATTGTTGAGTTGAAATGAGTAAGAGAGTGAGTTATTGAGAGCGCTTTCTCTGTTTTAGTGGCGAAACACGTCATCGATTAAACCAAAGCTGTTAAAGAAATTCCTACCAAAATATAAATAATATCATCTATTGAGAAATTTTAACAACTATTTTTCAATATGAAAATTTAGGTAATTAATTGTAGGGCACTGTAACAAAATTTTTAACCACTAATTATTAAATAATGCATTGTCATCAGAGGCAAGTGAGAATGCAAAATTTCAATTCGACCCGAAAATGGGAAAAGAAATCGATTAGCATTAAATGGAGAGGGTTAAAAATCAATTTAATATGAAATGAGTCAGATGCCATCGATGAAACAGACGAAGAAAATTAAGAAAAAAGCGTGTAAAAATATAAACCTAATGTGAAACAATTATTAGTACATGCATCATAAAATTAAATTGTGAAAATGATAAAACAATATTTCAATGGAATTTTAAAAATATAGTAAAAAGTATAAATGCATTTAAATTTTATACATTTCACGAATATACGTGATATATTCATATTTTTAATTTTGGAATTCAGAAATTTTCAAACGTCAAATCCAAAACATTATGTTTTTAATATTAATCATATTCTAAAGACCAAACCTCAATAACCCATAGTCTGGTAAGGTAATTGGAGAAGGCGACATCCGGCTAACGTCATGAGCGCTATATGAAATGGTGAGAAAGAAAGGGCAGAGGGAAACCCAGTGCAGGCATTTGCCTGCTCTTGAGGAAAGGCGCCTAGGGGACCACGTCTCAACGTCCAATGCGTGATCTCTAGGTCAGCAAGCGAGCAATCTACCCACCAGACTACCACGTTCCCTTGTATGATCATAATCACGCATAGATTTTCTCACGGGAGAAGTGAATCCAAGGCATTTTCTGGGCTCCACGCACGCGTCGATTGCCGAAAATCAAAACTTTTTTAAAAGAGCCTCACTTCAGTTAAAAAGTATTGTCGAAAAGCATCGGACGAACGGCTTGTTACTGTTAAAGTACTTTGATTCTTACGGCACTCGAGCAGAGAAAAAAAAGAAAGTCCTCTGAATAGTTTCTGCCACCGACGGGATTCAATACCAGTCCCTTAATTTAGAAAGCTAGAATTATATCCACCGCACCTACCCGACTCCATCAACAACTCATCCCAACATCAGTTATTACTTTTGAATCCACCACTTATTAGAGAGACTCAAAATGGTATCTGACGCACAGATCGATTCAGCAACAGTTTGTAGCCTCGACCGTGAACATTCGATACGGAGCATGTAATGAGCGCAGAGGAGAAAAAACGACGCACAGACAGCAATATCCACGCAACCGAGGGTCAGCGGGTTCGACTCCCACGGTGGTCGTGGACCCCATCTGCGGTGATTGTCGCCGTGTGGTATCGCTCTCAGAGTCCGAATACATTCCAAGTGCGGCGACCACGGCTGAGGTTTCAATGATGGGAGAAGTCCCATCACCAAGGAGCGAGGAGTGATACGTGCGGAAGACGAAGGGAAAAAAAAGCAAAAGGTCGCTGTCGCCGAAAAATTCCCACGCGTGCTCGATAGCATTTGTTTTCATTCTCGACGCGTCGTGTAGATTACACCGCTGAATGCTTGACATTTATTAAATGCTACATGCTTCTACCGTGTACTTATGCGAGGCACGCACCCTTATGTATCAATCGCATCTACAGCCCAGGCGAAACTTGGTGGCCCGTGAATGCGCAGAACTCCAGAGAGTGGAGGGGAAAGTGGATGTGGGCGGGGGAGGCCAAGAGAGGAGGGGAAGTGCCTTCGGAGGGGAGGTCAAATCAATCGGACAAGGTCGAGAGTGAATATTAAAGGAATCAAGCCCATTCCCAAAATGACTACGTCAATCTCCACCCTACTTGTCCAGAACAGACTCCCCCATGCCCAAAACCGACGTCCGCGCAGGGGCCACCAAGTTTTAAACGGACTATACACCTACATAATATCCTGCAAGCCGCCTTAATAGGCGGCTTGTG
Source organism: Ischnura elegans (assembly GCF_921293095.1). NCBI lineage: Eukaryota > Metazoa > Arthropoda > Insecta > Odonata > Coenagrionidae > Ischnura > Ischnura elegans. Next base: position 110,511,280 of record NC_060253.1, read on the forward strand.
GCGAGGGATGGTGGGTTTCCAGCAGTTGACAAAAAATAAAAATGAATAAGAAATGGGATTACGATAGCTTTGAAAGCGCAAAGCGCAACACGCAGCTGCACCCGGAAGCCATTATCAACAATGGGATTACGAAAATGCGCCAAGTATTAATTAAAGTCTTTTATTGTTGGGGGAAAACGAATTCGTATTTCACATCCAGCACTTGGTCGTTCCTCCTCCTGCAAGTTCTCTTCGCCCTCTCCATCTCCTTTACGCTTGTAAAGACAAAAATTTATGGAGCTTACTTCAATAATGCAGATCAAATGGCTCAATAAAGTAAGAGATGATAAAGTTAAACTACAAAAAAAGAAAAGTAGATAAAGAGAAATCACTGACAAGAAGATAGGACAACTTACTCGGCCTTATCATTCGATGGCCTCATGAAGACAGCCGGCGAGGTTCAATTGGACGGAAAAAATGGCGCAACGCAATCGAGTTGGGGTGGTAGCCTCCCAACCCGCGGGAACGGGTTCATATCCCATCTAGGATGGAAATTATTCAGAGAATGCCCGATCCGTGCTTGTGTTCATCGTGGAAGGTACTTAAAGCACAGTACTCCGTCCTTCGGATAGGACGTAGAGCAATGGTCTCCTTAGCGCCTTTAGATCAGGCTTATGCCGACGCCGGGTTTCTCTCCACACTTCCTTCCCTATTCTTTCCTCATGGCGCAAATGACCTCAGCTGGGGATTACCTCTTCTAAACAGCATACCATACCAAGATGGCACAAGAACGCTCCCTGAAAGTTACATTTACTATTCATCAAAGGCTATGACAGAGGCATGGAATTCTATACATGGACTATTTATCATGGAAATAAAATGGTGGAAATGCTCACACAGGTGTTGTCTGAGTGACAGTCAATTAAAGTTGAGATTTTCGTCATTCCATTTCAGAATCGTCGACCGCTGATGGCGGGAGTTAAAGGAACTGGAATTATTTCGATGCATGGCATTAAGGAAATTGATGAGGATTTCTCCGGCAGAGGAATTGCATCTTCATTCATGCAGCCGAAACGATTAGTGTAACATGCTGAGAGCGGTTCATGCGATAGGAGTCAAGTCTAATCTTTCGCTCCCGATGTAGCGAACCGTGAAGGCGTTTCTCCTGGCTCGGCTTTCCCCCTTGGGCGCATGCCTTTCACTCAAGAGCTCCTTTTCACCCGTGGATTGATTCCCTTCAGTTAATCCACGTATATTTCCAGAGGGATTATCCTAAATTATCCACAAAATGCTCTCCACTTGTAACTGCTAAAGGTTTTCCGTGTTCCCTTTTTGATTAAGAATATTTTCAGCGACGAAAATTTTAAAAATGAAATGCTGACAATAGATTACTAAGAAAAATATTACCCAAGCCAAGAGAGACACCGTAAATTTTCATCCTGCAGGAATTAAAGTTAAAGGCAAAGTCCCAAACAATTGCTGTTTCACACGGGGCACGCAATTTCACAGCATGATGTTTATTAGAAGGCATTGTAAAAATTGCGTAATGTAAATCGGTGAATTGCTAGAAAGCATGCGAGATCAGTGGCGCAACCAGAATTTTGAAATGAGGGGGGTTGTTGCCGGAGATTTCGCCCTTCCGCGGTGTGGAATACACCCCAGGGCAAGGAGTGGTTTTGGGGGTCCTCCCCCGGGAAAATTTTCGGAATTTTGATGCTGAAAATGTGATTTTTAGGACTCAAAAACAGGATATATACTATCGCTTTATTCATTGAGTCCATCTTACTCGTTTTTGGCGCCTCTTTTAAAGATTCAAGGAGGGATTCAAACCCGGAAACCTACTTTAAAGGTTGCTACGATACTGGTTGAGATAGCAAAATAGGTCATGCTCCAATTTCGTTCGTGCATTCCCGCAATTCCACGCCATGATGAGAAATTAATGTATTTCTAATCTTCGCAATATCGTGCCCCGTGTACAGCGGCCTTAACTGATATCCCCTCACCCTGGGAGCATGGTAGCCTCGTGGATAGGGCGTTGGGTTTCTAATCGAAGGGATTCGGGTTCAAATCTCGGTTGAAGCCTTCGAACGTCTTCTAAATTAAATATTGCAAGTGCGAGGTGGCCCAGGGAAAGAAACTGCTGCCCTCTTTCCCTGAACGTGTGAACTTCTCACAGCTATGCCCTAGTCCGGGACGAACCCTATCATTACCAACCTATCATTAACCTTACCAAGCCTACAGTCGTGTTGAATGACTGACAATGAGTAAATAAGTCCTTTAGAAATGTTTCTAAATTCCTTACTAGGCACTATAATTCCTTATGATTTCAACGAGAACCTCTCCAAATACTCCAAAATTTAGCGCATTCACTGCGCCTTCATACCAATTAAAACAAATGCATTTTAGAATTTTGCAACGATTAAAAAGAAAGTTATGAGGCAGCAAAGATGGGAAACTCAATCATATTTGATCGTGTCCATCGATGGGTAATAGTCTACAGCCCAATCTTGTAATCATCACCGTGACGATACGAACATTAGTGCAACGCTGCTCTCCACTATCTCTCCTATCTACATTTAAAATAAAAACAGGAAATAAAGTGGGGTTCCGATATGATGTCCTCCAAGTCGCTATAACTGCTAGCAGTGTCATTCCCATGTATTTATCCGCTTTTAGATCCTTCTTAACTTTACCTATGTAATTCATTCGGGGTCATTCTTTGGCATTATTTCCTTCCAAATACCTTTATACTTATGCTAGTCCTCAAGACCATCATAAAATGCGTTAAAATGTATGAATGTTCATCCAGCTGAATGCCAATTGGCGCATACATTCCCAAAGGATTGCATTTAATTTTTTTTAGAATGACTGTTCATTCGCCATACTAGGTTAGCTAAGTGTGCAAAATTGTGAATATAAATGTGAAGAACATTGGCCTTACATTTATTGTGAAATATGAATATATATGTAATGTGGCACATGGTTTTTATTTTGAACTACTTAGCGTTCTAAAATAGTTTACCATCAAGCAATCGCCGTGAATGCGTTTGTGTCTGATGCTGGATTGAAATGATTCCTCATTCGGAGTGCTTCGAAAACAACTATCAAACGCCATGTTTTGTGCACGCGCATCCAATCCAATGTTTCTCGAGTGTGTCTTCCCCAGGAATTGTGCACGAAAAAAACCACGGGCAAGCGAGGAGCGATGGCGATAGAGAAGTGGAAGGAGACGGGGAGAAACCAAACAGAGCTTAAAAATTAAGAATGAAAAGTTCCTACGCTGATGTTAATCAATGTGTAATTTCACCTCTTCTTAAGAGAAAACAACGTATCTAGATTAGACTAAGCAACAACTAATATTATTTTCTACAGTAAATACTCGTACTACAATACTTCATTTTCTAGGGTATTTACTCTATAAAATTACACAGAAGTATTGATATCAGTGTAAGTGAGCCAAATTGAACGGTGTGGACCAGACGAAGTTATCAATACATTTTTTCACCAACGAGGAAATTCCACGAATTCGGCTCGCATACAATAGATTATACGCCCATAAAGAATTAATATTTTGTTATCCCAGGAATTTTAATTAAAACCAAATCGTCAGTGACGATTCGTCACATTGTTATAATTTTTTAAAAAGTACTACCTCTTTAAAATTCTCATTTTCAATGCTCAATTAATTTGTTACTGAATATACAGCCCTAAATAAATTACATAATAAAAGTAAAAATTATCCGAAACTAGTAGGCATGCGTTAAGGGTATTACTCCTAAGCGAATCTCTAATTCATGGCTACGATCGAATTTGGTTTTACTAGATTAAACCAAATCTTCAAACTCATGACACGGAAAAATCTTTAATATCGCCGAGCATTGCCACTCTATGGGTCAGAAGTGTGGACCATCGGAAAAAAATTATCAGGAAAGAATAGAGGCCTTCGATAGCTGATGTTGCAGCAGGATGCTGGAGATAAAATTCTCGTTTCTGATGAGAAATGAGGAAGTATATAGACGAGCAAGAGAAGATAGGACACTACGGATCACTACGACAAAGAAGAAGAACACAGCGGATTAGCCACGTGATGTCACACAACATTTATGAGGAAAACTTAATGGAGGAAAAAATTGATGGAAAAGTTCCCAAAGACAAGAGGACAGAAGGTCGGAAAGAGAAGATAAAGGGATAAGTATTTAGGACAGATTAAGGAAGGTACGGGGAAGGAGAACCTCGGGGAAGTAAAAAGGAGTGGAAAGAAAGTAACTTGGGATAGATAGGGAGAAATGGCAGCAGAATACCAACCTTATGAACGCATTAATATGAATATCACCAAGGCGAATTCCCAGACAACATCATCCATTTCCGATGCACAGGGCAACAATGGCATTGCTTGGTAAATCCTGAGAATAGTTACACGGAGTTCAAATATATAAGTTGATTTATACAACCTCACCTCAAAAAATCACTTCTCGAATAATAAATATAATAAAATCTCATCCGAATGAAGTTATGAGAGCATCATGATACTCCATTAGCCAAAAATTAAAACTCTCTTTTAATTTTAACTTTTCCCTCATTATTTCTTACCTTCCAGGAAAAGAGGACTGAATTTTTAAAAACCACGTCATAATAAAAGAAGCACATGGAAGGTATCAACGACAAAATTTAATTACGCCTGAGGAATTATGCGAAATACTTTTAAAATGATTATAGCAGCGTAATGGAAAAGGTATCTCTTTAAATTTGATGCTTTGAGAGTTTCTTGTCTTAACACCACTATCCGGAATTATGAGAGCCCAGTCTTCAAATATAGGAGTAAATTTAAAAAAGCATTTAAATACCCACATTTTTAATCGGACAAAGAAGATCCTTTAGCCCAAGGTCCCATGCTTAAATTTTACAGATAATAGACGGCACATTTAAAACCATAAACGTGGTGCGTTTTTGCTTTATATTAGACACTTGATTTATGTATACATCATCGCTCATTTGAAATTTTAGCAATAGTAATTTAATGAATATTTACAGAGAATTAATTTGAATTAATATATGGAAATCGATGCGGACTTCGTGTTTGACTTTCAGGATGAAGTTCTTCATTTGTAAAAATATAAGCATGGTTCCTTTTCTCATTTTTGTTCAAATAAAAACGTATCCGTGTGAGTAATTATTTATCAATCGTAATATTACAACTAAACTCAATTATTTACACTCGCTCGACACCGAATAGCCGGAAACCTACTTGGTTTATCGCAAATGGTTAAAATTTATGCCGCGACTAAAATCGATTGATGCTCATATTAATTTTCTAGAACGGCGGATATAATACTACAAATATCGTAAGAACTCATTGTAATCCGGTTCTGACCTTTATTGAAAAATTAAAACGATAGTTAATCTGGAAGTGGTTTAACACCGAATCGCATGATCTCTGCATATTTTTCTCGGGTTTCCTTCCGCGTCAGTTGGCTAGTTGACAAAAGTTTCGCTGGATACCTAGCCAGCCTCTTCAGATCAAGTGAATCTGTTGTCCTGAAGCCAACTGGCGCGGAAGAAAATACGAGAAAAATATGCAGAGATCAAACCATCACCGTGGAAACATCCGTTCTAATATTTTTTCCCGGAAGGGCAAACGAACAGACAAGGAATTGACTCAATACAACGGCGGTCAAATGACTGCCTCTATATTTCAGTGAAATGAATAAAGTCTTCACAACAGAAAGAAAGAAATGAGTGATTCAGAAAGCACGACGCTACAGAAGCCGAGGAAGAACATACGAGGAGTGTCTCTTCGCTGAAAATCCATCGTGACTGAATAATGACGTGCCTTACACTCCAGATACAAAAATCGTCGCACCTTAAAAATGCTACTTCCCCCTCAGTATTTCAGCCGTTAAATCGCAAGTCTGAAAGAGAGTGGAGTTTAAAATAACTGCGTCAGCATTTGTTTCACGTGAGAAAATATGACTAAACAGCAACAGTAGAGCTGGAAACGGTGGATGAGGAGAGGCTCTTCTTCTCGTTTCTTTCTGCTTTCGATCACTATTTTAATGCTAGCCTCCACTCCCTCTCTTCTACTGCATTTTAACATCTTACTTTTCTTTGTGGCTATTTTCAACTGACCCGTATATATATCCGTGTAAATATACCCGTTGTATCACTTATATTTACTACAATCTTTACCAAATCCATTTACGATTCCGCTATGACAGCTCTGTAATCGGCAAATCGAAGCCTGCTAATTTTTTCTCCACGGAAATTCATTCCTGGCGCCTTTTAAATTATGGTTTTCTCGATTTTAACTCTAAATTTTCCGTTAACAAAGTATGGATTTGTCTTATTCCTTTCCAAATTCTAACTTCTTCGCAGCAATATCCTGATTCTACAACCGCAACTTTGTTTTTGTATGGACTGAGGATTTTTCTCCTCTGTATGTTACGCGGAGTAGAATGAGAGTAAGTCTTATCCTTGAAATACACTCGTACTCTAATCTGAAGCAAATAGAGAAAAGTTAAATAAATAAAAAAGGAATCTCAAAATTTCCGGCTTTAGAGAGAAGACGCCCGTCTTCACGGGAGCTGAGAAGGGAGGGAAATTACCCCGGAGGAAACGCAGCACAGTTGTGTTTGAAGCACGAGCGAAAAGTTACAGAATTAATCCATTTGGTGACAGAGCGCCAAAACGCGAGGCAATTAATTATAACTCGTGCTCCCGAGAACACGAGCTAACGCAAAATCGCTGTTCCACATCAAGGAAACGAGGTCGCAACATCACTCCCGTCTAGGGAGGTGATTCTGCATTTCAAAAAGAAGGGAAGCACCACATTCGGAGAGCTGTTGGATGTTTAAATGAACCACTCAATGAGTCATTCATTACTCGAGTCCACAACGAGACAGTGGAACTCCCCCCCCCCCCCCCACCTTCTCAAATGTTTGCGAGTGTGCAATTTTGTATTTATATTGGTATGGTTAATTTCTTGGTTTAGGCTTGATACTGCTGCAGTGCAGCGAAACATGACTATATTTTAATAAATTTTTATGTGGAAAGTGCAAAGTGTTTCACTTCATATCTCATAATGGATCTCCACAAAGCATCTGCCTCATTCATCCAATTCAGCTTTAGTCCCCCTATTAGGTTTCTATTCAAAGTTTCCCCGGGGGACCTGATTCTGCTACAAACTTAATCCCCTGAATACAATTCGTTTATTAATACCATGTAATGTTCGGCAGACTCTCTGATAGCAATAAAGTCGGTTAAATAAAGAAATATTTTAACAAGAAAGAAATTACGTAATTTATTACTTGGCGTACAAGAGATATCTCGTCTGCAGAAGTATCTGTCATTGGGTAGATGATCCGTATAGGAAATTGAACAGGGAACCTCATAATGGTAAATATTCTATCTTGTCAGCGAATGACGCCGGCTTCAATGATACATCCAATGAAACCTTACGCGAAAGTCTCGTTCGGGAATGTGAAAATATGTCGATCATGTTCTTGCATGTTTCCCGAAAGTGCACGCTAAACGGAATGCTATTTATATGTAAAACTTGATTCGATAAAAATGAATTTTAGACAAAATTAATGTGCGAGAGGATATTTCTTGCAAGGCATCTCATAAAAATTTGATAAGATCTCGGACACTGACGGAAAATCACTTCTCACGTTCAAACAGCGATCACCCTTACAAAGCTTCGACTTGGGGCACTGGGTGTGAGACACTTCGTCGATGAAGATAGGTTTAGTGCTTTCCTGGGGAAAAGACTTCGTAAAATGTTCTCGGGATCGCCATTGCGTCAGAAACTGCATAGCTGCCGACGTTTCGATGTTTGCCTCGGCCATCGTCCTCATTGGGGGTGTGAGGACGATGCTGTGGGCTGTCAGGGTGCTCAGGACGATGGCCGAGTCGGGCATCGAAACGTCGGCAGTTATACAGTTCCTGACTCGGTGGCGATCCCGGGAACTTTTTACGAACACTTCGTTGGCATTCGCAAATTCCATTAGTAAAATGCGGGGAACAAGCACCTTTTGACAATAACCAGTAATAAATCGCAAATAACCACGAAATAAAGCAATTGCCAAAAAGCAAACCAAAAGCAATTGCATTTTAAGGCAGGGATGCTATATGCGCAATTTAAAATCGATTACCGTGAACCGAAATCAGCATTTTAATGGGGACTCTTAAACTTAAATAAAAATATGTATTGTCTCTGAGTGAAATACATCAAATACGACGCGAAAGAATTACCCTAATCGCCGCATTTCCACACGCTCCATTTCAAGGCATATTCATATAAGTAACGGTCAACGAAAATGGGCGTTGATCCGCAGTGGGCGATGTCAAAGCGATGTCAGCGAGATCATAAATCACGAGGTCTGCTTCATTAAAACGCCGAAAATAAGTCATCGTCCAGATAAAAACCATTAAAAATAGAAAGGTCAATGAACTTAGACTTAAAAGGGCAGATTTTCGGGAAGCAGCTTCACTTCGGTCTCCTTCCTAAAGAACAATAATTTCTCGGCCAGAAGTTTTAGTTCACGAGGACACGCGGACGAAGTTCATTAAAATTCATCATATACTAGTCGAAGCAAAAAGAACTAAAAAAAAGAGAGTATATGTGAAATTATAATGGAGGGATGATTTTTAGTTGCTATAACTATTTAATAGATTTAAAAATAAACTTTGTTATATTCCATACAGTATATATTAAAAAACTCAACCGGTTTCGACCTTTTCATATACTAATCAAAAAGTAAAAGTAGCTCATCTGAACTGAAAAGGTTGAAAACGGTTGAGTTTTTTAATAAATAATGTGTGGAATACAACAGAGTTTATTTTTGAATCGATCATTCCACCCGGAGAACTAGCGAATCATTGATTTTTATATATCCATTTAAGGCTGTGGAACACAAATCCGGGTTTTTCCAACATAATTTCTCACAGAAAAACGATTATTTGCACGGCAATATCGATGTGTTCTCCGTTTTTCAATTGCCGATTTTTACGGCGAATGTTACGGAAGCAGTAAATGCAAATAAAAGAAAAAAATTATTTTTCCTACTAAAAAGATTCGATTCATTTTCTCTCAGGTGGAACAGAAGTCAAGCTAAATAGAGTATCGTAACAATGAGAGTTAAAACTGCTTCCTTCGCGGCGGCCCTTCGCCACACAACTGATAGCGCGACGTTCAGAGAATACGACTGTTGCGTGAGATATTTACCATCAAAAGATATACTGGACGATTTTAAGATCCCGTCATCAAAATGTAACTTCATTCAATCGTGGTGGTGGTGACATGAATATCAAGGTTTTCTTTTTAGCCAAATAAACCCGAGATATGAGCGAATGAAATTCGTGAAACTGGTAAAAACATTCGGAGACTGTGTCATGGGAGTAAGAGTTCTATGCTTTTTATCAGCAATGCATGTATTTAATGTTTGCCAATTTAGATTTGAGAGCGCTTTCTAATATTTGTACGAATAATTTGATTTAAGTGTCAACGGTGCTCGACGAGTTTTGGTAACTCGCGTTAAAAAATAGCACATTTTTCGACGTGAATTACCAAAAGTGAACAGAAATTTTGACACTGTATAGAATTTATAACAAAAATTGTAATTCGTAAGTGTTTTCAGACGAACTAATCAAGAAGCAATTTACTAGCACATTAACTATAGCTTAACTACATTTATGCAAATTTGAAGCAGTTAATAGCACTTATTTGATTTGAGATGGTTCTGGCATTTCTCTAAGCTCCTCCTTTGCGGGAGGTTTCAAAATATACTTCATAATTTTTCATGCGACGAACTAATTACAGCTGCGATCTGCTGATGAATCCGGTGCTACGTTAGCAATATTAGGAAGCAGTAGTATATCACGGTTCTTCAAAATGGAAGGGATAATAGTTTTCAAAGAGTATAATTTACTCCGCTACCTAGGCATTTACTATAATACTTCCCCTATAGAAACGGAAAAAAATTGTCAAATATGATTTAAAGGTGTCGAGAGAAACGTCACTATTATGCATTTACTAATTTCCGGGGGAAAAACCACGGACAACCTTTGGCTGTCCTTCAGTTGTGCAGTCTGATAGTAATAATTCCTCTAATTCAAACAGGCATAACCAAATACTAGCCTTTTAGCATAGGTTAAGCATATTTAAAATCACCAAAGATGCAATCACTGACCATAGATACGCTACGCTACCAATACGCCACCCATAATTATTGACATGTTTCTAAATGGCTTTCCAAAAACATCTCGTAGAATCCCCAATTATATTTAGAGAGGCACTTAATTCGCGCATTTTTCAAATAGTACGCGCAAAAAATTTAACGAATATGACATTTACTTTTTTTGAGTTTTAAAAATCCAGATTTATAGCACAAAAACTCACGACTCACCACCGTAAACCGTTTTTTTATGACCACTACCATTTCCGGAATATAACGACGCCTCCGAAAGCACGTCCGGGGCAAGGGTAAAAAATGCAACGACCTCTACACCCTCCATTCATGCATATACCTCGCATCGTTCGGTCCGTCATCGAATTATTTTTTTTACATTCCCTCGTAATTCTTCCGCCGCGCATCTGCTTCCATCTGTTAAATGGTCCAGAAACCATAAGGCTATCGAGGGAGGGTGTGCCACGGAAGATTGGATTTAATCTGAATTTCATATCCCCATATGTGAAGGAACCTCACAGAGTAAATATACACGAGATCGCTCCACGCGACTGCTCAGTAGTGTTCCTTTTCACACAGCTTCGGTGCGTAGCAAGCGAAATCCTTAGGTACCACAGTGGCCCAAAACCACCGCACAATGCAATGGTCTGAAAAACTACTTTAGCGGCCAAAAATCGATTTGGTCGAATTGCTCACTTTTGGTCTAATTGTTCTTATCATGACGGTTTCATGTCTAATAATTTGTATTCAATTCAGAGTGGTCAAGAAGAGCCGTTCATGGACGAATTATCGGGTAATACTGAGGGACATCTGGGACAATAGCGAAACCGATCGAAAATAGTATCTTTACGCACCAAAACGGATTAAAATTTTAAGTCATATTACCCTAAGTATGCGTTTAATTAATTGATTAATTCAAGTATTTTAGAATGTCTTTTAGTAATTAAATGCCATAAAATTTTCTCATAGGCTCGTAATTCGATAAGTTGAGAGTAAATTCTTAAGCGGTGCTGAGCGAATTAATTTGTTATGAATCAATTAAGCGTTTTTCTGTGAGGGAAAGTAAAATTTATATGATTTTGAGCGCCATTTCCACAACTAATTAGGCTTTCTAGCTTGGAGGCGCAGAAGTTAGTACGGGCCTGAAAAGGGCTTATTCTTGCGCACCCCATGATCAATGAAAACTGATATACATGCTTCTTTAACCATATTTAGGTAAGTAATTCTAATAAAAATAAGTAAGTAATTATAATAATATTCTTAGGTTTTTATTGGACTAAAAAATCTTCTTCAGAATAAGGATAATTAAAACATGGAATAAGAATATACATGAATTGCCATGAGAAAAAATTCACCTGAGCCGGGCATCGAGCCCCGGACCTTTGACTTTCGGGGACGCTACGCTATCCAGACCTTTGATTACCATGGCGATTTTCTCCTTCGCGTTGCCATCCTAAATGGACCGCGAGAACCTAAGTACTAGTGATGGGTCGATCATGAACGATTCGATCAAAAAGATTGAATCACTAGGTGAATCAAATGACTCATGATTCATTTCGTTAAACAAGTCGATCATCAATCATCAATCACTCCAACTTCCGGTTTCATATCAATCATCTCGGTTTCCGGTTTGATTCAAAATTGGGAACGACCGATGCTTAATCTCTTTTCGTCAGGGCAGAAATAGTTGTGATAAAATTAAATACTATGTTATGGAGAACTGAATACTTGTGTAATCTTTTTCTTAAATGTTTTCCAGCAGTTATCAGTATTAATAACACCAATACACGTAAAAGGAAAATATTAAGATGACTCCTGTAGGAGAACGTTAAGAAGTAGAAGTTAAAGCTGGTTATATTTTATTGTGCCGTTCATAAAATTATCCTGCAGATCAGATTCATGCATAGTGTGTGGTGTATTTTGTGTTATATTTTGATCAACTATAGTTAGAAATTATTTTATTAGTGTTAAGAAACTGTGGCAGTTTCGCCTTCCCAAATATTTTCATGACACTGCTTCCTTCATTTTTGCAATCTAATTTACTCATCTAGGAATTCACAATTAAAATAGTATATGAAATGATAATATGGATAGCAATCAGCGTTACCAATGCTCTTCGCAGATGAGGCAGTATTTATTCGATTATTCAAAGTGATTTATTACATCCATTGATTGAGTCTTTTCGATCTTGATTCCTTATGAGTCTTTTCGATCATGATTCCTTTTGAGTCTTTTCAATCATGACTCCTTTGAGTCTTTTCGATCATAGTGATTGAATCTTGATTTGAGTCTTTTCGATCATAGTGATTGAATCTTGATTTGAGTCTTTTCGATCATAGTGATTGAATCAATTGATTGAATCACTTATGTGACTCGAGTCAAAATGATTGAATCACTAAAATGATCGACTTTGCCCATCACTACTAAGTACTATGAGCCTAGGTGCAATTGCCGTGGGAACCAAAGAACTGGATGGCGTAGTGGATCTGCGGTTTCCCAGAAAGCCAAACCGTGGTTCGATTCCCGGTGCAGGGGAATTTTTTCTCATGGCGATTCATGTACACTATTTCATTCCTTCACGATCTTTGACCCTCATTATGACCTTCGCAGGCCAAAAAATCAACAATACTGAGAAATAAACTACAAAACTGACTTGAGCACCATTAAAACCTATGGCTCGACACGTTAAATGCCACGATAGCCCAACGTTTACCTCTATGACCTTTGACCTCAGTATCAGCCTTGGAGGTCAAAAAGTGGATAAGACGAGTATTTAGACAATACCAATGACTTGGGCACCCTTTAAAACCCATGGATCAACACCTTTGTTGGTATGCTATTCTTTTTGCCATCCTTATGACCTTGACTGTGACCTTGCTGGGTCAACGGTTGAATTTCCGTGAATAAAAGTGATATTTTTGGTTTCTTCGTGTCCTAAATCTTGGTCAATGAAATTCAAACTTTTTTCTATCTCGAATTTTTTATCATTGAAACCTCATAAGGCAAATTCAAAATTTTTGTTTGGGGCCACATTGTGGGGTCAAAAGGTCAAAATTGTAAAAATTTGCTTGCACTCAACAAACCTTAGGACCTTTCCCCATAAGTATGCCAATTGTCAAGAATATTGCTCGAGGGGAAGTTACCAAAATTAGAGCTCAAAAATGACACACGACCCTTGGGACAGTCTGTGTATTTCACCGCCGCTCACGCAGCAGGCTCTGAAACATTACTGGAATAAGCAGCCTGACTAATGACAGACTTGTAACCGCAAAAAAGGCTTCTCAGACCACTGCACGCCATTTTAATTCACCTTGGTTACCGAAATGTCAGTAACTTTGCCATTGAATGAAACTTTGTTGTTGTCAGCATTGTTGTCGCAATGATTACCACGGTAGAGTGAATGCAACTTGTTAGGTTACAGAAGTACTGACCGAGGTCGTTTGAACGGGTCATTACCAAATCTGAAGCCAACATTGAAATCCCAACTTCGGCATTGTTATAGGAAATGTAAAAAGTTAGCAAATGAGTGACTCATAAATATTTCTCTTCATTCTTGGTATTTGTACTTCTTCGTGAAAGTTAAATGTGGCGTAAATACATATTTCTAAGTGATATAAATATTATGAAAATAAACGCAATATTAGCTATGACTAGCCAATCAGATCCGTCAGGTAAATCACGTGATCTAGGATTTTGAAATACAACTTTGATGGCACTTAAAGCAACAAAAAATCACTCTTATTTATATTTCCTCCGAAATTTTAAAATATTAAACAACACTGCGACAAAAAATTCAAGGTTTTTAAACTGTGCCTATAGCATAAGAGCTTCATTCCAAAGAGAGATCGATAGTTAAAAAACTTTAACAAATACCAAAACAATGGAGCCATTTGCGAAGTTTTGCAAATATATAACCTAAAAGCTCCACTTCGTGAGGAAGAAAATGTATCCACTTCAAACTAAACGTTTAAACGTATCTACTCTTGAATTTAATCCTCACTCCCCATTAACATAAAAAAACGTCCATTCGGACAACCGGAATGCCTTTTGCTCCTAAGTCATGACCCAGTTCCTTAAAATTATTCTTAAAATGACTATTTCCCTGGAAATTATTCCTCCTAATGGAATTCCTATGTTTCCCCATTAGCGAAAGAAAACAAAAGAGAATGGCTTCATTGATAACCAGACGGGGGAGGATAAAATTCCTCAAAAATTATTGCGATAACATAAGTCGATGCACGAGGTCAGATTTTAAATCATTGCAGCAGAATCATTTTTCTACAGGCGCCCACGTATCATTGCAGCTAGTAATTACTTCGCGTTTGTTTCAAGCTCACGGAAATTACGTCATTTTTTAGATGCATGATCGTAAAATTTTAACGGGAAGGGAAAACATTGGAGGAAGCAGAGTGGCGAGAGAAATGAGCCCATCATTCCAAGCTTCATCGCAGGCGACGGCATCGCTCGTTTGAAGCGCAAAATGTCGTAATCACCCTCCCATGACAACCGTAAATATTTATACCATTCACGTCAAAAAGGCTAAAAAACGAAACCAATAGTTACGACTCGACCTTCATTTACAAATTCTCTTCATTTTCATTTCCTCTCCAAAGTATCTGCTGAAGGTGTACAACTTAACTACGTTGAAGAATTAAATGACATCGGTGCTGGTATGGATAGAACCTTGACTTTGAACACACATTCTGATAACACTTCTGATACTTTTGAAAACATTTACTAAGCTGAAGAAATTCATTCACCTTTACCTTTTTTGCAGCGCCAAAATCTGGTAAAATCTAGCCGTTTATAGATTATGGTTGGTTGGTGCTTGCACATGCATCAAAAGAACAAATAGCAATATTATAGAGATTATAGAATTGTTGCATACGATACACTTACGATATCTCACGCGATGAACATGTCAGTCCGTATTATACGACGCTGAATTCTCATAGAAAAACTACTTGCTGCACTTACTATAGATAATTTTGGGTAATATCGTGTACACAGTGGAATTCTCCTCGTTTAAATATAAAGACATCTCTTTATGCATTCAAGTATTAGTGTATGAGTTGTGACATTTGGTGGTTTCTTTTTTTATTTTAGTAAATTATGCGGTACTGGTGGCTGTATATAAAAGCCATTGTTAGTGATATGTATTTGATCCCAGGATATCATTATACCGGAGAAAGTGTCAAAGTATGTTTTCCGCATGTCCGTAAGTAGCTGTTATTTACGTTGTTTTTGTTAACCTTTTACCATTAATAGCTGAAGGTATTAATACCATCTCAAGCACTTGAATTCTATGATTGTTTAGACATAAAACACACGAAATACATGGGCCATCATGTTTTCTACCTAGTGACATAACAATATCGCATTTTGCATACATGGGAAGATGTTACTTTTTACGCATAAATGAAAAGATGCAATAACCATGGCTATATGATATATGTTAATACCATCTCAAATACTTAAATTCTATTGATTTTCAGAAATGAAAACTTCGATTTGCATGGGCATTCATGTTTTCTTCATAGCATTATAAGAGGAATCGCCAACTTGTTTAAATGCGAAGATGTTACTTTTTACGAATACATGCAAATATGCAAAACCATGGGTATACTACAAATGTTAAAACGATCTCGTAAACTTAAATGTTATGTCTTGATTGAAGCTTTCGCGGCTCATGATGAATGAAAAATAAGTCACATAGTACGGGTGTATGCCGCGTGTCGTAAAAGAGATAGCCCCGACGTTTCGCGACCGACTGCTGGTCACTTTTTCAAGGGAATAGTGCCTCCCTATTAAAAGTGACCAGCAGTCGGTCGCGAAACGTCGGGGCTATCTCCATCACGACACGCGCCATACACCCGTATGTGGCTTATTTTTAATTAAATGTTATGGATTTTTAGAAATTACACCGATGAAAAGCATGTACCTCCATGTTTTTTACCTAGTGATGAAAGAAAAATCGCATTTTTGTTTAAATGAGAAAATGTAACTTTTTACGCATATTTGCAAATATGCAATAACAATGAGTTTATGAGAAATGTTAAAACCATCTCAAATACTTCACTTCTACGGATTTTTATAAATAAAACGCACGAATATCACGTGCCATCATGTTTCCTACCCAGTGTCATAAGAGGAATCGCCTTATTGTTTAAATGGGTAGATGTTACTTTATACGCATATATGCAATAACCATGGGTATATGAGATATGTTAATATAATCTCAAATACTTAAATTCTAATGATTTTTAGACACGAAACCTAAGAATTGCATGTGCCTTCATGTTTTCCTCACAGTGTTATATGAGAAAACACAAGATTTTTTTAAATACGAAGATGTTACTGTTTATGAATATATGTAAATTTGTAGAAACCGCAGTAGGTAAATTTCAAATGTAAAATCATCTCAAACACTTATTTCTAAGGATTTTTTAATATGAAACCCATAAAATGCATATGCCTTCATGTTTTCTACCTAGTAACATAAGAGGAATTCCCTTATAGCTTCTGTAAATTAATGTTAATTTCTACGCATATATCCAAATATGCAATAACCATGTGTATATGACAAAAATAAAACCATCTCATATACAAAAATTCCATGGAATTTTAGAAATGAATACCACCAATTGCATTTGCTTTTATGTGTTCAACCTAGTTACATAAAAGGAATCGCCATATTGTTTAAATAGGATGATGATAATTTCTACGCACATGTGCAAATTAACAATAACATTGGGCAAATGAAAAATGTTATTACATGTGTAAATGACAAAATCCTATGAATTTTTACATATGAAACCTACGAATTGAATTTCCCTTCATGTTTTCTACCCAGTCATTTAAGAGGAATCGATCTTTTGTTTAAATGGGAATATGTTACTTATTACGCATATATGAAAATGCGAAAAAAACATGGGTATAAGGCAAATTTTAATACCATCTCAGATGATTAAATTCGTAGAATTCTTTGAAATGAAAGTTACGAATTGCATTTGCCTACATGTTTTCTTCACAAACACATAATTAGAATCGCCTTTTTGTTAAAATGGGAAGATGTTACTTTTGACGCAGATATGAATATGTGCGATGAAGATGATATTATAACGAATGTTAACACCATCTCAAATGAGTAAATACTAAGATTTTTTAAAAATAAATCCTACCAACTTAAGTTGCCTTCATGTTTTCTCCCCATTCACATTACAGGTATCGCCTTTTTCTTTAAATGGGTAGAAGTTAATGTTTACGCAAATATGCAAATGTGCAATAAACATGGGTAAATCAGGCATGTTAATACAATCTATAATGATTAAATACTATCAATTTTACAAAAGAAACCCACAAATTGCATTTGCCATCATGTTATTTAACCCAGTCAAAATGAGGAATCGCTTTGATATGAATAATAATGGTAAATGGGAAAATGAAATGGAAGATTGGGAGATGATATATATTACGCATATATGCAAATGTGCTATAAACATTGATAATTTACAAAGGTTAATTCCATCTTCAATAATATAATTATATGAATTTTTAGAAGTGAAATCTACGAATGGTATTTACATTCACGTTTTCTACTCAGTCAAATAAGATGTATCGCCTTTTTGTTTAAATGGGAATGAGTTACTTTTTACGCAAAAATGCACATGTGCAGTAAACATTGGTAAATTACAAAGGTTAATTCCATCACCAATGATATAATTCTATGAATATTAAAAAGTGAAACCTACGAATGGTATTTAAATTCACGATTTCTACCCAGTCACAAAGGAGGAATCGCCTTTTTGTTTAAATGGGAATGTGTTACTTTTTACGCAAATATGCAAATGTGCGATAAACATCGGAAAATTACAAAGGTTAATTCCAACTCCAATGATATAATTCTATGAATTTTTAGAAGTGAAACCTACGAATGGTATTTACCACCACGTTTTCTATCCAGTCACATAAGAGGAATCGCCTTTTTGTTTAAATATGAATGTGTTACTTTCTAGGAAAATATGCAAATGTAGGATAAGCATTGGTATCTACAAATGTTAATTCCATCTCAAATGATATAATTCTATGAATTTTTAGAAGTGAAACCTATGAATGGTATTTACATTCACGTTTTCTAACAAGACAAATAAGAGGTATTGCCTTTTTGTTTAAATGGTAATGTGGTACTTTTTACACAAATATGCAAATGTGCGATAAACATTGGTAAATTACAAAGGTTAATACCATCTCCAATTATATGATTCTATGAATTTTTTAAAGGGAAACCTACGAATGGTATTTATATTCACGTTTCCTACCCAGTCAAATAAGAGGTATCGCCTTTTTGTTTAAATGGGAATGTGTTACTTTTTACGCAAATATGCAAATGTGCGATAAACATTGGTAAATTACAAAGGTAAATTCCATCTCAAGTGTTAAAATAGTATGAATATTTAGAAGTGAAGTCTAAGAATGGTATTTACCTTCATGTTTACTACCCAGTCACATAACAGGAATTGCCTTTTTTTTAATGGGAATGTGTTACATTTTACGCGAATATGAAAATGTGCGATAAACATTCGTAAATTAAAAATGTTAATTCCATCTCAAATGATATTATTCTATGAATTTTTAGAAGTGAAACCTTCGAATGATATTTACCTTCACCTTTTCTACCCAGTCACAAAGGAGGAATCATCTTTTTCTTTAAATGGGAAGGTTTTACTTTTTACGAAAATATGCAAATATGCGATAAAACATTGGTTAATTACAAAGGTTAATTCCAACTCCAATGATATAATTCTATGAAGTTTTAGAAGTGAAACCTACGAATGGTATTTACCTTCACGTTTTCTACCCAGTCACATAAGAGGAATCGCCTTTTTGTTTAAATGGGAATGTGTTACTCTTTACGCAAATATACAAATGTGCGATAAACATTGGTAATTTAAAAAGGTAGTTTCCATCTCCAATGATAAAATTGCATGAATTTTTAGAAGTAAAACCTACGAATGGTATTTTCCTTAACGTTTTCTATCCAGTCACATAAGAGGAATCGATATTTTGTTGAAATGGGAAAGTGTTACTTTTTACGCAAATATGCAAAAGTTAGATAAACATTCGTAAATTCAAAATGTTAATACCATCTCAAATGATTTAATGCTATGAATTTTTAGAAGTGAAACCTTCGAATGATATTTACGTTCACGTTTTCTACCCAGTCACATAAGAGGAATCGCTTTTTTGTTTAAATGGGAATGTGTTACTTTTTACGCAAATATGAAAATTTGCGATAAACATTGGTGAATTGCAAATGTTAATTCCATTTTAAATTATATAATTCTATGAATTTTTAGAAGTGAAACCTTCGAATGATATTTACCTTCACCTTTTCCACCCAGTAACATAAGAGGAATCGCCTTTTTTTCAAATTGGGAATTTGCTACCATTTACGCATAGGTATACGCAATTTTTCGATAAACATTGGTAAATTACAAATGTTAATTCCGTCTCAAATGATATAATTCTATGAATTTTTAGAAGTGAAACCCATGAATGATATTTACCTTCACGTTTTCTACCCATTCACATAAGAGGAATCGCTTTTTTTTTAATGGGAATATGTTACTTTTACGCAAATATGCAAATGTGCGAAAAACATTGGTAAATTACAAATGTTAATTTTATATCAAATGATATCAATCTATGAAATTTAGGAAGTGCAACCTACGAATTGTATTTATTTACCTCCAGGTTTATACCCAGTCACATAGAAGGAATCGCCTTTTTTTTTAATGGGAATGTGATACTTTATACGCATATATGCAAAATTGCGATAAACATTGCTAAATTACAAATGGTAATTCCATCTCAAATGATATAGTTCTATGATTTTTTAGAAATGAAACCTACGAATGGTATTTACCTTCACGTTTTCTACCAAGTCACATAAGAGGACTTAACTTTTTGTTTAAATGGGAATGGATTACTTTTTACGCAAATATGCAAATTTAGGATAAACATTGGTAAATAACAAATGTTCATTCCATCTCAAATGATATTATTCTAAGAATTTTTAGAACTGAAACCTACGAATGGTATTTACGTTCACGTTTTTTACCCAGTCACATAAGAATAATTCCCTTTTTGTTAAAATGGATATGTGTTACGTTTTACGCAAATATGCAAATGTGCGATAAACATTGGTGTTTTACATATGTTAATTCCATCTAAAGTGATATAATTCTATGAATTTTTAAAAGTGAAACCTATAAATGATATTTACCCACACGTTTTCTACCCAGTCACATAAGAGGAATCGCCTTTTTGTTTAAATGGGAATGTGAAACTTTTTACGCAAATATGCAAATGTGCTATAAACATTGGTAAATAACAAACGTTTATTCAATCTCAAATGATAAAATCCTATGAATTTTTATGAGTGAAACCTTCGAATGTTATTTACGTTCACGTTTTCTACCCAGTCACATAAGAAAAATCGCCATTTTGTTTAAATGTGAATAAGCTATGTTTTACGCATATATGCAAATGTGCAATAAACATTTGAAATGAAAAATTTTAATTCCATCTCATCGATATAATTCTATGAATTTTTAGAAGTGAAACCAACGAATGGTTTTTACCTTAACTTTTTCTTCCAAGTCACATAAGAGTATTCGCCTTTTTGTTTAAATGGGAAATGTATTACTTTTTACGAAAATATATGCAAATGTGAGATAATAATTGGTAAATTACAAATATTAAATCCATTTCAAATGATATAATTCTATGAGTTATTAGAAGTGAAACCTACGAATGGTATTTACTTCCAGGTCCTCTACCCAGTCACACAGAAGGGATCCCCTTGTTGTTTATAAGGGAATGTGCTACTTTTTACGCAAATATGCAAATGTGAGAAAAACATTTGTAAATTACAAATGTTAATTTTATCTCGAATGATATAATTCTATGAAGTTTTAGAAGTGAAACCTACGAATGGTATTTACCTCCAGGTTTTCTACCCAGTCACATAGTAGGAAACGCCTTTTTGTTTAAATGGGAATGTGCTACATTTTACGCAAATATGCAAATGTTAGATAAACCATGGTAAATTACTAATGTTAATTCCATCTCAAATGATATAGTTCAATGAATTTTTAGAAGTGAAACCTACGAGTGGTATTAACCTTCAGGTTTTCTACCCAGTCACATAAGAGGAATCACCTTTTTGTTGAAATGAGAATGTTTCACGTTTGACGCAAATATGAACATGTGCAATAAAAGATTGAGATGAAAAATGTTTACACCATTTCAAATGATATAATTCATAGAATTTTTAGGAGTGAAACCTACGAATGGTAATCACCTTCACGTTTTCTACCCAGTCACATAAGAGGAATCGCCTTTTTGTTTAAATGGGAATGTGTTACTTTTTATGCAAACATGCAAATGTGAGTTAAACATTGGGAAATTACAAAGGTTAAATCCATCTCAAATAATATTATTCTGTGAATTTTTAGAAGTGAAATTTCGAATGATATTTGCATTCACCTTTTCTACCCAGTTACATAGAAGGAATCGCCTTTTTGTTGAAATGGGAATGTGCTAATTTTTACGCAAATATGCAAATGTGCGATAAACATTGGTAAATTACAAATGTTAATTCCATCTCAAATAATATAGTTCTATGAATTTTAAAAGTGAAACCTATGAATGGTATTTACCATCACGTTTTCTACCCAGTAACATCGAAGGAATCGCCTTTTTGTAAAAATAAGAATGTGTTACGTTTTATGCAAATATGAAAATGTGCAACAAACAATAGAAATGACAAATGTTTATAACATTTAAAATGATATAATTCTATGAATTTTTTGAATTTTACCTACGAATGATATTCAACTTCACGTTTTCCACCCAGTCACATAGAAGGATTAGCCTTTTTGTTTAAATGGAAATGTGCTACTTTTTACGCAAATATGCAATTGTGGTATAAACATCGGTAAATTACAAATGTTTATTGTTCTTAAATGATATAATTCTATGGATTTTAACCAGTGAAACCTACGAATGGTATTTACCTCCAGGTTTCCTACCCAGTCACATAGAAGGAATCGCCTTATTGTTTTAATGGGAATGTGCTATCTTTTACGAAAATATATGCAAATGTGAGATAAACATTGGTAAATAACAAATGTTAATTTTATCTCAAATGATATAATTCTTTGAATTTTTACCAGTAAAACCTACGAATGGTATTTACCTCCAGGTTTTCTACCCAGTCACATAGTAGGAATCGCCTTTTTGTTTAAATGGGAATGTGCTACTTTTTGCGCAAATATGCAAATGTGAGATAAACATTGGTAAATTACACATGCTAACTTTATCTCAAATGATATAATTCTATTAATTTTTACCAGTAAAACCTTCGAATGGCATTTACTTTCAGGTTTTCTAGCCAGTCAAAAAGAAGGAATCGCTTTTTTCCTTAAATGGGAATATCCTACATTTTACGAAAATATATGCAAATGTGAGGTACATATTGGTAAATTACAAATATTAATTTTATTTCAAATGATATAATTCTATGAATAATTAGAAGTGAAACCTACGAATGGTATTTACCTTTACGATTTTTACCCATTCACATAAGAGGAATCGACTTTTAGTTTAAATGGGAATGTGTTACGTTTTGCACAAATACGAAAATGTGCAATTAACAATTAAAATGACAAATGTTAATGAATTTTCAAATGATATAATTCAACGAATTTTTAGGAGTGAAACCTACGAATTGTAGTTAACTTCACGTTTTCTACCCAGTCACATAAGAGGAATCGCCTTTTTGTTCCAATGGAAATGTGTTACTTTTACGCAAATATGCAAATGTGCGATAAACATTGGTAAATTACAAATATGAAATCCATTTCAAATGATATAATTCTATGAGTTATTAGAAGAGAAACCTACCGATGGTATTTACCTCCAGGTCCTCTACCCAGTCACATAGAAGGGATATCCTTTTTGTTTAAAAGGGAATGTGCTACTTTTTACGCAAATATGCAAATGTGAGAAAAACGTTGGTAAATTACAAATGTTAATTTTATCTCAAATAATATTATTCTATGAATTTCATAGAAGTGAAATTTCGAATGATATTTACCTTCACCTTTTCTACCCAGTCACATAGGAGGAATCGCCTTTTTTTTAAATGGGAATGTGCTAATTTTTACGCAAATATGCAAATGTGCGATTAACATTGGTAAATTACAAATGTAAATTCCATCTCAAATGATATAGTTCTATGAATTTTAAGATGTGAGACCTATGAAAGGTTTTTACCTTCACGTTTTCTACCAAGTCATATAGGAGGAATCGCCTTTTTGTTTAAATGGGAATGTATTACTTTTTACGCAAATATGCGAATGTAAGATAAACATTGGTAAATTACAAATGTTAATTCCACCTCAAATTATATGATTCTATGAATTTTTATAAGTGAAACCTACGAATGGTATTTACCTTCACGTTTTCTACCCAGTCACATAAGAGGAATCGCATTTTTGTATAAATGGGAAAGTGTTACTTTTTACGCAAATATGCAAATATGAGATAAACATTGGTAAATTACAAATGTTAATACCATTTCAAATAATTTAATTCTATGAATTTTTTGAAGTGAAACCTTCGAATGGTATTTACCTTCACCGTTTCTACCCAGTCACATAAGAGTAATCGCCTTTTTTTTAATGGGAATGTGTTACTTTTTACGCAAGTATGCAAATGTGCTATAAAAATTGTTAAATTACAAATGTTATTTCCTTCTCAAATGAAATAATTCTAGGAATTTTTAGAAGTGAAACCTGCGAATGATATTTACCTTTATGTTTTCTACCCAGTCACTTTAGAGGAATCGCCTCTTTGTTCCAATGGGAATGTGTTACTTTTTACATAAATATGCAAGTGTGCGATAAATATTGGTAAATTACTAATGTCCATTCCATTTCAAATGATATAATTCTATGAATTTTTAGAAATGAAACCTACAAATGGTATTTACCTTTACGTTTTCTACCCAGTCACATAAGAGGAATCGCATTTTTGTTTAAATGGGAATGTGCTACTTTTTACGCAAATATGTATATATGAGATAATCATTGGTAAATTACAAATGTTAATTCCTAAAGAATTTCTTGAAAACATCCGTGTGAGCAGTGACACTTAATGGTTCATTAGCTTGGACCATCGGAAGAAGTGATCAGGAAGGAAAAGATGCCTTGGGGATCTGCTGCTGGAGGATGATGCTGAAGAGAAAATGGACGAGATACAGCAGTTGTTTGGAAACATACGTAATAATAGGAAAAATTGATGGGAAAGTCACCGGAGGAGGACTGAAGGATAAATGCGAAGGACAGATGAAGGAGGATGCGGCGTTGAATAGCCTCAGGTATCATTTGAGTATTCAGGGATCTTATTCTCGTAGTGTATAAACTTAAGACCACAGAGAGAATTATTTTTAGACATTTTAAGATGCGATAAGGATATTCAATTTATGAATTACGCACAGCAATAGCCCTGTGGAATACAGAAATCAAACAATTTCTCAAAGAATTCTCATGATGCCTGCCACCGTAAATTTAGATAAATTCGTTGGAAACGTACACATTATATATTTTATAATTAGTAATTGTTAGCAGGCTCCGCACCAGGTTATTTATTGACTTCATTTCTTCCGAAATTTGGGAAAGCGACTTGGGCTCCCAGTTTTTAAGGCGTGTTCATCTTACTATGCCACATTTCACACTGTCTTTAATGGGCCTGGTCACGCTCAAAAATAAAGTTTACGCGTCGTCTGATTGGCTGATGTTCTTATTTTGCCTGTGAATAAGTTTCTGTTCTCTTTTTTATTATTTACATGCAATTTACTATGGGATTCTATTTATTGCTCACATCCTCCGATTCTTATTAGGTTGCTCTGTCCCATCAAGTGCTCAATACGCCTTGTTCTTCTTCTTTAGCCTTAGAACAGTGCGCAGTGGTGCCATCTTCTTCAATAAACCTCCTCATTTCACACCCTATCCGTCCATTTCATCTTCAGGAGTATTGATGAAGTGAATGACGCGGTGCAGAGCCCAAAAAGAGTTCCTTAATACACCGTAGGTTTTATGCTGCTTCGACAGAAGATCCGCCACACGATGATTTCGACTATTTGTGTTTGTGGAGGAAACCAATGCCATATCCACGACATCCGCTTCGAAAGGTTAAAATAAACTGAAAGAAAACATCCCGTCTATGAATGGGGCACGTGTGGTATAAAACACGATGCGTGGAAGCTATTCTCGGAATGGATATACTCATGTTACGAGTCCACCGGCTATATATGCATCAACAGCACCTTCCGAAATTCAGGCCTCGTGTATGTCATCAGAGCCTTAATTGCCAACCTTGAAGACGGAAAACGGGGTTTTAATAATTTTTTGGAGTTGTTGGATTAAGTGAACGCTGTTTGGCGTCACTTTGGAGAAAAATCCTGATTAAGGAAGTTATACGGAGTAAATATGCAACTGAATACAAATCCACTTTGGGGTATAAGTACTCGGCGCACTTAAAGTTCCCAAATTTCCGGAAGTGACGTCTCGCTTTCAACTTTGAGCGAACTTCACAACCAAAGCGAGACGACGTACGATGGGTTCAGCTTAAGGTGTAATAACATAAAGTCGTTAAAGCCATGGAACAATACACTCTAAGCGTAATACTCTAGAGAAACATGGCGGACACGAGCCAAACGTATCACCATATTATTTGTTCTTACAGTATTATTTAATCAATCTTATTAACTCTTTTGGGTAAAAATGTATTTTAAACATAAGGCACTAGTGTTCAAATTCTCATATGTAAAATTTTCCCCTCATTTTTTACTCGTAAATTTACGTTAAATGAACTTCAATAGCTTTTGACCAGATATACATGATTTTTTGTTTGGTTATCGTATTTTTTATGTTTAAGCCCAGCTGATAATTTAAAATAGCCCTTTAAATTAAATTGGGCATAGACTCTTCTATTACATCTGTTTCTTAAACATTATTAATATAAGCAACTTAACGCCCTAAATCAAAATTTAAGCTCTTCGTTTATAAATTTCATCTTCCATCCAGCTGCCGAACTAATTTCTATAACCTTGCTATGGACGCAATGATGCTCTAAACAACGTTTAAATGAACTTAAGACGGTCAGTTATACACAAATCACCATTTATACATAAATGTAATGCATATCCTTCAGACAACGCATGACATAGCAATTACTTTGGTTTATAGTTCGTAGACGGCCGCATCGGTGTACGAGCGCTTCAGTCTCACGTTGCGCTTTTCAAGTACACCTCGAATATGTACTTGAGTTGCTGCATGGTATATACTAAGGTTTTATACTTAGATTGGAATTCGTCCTTTCAAATAGTTTTGACTAGAGCCGCCTTGGAGTGAAGTTTTGGAAAATGCCTAAAGTTGTTTCACTTGAGTCATTTCCGCAGATTTACGTTGCATCTACATATTTCTTTCACGACGCATTTCATATCGCTGCGTCGAGTCTCAATAGAAATCATTTCCATACAATATACTTCAAAGAAGCCGACATCATGAGAGACCAACCATGTCCACTGCCCAGATATACCCATAATGTTAGTCAGGGTAATAGATGTCTCTACTCATCAAAATAAGGTTGAGAAATATATTTATGACTACGGTTGATGATATTAAACGAAATGGAATATGATAATGAAAATGTAAATTACTGCCCGATCGAGGAAGGAAAGAAACACAGCCAACAAGTTATGTTGCTCATAAGCAGTCTCTACAACTGGGAAAGCAAAGTAATTCCGTTGAATGACTTCATTGGTTCTGTACAACTTTCCGTGAATGAAATGGTGCTTTAATAAAGCCACGGATGAGGAGAGACATGCTGAGAATGATATACCGCAATGACTGGTCAACTAAAGCAAGATTCCACAAGATTGCACTCGCAACATTGCTACATAACCAAGTCATCAAGCCGTCGCATAGGCTCCCAAATTGCGAAAGACGGAGTGCGCCATTGTTAGGCAAATCGCCTCCTAGGATCTTATGGGGGCACGGGAGGGTATCGTATATTTTAAGGTTCATTTAACCTATGAAGATCACCGGGAATCCAATTATACGTATACAATCATTTCAGGCTTGATTTTGTGGAATATTGCTATATCCATGATAAAAACACAAATAGTAATTTCCACACTATTTAATTTAACACTTAACCTTGATAATGATTACCTTGAAAATGGCACAAAGTGTCGAAACCATTGGTCGGTCGTTAACTGTTAAATTAAATAGTTTGGAAATTACCATTTGTGTTATAACCATGGATAATCCAATTATAGTTTAGATGTCTTCCAGAGCCTGTGAGAACGAAACTAGAGGTTGACAACAATGGGAACGTTGGAAATGGGTGAAAATCCTTACACTTATTTCTGGAGTTTTTGGAAAATTTTATTGTTGATGAATTGTCCATTTCTCTAAATTTTCAACGGAACAATAGAAAATAAACTCATGCCTACGCTTGATCACAGTCCTCCATTAGTGATGTGCCAACTATTGTTGGGCTGAGACGACTCCACTTCGCAGCAATTATAATGCAATCTAGAGGACTCTTACTAAAGATAATACTTTATTTTAATGCGTTCTTGGAGACATGATTTACGGTGGACAGTGACGTCAGCAAAATATATGACTGCAACTTAAAGACACTTAATTTCAGAAAATATCTCCAGCTCTTTCTTATTATTTTTCAAGGATAGTCATAACCTTATTCCACGTGCACTGTAAACTTTTGAGAACGAATTTTCCATTTATAACTAAATAATGCAATAATCTCTACAACACTTCAGTTGAATATGTGTTTAAATAGCATCGAAGGTAGGTTCAAAATATTGACGGATCAATATAGTTTTTTCTCTTGAGTATATCACGAGATGTCGTAAAATAAAACGCGTTTCCCTCTTCAATGAAAACCGCTTTTCACTCCAATTTACCCATTTTAGAAAAAAAACCTGTCCAGCCATCTTGACGCTGAGTTTTTTTTTGCCGCAATAGGGCATGTAGCGGCAGAGTACCTATACGTAAAGAGATGAGCCGTTCGTGATAAATAATTCAAATTGAACGATTTATCACGATTTATTTTGTATATGCTACACTTTGATTTGAATAAAATATACTGATTTCGCGGAAATTTTCATCTATCATGAAATCAACTATCATCATGATACACTGCGCATGCATCATAGAGTCGAGCATTTGGTTAATCTCAAATAATCTTATATTCATACGATTTCGTTCACTCTCAACAATTTGAAGAATAGAATCATTGTCAGGAATCATACCAGGTGAACCGAATCCTCAAAGTGAACCGTATCTCCCAGCTCTCGAGCACACATGAAACGCGCCACCAAGCGGTGAGCTCTAAAAGCAACTTTCCAACAAGGTCACTCGCGGCCTAGCCAACTGCCAACTGCCCCTTTCAAAGCCCCCTCGCGGCCAGCCGCTGAACGTCAAAGGGGGATGAGGAAATGGAGTGAGGGCCATCGGTGAAACAAGAGAGTGAATGGGAAGCGAGCGACCTGTTGGACCGAATCCCAGAACGCATCTGCATCGACGAGGGCGACGTGATGGGACGGGAGGAGAATTAATAGTGCGGGGGTGGTGTCGGGTAAGTGGAAGAGCGGACGCTGCGGAAGAGGAAAACAAATGAAGACCATCGATGGAATGGAAAGGTATGTACGGGGCGAAATAAAGGGCCAATTTGTTATTTTTAACTTGATTCCGAGTTCACTTTGATGACGTGGGGCAACCGCCTCAAGCGACAAAAGGGTGACGTCACAGGGACCTAGTTTCTATACGAGTAGATTGCAGTTTTACATCGTCGGAGATTACCAATGCATGTATGAGGCACAGAGCTCAGGGAAACATCTCTTAATAATCACCTATTAAAATTGCCTATGGTCGGAAAGTTTCCTTCTTTTGATAGGGTATTAATAAACATTATTTAAGCCAATCGCTACCTGCTAGCAGGGTACTCTGCTACCTGCTAGCGGCCTCCATCGTATCAGTGCTCACAGCCTCACCCCAAGGTCACCTCACACGGTGGTAGCGGGAACCAGAATGACGTCACACGGGCTTTTCCCAGCATTCATACTTAGCCGTCGCGTTTTCGCGCGCATGATATTTTTCTCTTTTCATTTAATCGCGAAAAATAGATATCGTCATTTAAAAATCTAAAAGCGTAAAATGCGTACTCCAGGAGTAATAATTTTCGATTTAGGCAATAAAAAAATAATAGGAAACCACCCTATTTGCTAGCAACTTCGTCTAGCGGTCATTGCCGAGTTTTAAAAAATGAGCATCGAATTTCCAACTGAACCTGTCAGTAAAAATGTAAGCAATTACAAAGGCATATTTCCGCTTCAAAGACACAATTCTTCAGGCAGTCGGCAGAACGGCGGTTCTTTTGATTCGCTCAACATGACATAAATTTTTCCTCACTCCTTGGCATAAATTTTTCCTGCCCTGAATATTCCTTAATTTCTCTCTCCCTTAAAACCCCTGAGTGACATAGAATAGATCGACGGCGAAGGCGATGAAGGAGTGGAAGGAGGAGTGCGGGAAAAGAGAATAATCCTTGCCTAAACCCAAATAAGACGCGGCACAAATAATCCGGACACAACGTGAGACAGACAAGAAGGTCCAATGAAAACCATAGCTGAGATTAACGATTAAAAAGTTGGCGATTGAAATTGATAGTTAAAAATGGAGTTACCCATTTAATTTATGAGCTAACTTAACATTCACAGTTAACTTAAAATTTTATTCGAAAAATTTTACTTAAACTCATTTAAAACTAACGTCAGTTAATTTCATTCGCTAGATGCAAAGGTTGTACAGCATACAATCGGAAAAATAAAACGGTACCCAAGAATGCAAATTAGCATGGCAGTTGTGCAAGAATGTATGCATGTTTTTCAAAACTTAATCATCAACCATCTTCTACTAGACGAGAGGCACTTTCGATCTCAGATTCGGTACCGTTCAGATATTTTCACAAGTGTAGCACTGTTGACGAACTCTCAAGATATACTATAAACATATTTATCAGGCATGGAAGAGGTATTCCTGCATCTGCAAGATGCGAAAGGATGTTTAGTGATGAAGGACTTATTTTTTCGTACAGAATAGGATGGATGACTTATAACAATTTTGAAATTAGAGTGTCATTTTTGATTGACGACATTTTAATTAAATCAAATAAATTATCCTTAAGCTTGAGGTTTTGCACTTACTTATCTTAGTTGTGAAAAAATATATTTTAAAGGTTACTTTATGCTTTTTATAGCAAATAAAATAACAACTTTTAACTTCAAGATTACATTTTACAATTTTAACTTTAATCTGTTACTTTTTCGGAAACGTATCTTTTAACTTTGGCTATTTACTTTTTACCGAGATTAACTTTAACCGAAATCGGTTGATTCCAAGTTAATTGGTTTAGCTTTAAAGAATTCGAAGTTTACATCTGATTTTCATCTTCAATGACTTATCTATGATTGTAATTTTCACTACCCACAGTTCTTTCCCAAATTTCTGCATCAAAAACGTAAGCTTCACGAGTCGATGCATTTCATAAATAATATATTAAAGCCGAGACATCGAAATGCATAAGCGTAGGCTTCTGCAGAATTTCAACTGCCATCGGCAATGCCTTGAGTTTAGTGCCACACCAGGCAAAGAATAAACGATGACAAATCCAATGTTTAAGGAATATTATTATAATTTCCACTCCGCACAATTTTTGAGCGCACCTCTCAAATGGCTGATGATTGTGTCCACTTACACGAGTCCCTCGCGAAGAAATGCTGGGCCACCAGAGAAGGAAATGGATTGCACTTACCTGAAAATATAAATAAAGCATATTAATCACTCAATGGCATCGCAATCAGTAAATGGCAAAAGTGAATTACGAAAAGATGGAAGCCAATAATTGGCGAGGAGACAATTCTTAAGCTTCTCAACAAATATCCTGAGGATATCAGCATTGGTGAATTAAATTGCCGATAATTAATTAATGGCAGACTTTAATTATTCAACGATTTTTTAGGATCCTAGGAACGAACCTAAATCCACCTTGGCAATGTGCTTAAAATAACAGAACAGATGAATTAAATTAAATAATAGCCGATTTCGCTAATTCAACGACTTTTTGAAGAATCCATGCCCAAACAATAAGCCATCTAGGGTTCGGTTTCTTTTGATCCTTTGTCCTGGCAACAGTCGTTGGACTTCCAATTTTATAAAAGTCTTTTCAAACAAAGACACACACGTTGCCAGCTGTTACCAGCTGATGCCGCACACATGTGGAGGTGTTATTATAGGAATTACATAATGACACCTTCACCCTTCAACCTAAAATAATAACAATATTATTTTAATCACGGGTATAATCCATTCCAAATTCATTGATAAGCCATTTCAAATTTTACAGCTTAAAATAAACTTTAAAGAATAATCACATTTTAAAAAATAATTAATCACCAAAATAGTACACTGGTTAAAAAAGCGTCAATGATTACATTCAATCACGAAGACCATTGGAAGTATACACACCTCAGAGAGGAGTCCATTTGAAGTGATTTTAGTAATATTCAGTATTGCAGGAAAACAATAACTATGAAAAATAAACATTTATCCCACCAAAAATCATTCATTAACAAAGAGATACATGTCGCTTTTCAAGAGTGAAGAAATATTTTTTTAATACCTATGGAACAAAATAATAGTATTCTCACAAGAGTTTATTATTTTTTCATAGTTATAATGACATTCAGCATATTTAAAAAAATAAATATCACTCTAAAATTAGGAAAATTATCGATTAAACCCATGCACGCATATAAATGAGTAAGTTTCTTTAGTGAAATATCTTGTGAAGAGAAGACTACAATAGTATTCAGATGATTGTTTGGTCAGTAACTCGAAAGTCTGAATAAATCGATGTCCTTAATAATGGAATTAGTCAGGATTCGTGATACTCTACTGTACTGTAATCGTCAATTACCATTTTTATAACGTGCTTTTCCGATATGGAATTTCCGATACCGCCCCTTCCAGACTTTGCAAGTCATCAGCGACCCGTAAAAGTTGAAGGCGACGCCAACGGCTCTGAG
Organism: Ischnura elegans; assembly: GCF_921293095.1. Taxonomy (NCBI): domain Eukaryota; kingdom Metazoa; phylum Arthropoda; class Insecta; order Odonata; family Coenagrionidae; genus Ischnura; species Ischnura elegans. Next base: position 110,543,686 of record NC_060253.1, read on the forward strand.
GGACCAGCTGTATCGGGTGTTTGTTCTCGCGAGATCGACAGTGGAGTGGTAAACACATACACCCAGTAAGTGACCAAACACGCACTTGAGTTTCGTCCGTCTCGGCGTGCCACGCTAGATCACGCCCTCTGCCTCCCCACACGATATCTTCATCACGAATCTACACGGTGAAGAGCAGCGAGAAAAATGCAATCTCCCAAGACCAGTGGGATGAATTTCCCTTTTGTAGCCGAGATTTTCGATTCATTCTCATGATTCAGTTCAAGTGATTTGATTCATGCTTCAACGATTCCATTCTTCAAGTCAAGGGCGTACCCAGGATCAAAACTGGGGGGGGAGGGGGTGGAGCAAGCCAGGGTTGTTCAAGTTGTGGGTAAGATTTAAGCATGGAAAACGTGAATGAAATCAACATTTTAAGGAAACTGTAACAGCTTTTCATTAGTTTTTAAAATCATTTGCTTGAAAAATTACCTCAAAGAAATTTGCTATTTTTGCCTCTAGGGAGGGGCAGCTGCCCCCTCCTGCCCCTCGCCCATGCTTCGAATCGCTGATAATGATCGATAACATTTAAATACACGATTCTTCAAAGAAATGGATAGAACAAAGTTCACTATTATATGACCCATGCGTGGTGGATCCAGGTGGTTTTTCATCTTACCATACATGAACGGCTAAGGAAATCAGTGTATTATAAAATAATCAAAGTCGAATATGCAACAAACTAAGTTAAATCAGTTCACGACAATAAAAATGGATTTTTTTTTCGATCGACAACCAACCCGCATAGCCAACATCTAGCCCGCCGTTCAAAGGTAGTAAACAAATTTAAACCTAAAGCAGGAATCCGTTGGCATTTTTACATGACACCTGCGCCCTAAAATGTACTTTTGAGCATTGCTTAATACACATACATAGAATGGCAACCGCAACTTAAGATTATTTCTTCTGATGTGTCTAATTTCACTGTTTTTTTTTGTACTTTAGCTCATGTTTTTGACGCTAAAATGTTAGCTTTGTTATTTTTATTACTGGCATAATAATGATCAATTCGGAGCTATCGTTTCAGAACGCATGACGCGTTTTACAACATAACATTTTTATACTATACCGGATATAAAATTTGTAGGTTTAAAGATGAACATCTGATAATGCTAAGAAAACTCAGGGATGAATTTTACTTCATGTATGGTTTATTTCACCGCAAACGACCGAGTAGCTACCGAGAAGTTACGCTTCGAACTCTGGGATCTTGACATTTTACAAGGGCTATGGTGATCTTTCCTAATTCGTATCATTAACCACAACTGCGTCCGTCGCACGCATGACACGGAAGGAACAGCTAAGGATCGCGGGGTGGAGAGATATCGCAGCGCCGGTAAACGCCCGCATGGCAGGCAGGCAGAGAGAGAGAGACGGGCAGTTCGAATCGCGAACGGAAGGTGGCCGACCCCATCGCGAGCAAAAACACTGTCCCGTTTCAGCGACCTCGTCGGGTAAAATCTCTAACGAAGGGGAAACCATGTCAACGGCATTATTCAAGGGTGATAGCCATCGCTCAAAACAAACGGCTCTGTACACGCAATCTATCTGCAAAATAACCTGCAAATGTGTCACGAATTACGAGAAGTGGTCTTGGGAAAGGTGATGGAGAATACAGGGCGGTATATAGATTTTAAAAACTGTAATAAATTTAAATAAAGTACTTAACAAAAGTTAGATTCACAGTTTTAGGTCGTTTACAGCAAAAATAGGCACGTAGCAAGTAGCACCAGGTCTTTCCTCATTATTCCCTGATGACGAGGAACGTGTCGAAACGTCGAAAATGGACACTATCACCCGGCTGAAACCCCGAGAAAGCAACATTCAGTCAATTCGCCCGGAGAGCACCACATCTTTCTTCAAGGATAATCGTGACGCCATTCCTTTCGTTGGAAAACCTTTTGGACTTATAGCACACGCATTTTGAAGCAAGCTATCCGCTTAATTACCTTACCAGCCTTCTCACTATATCTCTCCACAACAATTGACGGGCAGCAGCGCATTCCGTATCACCTCTGAAGCGCATCGGAGCGTTTCCAAGCCAACCGATTCTCACCTCCAATGAAAGGCGTAGGTACTTCCCTCTCTTTATGGCCGCGTGGAGCGCGAGCGAGCATCAAAGCTCGTTTCCCTTATCCGGAGAATCGAGCGTGCTTCTTAACCATCACTTTCGGTGATAACATCTTTCGATAACATTAAGAACTCTTTTATTAAGTACTCCTTTTATCGTGTTTATTTCTGGGCGTCCCATCTAATGCGAAGGTTGAGATGAGAAGTATCAAGTATTTTTATATCTGCGAATACGATAAATTGTGTGCATATCCGTCAGCAATGGGATATTCATCAGCTACACATTGTGACACGAGATACTTTAAGTCCTCTGACTTTAAAATCAGCATATTATCTATCTAATGCAATTACTTTAAACCATGTACACCCGGTACTTTATGAAAAATGTCATTCGCGATAGCAAATTTATTCATGGTAACAGTTCATCAAGTTGTAATTTTTCACGAAAAAAGTTAGCGGAATCTTTTTTTTCGGTAAATGAATCGAGCATTACGTCCAACAACAGCCTAACTACTTAGATACCTATTTAAATTTACTAAATTAACTATATTATATTTATGTTACAATTTTGAGGACTTAATATTTATGTTAGATAGGAATTGTAAAAATAAAAGCTGCGCTTGCATATGAGATAGAATTTTTTTGTCGGAAATCAGTCGAAGCAGAATTTTTGAATGCTGATAACAAAACGATTTAAATCTCTGTGAAAGATTCTTGACAAATAACAGTTTCATGAGTGCTACACTGGTCTGGTATTTTGATGGTAGCAGCTGACTCACTGTGGCATTTACAGCAATGCAAAATGGTCTAATTATACAGTCTCCCAAACGGTCAGATTTTTATACTATGACATGATAGACGTATTATTAATGCTCATTTATTATATAGAATTATAAAGAGAATATATTCATTATGGAAAGTAATAGTATCTGGGCTAAAATATTTTACAATATACTGAAAGGGCGTCGCCGTCAGAAAATGGGGAAAAAAACAAAATCAGGAGATGGGCACTCAAAAGAAAGACAAAAAGTTTAGAGGAAGGAATGAAAGAGCAATGAATCAAAATAAATGTTGAGAAAACGAAATGTACAAGAATGAATGAAGAAATGTGAATTTTATGAACAATGAGAGAAGAATAGACCTTATTAGAAAGTATGGTATGGCATTCGGAGGGGGCAACCGGAGGGAAGGGTAGGGAAGGAAGGGTGGAGAGAAACCCGGCGTCGGCATAAGCCTGCTTACAACTATCGGCGCCAAGAGGATCACGGCTTAACGTCCTATACGACGGACGGAGTGTTGCGCTTGAAATGTTCTCCACACAGCATTCAAGTAGCGCTCGGGCAGTCCGTAATTAAATTAGTGCCACGGCCGGGATTTGAATTCGGGTTCACGGGGTGAGAAACCGACATTCGGGAAAGCACACCAACCCGATTCAAGGTGAGAAGGTGGAGATGTGTCGGAAGTAAGGTGACCGAAGATTGGAGGAGTGAAAAGGAGATCAAGTCAAGATTGGCCATGGGTAAGCCATTGGCCATTTAATAAGAGGAGAAAAGTTTCAGGAGCAGTATGGGCGTAGAAATGAGGAAATGCCGGTGAAATGCTGGGAATGGATGCGGAACGCTGGTAAAGAGAGAAAAGAGGATGGGAATGAGGCTTAAGAGATGTGGGTGTAACCGATGGAAGAGAGAGAGAGAGCTGGGAAAGAGATAAAGTGAGGAATCTACATTTACATCTACATAATACCCCGCAAGCCGCCGAAAAGGCGTGTGGCAGGGGGTGTTAGGACACCAGCCGTTTACAGCTATAAAAAAAAATTAAGTGCTCAAAGTTGGGACTAGCGTTTATTAAAGTCCTTTATGGTTCGGGGGAAAAACGAATTCCCATATCTATCCGTTCGGCAAAATATCTCTCTTAATTTATCGCTTCTATCGCACCTGGAAATATAGTGTGGCTCTAATATTATGTTCTCTGTGTCGCTCTTAAAGATATCCATTCTCAATTGTTCAAGCAATCTAAGCCTAGCGCGCAGCCTCCGAGTCTCCAATGGCTCCCAGCCTAATGAGGAACTTGCATGGGTCGTAGATTGCTCTAAAAACTATTTTGAATAAGTCAAATGGATACATTAGCTCGCAAAAATACCTTCAGTTTCTCCATTCAACATCAAAAGAAATAAAAAAATTGCATTTAAAATCGAGAAAAATTTCTCTGACCCGACCACTGCGCGAAGACACCCGAGCGTTGCCGAGGCCAGGCGTGACGTCATAGGTGCCTAAGCAACCGTAGGGAGCAGGGAAATACGCTGAGCGCATGGTGTAAAATTTGTTTTGAGGGAGTATTTAGCCGCTCATCGTCACTTTATTTTGTTCTGTTATTCTTGGGAAAGTTTTCCTATTGCTATTGTGCCTAGATTATTACTTGGGATATTTATAATGCGGCATCGGGATGATGAAGTACAAGCGTTTCACTTCGTGTGTTTTAGTTATCAGAAAAATGGATGATAACGTTGCCACTCGTTCGAATAGTACACCTGAAATTCATCTACGTCTACATAATACCCCGCAACCGCCTAAAAGGCGTGTGACATGGGGTGTCAGGACACCAGCCTTTTTTTAGGACACCAAAAATTGATGCCACGACCCTCATGAAATTTGTTAAGACAAATTATTGCTATACGTCGGCGGCAAATCGAGTTGTAAAAGAAACTTGTAATACTGGAGGATAACGATCGTAAGCTGTGCTGTTGACATTAGAGTAAGCTGTGCTGTTGAATTTGGCAACGCCGGATCAGCGGAGAAGGTAGTCCTTTCCGTCCTATGGTACGAATTCACAGCAAAACAGTCTGCACACAATCCACATGTGAGATCGCGAATCGGTTCCGCTGCCAACACACACACACAAGCTACAACCTATTTCAATAATATAGGTAAATCCATAAACAATATACCATAGCGTATACCATAAAAATATAGTGGGAAATAGGCAATTACTCTTATCAAATACTGGATGTCACTGTCACATTCTTATATTCATCACGTACAACTTACAATAACAGAACTCGTTATGATGAAAACAACTATTCATTCACTGATTTAAACCCTTAAATTAGCCCACACAAGTGACACAGGTGACATTTCTCACTACTATTCGTTGAAATAATGGAATAACAAACTTCACACACAGTTTTTATTTCAATAGCGTGATCGTGAAATGTCATATCTACGGTGAACAACGGAGATTAGCACGCCACTGACAATTTTTACACTACTGTTAGACATTTATCGATAGCGTAATAGCACTTTTTACAATTCAATCACGATGGAACACTGATAACTCTTGGCCGATATTTTTCAACCTTGTGAAACTTTGTGCATAACAACCACTGGCACTGTGATTATTAGCAGTAGCTTAACGGGAGACGTCACGTTGAAAATAACACTATTTTGGGACAAAAATGTTCCTAGATGTCTCCAATCAGCGAGCAAAAGTTGCATTGACTGGAATTTACCCCATAATACAAGCACAGACAGTCCTAAACGACGAATTCTCCGGAACCTACGAATAAACGGATGAAGTTATTGTATACAAAAGCTAAGCGGACATTAGTAAACATCAAAATCGTTCTAATTGCATACTTAAATGAATGATATGCCGTCGATAACATCAACTTACAATTAACGTATCCCCCTTCCAATGGCCGTGGCTCAAGACTCCTACAACGATGTTATTTAGGTATTATAAAATTTTTGGTTTAGCTGCTCCAGTTTAATATTTTATGCCCGTACTCGGATATTAATATTATAAATAATGCAAAATATGAGGGCTTCCGAGCCTCTATCGTCAGATATTTATCTCTAAATATAAAATAATCAACACGTCTAACAAACGAAGCTCTCACAACTGCTGGCAACTATTACAAACAATCACAGCAATAGCTTCGCGTGATGTTTAGGCACCTTTGACGTCATCGAGGCTTCGTCGGCAGTGGCTTGGGGGGTGAGGGAGTTTTTCCCGCGCTTTAAAATTCGTTATATTTATCATTAAATATCTCGCGAAGGAAAACTCAGATTTACATTCGGTTTTCTTTGTTGTATTCAGAAAATAATTTTCTGTCCGCCTGTGAAATAAAAAAAATTCATGCAAGTTCCCCATTCGCTTAACATCTGGGTAACGCTGTCTGTACGCCCGTAGCAGTTTTTGACGAAACGCGCAGCCTTCCTTTGTATTTTATTCAGCTCGCGGATTAAGTCTTTCTGCACCGGATCCCATATGCTCGCTGCATATTCAAGGTGCGGTCGGACGAGAGCGAAATAGCACCTTTCCTTTACTTTCTCATCCGAAATCCTTCCCACAATACGCTTGACGAATCCTAATTTCTTCAGGGCTGTGCCGCAAATATTCTTTATATGTGTTCCCCACGTGAAGGAATGAGAAGGTAAATAGTTAGTAATGAAAGAGCTCTATCGAAAGAAGAGGAAATTGGATCGGGCACATTTTAAGAGGTGAGGGTATTTTAAATAGAGCAGTCGAGGGAATGGTGGAAGGAGTAAAGAGAAGAGGAAGAAAATAACGGATAAACAGAAGTGAGAGGGAAAGCAAGGTGAAAGAAGTCCAGGACAGGAGGAATTATATCTTTGGCTTTCGGAACCTCATCGCCAGTGGACACACAACCAGTTAGCGATGGTGAGTGTGGGGACCCCCAAAACATTAGCGAACTACACGGAATGACAAAACAAAACATGTGATGGAAACCGGCGATGCAAATATCATACGGCTTGAAACGAAGGGGGAAGTAGGGAAGATTTTAACTTAACCTTTAATGAGTGATCAGTTACTTTTTAGAATAGTTACTTTTACCTTTAACTAGTCACTTTTTATCGAGATCAACTTTAGCTTCCATCAGCTTAATTTCTTTGGTAACTTCCTTCAACTCTGCGCCCGAGGCTCACGCCGTAGAGAATACTTCGGGATATCACAATGTTGTCTTAAATCATGGATTTCGCAGCTGCGATGCCAACATCAATAACTGATCTGAGGCACCAAAGAAAGCTGTGCCATAAAATCCTCGTAATCCACAAGGAAAATGTCATTTTAATTGCGCGGAAAATAAGTAAACAGCCTCCAAGGCTCTATGTGTATGAAATTGTACCCCGTTTTTCACACGCACTTAAATTTTTAACTGCCTAGAAACGCATAAAACGAAACGGGCGGACACGATGATGAGGGCCGTGGGAATACCAGGCGACGGTGATGCAATGCTTGCTACCGTGAAATATTGCGAAACGAGATCGGAGGAGAATGAAGGTACAAGATGAATTTCTCATCCACTTTCTCGCCTCGAAAGCAGGCTATTCAAGACCTAGATTAGGCGCAGTTACGCACGCAATCTATCTCTACGATTCACTCCATCTCATCATCACTCATTTTGGAAGGGACTGAAAATTCATTAATCCCATTATATTATAGAAACGCGCATTGCTGCTTGAATTCGAACAAGGAACGCTGAGGAAATATCATCTTTTCAATAGAATGAGGAAAGGGCCAAGGTTCCTTACTCGGGGATATTTGTTATTGCCTTAGCAGTCGATTGCCACACTATGGCGTGTATTCCTACCTTTAGGGTCGCCTTGCACGTGTGGACAGCGACTGAGAAGAGAGCGAATTGATTTTTTTATTCGAAATATTAGCGAAGTTGGAGTAGTTCAACTTTGAACGCTGAGGGATTCGATGGCTACGGTTATATCGCAATAAACTAAAATACTTACTTACCTACGCAGGCACAGAACATCACAGATTGTTTTTTTAATTAATTACTTATTATGGATCAAGGATAAACCAAAAATTGAATAAATATTGTCACCAAGAAGAGGAGACTGCAATTAATCCTTCGTAACTTCTTTCCACTTCTTTTGTTAGTCTACCGTTGCTATCACGAATCGTATCGTCACTCTTATGAAACTTCTGCGTTGTCATGGTAGCAGAGAGATGTCTTTGTGGAGCCACTGCTATTGGAGTCTACTACCACGCGTAAACCACCTGGCTGTACGCCACAAATCGCTTCCCTAGAGGTGCAAGACCCATTCTTTTTCAATGTACAACGAGGTGAGCAAAATATTTATACACTGAGTTTGAAGCTCTCCACTCCGTACGTCTAAACGAATGCGTTTTTACGTACATTTTTCAGACTTTTCCGTGTGTTTCTCCAATTTACCCGGAAAAAAAATGTTTATTTGAAATTATATCTCTCCATGCATATAAAATCTCACCCTCGTTACTAAACGTGAAAGAAGCGAATGACAGTTGAGATTATTTTCGCTATTTGAAGGAAGGGTAGAGAGGAAAGGAAGGATGGAGAGACACGCGGCATTTTGATAACAAAAGGCGCCAACAGGGCTTCGGCTCAACGTCCCACCGCGGACTCTCTCTCCGGAGAGGTCTACCTGCAGTTCCCTCCACGAAGCAGGGATCGGGCAGTCTCTGCAAATCTTCTGCCTCCGCTGAGGTTTGAAGCCAGCCCCAAGGAGCAGAATCCAACACTCCAGATACCACACCAATCTGATCCCGTTTAAAATAATGCCAAAAATGAAGCGTTTAAAGTAGAATTTAATATTCTACCTCAGAATACCTTTATTTTCAATGGCACATCATTGTCATTAAAATCTACTTACTGGGAAGTCTCATTCCTTCGATTAACTGCAGACAAGATGAGTACGAGAGCATTATTTTGAAGAAGGTATTCGAACGAAGGATATCGCATACGCATCAACATGATCAACAAAAACTCTTTGTTTGACAAGGAAATGGAAAAATGCGTGGGTAAATAGAGGTAATTTAGTAATGGCATCACTTACAATATGGCCCAAAAAAATGAGTATCAAGAAATGAATGGTCGTGTCTCCTTATATGTGTGCACTTCCTCTGTAGATATTCGTACGTAGCGGCCAAAGTAAATCTCATGATTTAGAGGGAAGAGCGTGAGAATTTTTCCGCTCCTCGTGTGTCACCGACCCCATGCAATAATGCATACAGCTTTGCAAACAGCCCGGAAGATATCTGTAGCCAAAATTTGGGCCAAGTCAACTTATTTCCTTTCTCCTCAAAAGGGCTCCAGGGAAGAAGGGTTCCAGGGTGCAATGCACCCACGCCCGACGAGAAACGCTCCATCGAGTCCATTAGTCGAGCAAAAATATGCCAGCGCGAACAAACGGGACGCAAAAAAGGCCACACCCTTTATTTATTGCTCCTTTCATGTAATCACTAGGAGTGCGCCGATAAAAATACTGCCCACAATGCAACCTTCTATGTTTTTTCGACTTACTCATATTTCACAATTATAAGAAAAAGCAGGGATTCAATTCAATTTCCAAAGAGAAATGGCAAAGAATGTAAAAACACGATGCAGTTTGATAGAAAAGGTGGACCAAGGATCCCACAATTTAAAGCTCTAAAACTATAAAACAGCGGGCATTTAGACGTTTCATATCTTTTCTGATATATTCTATCTATCCTTCATAAACAGAACATATGCAACAGTGAAAAACCTTTTCCGTCGAATTGGGAGCTGTTAATGTACTTAATCTCTCCCGAATTCTAAAACGATAGTCTAAACATCACGCACGGTATTGACACAAATCGTATTTTGCCAATATGAATACGAATCGTGCTGAAGAGACGTACGAATTCATACTTCTTACCACCGTAAATCCTCTGCATCCGCAAAATTGGTAGTTTTATTAATGACGCTCATATACACCTCGAAAGGAGCATGGCATAATATATTCACGAAAGCAGCTACATTTCTTCGGTCTATTTGTCTATATGTCACCACATATATATATAATAGATTTTAACGAAGTAAGCAGTGAGCACTATGATACTATTAACTTGCACAATCGTAAATAACAAATATGTGCAATTGGCGGAAAAATGATGATCGTGGTGGGATGTTCTGAGCATAACTTTCGTAGCCTTTCAATTTATTTATTGCTTAACCATCTGACCAGGCTCTTGCAGAGAGATTATTACCATCTGGAGGTCGAATTTCAAAGTATTCTTATTACAAAGCCCATCTTATTACAAGGTGTCCTATATCGCTTAAATCAGGCGTATCTGACCCTGTTGTATTTCTGCTCACAGATCTCGTTTTAAAGAATAACATATGGCATACGAAACCAAGTAAACATAATAATGTGGAGAACATTGACACGCATGATATCACCAGGTGCCCATTACGACTGATTGTAGCAGAAAAAAAAGAAACGAAAAAGGGGAAAGACTTAGTTTGGCCTGTCATTTAAAGAGTGGAAGATAAAATACATGCAACATTTTCCTTAAAATGGTAAGAAATAGGCAAACAAGTCATATAATTATTGCTTTTGATGGGTTTTTGACTATTTAAAATATATTTACAATAAATATTTAGGCATTTGAACTTCCAATGAACATGAAGTTTTGGGTTAGTTACTTACTGATACCTGAAAATATATTAAGCATTATTTAAATATTTGCTTAGGGAAATGCTGGTAAGGACTGGAATAAATATCATACCGAAGTAAACGCAATAACTTACCGCGCATTAGTATTTTTGATTCCTCGCATGATGAGAAAAACGTAGAGCTATATATATCCCAAGAAAATGGTTAGGAATAATGAATCTCGACACCTATCAGAGTGTCTAAAATACTTTCAAATAGAGCAAATTGATAGTGTTTGCTCATAATGTGTTAAAAATTCAAAGTATTAAAAATTCAAAGTATTCTCGTATTTTTTATGAGGTATCTCAGAATACTAGTAGTGTAAGAAGCGCCCTTTCTGGCCCTATCAAGGCACAGAAGGCATTGGCATTTCCCGAAGTTCGAGCTCAGCGGAAAACGTAGTTTCTCGTGGGGACCGACTTTTGAAAGTGACAGTACACGAATCAAAGCAAAAAACGGAATAAAATCAGGCGACTGCAAGCTAATATTTCGCCTTTATTATGTGAAAGATTTTCCTGAAGTTACGTTCGTGGGTGATGTAAGCTAATCAGTACTTAATGCATTTGATGATATTTATAAAGTATTTCTGGTGAGACCAAAAAAAAATGGATTATTCACGTTATAGCACGAAGCAGCTGAGAATAGGTGTGAGTATATGCAACTAGGCATAGGATTAATTGAAAACATTGATTAAATATTTCCACCCTATCTTAACCATAGAATCTCGCAAAATTTCATTTAAATATCTTTATCCATTCTCCGTACAACAATACCACCAATTCCGTTGCTTATAAAAAATAATAAACGTAAATATAACATTAAGTATGCTGGGACTAGGAGTAAAAATTAATCACTTATCAATATAACCTGGCCTTAAGTGCAGCGAATACATAGGATCAGGTGCTGATAGGCTTAATGAGTGAAATTAATAAAATACGAAGGAAAACTACACGATTCGTCGAAAACTGCTGCTACACTCAAAAAAAGGATTGAATGTGGCATCCAGTTTTAATTGGATAAGTGAAAGTTGGGTGCAGACACGGCAGCCAACGCGATTGGGTGTACTATCCAACTAAATTGGACGATCGCAACTTGGTTATAGTGTCCAAGTGTTGGTCCCCACACCCATTTCGAAGAGATCCCTCGTCCAACAGTTGGATCCCACAGCCAACTCGATGGACAGGGCGACTAACATCGCTTCTGCGTCAATAATCGCCATAGCGACGGATTCCCAAACAGTTCTTATTATAAACAACTCGTAAGTGCACATGTTTGGCGCTTGGAGGTAAGTAAATAGGTTTTAAGTTTCCTCTTGCAAGTGAGAAATATTGCCATTCAATTCCAATTTCAATACTTCTTTTTATACTCTTAGAGCACTTGAAGACGAGAAGATAACCGATAACCGACATGGATAACCGAGCTAAGGATTTTCTTGATGCTTGGGGCCTGAACTGTCTCGTGGAAAAAGTTACCGGTGAGTTTGGCTATCGTGTTTCGTTATTATGCGGAACTCTTATATTATTTCACCGTTCAAGATTTTATCTTTTGGGTTGATGTTATCCTTAGGTTGGATATTGTATTTTTTAAACCTTACGTTTCCTCGAAAATAACTTCGGTCAATTTTCGATCACTACCCGTATGAATTATGCATTTCGTTAATAATAAAACGAATGCATTTTAACGTAATTCATGTCTACCACAGTATCATTAGTTCTGAATGAAATGTTTGTATTCTCATTTAATCCATTGATGAAAAGTTTCAAGTAGTTTTCCATTAGATTTCTATTTCAATTGGATTGGATTGCAAGTTCATGCACACCGGACAACCTGAGTTCCACTGTACAAGTAGAAATGCAGATACTTATGCACTAATTATGCGAAGGACTCTACCCTAAATGTATATAATATCAAAGTGTAATATCAGACACTAGCTTCTTCCAGAGACTTCTTTATTCATTTCATATCACAATTTCTTATTCTCCTCTCCTTCCTTCCAGCTCATATTTAAATGGTTTCCCTCTCAACAATTCCCTCTCTCGTTTCAACAACTCATTGGCAACAATCCAAATATAAACATCAAGTAAATAATAGAAATCAAAACATAAACATAATATCAAACGTTACAATGCGTATGAACTGCAATATAGAGCTGTGTATCACGAAATTTAGAACTCAAATCGAGGATATATAGACCTAAATACTATAGTATCCATATTGCAAGGTGTAACATACCACAGAATTTTTTAAATCATTTTCTCCTGATCTAGCTATTCTTGATGTTTACATGTCAAGAAGTTACGGCTGATTTATGTACTGTATAAATAGCTTAAGTTATGAGTAGGGAGTAGCTTCCTTTTCATTTAAAACGTTGGTAACTAATTGTAAGAGTATAACTAATAATCATAAAGGCTAATTTAATTATGTAAATATTTTATATATTTATTTCAGTTCCTTTGTGGAAGATTGTGAGGTGTTGATGGACACTGTGAACTTATAGGAAAATTCCCCGTGAGTTTGTGTCAGCTTGCCTTGAGGTGCCTTGGGTGAAAAGGAAGTTCACTCGTTACCGAAATGGAAAATGTGTTGCAGTTGGTTTCGACGATTTCAGCCTTCCTGAATTTGGAAAATTGGACAGAATAATTTCCAACGAAAATGATTGAGTGTTTCGTCTACAAAGCTCTGTATACCTTGGATTTCAACAAATTTTTGATGCTTACAAAGTTCTTGAAACCAGCATAGTAAACTCCATTAATGTTGAAAACTTAATATCTTTTCAGCCTGTAATTTATGTGAGAATTCCGGACTATTGCAGCAGAATTGTATGCAGCCTTCAGATATTGTGTAACAAAATGTTTCACCTGAAAGTTTGTTTCTTTTTAAAAAGTTGCTTCATTTTTTAATAAATACGTTTTATAAAAGACCACTGCTTTTTTACATCATTTAACCTATTTGCATTATTTATGGTATTCAATTCCCCATGATAGTGATCCGAGGTGAGTAAGTCTTCAAGGTAACAAGTTGCAGTGAAAATTATAAACCCGAAAATTTACTGTAAATAAAATTTTATTTTAAAAAATGCATTTTCTGACTCTAATTTTCGTCGGAAGTGGCGGAAATAGTACCTCGAAAGGATATTATAATGTTACTTTCAAATGGTGACACTATTAATAATAATATCCGTTAAAATATTACCCATTCATTAAACGCTACAGCAACAATTTCGCAAGGTTGTGGCATCCAATATAGATGGACGTAAGACCCATCGACGCTGGCTGTGGTATCCAACGAGTTGGTTGTCGCAGCCATTTCTCACCCAGCAATTTAAAATGGCTCCCTCATCCAACTGACTGAATGGGGCCATAGCAACCATTTAAATTGGATGTGGGATCCAACTATTGGATACAACAGCCAATTTTTTCTTTCGGTGTAAGGGGTGTGCATGAAGCGTCACACAAATGTTAAGCGAATTAGGCAGGGAGACAGTGGAAATTCGGAGGAAATGCGCTATGCTCATATCGCTTGAGTAGTTAAGAAAAGACGATAAAAGGCTTCAAAGGCGATACGGTGAACATTATCTCAAAGTCATATTATATTTCTAGGTCCTACGGAAACAATAAATTAAGGGAGATATTTTTCCGAACGCATAGATAAAGCAAATAGTTTTTTTTCCCCAAACCATAACGAACTTTAGTAAATGATAGGCGGTTCTTCTTACGCCCATTTATTTTTCTGTTTCAATGGCTATTGTCCTGACACCCTCTGCCACTCGCCAAATGATGCGCCTTGCGGGACAGTATGCAAATGCAGGCGTGTGTTTTATCGGCAAACCACGAAATCACATCTGCCATGCATGGAAAAGGATGCCCACCCATTAATTTCGTAAATGTGTTAAGCACACAAGCAATCACATAAACATTTCCACAAATATTTCCGGTATCAAAGCCTAAACCCATTTTCCATCATTTAGGTACGTTAGGGCCTCGGTCAGCTTGCCTTGACCATCGCGGGGACACTTAATATTTTAGCGACGACACTGAGCAGTGAGCAGGTTATTTAATCGACGCACGTCAGGTGGATTCCTGGCACCTGACCCGCCTTGCGTGCTTTCCAAGAAATAGTTTTATCTTATCGCGAACACTGGAAAATTTTCATGGCGCCGCGGCGCACTCAACAATGGCGAGAATGTGAACGATTCCGTTTCTATTGGTGAACCAGAAGGAAAATTGGCGCCAATCCATCTTTCCCATCAGCTTGCAATTCCCTTGTTTCGAATTTGGATAATGTCATATATTTATCCAAATACGGACATTGTTTGGAAGTTGAATAAGTGGCAGTCTAAGGCGCGCGAACAGTCTTCCACGAGAACGGTTCATTTCAATCGCTGAATCATTGTTCCCCCGAGCAATGTATGCCTCGTTGAACGATTCGGTTGAGGATCCGACTGCTCTCCGAATGTGATCATTTTCATTTGAAAATACTGAATGACCCCTCAAACGCCAGGATAAATTTGATATAAAATTGAGGGATAAAATTGGTCAAATTGAGGGATTTTCGCACAAATTTCATCATGCATGGCGAATCAGAATAACAGCGAAGAAACTCACATTCATTCTTACCAAGGAAAAACTTAGCTAAGAACGAATATCGAACAAAAGAGTTATCTATAGTTTTCGGAGAGTTTGTAGAACGTAAACAAAAAACCGCATGCAAGTTTTTCAATTTCGACGTTATCGCATAAAATAAACAAATTTAGATTTCTGAGGGGAAGAATCACTGCTGAAAAATTGACGCGCATGAGAGAGGGATGTTATTTATTTATGCACAATGGACCCTTAAAACAGTGCGTCATATGGCCTTCACATGAGGGATTCTGACATCCAGCGGTAAACGAGCACTCATGCAATGGATAGCGAAACCTACCCAAGCAGGACTCGAACCCGCGACCTCCTGTGTGCCATCTACCCCATTCAAGCAGAAGTTATTGTTAGTATCAGGCAACTTATTTTTCAGATATTAATTCGAATGTTTGACCTTAAGAAACCGAAGCTGGTGGATGAGCATGTTTTTATACAATGTTTGTGCCCTTCTAGCGATGACCTCCTCATGTCTTCTAACTGAAAGAAAATATTCCTTCGGAGTAATTGCGGAGAGAATGAAGTAAATTTTCAGCGAAAATGTACACAGAAAAAAAACAGAAATGTAGGCGATGCACTATTTTTCAAAGACCAGAATCGCTATATGTTTACCCACCATTCCCGTGCACCCAGTCCATTTAAAAGGCTCACGATAGTGGAGTCACGTGGATGCCGCTGACACCCACAGGATGAAGCGCCGCCTCGGAGCGCGTGGCGTGGCGCATTTGTTTTATGCGGTGCATACTCATGCAACAGAAAGCAGGTCAATGTTTTCTAGGGTGCGAGGGAGATGAATTTAAAAAATTAAACATGAAAAAAGGAAGAGCAGAAGGAAATAATGGCATGCAGAGACACGCGCGGAGCATACGCTCCCGCATACGACTGCAGAAAATTGAAAAAACGCAACTGACCACATGTGGCGACTACTAGCGGGTAATATCCAAAGTTCCATAAACGGATACGAAATGAATTCGGCATTGAACAGAACTAAGTGGGATTTTCTGAGATGCCTTGAGAAAAAATGTGTTTATACCTTGGCCAACTTATTAGATCATCGGAGCATATATACCCACGAGCATTAGGATGCGCTGGTTCACGAGTCACTTCGGTTGCGGTAGATTGAGATGGGTAGCTCCCTAAATATTTTCATTTTTTATTTTATCCAATATTTTTCACATTTTTCAAGAAAACCTCGGCTCAAATAAACAATAATAATTTTAAATTTTTTTTAATTTCATCTGATTACCAAAACATACTTCTTTTCTGCATCGTTGTATTTTATTAGGGCTCTCACACTTTAAAACAGATTTGCTGGATAACCACTATTCTGTTTCCAAATCAATAGAGGCGGATAGATTAGAAAATATAATAAATTAACTGGCGCCCACAGTTTAAAGCTAAAACATTCGTACATCAATATAGCCCAAAAACAAATCTCAAGAGTTGTAGCTGTCTTCAGTACTACATTCCACATATCTTCATATACATTCGTATTCACGAAATGTCTGATAACATGTATTGTCATCAACAACTAAACCGGAAAATCAAGTTCTCTAACTACTGGTGAGCATAAAGCTGATAGAATACAATCAGGCGAGGAACATATATCAACATTTTTGCTTACAGAGGATAAATTTAACATGAGCAAAAATTAGTTTGTTTTCCAGCCGATATCCCTTCCGAAAAACGGTAGAAAAGTTATTATATAAATTTTATACCTAAGGGTCCCACGCGAATAGTAAAAACAGATGAGAAAGACGCCCAGAGGGTCTAACTTTCACGAAGTGCTTCAAAAACCTTTCGAAACTTAGGAACAAATAATAAAAACCTCTCAAGTAATCTGTTTTGGGAAGAGATAAGGTCTATGGATTTGATTGTTAGGTCATTATTAAATCGATTAGGGCTGTCATCGAGCCGAAGTATAATGATCCAAGAGCATTTTTCCCGACGAGCTACCGTCCATAAATGCCATGGAGTTACCTCTCAGGCATTATGGCCATTAAATCCTCGTAGGGATTGCGTTTTCACTCCACGCATTAGGTACATAAAAACTACGTCTCGCAAATTACCCCGTGCCTGACTCAATGAAGACCAAATTACCCACGCCAAAAAACTCCGAAAAGGAGAAACTTTCCATTTCAAAACCAAAGGACCCTCGCGATTATATCAACGCAATAACCGCTTTTGCTGGGAAACAAAAAACTATCGAGGTACGGCTGCAGAAAAAATCTGAAGGTTACTCAAGTCTTGATAACGACTCAAATTCGAGTCGGTCGCCGCTTTGGTATTACGAGACCTCAATCGAGTCCTATATCAAATTGAGTCACCAAATTCCAAGATGCACGCAACCAGCGCCACAATATTTTTAAATGTAGTATCTCTCCTAAAAATAGGTCCACTAGTGACCTATTTTTAAGAGAGATACTTATACATACTTTTTATAGTGACTTTAAAAGTACTCTGATAATTAATTACTATTATTATAGTATTCTACCGATTAAGGTAGGTTTCTATGAAGTACTGAAGAAGTAATCTGGGAGCCTCCCTTTCCATCCAGCACTGCCTTCTTTAATACACTGTAAGGCCTAATCCCTTTCAATCTATCTAAAAATCCTATTCTTTTCCTTCCCCTCCCTCGTTTCCCTAATATTCTACCCTCCAACACCATTTTCAACATCCCCTCACCGCTAAGTACTCACTCCATCCATATCTATTCGCCTTCCTTATTCTTCTCCATACCCACATCTCGAATGCCTCCAATCTTCTCTCGTCCTCCTTCCTTAGTGTCCACGTTTCCGCAACTTGGAGAGCTACATTCCAGATTAAACTCTTCACTTACCTTTTCTTTAAATTCTTACATAAATATCCTCTCAGAAGCTCCTTCCTGTTCATGAACGCCTCCTTTTCTAATGCTTCCTTATGTCCTTAATAATGTTTCCGTTTTTCTCTTATGTGCTGCCTAAATATCTGCATTGCTTCAACTGATCAAGCTTATCCCCACCTCCTTTTATCTTGAGTCTCACATTCCTCGCTCGCGATGGTTTACAAAACCGCATTACCTTGGCCCTCTTGTGATTACTTCCAATTCCCCGTGTACTACTATCCACTAGTTTCTCATATTCTCTGCTCATAGTCCGCTTCAGCGCTTCTACATTCTAACTCTACAAGCATAGAAGTAAGGAAAAAATTCATCAGATACTGAAAAAGAGTCATATTTCTTCATAGAAGCGAGGCATGGCCGTTGACAGCAGCAGAGAAGTCAAGAGTGGAAATGTGGTGCTGCCGAAGAATGATGCAGATTAAATGGAAAAACAGTATAAGTTCTAAAAAGATGAGTGGTGATAGGGAGGAGAAGTGGTAGATAAACAGAAGTCTTCTAAAAACCGTATGAAGTAGACTTAATTACTTAGTCGGCCACAACATGATACATGATGGCCTAATGAAGATAACCGTCGAAGGACAGGTGGAAGGGAAGAAGGGACAGGGACGGCCTTAAATGAGAAGTTAGTAACAGGAGCAGCTAATTAAGGATGTTGAAGAGAAGAAATGTGTCACTGTGAAAAGGCAAACAGAGATTAGAGCGGAATGGAGAACTGCGTCAAACCAATCTTAGGATTGCCGACTCGTGACAATGAATCGACTTATTTTTTACAATTTATTCATGTTTCTAACCTATTACAGTTTTAACACTATTCATTTTAAATTAATTTCATCAATCTACATCTACATCTACATAATACCCCACGAGCCGCCTAAAAGGCGTGTGGCAGGGGGTGTTAGGACACCAGCCGTTTACAACTATAAAAAAAGAAGTACTCTAACGAGGTCGGTACTAGCGTTTATTAAAGTCCTTTATAGTTCGGGGGAAAAACGAATTCCCACATCTATCCGTTCGGCAAAACATCTCTCTTAATTTATCGCTTCTATCGCACCTGGAAATATAGTGTGGCTCTAATATTATGTTCTCTGTGTCGCTCTTAAAGATATCCATTCTCAATTGTTCAAGCAATCTAAGCCTATCGCGCAGCCTCCGAGTCTCCAATGGCTCCCAGCCTAATTCGCTTAACATCTTAGTAACGCTGTTTGTACGCCCGTAGCAGTTTTTGACGAAACGCGGAGCCTTCCTTTGTATTTTATTCAGTTCGCGGATTAAGTCTTTCTGCACCGGATCCCATACGCTCGCTGCATATTCAAGGTGCGGTCGGACGAGAGCGAAATAGCACCTTTCTTTTACTTTCTCATCCGAAAATCTTCCCACAATACGCTTGACGAATCCTAATTTCTTCAGGGCTATGCCGCAAATATTTTTTATATGCGTTCCCCACGTGAGGTTCGAGGTTATCGTAACTCCCAGGTACTTCACTTCGTCTGTTGCCTTTATGTTAATACCATCCACTGCATAAATATGGTTAGAGTTGGACGAATTCCGCAAGAAATGTACCGCCATGCATTTGCTCAGATTAAGTTCGAGTCCCCACTCTTGGCTCCACAAATGTACGTTGTTTAAGTCAGATGATAGAATTTCATAGTCAGAGTGATCACTAATTTCGCGGTAGATGACAGCGTCGTCAGCAAATAAACGTATTTTACTACTAATGCGGGAGCAGAGATCATTAATGTATATAATGAACCACAGGGGGCCGATTACGCTTCCTTGTGGAACACTTGATGTAACTTTCACAACATCAGAGCTAATACCGTCAAGAACTACTTTTTGCTTACGATCTCTGAGAAAGTCGCGTATCCAGTTTACAACTGTTTCGTTTAATCCGCATGACTGTAATTTGTATAAAAGTTTGCTGTGAGGTAC
Organism: Ischnura elegans; assembly: GCF_921293095.1. Taxonomy (NCBI): domain Eukaryota; kingdom Metazoa; phylum Arthropoda; class Insecta; order Odonata; family Coenagrionidae; genus Ischnura; species Ischnura elegans. The sequence goes on from NC_060253.1 coordinate 110,563,710, forward strand.
AGTGTCGAAAGCTTTCTTAAAATCTAGAAATAGTGCGTCAACTTGTCTTTTCGATTCACCAGATTTTATAACGTCGTGAAGAAAGAGCGCAAGCTGAGTTTCGCATGATCTACCTTTTCGGAATCCGTGCTGACAGTCATGGAGGAAGTTACGTCTGTCCAAGAAAGTCATGATATTGCTAACGATGATATGCTCAAGTATCTTGCCTATAATCGATCTTAATGAAATCGGACGGTAGTTGCCTGGGTCATGTCTGTTTCCCTTTTTGAATATGGGTGTAACGCTTGCAGTTTTCCAGTCTAACGGTAACCTCCCTTCGGGGAGTGACTTCTTGAATATAATCTCTAAGTAAGGTGCGATCTGTGGAGCTAACTCCTTGAGGACACGCGCGGGTATTCCCTCCGGACCCGGAGATTTACTATTCTCAATCGATTGTAGTTGTTTAGTTATCCCATCACGTTGTACAGATATTTCTTCCATCGATTCCTCAGTATATGGTCGTGGTAATAGAACCATTCCCTCAATGTTTATGAAAACCTTACCTTTATACGTTATTACCTATTGTGCAAATTCACTGCAAAACAATATGATATTTATTCCAGAGTTAGATATCCAGATGGGATTCTAACATATATTAGAGAATTATGTAATAAAAATTTATTATAAACGGTCGTGGATTAAAATTATCGTGTTTGAAGAAAAGTTCCAGTAACTTTTAATTTACCAGCACTCCATAACGTTACAAGCTTCCAAAAACAAGAACCTTTCAAACCATTATCTAGTTCCGCCTCACTTGCCGTCTCCGACAACATCTTGAAGAGTGTCATCGTATGGTATACCAACTCGACAGAAACCAGGAGTTCAGGAAGTATAATTTGTTGGCGAAAGGCAAATTGAAAGTATTTCAAACCCTAATGCCAAAAAAATTGGTCCAATTTTTCACTTTCATGGAAAGCTCTCAATTTCACATTTAATTTTTTAATAACAACGATTGTGACCAACGCTGGCGAAGAAGAATTAGGTATATACTGAAGTGAACTGATCCACAATTGTCATTGCTCTTCCTCCTCTAGCTTCGAATCAGAGTAACCAGAATCCTTCGTTGCTCACACATTCACGAGATAGGTAGTTGAAAGTAAAGGCATGCTTAGAATGGTATTGGAGGAGGCGACCGACAGGTAAGATAATTTTCGCCAATAGGGAACGGTGGAGAGAAATCGGCATTATCCTGCTCTTAACGAAAGGCGCCAAGTGGACCACGGCTTTACGTCCCATCCGACGGACGTGATTCTGCACTAGAAGTGCTCTGCACAAAATGCTCAAGAACGGATCGGGTAGTCCCTGATTAATCCCTACCACCTCTGGGACATAAATCTGAACCCACTGCGTGTGAAGCCGACATTCTACTACAACCAACTCGATTCCCTCTTTCAAGAAATATAATTAGCAAAACCATGGATTGTGAAAGCAAAATTTCTTTTTTCTCTAAAACTGTAAAACCAAGTTTTCCTTTCGGTAAAACTCACGATAAAAATGAAAATATATATGAGATTGCGAAGCTTCAATCTTCAGTCACTTTAGGTCACAACACTTAACTCGAAGTCACATGACATAATTTCATATAGATCAACGAGTGACACATTCCATCAACCTCATCTCTGGCCCAGTATCTGCTATGAAATATATTTATGAGAACTTTTCGTTGTCCATATGCTTTCAGATAGAAATTGCTCTCATACTTGCAACTGGTTAGCTTTTAAAATAAATTCATACTTTTTTCATCTCAGGACAGACGAAAATCAATTCACGGCGTTTCAAGTCGTTGTGAATCATTAGGTGCTCTTTTCACGCTTTAACCCACTCAGTTACTCCAAGTTAATTCCATTTCAGTTGTTGTGAACTCGACCTTTCACACATCATCGTGTTACAAATCATATCGGAATTCGTTTTCCCCGGAACCATAAAGGACTTTAATAAACGCTACTCCCAACCTCGTTAGAGCACTTCATTTTTTTTAGCTGAAAACGGCTGATGTCCTAACACCCCCTGCCACACGCCTTTTAGGCAGCTTGCGGGGTATTATGTAGATGTAGATGAAACCCGAGAAACCGCTTGCACCAGAAACCACCACCGATTGAACGACGTGCTGCATCGTTTCCCTCAGTAAACGCAACATTCGGCCAACATTCCACTGCCCTCAATTGCTCTCTTTTATCACTTTAACAAAGTTCCACCCCGCCCCACCCCTTCTCATCCCCTAATTCACTCAATCCCATTCCCAGACTTTCACTCACTAAACGTATGTTTTTCTACCGCATTGCTTCTCTACTGAATACTCATTTCCTCCACAAGTTGACCCCTTTGCACTACCATTTAAAATCATTTTGGAAACCTCTCCTTATCCAATCTGTCACCTAATTAGCTCTTGCCTGCTGAACCTCATGGTCTTTTTTAAATTTTAATTCTTGGTCCTTCCTGTTATATTGCTTGTATGCCCTCAATTTTATGTATTGATACCCGGGCGCTGTTGAATGGCAACATTGCTTTATGTGGTTATCTATCTTTAAAACAAATAACGCGGATATTCTCTGAATGACTTTGAAGAAGAGGGGGGGGCCTTCGTTGTGTTTCATAACAAAGGAGGGAGTCTCAACAGGAGGTAAGAGGATTGAAAAAAATCTCATCGAAAAAAAAACAATTAACCTCCACCTTTTCGAGCCTGCGGTATTACCACGCACAGCCATTTAGTCGCCGTTGAAAGTGAAAAAAAACTGTAGGGGGAGGGGGTTGGGATGCGGAGATACTAGGAACTAAATTCATCAAGTCGATGTGACAACGCTGTGCTCGAGGTTTCCAGATGAGCGAGAGAGAGAAGGAAAAAGAAATAAAGAGGAGATGATGACGGATATCTTTTGCTGAGGTCGACCCTTCGACAAAGCAGAACAAAAAAGCTTGACGGGTGTTACGTCAACACACTGCTCACCGCCGCTGAGAGCACGCCTTGCAGTCACGCCCCGAGTCACGCTTGGGGCGACATCGAGCGGAGGGCGTGAAACGAGACGAGTTCATAACACGCAGCGACTGAAAGGGATAAAAGCGATTCGCACACGATCGCGGGGAACGCGCTTAAGAAATCCGCTTACAATGACATCAGGTGTCCCGCAAGGAACCGTAATCGGCCTCCTCCTCTTCATTAAAATAATTAAACGACCTGCGCTCCCGAATTAGCAATAAAATGCGTTTATTTGCTGACGATGCTGTTACATGTCGTGAAATTCGACAACCTAATGCATTTCCCTCAAGGGAAGGTACTGAAATTCCCCCGTGAAAAATCAGCTTGATGCGATTAATGAAGTTGATTGCTAGCTCAAGAGATGGAAGTTTATGCCGAACAGAAGAGTGAGAACTGGCTTAGAACTCAGAGAAAAGCGATCCCATTAATGGCTAACAGAGTTATTAACACCCTAAGTAGTATGCTTTTGCAACTATGGCTTTTTTAAACTCCTTAGTAAGTCGTAAATAGAAAATAAATTCATTATACAACACTTTGAAGGTATACTCACTTGAAGTATATAATTTTTTATTGTATAATTTTTGTTTCAATCCTGGGTCAATTTTCAATCAATTTTAAATTTTTTCATGAAAACAAAATATATGATGGAGCAATTAAACTTAACCTTTTCATTGATTTTCAAAAATGTACAACACAATTTGCTATTTTCCAAAACATCATATTCTAAAAATTGCATTTATGCTTCACGGTTTCCAAATTTATTTAGACCTTGCTAAACCTTTAGAACTATGTAGCAGGAACAAAATAGATAGTACATCATCGCACATTTGGATAAAATATTAAGAATAATGTATCTCCTGAAAGGTATAGGGGATATAAGGGCCCCTAGATGTAGGTAGATGCGACTACGAAGTTCATTTTTGCCAGCTTGAGGCCGCGTAATCCGTATATGATGGCAATAAATACTCATGTATCTAAAAAAAATACCAACAAGATTCCTCTAAAAAAAAGTGGGGGCGAAATAAGCCTAGCGTGGGAATCAAGCGCACGAGAAAAGATGAGAAGGGGGAAAACGCTTCTCGCTTGTTTTTTTTTCTTTTGGTTGACCGAGAGAACGGAAATTCCCGGGGGGGGGGGGGGAATTAAAGGGCGTGTAAGTGTATGAATGAGGGGATCCCGCATTTGCTAATCGGGAACAATTGGGACTTGACCTCATTTGTGATTCGTCCCTCACGTGGACACTGCTGCATCTCCGAAGTCGGGAGTAAACGAACGTCATTCGGAGGCTGAGCGTTTAAAGAGATTGTTTCGCTCCGTGGAATGGAGAGGAATTAAGCGACGCACAATGGTACAGAATGCTAAAAAATTGCAGCGTGGTAACCTGGGGTGGTGTGGGTTGGTTGGGGGTCATCCTCACTGGGGAATTCGTATGAAAAAATACTACGAAAAGTGAGAATTTCACAGCTTAGAAATTTAATTCTTTATGTTTTTATTATCTATTTACTGAATTCGTTCCAAGAAACTGCAATTAAATATTAAAAATATCTCAAATAACCTTTTCGAATAACCCTTTCAAAAAATTATCAGGTTCTCTATTATTTTCTGACACCTTTATTTTATTATTTTTTATTAAACCTATAACCCCCCCAATGTAAGCTCAGAGCCTTCGGCGATCGCCGACCAGCCCACCTGGCCAGACCGCCACTGATGGTGACCCATCAAAATCGATGTAGAGTATTCATAGCTTTCGGGACCGCTGATTACGAATTAGACCTCTTTTAAAATAAGTAAAAATTTTCGCGAACACTGAAAATGTGACATATGTGATGGAAATCCTGACGTCTTGCCACCCGAAAAGTCTACCCAGTTTAGGAAATCTGTGCAATAAATTCTCATTGTGCCAACAAATGTAGATTGATAGAGATAAAAGTCAAGACATTCAATGGTTCCCGGTCAGGAAATATTGTCTTTATACTTTGATACTCCTTGTCCCAAGTTACTCGCAATGGTTTTAAGCAACGTGCACAACGGACAGGGTTGAGAATTCCTTCATTTTTCAAACATAACGTTCGCTTCTGCACGGTATCGAGCATGCATTTTAAAGTTTTAACTTTGGTAAATAACCTAAGTTAGTTGTTTTTGCAAAGGAACATGTAGGTAAAACCGTACGTCGCATTTTTCTTGCTGATTATATTTCACTTTCACATTTTAACTTTAATTTATTTACGGCAATAATAAGTTTTCACATAAAATTTTCACAAATACTTACTCAGCTTTACTGTTTCCAGTTAAAATAAACAGAATAGTGGCATTATAAGTGGCGATATAGCATTCTGAGCTGGAGGCTTAGCACAAGCACAAGAACACACACTTACAGACAGGCCTACACCTACTAGTGAACTCCCAGCCACATATCACTCACTATCACTAGTTGAAGAAGCAATGATTTCCCTTACATTTACCCCTTTCCTGTCATTTTGATCGGAAATAAAGTTCATTTTTGGGTCCATGCCTGATTTTCGGGGTCTGTGGAACTCAGCGATATCTTTTCACGAGGCGGCGGCTCATTGATTTAGGCCAGTCAAATTCCATACTAAAAAAAAGGGAACCTAATGCATTTAATTGTGTATGTATCTACCTATAGGTTAAATAGTTATCTCGGGAACGACGAAAGGCCGAAAATATGATTTTAGTCTAAATGTATTCGGTTTTTGCTACAAATAGCTAGTATGTAAAGGATAGGAGTGCAAAATTGCCTTTTCGTTAATGCATCAAAAACTCAATAGAAGCCAAAAGATGAGGCCTAACATAGGCCTGTGAATCTTCAAGCTCCGGATAAACAACTCTTCAAATATTGGCTATTTTTTGTAAATTATTTCGATTTCTTAAAGCAACTTATTTCGATTGAGCCGTGTTTTAAGACAAATATTCGCTATTGTACATGTTCTATGATTACATCTGAAATAAATAATATTTTTATAAATTCCATAAATTAAACTGAAGGACTTTACTGACCTTTGGATTAAAAGGTTATCTCAGGAAAGACTAATGACCGAAAATATGAATTTAGCAAACGCCCAACATGATTGCATAATTATATTCCTCACGTTAAAACTATTCAACTGAAAATTTTAAAAACAGCAACGATACTTCCGTAAAACGAAACATTTACGCCACATTCGATTTTTTTTTCATTTTTGATGGCCCTGGGTGCGAATCTTAGATGGATGGTCAATGATGTAACGAAACGTAACAGCGATGTCCTCAATTTTCGCCGCCATGGAGAGCCATTCTAATTCCACGGTGAAATTCTGTTATTGCGAAGGTTTGTGGAGTCACCTCGAAGATGCGTCCTTATAATTTTAAAAATTATCCTTTTGCCTCGAGCGTGAATTCGCGGAGTTCACTTGGAGCATTTTAAATTCCGTCAACTGGGGTGACTTAGTCTCAACTCGTGGATACTCGTTTGGATTAGCTATGGAAATGTGTCCATAAAAATCGATTTTCCGAGCTATCGAGTTTTAATCGAAATGGAAAGGTCGACTTTTAACAAATATCGAAATTTGAACCAAAAGATCGATTAATGGAAAAAAATCGTCGGTTCTTTTTTGAAAAAAATACAAATCATTTATTTTATATTCATTCTAAAGTCAGTATACCTTAGGGTGGCGCAGGTAGCTGGCGTGCCCGTGCGCCATCCTACGGTATACAGACTATAAAAACACTCAAAGGGCGCATTTGTATAGCACAATTAATTCCCAAAGAACACTACTCATAATACACGATTGAATCTTCCGGTAAAAATTTACAAATAAATGCACATTTATGCTTTGAGATCACCGCTTGGAACCATTCGGCTCCATTAATTTTTTTAAGAAACATCAACTGATTGAGATGATTTCTTAATGATCGATGGCATGCCTTTCCAATTTACTGGCCTCAGGGAAAAGTCTTTCACATGGGACGGATGGCGTTATCCACAGGCCGGAAGTGACGCAGCTGAGATGAAGCGCAATGGTCAAGGTCGAAGTCGAAAAATCGAGTTGTATCGAATTTCGAAGATCATGGCTCGATCTCAATTTTATAGATCTTTGACTGCTACGAAACGACTTTCGATTTTAATCGAAATCCATTCTTCCATCACTCGTTTGGATGGGTGAGTGTAGAGATCACCCCAGCATTAGTAACAGACATGCGTGAATTTCTGGGAAGAGGGTCCATTTCCTTTCCACCTTTCACTTCAAGAATGTCCAACCGCGTCCTCCGGGATTTAAACTCGGGAATCTTCAGTCAATAGCCAATCGCTGCTCCCATTTGCACGCTCTCCAATTTATCATTCGACTTACATTAGGGCTTTGCCTCGTAGGACCGAATTCATTCGACTCTGAATTATGCATCACAAGTAATTCTCCCATTATTTTCGCCGATTCTTTCGGTTGCGGTGCACACGAGTGACACCATCACGCAGAATTGTTACAGCTGGGGTCAGAGACAATCATCCCTTTCCCCTCGACGGGCAATATATCTCAGACAAAAAAAATAACGCGCCGGTCTCGTTAAAATGATATCTATAAAGTGGCTCATCGCGAACCGCATTCCCAATGGAAAAATGCATGATGAGCTCTTAACGACGCCATCAAGTCTCTTCAACCCGGAAAGAACTTTCACCGAAAGCCGATCAAAAGCGGATCAATATTCACGGGCGCCTCCGCGAAGGATGATGGCGCGTTATTTGGAGGAGACGTCCCACGCATGAAGTCATTTGCACCATGAGGGATGGGTAGGGAGAGAAAAGTGGAGAGAAACCCAGCTTCGGCATTGCCTTACTCTTAACGAAAGGCACCGTGGGAGGAAATCGAAAAAATGTTGACAAAACCCTAAATTTTCACTATTTTTTTGGTAAGCAAAAATTGTACAGTCCGATAGAATATTTTCAAGGATCAAGGAACTATGGCTATTTAAATATTTGGTTCACCCATTTAATCATTAGAAGCCGTTAAAGACGAGAAAAAATTATTAAAAAATTCAAGTCTGAATTTCAGAAAAAATTGAATTTTTACCTTCGCCCTTGAGCCGTTAATATGGTTTTTCATAAATTTCAAAACATATGTTCTGAAAATGTAAATCTTTCCTAAGAATTATACGGGATATTATATTTATTTTTATCAATTTTTCATATAATTATTAAACATTCAAAAGTGCATTGTTTTTGGACTATTTTTGACATAAAGTGGAAAAAAACTTTATGAGGTCGACGAGACTCTATCGTAAAATTCATATTGAAAGAAAGGCCTGAGTCTTGACTATATGAACCAAAAGAAAAATCTTGCTCCTTCGCTCGCTACCTTCTTTAAAAGATGGGATAGGTATGTATAAAAAGTCAACGCAGCCGCCCGGCCCGGCCGCGGAATATCCTGATTTGGTTTTTGCTCCAGTTTAAAGCAAATAATGTTTCCACCACTTTTATTTTTACCCCAATTGTTAGGAAAGATGTGAAATCTAAAATTAAAGGCAATTTTTTGCCCAAAAAACTTTCATACTCTCTTGTGGCACATTGAAAGTGGAAAATTCGCCGCTGCCGCCGGTCACCCATGAGCCCGATGAGGACGTGTGACCATACGTCGGCAGAGTGCTTTGTTCCCTTATTCGTACTTATTCTCACATGCATATACACAGGGAATTTCTCCCACTCTAGGTCCCTTCAAACCAGAAATCCCTCCGACCTTGAGGAGAGGGAAAAGAATCGAAGCAGGCGCACGACCGACAGACCGCAATTATCCCTTGGGGCGGTAATCCGCTTCCATTACTATCAGTTCACTAAGTAACACCTCTTGAGTTCTCCAGTATATTTTTCCTTCAAAATGTGGGGCTCGTGAATTTGGTGTTTGGGACTAGGTTGTTTCTTTGAAAAGTTTCCGCCAATTGATTTACTACGCGCATCGGTTAATGCCCTCCAAAAGATCGCTTCCCTGGAACGAGCTAGTGAACGAGTTAGCTGGCGATTTACAAGGCGGTTTTCTCAAAAATGCGCACGTCCTATTGGCTTAGAAAATGTCTTGCTTCCTCATTTTACTAATACGGTCAGTCTAACTTAGCTGGTGAGTTTTTAATCATCGACGTCTTAGCCACAGCGCCTACTGACAGAGGAGTTCTCCTCGGTGAACCCATCGATTGGCTACCGGTTGTCGAAGTTACTCTAATAGCGAGGTCGTACACGACGGAGGAAATATATTAACATCGGTCACAGGTGTAATTAACAGCACTAGTTGTAGAAAGATATACTGTCGATAAGGCAGCGTTAGAAAATGTAGCTATTTTTTGTGGTTTGTAGATTTAAAAGTTTTTATCTCCGACAGCGGAGAAAATGGAGAGGAGGGAAGTGACTCGAAAAGAACTGCACGATGCTATGAACCAAGGAATGGTGCAGGCGATAGAGTCGAAAAAACTATAGGATTTTAAAATTTCTGTACAAAAAATTTAGCATTGTAGGAGATGCAGAGATAAAGGATTTTTTGGGAAATTTGGGGCTTCCAATTGACGTTTATCGTTTCCGCGAGAATTGCTCTTCCACTACTGCCCTTTCTGTGGAGCACTATGAATGGTATTTTATGCCCCCAACTGTGCATAAGATTCCAGTACATGAAGCATCTATTGTAAACGCATAAGTGCTACCCATTGGACAATTGTCGGAGGAGGCCCTTAAATCGAGGCAAAAGGATATAAGGAGGTTCAGGGAGCAGCACTCCAGAAAATTTTCAAGAATGGTGTCGTTCGAAGATGTTTTTCGAAGATTCGATTCTTCTATCTTCGGACCCAATAATATCCTCATCAATGGATTCGAATCACGGAAATTTCAAGGTATCTAAAGGAGCTAGGAGCCTACTTCTGATTGACAAGAACGTAGAGTCGGATGGAGACGAGATTGATTCAGATGACGAAGACCTATAACTGTATTTACTCAGGTATGCATTTTTTCCATTTCATTAGTCATTCATTCCAGATACAGAAATATGTTTTTAACTTCTGATGAAAATAATCGAAAAATACTTGAATTAATTTCCGTGGAATACATTGATAAAATCTATATACTTCATATATAATTCATTATGAATCGAAACCGCGTATCGATACATCACGGTAAAGTTGTTTAGGATTATGTATCTAAGTTTCTAAGTCATTGACAGTACTTGTATGAATATAGTAAGCATCTAACATGCAGCGATTTTAATATTAAAATTAGGGAATTTTTATTATTTCCGCCATTTCAATTTAGAGAGGTCCCTGATTGTTCTAGATCCAAAATAATATTAGATTCGGATTAAGGAGATGAAAAAATAATTAAAAATCAAAAAAATCGTCTCTGAAATATCTCGGCCAAGGCCGGGATTTGAACCCGGGCCCATGGCGTGTGAAAAAAACAGTCTAGATACCACAACCACTGGTACAGCGAGGGGGGTGGGGTTTTGGGGGATAAACTACCCCCCCTCCCCCAAGCTCAGAGGAATTTTTAAGTTTAATCCATTTTACTTAATTTATTGATAGTACTAATAGAATAGTGTAAGGGTTAGTAAAATATCACTCAGAAAGCCGTAAAACTCACCATTTTGAACCATTTATCTTAAAATTCCGTAATTTTTTAATCTTGCTCCTACCGCTTATCCTGGTGGGTATACCATACCTCAAGACGCCCTGGTATTAGCTGCACCTTAACCCCCACCAGCCTTAATTCCTAGCTGCGCCCCTGACCACAGCAACGCAATCCCGGCATATCGCTCCGTGCCCCGATACTGCCACACGAAAAATACTCCGCGCTCAGACGGCAGGATGTTTTTCTTTTCGAAAATGTATAAATCGGAGTAAACGTGGATTAAAATAAGTGGGAAGAAGTCCACGAAGCATTAAGCAGGGATTAAAAGCGATCGTTTAAAAATCTCTGCCACCACAGAACTTTGAACCCAGGCCCACGGAGTCCATAACTCTAGCCATCACACCAAACCCCATAAATAGGATGAGGACGCAAGAAGACTATCCACCTCGCTTTTTCTTCAAATTCCAGCCCAAAAGTGGGCTGGATTTGAAAAAATGGGAGGAAATTATAAAATGACCTTTTTCGAGGTAGTAACACGAAACTTCGCGGCAATATTACAAAATGGTTGTCAATCAAGCAATTGGAAGTCAATTGATATGCTGATTCGCCGTTTTCCGCACGCAGACATGCAAACATGACAATAATTTCTACGGAAGAGCATTACTGATTTTCTTGGAAATTCTTAAAGATTAAGCAAACACATTTATAAACGCCACTTTTGTATTTCTTTTATAAAATACTGTAATATACGTGCATTTCCAAAAGGATATTGACACTAGTGATATTGGGCTGCAATAGATGGCATTGACGATCAACTATGGAGAGTTGATTCAGCTGTAATCCCGTGGAATTCTAACATAACTTTCACTGAAAATTAGATGGAAATTTCCTGTGATACTTTAATTTTCTTTACTCTAACGATCAGAGGAAAGCTGTGCGATTCGTCAAAATCTGCCGCGAGTGCATGGACAGAAATTGTTTCACTTATGTTCGACGAATTTAGGCTGTAGGCCGGGACAGACACGGAAGCTACGCGCTAGGCTAGGCTTAGATCGCTCGAGCAATTAAGAAAGTAGGTATATATTTCAGTGCGGCACTGAGAACATCGTGTTAGAGCCTCACCATAACCACTGATCCGAGAGAAACGATAAATTAAGAGAGATATTTTGCCGAATGGATATGCTTAGGAACTCGTTTTCCCCCAAATAATTAATGCCTTAAATATATACTGGGTGGAACTTCGTTCGCGCGAATCCGTTAATTTCTCGGCTTGGTAGGCCGAATTTTTTGGCACCCCTGGTGGTCAATTCTTTAGAGGCAATGGTACTGCAAGCCGACATGAAGATTATCTGTGTATCCTAGCCCACACCGGCATATTTACAACCTCCGAAAAAGCGATTAGGTATCGCGAAACCCAAATAACATGACCACGCGGGAATGTCAGGACAATTTTATTTCACTACGGCACGTAATGGCTATTCGATGCTTAATTCCTGTCGTGCATCCATTGTTCCAGGTAATGGTGGTCACTATATGCTTTCATAGTAGCTTTATCATTTACAGTGTCAATGCCATTTACTAGAGAGAAAAGAATGAGTTGTTTCAAAAATTGTATACATGCTCAATCACAGGGAAAAAAGTATATTGTCTATATTATCAAGGGGAACGTGGTGAACAGACTGCTTGTCATCTGATCAAGGGAGTCCCTGATGAAGGCTTCGCACCCCACAAATCGAAAATCCTCGTTGGGTGAGGTGGCCGAGGGGTAGAAATTAGCAACCCCACTCTCCGCTAAATGTGTGATATCACACGCCTGTGGCTTAGTCCGCGGTGAGCCCTACCCACACTTATCCAAACCGACCTTCGGGTTGATTTATTGAGTGAATGATAAACGAACTACATCCTTTAGTGGATTTAACTTTGCACCCGAGAACGAGATTGCGTAAAAAGTAATTTTTCAAAAGTGCTCGGAAATTGGCCGTTCGCCGAATAGCGACACAGTTGGTTTTATTTTTCCGAGAATGGCTAAATAAGCATAACCTCCGTCCCATGTGCACAGAGCGGACTTCAGACCTCAACACCTTGCTCGTTAAAACTCATCGCAAAGTTCGCACTAAGAAGATGTCTCGGTGCGTAACTGAATAACGCGCCCGACAAACAATCGGGGTATCCGGGTTCGTATACCGGCTAAGCCAAATATTTTTTCACGGCAAACTCCATCCTTGGTTTACATAAATGTGCGCCCGTGCGCGTGACTGCGTACAAAGTAGGGATCGACGGGTCCAGGATTTTTTTCGGATCCGGATTCGGATCGGATCCTTGATTTTCGGAGCCGGATCTTTCGGATCGGATATTTTCGGATCCACATGCATTTTCGAATTCCTGCAATTAAACGAAGGCATTTTAATGTTTTTTTAAATAAAAATAATTTTTATAGGCTTTCAAGTTGTTTTTTTAAACATCTTTACATGCTCAGGACCTAAACTGTTACGCTTGGGTTTGGAAATGAAAATAAGAAAAACCTTCGGATAAACCACTGACCAGTGGCGTAGGACAAGAATCGCATGCGACGGCACAATTGAAGAGAGAATCGGAACCCTTTCCACCCTTACGGAACCCTTACCAACCTTCCTACCCTTATGGGTGTAAAGTTGGTTTGTTTGCTTTGAAAAGGAAAGTTCAGTGAAAGGTTGCTTTCACTGAACCTATTATTTAAAATTTCGGATCCAGATCCGATGCCTTCCGCGACCTTCGAACCGATGTATCCGATGAAGGGCAATATCCGCGGATATTTGGATCCGAGGTGTCCGATCCGGCCATCCCTAGTACGAAGTCACTTGTTTCATGGAGTGCTTTGAACGACATAGGTACTGTCTCTCAACAGATGTGACGTGCCATCAGCGAAAGTGATTCTAGAAGCGACCCACAAAGTTATCCTTGTATCTCATCCCCGACTCTCTTTTGTTCAAACGACGGTGATTTTTCTTTCAAATCACCGAACGAGTCATTCGTCACTTCCCTCCCCCCCCCCCCGCCCCCCACATAAATGACATCGTTCAAGCCCGCTTTCTGTAGCAATTTGTCCCAACCGTGGCCCGCTGCCCACAACCTGTCTTTGCTCGAGTCACATGCAGTCGAAGATGGGGGCTTTCGGATTCTCCAAAGAAATCGCTGCCCATAAGAGATAAAACCAGTTCCCAGTTGATGCATGCGCGTCATCTATCTGTTCCTTCTACGATCCTGGCCTGTTCACGCTATAGCCGTGAAATTAAGGGAGCAGGCTTTCGAAAAATGGTGCAGCAGAAAAATTATGAGGATCAAACGGATCGTCCGAATAATTGACTAGGGAATTCTAGGAAGAGAAGGAGAGAAGACTAGTGAATTCCGTGATAAGAAGAAGAAGAAGCAACCTCATATCGATACAACCTCAACTTGAGATATGACGTTCCAATGAACGCAATCGTCGAGGGTAGTAGATGCAGATGGCAAGAAAGGAAAAGAAGGATCGTCTAATAAAATGTATGCAAATGTTAAATGAGGATGTGAAAGAGAAGAAATACATTGGAGTGAAAAGATCAGCTGAGAGAAGATTTGAGTGGAGAGCTGCGTGAAACCAATTTAGGATTATTTTTGACCAGAGATGATGATGATTGGGATGCATTATTAACGAATTGGGAGCATGTTTAGGACATAATTATATATCATTCCCCCAACGAGTAGTATTTAGGCACAAGTTGGTACCCCAAAATTAAAATAGGAGTAATTGTACTGTCTCCGGTTTTACTATTGGAAATTAGTCGCGAGTGAAATGAGGTAGATTTGAAACGTGATCCCAGTATAAAAAACACGGAAACAAAAATAGCCAGCAGCGGGAGGGCTACAATTCAAATATAAAATTATGGAACTATATTTTAGGCTATTATTTGCACGGCAGATAAAGCTAATCGTCGGTACAATACGCTGTCAAATGCGTTTCAACATTTTATGAGTAGAAGTAATATAGCGACTTTGCGCAGAGAACCGGTTCTAAGCTTTCTCTAAACTCTCCCTTGATGCGATAATTCTCCTAGCGATTTTGCTGCGGATCGATGTATCATTATCTAGGTCACATTTCTTCCTCATTACGCTACCTAGACATTCGCTTTCACTTAGGTAAACCTCCCATCCCACGCACGTTGCATTAGCCTTGACCACGTTCCCGCTTAATGCATTTGTATGCATCGTGACATTTCACGCATTCCTTCTAGCCCCAGCCCTAAGTGTCCAAAAATCGAATTCAAGTTAAATTTGAACTTGGAAAATTTCTCTCCTCTGAGGGAACAAATAAATCCTTTCATATCTTCCACATTTAAATAGATAAATTTTTGCTTTAAGCGGTATAGCTGTTATCATTTTATTATCCTTCGAATACAACCATCAAATTTTCTTAGACTCATTCAGGGCTCATAGTAAGGGTACAAGGGTATCTTATTTGAAGAATTAGCGTTTTGATAGTTTTTACAAAAAATGTTCCTCCTTCAACGTAAAACATGAATCAATTATTATTTTTTACGTATTCAACCCGTAAGACTCCAAAAGTGCATGTCAAAGCTGGCACATGACATCACAGCATCATCTAGCTTAAATATTTTCCACATTTCAATAGATAAATGTATGCTTTAAAGGTCATTGCTGTTAGCATTTTATTATCTCTCGGATGAAACAATTAAATTTCCTCAGACCCTTGAAGTTGCCAGGGTGCAAGGTTACCCCTATTTAATATAATATAATAATATAATTTTATTCCACTCATATTCAAATACATTACATCGAAAAAACGCTATGATAAACTGTTTAAAACATGACTGGTGCTAACATACAGGAAAAATACATTTATTTCGTTTAATTCAGTGATTTTATTTCTTACCAATTGCATTCGATTATGAATTTACAGTAATTTACACATAGATAACTAACTTTCTTACATAACGCATAAGAATTACATACAATATACCTTTAATTGAAAATTTTTTACACCACTTTTTTTTAGCAGAAACTCTACTTCCTCATACTGCATAAGCCATTGTTTAGCTGCAGATGTAAAACCTCATATCTTCTGCCTCTTTGCAACATTTTTTGGTAACACACTATATAATTTTGACCCAAAGTATTGATATGACTGTCTATATATTAAATTTTCTCCAAGATTTGATGTAATAAGTTTGTGGTCTGGCCTT
This sequence comes from Ischnura elegans, assembly GCF_921293095.1. NCBI lineage: Eukaryota > Metazoa > Arthropoda > Insecta > Odonata > Coenagrionidae > Ischnura > Ischnura elegans. Next base: position 110,579,527 of record NC_060253.1, read on the forward strand.
TTCATCGCTACGGTTATAGAAAACTCTAAGGACTTTAATGCCTTAATGGGAGGATATCTAATTTTCTGAAAAGAGGGAATGAGTGGCTTTTCCTATACGATCGCGTTGTAACCCTGATAACCCTTTTTTACACCACTATCAATGGTTTAATGTTGATAAGATATGCTCCACCCCAGCAGGGTATTCCATATTGCGATCTTGAATTAACAAGAGCATAGTATACCATTCTTAACACTGATTCAGGGCATAGGTATATGAGGAAATAGAATTTTCTGACAATAGAAATAATTTCTGATTTCTATTTATTTATGTGAGACTTCCATTTAAAATTTTGGTTAAAATATATTATGGTTCTATATATTAAAGTATATAGTTATATATATTAAAGTTCTCATTCATCCGACTTCATGGTCAATGATCTGGGTAAATAAATTAAAAAAGAAATAATACATTTTTATTCTATTTGTAACGTTTTTTTATTAATTTACATGAATAAAACTTTTCATCCTCGTTTAAATTTGTAAAAACATACTCCCCCTTCAGTCATCACGAACATCCGAGGATAGTAAATTTTTCTCTCTCCTCCACCATAGTTAATTAGGGTCAACAACCCCTCCCCGTATCGGGTACTAATCCTCTCCATCCGATACTTCACCCCCTCCTTCAACTCTTACTTCTTGAGGAAGGTGAAATTTTCCAGTACATCTTGAAATCTTCTCCTTAGTAATCGCTGCCAGAATAAATGGATAGACAAAATATCAGATGTTTGATATTTTAGATACATTATCATATATTTCATAACGAAAAAGAAAATAAACCCTTTCAAATGAATAGGAGGAGCTTGCAGTGTTGGTGATGGTATGAGGTGGTGGTCATGTAAGAGGTACCGGTCGTGGTAGTGGGGGTGATTCCCATCCTTCCAAAACAAAAGGAAGAGAATGAATTAACGTCATAATGAGCAATGAGATTTAAGAACTCCGATTCTCTCTTCCATTATCTATATTATTTTATGTTGAAGAAGCAGATCTCATTAATTATTTCATTGATTATTATAGCAATAAATTATAGAGATCTTCCTCTCAACCCGTAAAATTCTGTATATTTCACTCATAATCAACGCGAAGTTGAATCTCAATGTTTACAACGCTCATAAATAACTCATATGCTATTCCACCCATTTCCGCGAAACATCGCATGGAAAAGGTACATTTATATTTTATTTGAGGTATTCTAGATGAGATTTTTCTATTTCCTTTCCTTTCATACTATTTCTGCAACTATTTCTGCAACTTTTCCCAATGACGGATTTAGGGGAAGGTGGTATCACAGGCGTCATGACTCCGTAACTGTATATCCAGTTATGCCTTTAATTGTGGAAATAGAAGTGTTTTTTATATTGGATGAGGATTATTATTGAAAAATAAATAAATTTAAACGAACCATTACCTCACAATATTGCTTCAAACTCGGGTGCTTATACTTATGACGTGGGAAGTCAATGAAGATGACAAATATGCATCGAAAAGTTGGAAAAGATGTTAAAAACCTATTGACCAAGCCTCAAAATAAAGCAGAAGCATGACTAATAACTAGATATACATGTAAATAGCACTTTCAAATACAGTTTATAGCATTTTGTAGCGTCATTCTTTTCTTTTTTCATTAGGCATTATTAGTAGGTGACGGCAAAGTGCGGTGCAACACAGTTATTTGAAAAAATACGGAATAGTTTTAATAATCATGTGGTGGAAAAAAAATAAATTAAGGTATAAAATATATACTAAACTAGCTCACCCCGTCCAACTTCGTACCGCCTGATAATCAATGAATGGTTTCACAACACCATTTATAAATCAAGAGCGGTTGTACTGATTTTAATAATTTTTGACTTATTATAAAAAAATAAGTAAAAAATGCACAATCAAGAAAACTACAAAAATAAGTATTACAATGGCTTGTTAGAAAGACATTTTATTTATTTTATATACGTTGGGAGACTTAAACTTGCCCATTCTTGGGACAAGCTTACGCAACGCTAAACCGATGCTTGACTGACGCTAAAAAATCTCGTGAACAGCCCCTAAAGAAGAGCATTAATATGTTATGACTTGTGGCGCGCTATAGTTATAATCGGTTAAGAAAATTGCACCGCGTAAATGTACCCCATGTGTAAACGTACCCCTGTCTACCCTACACATTCGGATCTATTCTATTGAACCAAGCACCTACTGATATATAAGGCAAAACGCAAAATGTCACTATCGTTAGATATAGATCGCTAACGGTCTTTGGTAGCGTTTTAATAACCGTAGTCAAGGTCATAGTCTGAAAAAACCATTCTCAGGAATAAAGGTAAAGAGAGGGAAACGCTTCTATACTCCAAAATTTGTGAACTCGCCGATTTTGCGGCTTTTGAGTCGAAGCGTGCGAAAATGGGCTGGCGGGGTCGGTGGTGTAGCTTGTATGGTCTAGTTTTAGTCCCAGTCAATAAGCAGTAAGTGCCGGCAGAGCATTTCAACAGCGCTCGTCACTAAATTTACGAATTTTACTATCAAAAAGGTAAATTTGCTGATTAAACATCATAAAAGTCCAGTCGTCGTGCCTATGTCACATTTATTCACGTACATTACATCAATATCATATTTATCACATTAGCGATTTTTACGTATCACTACAAATAACTCATTGGTCAAGAAGCATACTCGTTGGTGCAGAAAGGGGTTACCAATTTCCTGCCGTTTCTTATCAATCTCTAAGCTCTCATGTTACCGCTAATTCTTTTTTATTTCCTAATTATGTGAAAAAATTTGAGACATATTCTGCATCATCATTAGGATACATCTATGTTGGTAGTTACATATTTATTGGAAAAGTCAATGGTTTTTCATTACAAAAGTAAGCACAATCTTCTACCGTCATCAGCGTATTTTAATGTGCGTCATCCTACTGAGATTTTTTTTCATTTTTTTATATTTCGTACGGATAATTTTCTATCACTATTTTGTTAAGAGTCTCCAACTTAATTCAGTATACAAGCTGGTAGTGGTTACATTGACGTGGAAAGGTTCCAGAGCTTGAAAACTTAGGAAATATTTAAAAATACCAAATGGAAGACAGTATATGATCTAGAAAACATTTAGCTGTTAAAGTTGTTTACTGTCAAATAAGTAGGTAATGCATTAGTAATATTTTAAAAATACCAAACAAATTCATAAGTATTAATAATTGTGATAATAAGCAATAATCTTCACAAACTCTGGCGAAACAAGGGGATTATTCAGGAATTTAAAAGGTCCATTTTGTGAGATTTTGAGGCCTATCACCCTTTCTACTAGAGTAAGTTTCCTTTACAATCGTTTAGCCACTCTAACTTGGAAAATATTACTAAAATCGCTTCATTTCTTCTACCATTAAAATGCGAAATTTTAGAGTTCAGGTCAACAAGGGGTCCTAACATGACTTATGGTCCTACATACCCATACAAATGTATTTTAGGCGTCAATTTACGGGAAGAATTCTCTTTCACATTCGTTAATAGCGATTAATTTACCCACAGGAGGGGCTCCAAGGCCCCCCAAAGCTTTTATTACTTAGCTTGCCATGATGTAACCTTTATGTGATCCGGATGCGTAATACGTCTTTCTAACAAAAAAAATTTAGAACGTGTCGTCTTTATTTCAGTAATGGGGTCACAGATGGATACCACTTATTTCTCTCCAATAGTCAGCAAAATATGGCCCGAACTGAAGGAAAAATATCAATGAAGTTCGAAGCTCATGCCCTAGAGACATATGAGTTGGAATAATCAACATATTGGAGTAATTATCAGGGATCCTGACTGTTGAAAACATAAGTGACTTTATTCATCTTATCAATGAACAGGTAACTTTATTTTTTTTATTAGTTTATGTATTTTTAATCGTCATGAACCATATGTTGACATCTGCAATGTTTGATTTCCATTTCTTCAATCAGTTTAAATAATTTTCTCCAAACTTCTTTGCAATACTCAGTGATTAGGATTTTTTGTTAAATATTGCTGTGTCCGTAGACGTCCAGCCGCGCTCGTGGCGGCTCGTCAGAGAACAGGACTCACATCATATTTCACGCCGAAGACGCGTTAACGCCGTACCGGTAAACCATGTTTACCACAACCAGCCAGATTACATTACAATTGATGCGTTCCAAGTATAAAAGGGCGAGCACACTGCACTAGAGAGAGACTCTATCTCAGACGGTTATAAATCCGTTATTTGTTTTGACGTCTCGACTCTGATTTCTCCCATGCTCCCCCCCCCCCCCTCTCCCGGTTGTAGCTCGAACGGTCCGCGATTCTGATTTTCAGGGTCCTGTCCTGGTCGCCGTAGGGATGCGACAGTATGTTATTCCAATTAAATTATCAGCATTGCTTAGAAAGCAAACTTCCATTACGGTTAGATGCAGGTATTTTGCAAGGCATATAACAGTATTGAAGTATATTTTGAAGAATATTTAAATAGTTAATCATCACCTTTTAATTGCAGGGTGTGTTTTTATCACGGAGCCTTGATTTTGAAATTTTCACTTTAACCAATTTGATATACTTGTAGTAACTTGAGTTATTATAAACCAAAGCTCCTAAGAAACATCCCATTTTTATCATTGCAATAAATGGAATTAACAGTGACGACGATTTGAATTTCTCGGTGATAACTAACGCCATCTATTACTGTGTATCCGAACAAGGTCGTTAGGCCCACGGATAACACGTGTCGTTAATAATACATAAAAGTAATGCACATGAATTTAATCGAATTGATCATTAATCGGGTAAAACGACCTTATCATAAGGAATAGAGTTTTTATCTCCAATCACTTGGCGCAGCGTGATTGGTTGAATATTTCACCATCCCCTCCAGGACCAACCTTCTTCCTATTGTCGAGGATAAATGAAGGGGTAAAGGCTAGAACTCCATCAGTGTGTGGTCCAAGGCGTCGCTTTTGTGACATCGTCTTGCATACGGTGATAAACAATCATCAAAAACAAGCAAAGAAAGAATGGTTTGGAATCCTACGGTACACTTTACAAATGGAGTGAAAAATATCTGCATTCAGGAAGTATTGGCAATTAAGTAAAATGAAAAAATATTCAAATTTACCAAAAATGTCAAATGCCAAATAGTAACCAGTGGTTCTTTCTCTCCAATGGTCATTTGCTTGTTAACTTTGCTTGATAAACAATCATGTGTACCGTAGGATTCCAAACCAAATAGTAACCAGTGGTTCTTTATCTCCAATGGTCATTTGCTTGTTTTTGATGATTGTTTATCACCGTATGCAAGACGATGTCACAAAAGCGACGCCTTGGACCACACACTGATGGAGTTCTAGCCTTTACCCCTTCATTTATCCTCGACAATAGGAAGAAGGTTGGTCCTGGAGGGGATGGTGAAATATTCAACCAATCACGCTGCGCCAAGTGATTGGAGATAAAAACTCTATTCCTTATGATAAGGTCGTTTTACCCGATTAATGATCAATTCGATTAAATTCATGTGCATTACTTTTATGTATTATTAACGACACGTGTTATCCGTGGGCCTAACGACCTTGTTCGGATACACAGTAATAGATGGCGTTAGTTATCACCGAGAAATTCAAATCGTCGTCACTGTTAATTCCATTTATTGCAATGATAAAAATGGGATGTTTCTTAGGAGCTTTGGTTTATAATAACTCAAGTTACTACAAGTATATCAAATTGGTTAAAGTGAAAATTTCAAAATCAAGGCTCCGTGATAAAAACACACCCTGCAATTAAAAGGTGATGATTAACTATTTAAATATTCTTCAAAATATACTTCAATACTGTTATATGCCTTGCAAAATACCTGCATCTAACCGTAATGGAAGTTTGCTTTCTAAGCAATGCTGATAATTTAATTGGAATAACATACTGTCGCATCCCTACGGCGACCAGGACAGGACCCTGAAAATCAGAATCGCGGACCGTTCGAGCTACAACCGGGAGAGGGGGGGGGGGGAGCATGGGAGAAATCAGAGTCGAGACGTCAAAACAAATAACGGATTTATAACCGTCTGAGATAGAGTCTCTCTCTAGTGCAGTGTGCTCGCCCTTTTATACTTGGAACGCATCAATTGTAATGTAATCTGGCTGGTTGTGGTAAACATGGTTTACCGGTACGGCGTTAACGCGTCTTCGGCGTGAAATATGATGTGAGTCCTGTTCTCTGACGAGCCGCCACGAGCGCGGCTGGACGTCTACGGACACAGCAATATTTAACAAAAAATCCTAATCACTGAGTATTGCAAAGAAGTTTGGAGAAAATTATTTAAACTGATTGAAGAAATGGAAATCAAACATTGCAGATGTCAACATATGGTTCATGACGATTAAAAATACATAAACTAATAAAAAAAATAAAGTTACCTGTTCATTGATAAGATGAATAAAGTCACTTATGTTTTCAACAGTCAGGATCCCTGATAATTACTCCAATATGTTGATTATTCCAACTCATATGTCTCTAGGGCATGAGCTTCGAACTTCATTGATATTTTTCCTTCAGTTCGGGCCATATTTTGCTGACTATTGGAGAGAAATAAGTGGTATCCATCTGTGACCCCATTACTGAAATAAAGACGACACGTTCTAAATTTTTTTTGTTAGAAAGACGTATTACGCATCCGGATCACATAAAGGTTACATCATGGCAAGCTAAGTAATAAAAGCTTTGGGGGGCCTTGGAGCCCCTCCTGTGGGTAAATTAATCGCTATTAACGAATGTGAAAGAGAATTCTTCCCGTAAATTGACGCCTAAAATACATTTGTATGGGTATGTAGGACCATAAGTCATGTTAGGACCCCTTGTTGACCTGAACTCTAAAATTTCGCATTTTAATGGTAGAAGAAATGAAGCGATTTTAGTAATATTTTCCAAGTTAGAGTGGCTAAACGATTGTAAAGGAAACTTACTCTAGTAGAAAGGGTGATAGGCCTCAAAATCTCACAAAATGGACCTTTTAAATTCCTGAATAATCCCCTTGTTTCGCCAGAGTTTGTGAAGATTATTGCTTATTATCACAATTATTAATACTTATGAATTTGTTTGGTATTTTTAAAATATTACTAATGCATTACCTACTTATTTGACAGTAAACAACTTTAACAGCTAAATGTTTTCTAGATCATATACTGTCTTCCATTTGGTATTTTTAAATATTTCCTAAGTTTTCAAGCTCTGGAACCTTTCCACGTCAATGTAACCACTACCAGCTTGTATACTGAATTAAGTTGGAGACTCTTAACAAAATAGTGATAGAAAATTATCCGTACGAAATATAAAAAAATGAAAAAAAATCTCAGTAGGATGACGCACATTAAAATACGCTGATGACGGTAGAAGATTGTGCTTACTTTTGTAATGAAAAACCATTGACTTTTCCAATAAATATGTAACTACCAACATAGATGTATCCTAATGATGATGCAGAATATGTCTCAAATTTTTTCACATAATTAGGAAATAAAAAAGAATTAGCGGTAACATGAGAGCTTAGAGATTGATAAGAAACGGCAGGAAATTGGTAACCCCTTTCTGCACCAACGAGTATGCTTCTTGACCAATGAGTTATTTGTAGTGATACGTAAAAATCGCTAATGTGATAAATATGATATTGATGTAATGTACGTGAATAAATGTGACATAGGCACGACGACTGGACTTTTATGATGTTTAATCAGCAAATTTACCTTTTTGATAGTAAAATTCGTAAATTTAGTGACGAGCGCTGTTGAAATGCTCTGCCGGCACTTACTGCTTATTGACTGGGACTAAAACTAGACCATACAAGCTACACCACCGACCCCGCCAGCCCATTTTCGCACGCTTCGACTCAAAAGCCGCAAAATCGGCGAGTTCACAAATTTTGGAGTATAGAAGCGTTTCCCTCTCTTTACCTTTATTCCTGAGAATGGTTTTTTCAGACTATGACCTTGACTACGGTTATTAAAACGCTACCAAAGACCGTTAGCGATCTATATCTAACGATAGTGACATTTTGCGTTTTGCCTTATATATCAGTAGGTGCTTGGTTCAATAGAATAGATCCGAATGTGTAGGGTAGACAGGGGTACGTTTACACATGGGGTACATTTACGCGGTGCAATTTTCTTAACCGATTATAACTATAGCGCGCCACAAGTCATAACATATTAATGCTCTTCTTTAGGGGCTGTTCACGAGATTTTTTAGCGTCAGTCAAGCATCGGTTTAGCGTTGCGTAAGCTTGTCCCAAGAATGGGCAAGTTTAAGTCTCCCAACGTATATAAAATAAATAAAATGTCTTTCTAACAAGCCATTGTAATACTTATTTTTGTAGTTTTCTTGATTGTGCATTTTTTACTTATTTTTTTATAATAAGTCAAAAATTATTAAAATCAGTACAACCGCTCTTGATTTATAAATGGTGTTGTGAAACCATTCATTGATTATCAGGCGGTACGAAGTTGGACGGGGTGAGCTAGTTTAGTATATATTTTATACCTTAATTTATTTTTTTTCCACCACATGATTATTAAAACTATTCCGTATTTTTTCAAATAACTGTGTTGCACCGCACTTTGCCGTCACCTACTAATAATGCCTAATGAAAAAAGAAAAGAATGACGCTACAAAATGCTATAAACTGTATTTGAAAGTGCTATTTACATGTATATCTAGTTATTAGTCATGCTTCTGCTTTATTTTGAGGCTTGGTCAATAGGTTTTTAACATCTTTTCCAACTTTTCGATGCATATTTGTCATCTTCATTGACTTCCCACGTCATAAGTATAAGCACCCGAGTTTGAAGCAATATTGTGAGGTAATGGTTCGTTTAAATTTATTTATTTTTCAATAATAATCCTCATCCAATATAAAAAACACTTCTATTTCCACAATTAAAGGCATAACTGGATATACAGTTACGGAGTCATGACGCCTGTGATACCACCTTCCCCTAAATCCGTCATTGGGAAAAGTTGCAGAAATAGTTGCAGAAATAGTATGAAAGGAAAGGAAATAGAAAAATCTCATCTAGAATACCTCAAATAAAATATAAATGTACCTTTTCCATGCGATGTTTCGCGGAAATGGGTGGAATAGCATATGAGTTATTTATGAGCGTTGTAAACATTGAGATTCAACTTCGCGTTGATTATGAGTGAAATATACAGAATTTTACGGGTTGAGAGGAAGATCTCTATAATTTATTGCTATAATAATCAATGAAATAATTAATGAGATCTGCTTCTTCAACATAAAATAATATAGATAATGGAAGAGAGAATCGGAGTTCTTAAATCTCATTGCTCATTATGACGTTAATTCATTCTCTTCCTTTTGTTTTGGAAGGATGGGAATCACCCCCACTACCACGACCGGTACCTCTTACATGACCACCACCTCATACCATCACCAACACTGCAAGCTCCTCCTATTCATTTGAAAGGGTTTATTTTCTTTTTCGTTATGAAATATATGATAATGTATCTAAAATATCAAACATCTGATATTTTGTCTATCCATTTATTCTGGCAGCGATTACTAAGGAGAAGATTTCAAGATGTACTGGAAAATTTCACCTTCCTCAAGAAGTAAGAGTTGAAGGAGGGGGTGAAGTATCGGATGGAGAGGATTAGTACCCGATACGGGGAGGGGTTGTTGACCCTAATTAACTATGGTGGAGGAGAGAGAAAAATTTACTATCCTCGGATGTTCGTGATGACTGAAGGGGGAGTATGTTTTTACAAATTTAAACGAGGATGAAAAGTTTTATTCATGTAAATTAATAAAAAAACGTTACAAATAGAATAAAAATGTATTATTTCTTTTTTAATTTATTTACCCAGATCATTGACCATGAAGTCGGATGAATGAGAACTTTAATATATATAACTATATACTTTAATATATAGAACCATAATATATTTTAACCAAAATTTTAAATGGAAGTCTCACATAAATAAATAGAAATCAGAAATTATTTCTATTGTCAGAAAATTCTATTTCCTCATATACCTATGCCCTGAATCAGTGTTAAGAATGGTATACTATGCTCTTGTTAATTCAAGATCGCAATATGGAATACCCTGCTGGGGTGGAGCATATCTTATCAACATTAAACCATTGATAGTGGTGTAAAAAAGGGTTATCAGGGTTACAACGCGATCGTATAGGAAAAGCCACTCATTCCCTCTTTTCAGAAAATTAGATATCCTCCCATTAAGGCATTAAAGTCCTTAGAGTTTTCTATAACCGTAGCGATGAAAAGGCCAGACCACAAACTTATTACATCAAATCTTGGAGAAAATTTAATATATAGACAGTCATATCAATACTTTGGGTCAAAATTATATAGTGTGTTACCAAAAAATGTTGCAAAGAGGCAGAAGATATGAGGTTTTACATCTGCAGCTAAACAATGGCTTATGCAGTATGAGGAAGTAGAGTTTCTGCTAAAAAAAAGTGGTGTAAAAAATTTTCAATTAAAGGTATATTGTATGTAATTCTTATGCGTTATGTAAGAAAGTTAGTTATCTATGTGTAAATTACTGTAAATTCATAATCGAATGCAATTGGTAAGAAATAAAATCACTGAATTAAACGAAATAAATGTATTTTTCCTGTATGTTAGCACCAGTCATGTTTTAAACAGTTTATCATAGCGTTTTTTCGATGTAATGTATTTGAATATGAGTGGAATAAAATTATATTATTATATTATATTAAATAGGGGTAACCTTGCACCCTGGCAACTTCAAGGGTCTGAGGAAATTTAATTGTTTCATCCGAGAGATAATAAAATGCTAACAGCAATGACCTTTAAAGCATACATTTATCTATTGAAATGTGGAAAATATTTAAGCTAGATGATGCTGTGATGTCATGTGCCAGCTTTGACATGCACTTTTGGAGTCTTACGGGTTGAATACGTAAAAAATAATAATTGATTCATGTTTTACGTTGAAGGAGGAACATTTTTTGTAAAAACTATCAAAACGCTAATTCTTCAAATAAGATACCCTTGTACCCTTACTATGAGCCCTGAATGAGTCTAAGAAAATTTGATGGTTGTATTCGAAGGATAATAAAATGATAACAGCTATACCGCTTAAAGCAAAAATTTATCTATTTAAATGTGGAAGATATGAAAGAATTTATTTGTTCCCTCAGAGGAGAGAAATTTTCCAAGTTCAAATTTAACTTGAATTCGATTTTTGGACACTTAGGGCTGGGGCTAGAAGGAATGCGTGAAATGTCACGATGCATACAAATGCATTAAGCGGGAACGTGGTCAAGGCTAATGCAACGTGCGTGGGATGGGAGGTTTACCTAAGTGAAAGCGAATGTCTAGGTAGCGTAATGAGGAAGAAATGTGACCTAGATAATGATACATCGATCCGCAGCAAAATCGCTAGGAGAATTATCGCATCAAGGGAGAGTTTAGAGAAAGCTTAGAACCGGTTCTCTGCGCAAAGTCGCTATATTACTTCTACTTTTATGAACATAGTTCAGTTCACTTTGAAGCTTTCACTAAACAAAAATACTTCAGTTGTATGTCATAGTATATATCTTAATATATAATCACCAACATTTTAAAACACCGCAACATTTGAAGGTACTACAGTAAGAACAAATTAATAAAGATAATTTTCCGAGCGGATAGTTATAGTATTTCAATATTCCCCCGTACAATAATAGATTTTCATAAATGCTAGGTGAAACTTCGCACGTCCCAATCGCTTACACGTAAATGGATCGTGTCTTTAAATTCCCACTGTGACGATTTAGTAGCCATTACGAGGATGTACCTACTATGATCACATGTAAGTTTTGAACTTTGACTGGTTTATTCAAAGTTCAAGCTGATATAATATATACTTCATGTACAGTACTCCAGCTATGGATGTATCATATGCTCTTTCTAGTTGACTGCATTCATAAAATATGATTTCTGTGATAACTACAGCTTTTGAAAGATAGCTGTTAAAATTCCTGACAATAATCATAGTAAAAAAATTGATAAAAAAGCCGAATTAATGCTTTCAAGATAGTCCAAAAGGTAAGAGCATACTGCTCAAGGATTAAAATATGCCATTTACTTTGACAAACTTTTACTTGATCATTAATTCAGAGAAACTTTTAATTGCTTCTCTAAAAATTATCATAGATATTTCGGCGTATATCAAACTTATTAACAGCCTTTTCTAAATCCAAAATTGTCAACATGACATGCTTACGACACACCATAGGTATTAATGTGGAGCATAGAAGATGGACAACAATGAGGATTCAGCTGGATTTATGTTCATGTGGCTAGTTTTACTGTGCACTGCCAATGAATCAACCTCTTTAGGGAGCTAGGTAACACACCGTTAAGAACACTCACAGAGCGGAGCATCTCGAGTGGTGATAAATTTTATATATCGAGATAGACGTTTTACGAGGTCACCGCAATAAGAAGTGCACTCCCTAAGGGAGGAGGGCGTCATCCTCTCGCTAGACCTCAAATGTTGACCTCGGCAGAAATATCCTTTTTTCCATCAGCATCGACGGACGGCATTGGCTTTAATCCCTGCGCTTCCATCGATTCTCCCGCCCACATGAGGTGAATACCTTGAGGAGGCCAGGGAACCCCCAAAAGTGGTCGTAGGTTGGATTGGTAAGTCGAAAATGTGCAGGCATTCAACACCTTGAGGTGAAAATCTAGCCTTGAACGCTGCAGTGCTGAATGATGTCGATTAGGTTCACTCTGTGGAGTAAAAGTACATTATAAACACGATCCTTCGATCTAAATATTTTAAGAGCATTATTACTGATAAATTAAATCAAAATTACGAAAATCACTACTTATAGCTACAAAACAAAGAATGGATAGGGTATTAATTATTGGCAATATATAAAGTCGCCAATCCACTCCTCTGCAGCCACCTACAGACCAAGCAGGGAAAATTTTGTCTGCGTGACATCGGTTTTAGGAAATCCTCAAATAAAAGGAAAATATGTGCTGGAAGAGGCCGCGACGGGCGGAGGGATGAATTCATTTTGGGGACTCAGCGGAGTGGAAGTTCGTGGTCTCAGGAGAGTTGATCGTCGCCAGGATTATAGCGCGATGTCTTCCGTCTCTTTTTTACATGACGCGGGCGGAAGATTCCTGATCCTCCCGGGAGATGGGGGAACGAGCCGCACGCCTCTTCATTTCACTGCTGAGGGAAAAAAACGGCAGGGAATCCGTGAATGATCCCTTCATAAACCGCTGCTCAAGGTTGCACTTCGTCATCTCCAACGGAAGGAAAAAAAAGGCTTTTTGCAGAAGTTCAGCGGATATACGTCTCCGCTCCCCCTCCTCTATGCGAAGGTCCTCCACGGATTTTCAGTAAAAGCTTTGAAAGCAAGAAATAAAACAATTTCATTGTTTCACATTTAATACGCAGCATATATAGACCTACTTCAAGAGGATGTCTTGGGTTGTCCGCCTGGCGAGGGGGTCCCAATGGGCGAAAGCGACGTTTCGATCCTCGACTCGAATCGAATCGAAGGCGAAATGATCGCATTTCTCGGAATTCGTCCATACTACACAAGTGCCCTATGGGGTCCAGTGAGTCACAATTGGCTGGTGGAGTATAGTATGACCCCTCATTGGCTGACATAATTCCGCCTGTTTTCAGTTTTCCTTACCTCAATTTGTCATCTACATCTACATAATACCACGCGAGCCGCCTAAAAGACGTGTGGCAGGGGGTGTTAGGACACCAGCCGTTTACAACTATAAAAAAAAGAAGTGCTCTAACGAGGTTGGGACTAGCGTTTATTAAAGTCCTTTATGGTTCGGGGGAAAAACGAATTCCCATATCTATCCGTTCGGCAAAACATCTCTCTTAATTTATCGTTTCTATCGGACCTGGAGATATAGTATGGCTCTAATAATATGTTCTCTGTGTCTCTCTTAAAGATATCCATTCTCAATTCTTCAAGCAATCTAAGCCTAGCGCGCAGCCTCCGAGTCTCTAACGGCTCCCAGCCTAATTCGCTTAACATCTGGGTAACACTATTTGTACGCCCGTAGCAGTTTTTGACGAAATGCGCAGCCTTCCTTTGTATTTTATTCAGTTCGCGGATTAAGTCTTTCTGCACCGGATCCCATACGCTCATTGCATATTCAAGGTGCGGTCGAACGAGAGCGAAATAGCACCTTTCTTTTTCTTTCTCATCCGAAAATCTTCCCACAATACGCTTGACGAATCCTAATTTCTTCAGGGCTATGCCGCAAATATTTTTTATATGCGTTCCCCACGTGAGGTTCGAGGTTATCGTAACTCCCAGGTACTTCACTTCGTCTGTTGCCTTTATGTTAATACCATCCACTGCATAAACATGGTTAGAGTTGGACGAATTCCGCAAGAAATGTACCGCCATGCATTTGCTCAGATTAAGTTCGAGTCCCCACTCTTGGCTCCACAAATTTACGTTGTTTAAGTCAGATGATAGAATTTCATAGTCAGAGTGATCACTAATTTCGCGGTAGATGACAGCGTCGTCAGCAAATAAACGTATTTTACTGCTAATGCGGGAGCAGAGATCATTAATGTATATAATGAACCACAGGGGGCCGATTACGCTTCCTTGTGGAACACCTGATGTAACTTTCACAACATCAGAGCTAATTCCGTCAAGAACTACTTTTTGTTTACGATCTCTGAGAAAGTCGCGTATCCAGTTTACAACTGTTTCGTTTAATCCGCATGACTGTAATTTGTATAAAAGTTTGTTGTGAGGTACAGTGTCGAAAGCTTTCTTAAAATCTAGAAATAGTGCGTCAACTTATCTTTTCGATTCACCAGATTTTATAACGTCGCACAGTGGGCTAGAATCGGAAAAAGCTGGCCAAAACCCCAAAATCGATTTATTTGAGCTAGGAAGTTGAAACTTCGCATACATATTCTCAAATAAATTGTGCATAACTACCCAGATTATTTTGGTCCTGTGTTTTCACTTTAACAATATATGTGAGGTCAAAGTTGAGCAAATTTAGCGAAAAACGATCACCCTCGATTTTTTCTGAAAATTGCCGACTTTATCCTCGTGCAGTGGTTTATAAATAGTTTTATCGACAAAACTGTTATACCATCTTAATTAAAACTTCTTATTCTTTAATTTGAAAGGTTTTTAAAGAATTTGTTTCATCAATAACCATAGATACATAACAAAATGGCGGAGCCTGTTTTCAACCCATTTGTTTACACAAACGTAGAAAAAAAGTAGACATTGTCACCGGCTTACACTAAGTAACTTATATCATGTCGTTCTTTGAAGCTTCTACATTGTGAATCTAAAGTCAAACCTTGCACCAATTTGCAACCCCGAATTTTAAATCGTTTTTTCGAACGCACGGACGACTCCGGTTCTGGCCGGCGGCGGCGGAGAGTACGGCGAAGCGGCAAGCGGGTGGATGCAATATGGTCTCATTCACTTTTATGTGTGGATAACAGATATATTAGTGACAGAAAATAATCACCAGAAAGTAAAATTTATAAATATTGCTACGAATGACTCTCATTATGTAATCGTTGGGCACTGCAAGAGGTGCACTGAAAGGTTTCTTTCTTTGAGTGCATTCCATGGTGAATGGACTAAAATCGCGTTCTTAAAGTGGGGAAACGGACTCTTTTACTAACTAATAAACTTTTTAAAAATAACAGTTAATATTCCTTAAACGTGATGGAAAATGGCTCAATACAGTACTTGATTTTGCCGAATTTTGCCAAATCAAGTACTGTCTTGGTGCTTGAAGAGTTCATTATTCTTATTTAGTTTATATTCATGATTTAAAGCAATTAATAACTATTCCTTATGCAGCACAATTTATATGTTGCTCTAGTTTAGCCAGTGCAGATGGACGTCAATTCATGTTTTCAGGGTTGTATCGAGAGAACGAAGAGGAGGAAAACGAATGCAAAAGGAAGATACAGTGACCATCCTCGGAGGCAAGAAGTACTCTTGCCAAGTGGATAAAATGCAACCCCGAGTATTATGTTATGTCAGATTAAGAGGCCCTCTCACTAAGTAATTGTGTCCATGCAGCTCACAAAATTTCGGTGCAAGGGTCTTCGAAAATCTGAAATGCCAGGAATGTAATCTCAACCCCAGTAATGAGAGAGTGACGCGTGCATATGATTTCATTTACCCGATTGAAATTATTGTAGCAGAGGCTATATAAGAAGTTTCCAAAAATGGTTCAGCATCTTACTGCGACTCGAATCTTAACGTGCATTTCCACAGATCCAAGTTTCGCGTCGCATATAAAGTGCACTTTAATTTGCAAACACGGCTTTGAAAGCAGTTAGGACATACGCAATATAATCGCACGTGGGAACGAGGGCCTATGTCTCATGAATTATTGGTCGTGAGCACCTTTGTGCCTTCTTGTTTAGGTAAAAAATGCTGTTTGTTAGGCGAAGCATGAAACAGGCACGAGTATTCAAAAATCATCACAATTATTCTACATTTCCTCTCCAAATAATTTAATTTTTCTCTCTCTCTCACTGACGCTTTAAATACAATTATGGTATGCCACCAACCGTACATAAGGTCTTCATTCAAGGAGCTGACATTGCAAAAGAGTCCATTCTTAATTGCGACAACTGTCAGGGGAAGCAATATAGGCACGGTATAAGGACGTGAGAAAGTTCCGTGAACGGTTGACTAGAAAAATGGCACGAGTGGCCACAAATAGGGGTTTATTCCGAAGACAACTCCTAATGTCATAACTGATAATGACAAACATTACGCCAATTAAACTGGAGGAAACACACAGCTTGCCGAAAAATGTAATGGATCTGTTTTTGAAAAAGGAAAACAATGCTTTAGCTCAGACAGTGAAAGTGATAAAAACTCGTCAGATAGTGAATGAAAAACAGTAACCTTTTATTGCTGACAGTGCTAATTTCAGTATGTTAGTTGGGAAAAGTGTAAATTGTGTTGCTTTTGTTTATGTTATGTTTGTATGGTAAAATATTTATGAAAAATGACCATTTTGTCAGCAGCGCAGTTTATTAAGAATAATGACGTTGATATATAGGTAAGAGATTTAAATCAATACTTTAAATTGAGCATAAGGCATAGATTAAAATGAACTGTATTTCTTAGAAAGAATACATTATTCGATGTGAGTAATATGCCTTCCGAAACTTTTAAAGCTAGCAGGAGTTCAAACCAAAAACAAGTTCGAAGGGCTCGGCACTACAACAATACTATAAAACGACCGTTGTCAGAAGGCCTTTAAATATGTATGGCAGGTTAGGAAGTGGAGACCATGAATCATCGAGGGCTCTTGCTTAGAAATAGTGCTTGTTAGTTAATAAAAGAGTCCGTTTCCCCACTTTAAGCACGCGATTTAAGTCCATTCTCCATGGAATGCACTCACAGAAAGAAACCTTTCAGTGCTACTCTTGCAGTTCCCAGCGATTGCATAATGAGAGTCATTCGTAGCAATATTTATAATTTTACTTTCTGGTGATTATTTTCTGTCACTAATATATCTGTTATCCACACATAAAAGTGAATGAGGCCATATTGCATCCACCCGCTTGCCGCGTCGCCGTACTCTCCGCCGCCGGATAATCTGGGTAGTTATGCACAATTTATTTGAGAATATGTATGCGAAGTTTCAACTTCCTAGCTCAAATAAATCGATTTTGGGGTTTTGGCCAGCTTTTTCCGATTCTAGCCCACTGTAAGTCGTCAAGAAAGAGCGCAAGCTGTGTTTCGCATGATCTACCTTTTCGGAATCCGTGCTGACAGTCATGGAGGAAGTTACGTCTGTCCAAGAAAGCCATGATATTGCTAACAATGATATGCTCAAGTATCTTGCCTATAATCGATGTTAATGAAATCGGACGGTAGTTGCCTGGGTAATGTCTGTTTCCCTTTTTGAATATGGGTGTAACGCTTGCAGTTTTCCAGTCTAGCGGTAACTTCCCTTCAGAGAGTGACTTCAAACGTCTTAGCGTAAGGCTATTAAGTTAACGGCGCAATACACTCATCACTATCATCATAAGTCAATAATCCCAATATTGGTTTAACGCAGCTCTCCTATCCGCTAACCTTTTCATAATGACGTATTTATTGAATTTTACCTAATACTTTATAACCTGCCCCATGTAACTCATTCGGGGCCGTCCCTTGCCCTTCTTCCCTTCCACCTGTCCTTCAACGATTGTCTTCATCAGGCCGTCATGTCTCATAATGCAGCCAACTTAAGTGGTCGCGTCTTCTCCTTAAGGTTTTTAGAATACTTCTCTTCTCCCCGACTCTTCTTAGCACTTCCTCATTACGTACAAGGTCGATACATTTTATCTTCATCATTATTCGGTAGTAACTAGTACCACATTTCGAATACTTACACTCTTTTCTTATTTGCAGCTACCTACGTTAAATGTCTCGCTCCATAAAGAAACATGCTCCTTGCGTAGCATCTTATGAATTGTTTCATTACTTTTGCGCTTGTATTCTCAGCCGCAATTATATTCTTCTTTTTGTAGCTAGCCATCTTCGCCTGTGATGTTCCATTGACTATTTCCATCTTGCTTCGTCCACCGTCGCGTCGGTTATTCGGCTTCCTAGATAGCAAAACTATTTCGCCTCTTCAAGCGCTAGTATTCATAGGTTAATGATAGCCCCAGTCTTTTCTTTTTGCTGCATATAAATATTTTAGTTTTATTATTTTATCTCCATTTGTTACCAAGACGTTGTCTTATCCACATTTAACAGTTTTCTGTCTCAGTCATTAGTGCTATGCGTCAACAATCGCAGCAGACTTCTTAAATGATGAGGAGCAGAAGCATTGCAGAAGGGCGAAAAGATTGTGTGTGACGAGAATCGAACGGAAAGAAGGATCCAACCACTCTCAGGATTGTAGACCAGTGATCGTGATGATTGGCTTCCAAGGAGCATTAGGTCTAAATACATATTTTTTAATAAGTGCATGTTAATCATCGATTGAAGTATTTGAAGGAGCTGCAGGGCTCTCCTATCAAACTAATTATCACTTCAACGCACCACTTTCAATGTTGAGTCAATGTAGGAAATCATTATCAGAGAATGTAACATGCATTGATAAAAAATAAGAAATTTGAATTAGTATTAAAAGTATACTGAATATAGCCAATTTATTGCAAATAAACTTGAAGTGTTATCATTTGTTGCTGCCATTCCATTTCCTCATAAATATAATAGTTTATATATTGCTGTTACTCCCGAGAAAATACTATTTATTTTCATTTGTGATGAAGTAATTAAATTATGATTACAATTCCAAATTTCAGTTATCCTTTTAAAAATATTGTATTCAAGCAGATGGGTCATTTTTTAATGGATCAGAATAACCCGCTGATATAAATAAATAAAAAGAAATGAGAATAAATTAAACTTGACTGGGTTCTAGAGTTTCGAAGATATAAGGTGGCTAAGCCAAGCACCCGCCGTTCATCTCGCAGCAAAGCGCGTATTTATTCCCCTTACCGCACACGGTCGTTGCGACACATTCCTCACTGACATACCTACATCGCCCGCAGCATGAATCGCGCATGACAGCTGAAGCGACAATGCGTGACGTCTAGGCCACGGAGCCACGGAGCCACTTCCCCGCTGACTGTGACGTCACCCGCTCCTTCGAAACAAACGCGGTCAGCTTCGTGGGAAAGCATTTTTAGGAAAGAGACAAAAAATACGATCCGAAAGAGATCAAGAAATTTTTTTAAACTGACAGTTTTTTCGAGGGAAGATGGATAAAAAGTTGTCATAATACGAATTCGACCCTAATGGGCGACTTTGAAATTGCTGGTTGCCCAAGGGCGAAACATGAGGAGTGAAAATAGACATGGGATCTTGCTTTTTTACGGGCAAGAAGATAACTGAAAAGGTTGCGGTTGGTCGAGTTATTGTCCAAAACGTTTTTATGGATCATACCGCCGCGTTGGGGACATAACATTGGATGGTTGGTATTTCTCTTATTTGATTAAAAAACGAAACGCTTCAACAGATCCTTCCTTCAAATGACGGGCATTGGTTAGTTTGTTTCGATGGCTTATGACTAAGTGATCGTAGATTGTTAGCTCTGAATAGCACTACCTGCTCTTTCCCCAAATAAAGGCAATCAATCGCTCATCAGGCAATTTTGAGAAGGACCGCGAGAATTAAGTGTAACTTACGTACGTACGTGGGAAAATTACGCAATATTGATTTTTTACTCACAATCAGCTCATAAACTTCGAGCAACCCGCTCTAGCGAACGTAGCAACCATCAAAGTTGGTTTAGTTCGACAGTTATTAACATTTAAGACACTGGTTGAACAGTTATTGAGTGCGGTAAAAAAAAGTGATGCTTCATTCGATTGTTTTTTTTTTTCAATTATTCAATACACTTCGTTTTCTTCTCACAATCTGTATTTTACGATCCAAATTTATCGATTTTTACGCCGATTCAGCAATGGAAATCAACCTTATAAACGTGTCGTAAACATGCATTCAAAACCATTTCGGGTCCATTACCTTGATAATGGCACAATTTGCCGAAACCATGGTCGGTGTAAATAAAAGTGTGTGGAAACAGACAAGTGGTTTTAATAAGCTAATTCCCTTAACTTTACTCCAAGTTGAACCTCACCGGGTACCACAGGCTAGCACATTATTTCCTTACATTTAGTTATACCTGCTTTGCCGCCAACACCAACAACAAAATAAATAACAGAAAAAAACCAAAGATAATACGACAATCATTGAAATTTTAAGTTAATTAATAGTAGCTGGCGTAACTTGGTGGAAATCCATAACCGTAGGAAAAAAGAAGGAATAATAACTTTGCTATTTCCACGTGGTAATTTCATAATGTAACGCTGTAACGACACCATGGTCGGTCTCAATAAATTACTATATGGAAATAGCAAAGTTATTATTCATAAAATTTTAAGTTGTTGTGTACAAAAAATAATGAAAAATAACACGAAAAACAATTAGCAATAAAAATTCTCATAATTTAAAGAACTTATGCACAAAAATATTAAATAAATATATCACAATTCATCTCACCTCATTATACGTTTTTTGGGAAAAACTAGTTAAATGACCGTAAAAATATGTCGTTTTAAATGATATGAAACAAAACAATAATGCATGATAATAAAGGTGAATGAGTTCACTGAAAGGCTGGCAATATACTGAAGCAAATAATTACATCCTAATTAAAACTCCGGAGAAAACATGAATTAATATTGTAATTATAGTTGTAGCTATGGTGAGATGATACTTTATGGCTAGAGGCACATATTCGCGAATGACAATTTAATCACAGTTTATTTCAACAATATGCGTGAGGCCTATGGTTGTGATTAAGGGGTTGTAGAATGGATTCTCTATGATGCTAGGGATATCTTGTGTCATTTCGCACCACTGGAGTCATTATTCAAGCACATAAGTGCGTCATTCGCTTCAACCGTTAGTGTGTACTTTGAAGATGCAAGACTGCTAAATACATTGGAGATAATGTATCAAAGGCGTTGGTTTCTCTTAAAAAGGAGGTTGTTATGGTAGGGATATCCAGGGAGTGCTCTAATAAAACCTAAAAACCACGTCTACAGAGTATGCAGTCAATGCCATAATCATGAAAACACAAATCGTTTAACTGAACGCTATGACTTTTATATTCGCAGAAATTCAGTGCCTTGAGTTATTGCCCAACGGGGCCTCGTAATGTGTAGAGATGGACTACATACCAGCGATACCAATGAATGCAGACAGTACCTGCTATCCTCTTGACGTGAGTGGTGGTGAAGCAGGCACGTTTTCAACACGTTCGCATAAGGCTTCGAGGGTCTTAAAGGAGCCTCCCTTATTACGACTTGATGAATCGTAAAATTCCCCCGTCATTAATTCAGCACGCGAGCGGAACGCCTGCCCTATTTGACGGAGCCGCAATGGAAATCTACCGAAAGTCTTAGAAATGCGAAGTCTCTTCCCCCCCCCCCCCCCCCCCGCGCGAGCGAAATGGTATTCTTCTGTCTGAAGAAAAAGAGCGCGAAAAAAGTAAATATGTAGAGTGAAACCTCTCTTGACGACAACCACCTCTATTAAGCGAACAGAATTCGCTCATTTTCTCCTCTTTGAGACCAGTATTTCGTGGAACACATCGCAGAGCCTAGTGTAGGTTCATGGCATTTAATAAACCCCAATTCGAAGACCAATCCTCACTTCTACCAAAGGCCTCCACTTCGATGGGAATTTCCTCCTATACAAAATTTTTCCCAGCGAATAAATTATTTGCATAATGTAGATTTTTAAAATGCAAATATTAACCAGACTGGGAAAGACACAGTTAAATAAGAATTTATTAATTAACACAGTCTCCTACCTAGCTCTGAGAAAGGTGGATGTATACCGAAAATTTAGTTCTGTGAATGTTTTTTTTATCATTTTTGTGTCCTGTGCTTCTACCCAACCTGGGATATTTTTAGTTTACCAATCATCAGATATTTATGGAAAATTAATAATGAAAGATTTCACAAAATCTATTAATACTGATTACCGATTCGTCATCTCAGAAGTTTTCCTCATTGTTCACAAGCCACCTAGTCACTTACAATCGCATATATTAAAAGAACCTACCTTTCTCCTCTCCACTCCTGTTGAACCACCACCACTCATAACCGCTATTCTTTAGAGGAACCTTCGGAGGTCGCTTAATACAAAATTCACGCGGAACCCGCGAGATGTGTACAGGCCCGAGCATTATCCCCTCCCCCAACTTTTACTAATACAGCCTTATCGGGTGATGTGATCCTTTAATGGTATTTTTACGGCTGACTTCAATAAATTTTAACTTTTAAATCTTGTCACAAAAAAACACCGAGGCAAAACCATGAACAGTGACCAAGGGCCAGTCACATCTTGCCTTTTTTCCCTGATTTCAAAAAACAGCAAAACATATAGCAACGGCTCTCTTCCACCCGCCCCGCAATTTTCCATTCCCTCCCCATTCCAACGTCTGTCCGCACCCCCACTTCAACTCCCCTGCACCCTCGATAAAAATAGACCCATCCCCATTTTTGGCTCCATACCTCCCCCAGCCGCTGACGTTCGACCAATTGCATCAACCCGTTCTACGTTATCTATGAACGATCATTACTTTGCTCAATATTTCACACTTTTTGAACGTTCTCCTTTGAGGAGGCCTGCTTGGTAGGGGAAACGCCAAGTGTCAGGAGATCATTCTTGGGCACCCTTCTACCCATTCCTATAATTATAACTGCCGTGTGTTTGACGGTCACAGGCGTAAGCGGAAGCTTCGCAAACCTGAATATGTGTGTGTGATTGAGGCCTACGCGGAAATTTGTTCCTTAGAGCAAATCTGCTAAGTGAGTGAGTGAGCTGCGCGATTGTTTTGTTTCATAGTTTTGTTTAGCTTAATTTTCGAGTATCACCCCACTGTCACTCCCCACCTTTTGCCCAGAAATGAGTACGGCCTGGGGGAATTTATTTTCTTTCAATTGTCACAAGCTTTATTTAATGTACTTATTCAAATCCATTTAATTTTTATGCACCAGGCAAAGCGATTGTATTTTCTATCGAAGGCAATATGTTAGGACTTTATAAACAGAAAACAATAAAAAGTTTTGTTGATTTCAACATCTTTCTTATGACAGAGTTCTGGAAACACGGCTTATTTTGTGCCTCACTACTCTTATACTTCAAATATGTATATTATACATATATATTGAAGGTGATACTCTCTTATACTTCAATATAATATTATATACACTGTATTATATACATATATTGAAGTATAAGAGAAGTAGTTCATTGTACATGCATTAGTGATGGCACCAGTATTAATTTAGACGGGTTTAAAGGCCATAAGTACGACATAAACCGAATATTATGAGCCTAAATAATGTTCCATCAGACAGTTTTGTTAGTACCCCCATAAGGACTGACACAAAAGAAGGCCAACTAATTTCAAACAGATGACAGTAGAAATGCGGATGTTCCAGGCGTTACATACATCTGAGGGTAGTGTTGCACTGTCTTACCACTGTTGCCTCCCTCCACTTTTGGAATTCGTGGAAAGAGGTCTTGTATTGAGTTCTCCTGGCGACCGACAAAGGGAACTTGGCATCTCTAAGGCTACGCTGTTTAGAATATTTTAAACGGATGATGAAAGCCCTAGCAATGTTAAAAGCTCGAAACAGTTCTTGCGCCCATTATTACTTCTCTGTGTTTTCTTGTAGTGGTCGTCATCTTCTTAAAGGCATGGGAAGGGGGGGTGGGGGGGGGGGGAAGGGTATGTTCCATTCGCCAATCGGGTTGCTTCTGCGAATTTTTCAGAGCGCGATGACAAGTCATCATTTCTTCGACTCTTTTTGAGTTGAAGGACTTCCCCCTTTTTTCTCCGACAGACTTTGAAAGGGTGGATGGGCGGTGCCATTGAAGGGGTGCACAGGGTGCCCACGGACACCACCCTCTACCCCGCACATATCAGTCTCAAGTGTTTTCACAAAATGAGCAAGAATATGCAGCCAGGATGGGAAGGGGGAATATTTAGGATTGAAATCAAATCAATCGTTAGCAATGCAGTTACCTATTTAATTTTATCGTTACTTTTTAATTTCAATAGCTTTACATTAAATGATTCAAAACAGTTTATTATATTCGTTGAGTTTTGAAGAGAGCTCTCTTTGAATTGATCCTTTATGAACCTCATTATTGGTTTTTTAACAGGCAGAGGGGAAAATCAATCGGTATCCGTGAATGCAACGTACAAGGGTAGTTGTGCAAGTGTGAAATGCCCAGACAAATGCGTCCAAGCAATAGCGGATTTTAGTTGATTGGCCAGCCAAGTTTCAGAGCGCACCCTCTGGCGAGAATACACGAAGGGACCTCTCAGCAGACAACATTCACGACCGCCTCCTTCGCGTCACATACATGTGTCGTACATTTACAGTTGAACATGACGTGTCAAAAAATTATTTGCCGCGGATGACCTATTATGAGTAACTGAGATGACCTATTATGAGTAGTATGAGTATATATATTATAATAGTAACGTAAAAATATATGGAATGGGAATAAATGGAAAGATTACGTATGAATCAAGAGAAATTATGAGTACAAAGTAATGGTACATAGAATTGAAAAATTGAGCGATCGATCACGGAAACTTGGTTTTTGTAGGAGCCTTAGAGGAGTATGGAGGCGGCCTGACAGCTAGCGCCCTCCTCTGTAAAAACGAGTACTAATCCAATGTATCACTGGATGCGAGTATTAACACATCATTGAGCACAGGAGTACAAATTAGCAACCACTTATCAACGTGAAAAACATTATATTAAAATATATTTAAGTTAAATTACCTTTGGAAGATCACTGAACTTCTCTGGAATGATTTTTATGTCACCCAAATAAACAGCAATAGTTCACCATTTCGCTAAACATACTCCACTTACGCGACAGAATACCACGTTTCCATGGAGATGCTTGAGGTATTTTGGGACGAAGGTAGGGACGTTACCCCACCCTCCACTTTCATGCTTAATTTAGGGTTGGAGAGCGCCTAAGCGAATAATAATGTTTGCAGTGTGCAACAGACAACATGACTGTGTCCGCGTCTGGGACGCGTTGTAAACACGCAAATACTCCATGGGAACGTTGAGCACTTATGTACAAGTAAATGATTCACCCTTCAGACACAGAGAGGGATATCATTTTAAAATAATGGCCGCCAAACAAGCGAATTCATTCACAATTTAAAGATAGATACATTACCAATAATCAACCTCGCTAAAACGCCTGATTTTAATTTTATTTATTTTTAGTAAAAATTTCAATCAAGCCGCAATAGGAATATATAGAGAGATGAATCTGATGGAATTCAAGCATGTTAGTAACTTAAACGTTCTTGGAAATTTTTCGCAAAAACTTTAATTTCGCTTCACCACCGGTTTCAACACATTGAGTGTCACTTTCACGCCACTTACCTGAAGATTATGCAAAATTTATCGGAAGAGGTCGCGAAGTGATATTGTAGTCATCGCTGACATTCATTGATCCCAGTAACGGTTTGACTTGCCGTTCTTCCCTCACTCCCACCTGTCCTACAGATATATATTTTCCATCGGACTCCCATGTTTCATCATATGGTCGATTAAATTGTTGCGTCTTGTTACCAAGGTTCTCAAAAGATCCCACTTTAGGACTTCTGCTATCTATCAGATCTTTACAATTTTTCTAGGGATGTGCGAGTACTCGAAAATCCGAGTCGACTCGAGTAGTTGGTACTAGATTCGAGTGTTTTGTGTCGCGTTACGAATGTCGAGTCGAGTAGTTTCGGTTACAGAACTGTCGAGGCCAGTAAGTTCAGAAATCTACCGACAGGAGGCTCTATCATGATGCTCATGTAATAATAACGTTAATGAAGTCGATAAGTCGTTCTAATGCCTTAGCCTAGGAGTTTCACCTTTTGTATCCGTAGCAGTCATCCACTACAGTTGTCCACGTGGGCGCCGAATACCTTTTCGTCAGCCGCGGCGGCCGACCGTCTTCCAACCTGGTGGCGTAGTAGGTGTGGACCGCTGCATCGCGCATACTTTCTTATGCGATACTTTTACTCCCGACCATACTTTCTTTACTCAAACTCCGAGAGAATACGTAAAAATTGTTAGAATTTCTTTGGAAGAAAGCTACTTTAGGTTTTTGCGGACAATGCCGTTTCTCAGCCTTTTTGAATATTATGTACGTCCGACGTTGATTTTCATTTATTCCATTGTTGTGTTTAGTTTCCTTCTTGAACAAACAAAAAACTGGTCACTATGGTTGACTAAACGAATTAAGGAATAATCGAAAAAAAAATTTGGTCAGTAAAGCTAAAGCTAAGTTCAAAAGTTCGTTCGCTTCCCCCACTTAAAGGTCATTAGGATTCAAGATCCATTAAAATCGTAGATATAAATATCAATAAAAAACACCCAACGTACACAAATCTTGCAACTTTGGGAAAAATACTTGTCCAGTCACACAGGTTTGTTGCGAAAGACAATTTTCTGCAGGAAATAATACTGCAACATTGAGACGATAAAACCTGCTGCCTGAGCATGTAGAACAATTCGTTTTCCTGCAATAGAATTTGAAAGATCAAATATAACATGATTCATTTACGTTTATTATATTTATTGCAATTTCACCCATGCCATCACAGGGGGCTCTTCTGAGCAGTTTGGATGCATACATTAATTAAATTGACGACATATCACTATTAATTTCAATTGCGCTTATTGAACTGTTTAAGACCCATTAATTTTCATTAATCTCCTAATTTTTACATAATTACCATCAAAGATCCTCCTTATCTATGCCGTTTTAGATCAAACTAAGCATTCAGAAAAGAAAATTCACGAGGAAATAGGAAAAATGAGAATATTTTGGAGCATGCATTTTGGAGTCTTGCCTGGTCCAGGAATTAACCATACCCGACTCGACTCGATACTCGCGAGTAGTTGTCAACTCGACTCGAGATCGAAAAGTACTCCTCGCACATCCCTAAATTTCTACGTAACACTACATTTCGAAAACTTCTAATCTTGATTTCTCCGCTGCTTTCATATTCCATGCCTCACTACCATAAAGATTGTAAGTCATAATAAACTGCTTACAAGCCTCAACGTCTATATTTTTAGCTGTGTTATTAAAGTGCTTGCACAATTTCCTGAGTATTTATAAATAATTTCTTAATTAACATAAACATACAAATTATTCATAGGTACACATAATCAAGGAGTGTGTTGTTCCCCGCATAGGCCATGTCAGCAGGTGACATCATTTTAATATTAAATTTTTTAGCAACATTTTCCATTTTTTTAATACAGCACCCCATCCCAATACTCAATATACAATTTAACTACCAAATATGCAATGGAATATACAATAACAATAAGCTATAAAATATGAAGTAAAACTTTTTATTCGTTGATATATTACCCGTATTTTAACTTTATTTTATCAATACATCATAGTGAAATATACGCTTGCTTCACGAGGCACACTTTTTCAGATATTAATTTTATCATTGCCATGTTCATTAACTTTCACGATTTTTTCCCCAGATTTTTTCTATTGTCATTCCATTACATCTTTTTATGATAATGCACGCCAGTCCAAAGTACTTGCAAGACAGGCCGGAGAGTTTCGCAGCGCTGAAAACAGATTGCGCGACGGCGGCGGTACCCACACGTTGGGACACAAAAGTTAGAGCCGCTTTGAGTACAGGAGGAGAGAGGAATGAGAAGAAGCCATAAGCTTGGACTTAATAGGAGAGTTTTAAGTCCACCGTGACGCAGCGTAGTGCCTCATTTGTCACCGTAATGGTTTTGAACTAATGCTAGCTCCACACACACACTCAAAGTCTAAGACCATTTATCGACTTCACAGCCCAGAAGTCGGTCGCAACACCCAACCAAGAAACACCCTCTCACAGGAGTACCTAACATTACTCATAAAAACTACTCACTCAGAAATTACGCTCGTGTTATCATCGGAGTTAATCATCAATGATGGAATAAACAGAATTCGAACCTAATAAAGTAATAAGTAAAGCAGTACGATTCGTCAAAAACTGCAAAGAGCAAGCAGAAAGCGTTACACAGTTTTAAACAAATTAAACTTGGAGCCGCCACAGATTCGGAAGCTGCACGCTAGGCTAAGATTGCTCTAACAATAGGGTAGTTACCTTCTTCAAAGAAAACGAAAGGCATTGATTGCGATTCGTTACCCACCATTAGTGTATTCATAATTTACAAATTGTTTGGTTTTATTAATCCCAGCTTAGACGAATGGCAATGGTCAATTTTAACTTCATTTGAAAAAGGCGCCCATGCGATTCCACTCCACGTGACGTCACAGGGACCGTAGACTCCATACGAGTAGATAGGAGTTATACATCGTCTGAGAAATCCAATGCATGCGTGAGGCACAGAGCTCAGGGAAACATCTCTCAATAATCACCTATTAAAACTGCCTATGGTCGGAAAGTTTCCTTCGTTTGATAAGGTATTAATAATCCTTATTTAAGCCAAGCGCTACCACCTAGCAGGGTACTCTGTTACCTACTAGCAGCCTGCATCGCAGCGACGCACTTACGCTCGCCCCAAGGTCACCTCACACGGCGACAGCGGGAACCAGAATGACGTCACACGGGGTTTTCCCAGCATTCATACTTAGCCGTCGCGTTTTCGCACGCTTGAAAATTTTCAAATTTCATTTGATCGCGAAAAATATATATCGTCATTTAAAATTCTAAAAGTGTGAAATATGCACTCCAGGAGTAATAATATTTCAATTTAGGCAATAAAAAATTATAGGAAACCACGCCGTTAAGAATTCAAGAGCGACAAGGAGAAAGGCTCACTATATTGCCAGCTCCGACAGAAACATATCTTGTATGATGTTGGGCACGATATGGCGGAAGTTCATAATAATATTAAAAAGAGACATAGCCATATTTCCACTTAGTTTTATTATTACACAACGCGTTTCGTCGTTACAAACAACATTATCAAGTGTGAAAAAACACTTTTGATAATGTTTCTTGCAACGACGAAACGCGTTGTATAAGAATAAAACTAAGTGGAAATATGGCAATGTCTCATTTTCATAATAATCCGACAGAAACGATGGGTAAGGAGAGAAGATAGTGCGCCAAACGGAGGGGTATAGAAACTCTTTTTCTCGCAATCAATAAAGTACTTGAATGAAACGCGCGCATTTCCTGTTTTTTAACGGTTGATATCCTAACACCACCTTCCACACCCTCATTAAGGAGTGGTATGCAGAGGTGGAAATATGTTACTGCTTCCCCATCTGCGATTAAAAGTGCCTCCTGGCGGATAGAATTCGGTTGATACCTAAATTTTGAAACAAAACCCCATCTACCTAAGAAAATCTTTCGTTGTGTGGACGAAAAGTTTTGCTTTAGCTGAACTTTCATTTTCCCCTTTCTTTTCATTTTCCCTCGGGGCGAATAAAATAGTTCGAGCGAGAATAAGAACCGCTGAGATGAAACTAAAAACAGTTGATTATGGGCGACCGTTGAAACTCTAGTTATATAATAACAATTGCAACGCGTGGAAAAACTTCACGAACATTATTCGCCAGGAAAGTATTACATCATTTTTTAAAGAAATAATTATATTGACATACTTTTTGTGTTTTTAGACTGATTAACGATTTCTCAATTTATTACTCGACTATATTGCCTTCGAATCGTCATGCTTTTATTAAACGAATACTTTTATATCAATATTAAAGTGTCTATTTCACCAATCAAAATAAAAAACAGTGACCTATTCGACCGTAAATAAAACAAAAGAGGGGCATTGCATTCAAAACTGAAATGATATCCTCAGTCGTATTTTTGGCGTTAATGACCCGAGATGTTTGATGGGTCATAAATCAATGACAGCTTGAAAGACGCTCATTCAGTGGTGACGATAGCAGTCGCCTAAATGGCGAAGAAAATTGGCCAGATATGAGAAGAAAATAACGAGAGATAAATAACAGGGTGACAACTTTGACACCCGTAATTTTGAATTGAGGAAAATCCGACGAAATTTCAAAACCAGGAAATGGGACAGGAATTCAAGACACGAACGGAAGCCAATAGATGATAGAGACTTCGTTCTAGTCTATCTCCAACTCTATGAGCCAGAGCATGAGCAATATAAAATGAAAATGTTCATCTCCACCCCCTCAAGCATTAGAGTACACTTTTGCATATTAGGTTGGAGTAGTGGCCTGACACCCCGTCGGCTTGGCTGATCAATATAACATATATCACTCACTGAAAATAAAGCGAGTGCAACGAACCCTATTATGGATTGCAAATTAATGCTCTATCATCCCAAGCGAGGCACGCGGTTGCTAAGGCAACGGTGATTGGGGAGCAAGTCACGTCCAGCGCTCATATTTCAGCAATAACCATCGAGGGGACAGCACTCGCAAAGTAAATTATCAATTCGGAGCGCGGCACAAAATCATTTTTGTGACTGCACGCACTTGAAACGTGACCAGACCTTGAGCTCCAGCAGAAGTGCCCCTCAGTATTCCACGCGGGACGCCGTGGACCTTCGCCCTGACATTGCGCACGGCCAGACCGCAATGACATAAAAACCAGAGTTGGGAAAGTTGCCAAACTGGTATCTTAATTTCATTAATTTTATGGCCTTATGTTATATTTCATTATTTTTATGGCTTTATGCATTTTTTCATTAATTTTATGGCCTTCCCTTACACAGTCACGGATACATTAGTGACATAGAACCCAATTTGCGTAATTTAATGAGTTATGTTTAAAAAATAAAGTAAATTGAGCGAAAAAAGTAAAGGTATGAAACATAGTAAAACTAATATTAAAACTAAAAATAATAAATAAAATAAGAATTGGTACTTTGAATACAATTACAGAGACGCAATCATCCGAAGAACATCGGACTGGCAGAAACAATAACAAACTATTTCGAGTAATCAATATACTTAATTCAAAAGGTTGAAATGAAGGTGGATGATTGAAATAATATGGAGAATAATATAAAAGTAAATTACAGAGAAAGACCCTTCTATTTTATAAGGACTTTGCATTCCGACAGCATATAAAATTGATATCAACGGAGGAGCAAGGCTGTATGTGCTCGAGGAAGACTTTGAATGCAACCAAAATATTTACCTCAGGAAGTTATCAAATTTTTAGAACTTGGGTTATGCTAGTGACCCATCATGCTCAACGAGTCCACAGAGCGGCAATAAGCCCTGACGTTCGCCGTCAGGATATGTGACATACGGTTTATTTGCGCAGTACCTACGGCGAACCGCGGTCACAGCACTATTGGGCAATTTGCGGAATGCGGTCGCTTGTAACTAACGGATCGGATGAAATTTGCACAGTCCAGATGACCCGGGATAGAATATTTGCTAATGCAGCATTTCCACATGTATTTACTTATATTATCAATAAATATGTACAAAGTTAAGCCCTGAGGACGGTTTAAAATAAACAGAAACGTTGGCTATAACTTTTTTGCATAAAATACGTTGACCTACACTCCAAAAAATATTTTAACATGAATTAAACGAGGTCAAGATATGGAGAAAAAAAAAGAAGAAAAAAGAAAAAAATAATAATTTACTTATTTTACAATATGTAGCTGCTCTAGGCATCTGCACGATATAATTACAGAAGATCAAACCGTATAATTTTTATACCAAGTCGAGATTTAAGACTAAAATAAAGAAATGAAATCGATACCAATCCTGATACGAAATCCTGATTTCTGCGCACGGCTGATCTTCGATTAAACAATAGCAAGCATTAAGCATATGTGCAGAATTTGCAGAGCCTTGTTTACAATATCTTAACTTGAATAAACTCGGCGTAACTTAAATGCTGAAAAATCTCATAAAGAGCGTCTGTTTACAATGACTTAAAATCTCGGCGGACCTCTACTTGATATACACATCATACATGAGAACAAAAAAAATCACCAATATTACACCTTATGTGCTAAAATGATAGAATCAATCGCTCTGGTCAAGTTAAGTTGCTGTGAAAGGGGCCAAAAAAAAACGGGTGGAAACTTATAATTTGCAACAACTGATTTTCGCTAACTAACCGCATTCCTTTAAGCAAAATTCAATTCCTTAAAAATCACTTCAGAATTTCGATAAACTACATAAATCATCGACCGATAGGCTAAATAAAATTGGAATGAGCTGCTAATTGGCTTAAATTAAATTAAGAAGCATATCTCCTGAAGCCGATTCAAAAAGTGATTTGCGTTACCGGTTATTCTGTTCACCAGGCCAACAATCGCCTGGGGGAGAAGATTCGTGCTATCATGTCCGAACACGTATTAATAGTGGGTCGCCCACCACTCCTCTTTCTTATCAGGTCCTCAGACAGCTTAAGACACATTCTCCTCCCCAATGATGGTTGCCCGGTCAACAGAAAAACCCGCATCGAATGTTTCTGTTTAAATTGGCTTTTGAAAACACTTTAAATCAATGGAATAATTCTGAGCCTTCAAAGTGCAAACCTTTGCCTTACCATCTTACTACGGGCCAATTATTTCATACACAGGGTGGAAAAAAATTATGTCACGCAATTTTAACCCTGGATAGCAGATGACAGCGAATAAGGGCTCAGGGGAGCCCTTCGAGGATACAACGCACCGGGGCCGGGAACCAAGCCTGTGGCGTATACGCCCCATCACTCGGGGAGGGGGAGGAGAGGAAGGGAAAAGGAAAGAGGCGCCGCCGCGATAAATAGCAGATGACAGTATGAACCATAATTACTAATGATGTTTTGGTCGAAGACGCACCATTTTTTAACTATAAAAACTTTGAGCCAAGCGCTCCGATTGGCCGCGAGTTTGCCCTGTTTGGTGGGTGCTCTGGACAACTCATGAATGGTTTGTCTGCCGGAGATCGCGATGTATCCATGGCATCCGTCTCGCGGCCAAGACGCTTGACTCATAGTTCCTACACTTCGTTTAAAAATTGTGCGTTTTCGACCTAATCACTATTAGCCATTTTGGTTCTTACTGGTATCAGTTATTCAGGGTTAGAATTTCGTGACATAATTTTACTCCATCCTTTATAGATAATAACCTAAAATGATGATTTATTGGGAAGGCGGATAATATGATTAGGAATATCGTTATCACTAGCTTTACTACCACATGATTGGCTTAAAGGTATTCTCTTTCTCCGAGGTAAATTTGAAAAACCATCAGTTCTTAGGATCGGGTTGGTGCGATGGCTAGATAATTGGCTTCCAACCCCGTAGGCCCGGGTTCAAAACCCGGTAACGGCAGAGATCTTTTAGATACTTCCTGATCCCCACTTGAGTGCTCTGTACCAACACTCCGTCTATCGGATGGGATATAAAGCAATAGTCTCCTCAGGTTAAGAGCACGCTAATGCCGACGCCGGGTTTCACTCCGCCCTTCCTTCCCTCAAGGCGCAAATTACATAGGCTGTCGGTCGCCTCCTCTGAATAACATGCCAATGAGTTCGTCTTGAGCAATGATAACATAGCTGTTATAACAAAGTTAGAGAAGGATTTATGAAGATTCACATATAATATGATTAAGATAATGGATTAATATCAGGTGAAAATAAGCAAAAATAATGTAATGAGGAAGTACTGAGAAAGTAAGCAGAAGAAAAAAGCCTCGGAAAAACATGGATAAGAAGTCAAACAACCGAATCGGCTATGTCTTGAGACATTACGGCCTGTTGAAGATTATCGTTAGTGGGAAAATAAATATCAAGAATGGAAATGGAAGATCTGGAATAAAATATATGGTTCACGTGTAAAAAGATGAAAAAGGGAAGAAATACGTAGGCGTGAAAATATTCACTGAGGGAACAACTGAATGGAGATATGCGTCAAAGGAATCTTAGGATTATTATAAAAAATTAATAAAAACGCCATTTTGGGATATCGACCAATGAGGATGAAGATGATGAGTAGAGATATGTGAAAATCGCACTTTCATTTTTATTTTATCGCACTTTCAATTACAGTTTATCGCATATTGTAGCGTCTATTTTTTATTTTCATAATGAGGTAGATGACGATAAAATGCAGTGAAACACAGTTATATGACAAATTACAGAATATTTTAAATAATTATGTTGTATAACAATAATAAATTAAGGAACAAGACATATAGTGGCGGAGGTGTAGCTTGCCCGCGCCAACTTGTAGTTCGCGGCCACGTAGAGTCCCAGCCAACCATTCTAGCAGCTGGCTAGTCGCTCACATGCGTGTCGGCGGAGCATTTAAACTGCGATCGGCACAAAATGTACGAATTTTGCCGTCGAAAAGGCAAATTTGCGTAAAAATATCGTAAAAATCCAGCCATTGCATCTATGTCGCATTTATTTGCGCACATCGCATCTACATCGCATTTCCGATTTTCACGCATCTCTAATGATGAGGAGTTACGAGGGACAAAGTTCTCAGGCATCTACATCTCTATCCATGCATATAAAACCTATAAATCCGCTCCAATGGGCGTGTGGCAGGGGTGGTAGGACAGCAGCTGTTATCTGAAAAAGGAAATGAGCGTTCGAAGTATTCATTCAAGTCCTTCGATGCTCGGAGGAAAAACGAATTCCCACACCTATCCTTTCGGCAAAATATCTCTCTTAATTCATAATTCCTGTCTGATGCGGAAATATAAGTAGTTATTTTTAATTGGAATTCTTTCTGCGTCGCTCTGAAATAGGTACATCTATCCTTAATCGCTCAAGCAATCTAAGCTTGAAGCGTGGCCTTCAAAATTCTAGCGGCTCCCAGATTAATTCGTTTAAAATTTGTCAAAAGTTTCACGTACGCCCATGGCTATTTTTGAAGAATCGGGCTTCTTTCCTGTGGAAGTTAAGATATTAAGTTCACGGTTTAAGTCTTTCTGCGCCAGATTCCACATGCTCAATTATTCACATTCTTGATATATGATATCGTAAGATTCGGTGACAGGTAGAAAAGAGACGAGTAAAGGTGTTATGCAAGGCGAGCGAGAATGAGGCAAGTGTGAGGGAGGGGTGATGTGTTATTCGTTTAACTCACGGCGGCGGCACGTGTACAGATTCGAAGGGAAAGCTTATGAAGCCAAGCAGGAACTTAGAGCGTCTGGAAATTGTTACAATAACCTTTGGTGTGGGAAATTGAGTTCATCTTTATCGCTTTTAGTGGTCGTGAATAAAACTAACTTATGTGGGTATGGGAATGCTTCCAAAAATCCCAATAAGAGAAAAGAGCAGTAAAGATTGATGTTCACTTAAAATATCATCACTATCACAAGGCCCCTGCTCATATTTATTTCAGCGTTAACATCGCTCCAATTAGGGAATAACTAATATTATCATTACTGAGAGATAGTTAAGTATTTTAAAGTTATTTCCTAGCCGAATGAAAAACTTTATAAAGTTCAAGTTAATTTCAAATGTTTTTCACCTTTCCGTTTTTTATTTAGAGTTTCACATCACTATAGCGATCGTTTACTCCTTAAATAACATTCGATACGAATGGAAACAATGTTATTTCGTCGTGGAGCATTTTTACCCTCTTCAACCGTTTTCAAATATTTTGGAAAGAGTCTCTGTTGGGCGCCGTTGTTGCTCTCAATTGGAACTAAACTGATCTTTGGAGTTGGGTCACGTTTCCGAGATGGGTGCGTATTTTTATGCGGAGGGATATTCTGAATGGGGTGACTTGGTCGTTTCGACTTGGGTTGCGGAGCCTAACTTCTTTATGAAGCGCCCCAAAATGAGTTCGATACGTGCACGCCCCACATGCATTGCGGCACCCAGCTGAAGCCCTCATTTCAATTTGCCCCCCTATTGCATTTTAACTGTAGAGAGTATTTACGAGAAGTAAACTCAGATTAATCATTTGCCATACCTCAATGGCTCCTTTTGACGTATCCCTAAATAACTTCCATCGAATCAATTACTTTGGAGAGAGAAAGAGCCAAGGCAGGGATCCTTCCCCAACTTCTTGCACCGCGCCTCAGCAGCTTCGATGATCGCGTGATTGTTATTAAATTTACGACTCTTAAGGCCGTTTTACACGGGGCACGGAATTGCGCAGGTTAGAGCTGCATTAATTTCTAAAATGGCGTAAAATTGCGCGAATGCATGAACAAAATTGGAACAGTGACTATTTTTCCATCTCACGTCCACCCATTCTCGCATGTGTTCTAGCAATTCAACGCTTTACACGACGCAATTTTGACTGCGCCTTCGTACACACGTCAGATTGTGCAAGTGCGTGCCCCGTGTAAAACGGCCTTTAGCGGAAGCCTGAGTTCGGGGAGCATGAGAAGCCTCTAGGAGTCCAATCTGGTCGGTATACGGTGGATGGCGGACATTTGCAATGTCTAGGCTGTTCAAGAAATCCACTGCGGCGTTCGTCAGGCGAATGTTAGGCTATAATGTGGGCGAATATTTACACACATTACGCGAAGTGCCACTAACAACTCCGATCAATTTGAAACTTAGGCTATTGTTGGCTGATCCAATAGGATACACGATAACTAATAAGTGCTGCTACCCTTTGCAGTACATTTCCCATCAGAAACCCTTTTATCGTTACTTTTTTTAACAGCCCTCGTATTTTCCCTTTCAAATATTTTTTCCACTTCATAATTCCAATTCCAAATTCCAATCATAATTTCGACACTGCTCTTTCCAATGCGGGTCTCGGCTCTGGGCTATGCAGCCACCTTGAGCTTTTTTGCGAAGATGTTAATTTACCTGTGGGTTGCATCTCAATTCAATCAATGCCCTAAATCATCAACATCATCATCATCACGGGTCAACAATCCTAGGATTGGTTTGACGCAGCTCTCCACTCAGTTCTCCTATCAGCTAATCTTTTCACACCTACGTATTTCTTCTCTTTCACATCTCTCTTTACTTGTTCCATATATTTTGTTCGAGGTCCTCCTTTTCCGTTCTTGCCTTCCACTTGCCCCTCGACGATTGTCTTCATCAGGTCATCATGTCTCAAGATGTGGCCTATAAGGTTGTTCCGTCTTCTAATTAAGGTTTTCATGAGGCTTCTCTTCTCTCCTACCCTTCTTAGGACTTCCTCGTTACTAACTCGGTCGATCCATTTGAATTTCATCATTCTTCTGTAGCACCACATTTCGAAGGTCTCTATCCTTGCTTTCTCCGCTGCGGTCATTGTCCATGCCTCACTTCCGTATAGGAGCATACTCCAAATGTAGGTTCTTATAAATTGTTTCTTTACTTCCATATTTAAGTTTCCCGCTGTAAGCAGGTCTCTCTTTT
Source organism: Ischnura elegans (assembly GCF_921293095.1). NCBI lineage: Eukaryota > Metazoa > Arthropoda > Insecta > Odonata > Coenagrionidae > Ischnura > Ischnura elegans. Next base: position 110,617,465 of record NC_060253.1, read on the forward strand.
GGTGGAATGCTCTCTTCGCCTGAGCTATTCTGCTGATAATTTCTTTCTTACTTCTCCCGTCACTAGTTATCTTGCTTATGCCCTAAATATTCCTGAAAATATTTCCTGATTTTTTTGTCATCATATCTGCTACATGCTCAAAAATAATATAGTCGTGGTGGACAACGTGTCGGCAGATGGGGCCATTTGCACCACTCTCTGTCTTAAACTTAGATGGCGAGGTCAAATTTATGCATATAATTATTGAAAATGTAGAAAAATGAAACGCAACTGTAAAAGGATTTGGAATTTTACACATACCGCTTTGCGCAGCTTTAGCGCAAGTTTGAGGCTCTCAACCGGTTGCGGCTTTTTTGAAGTCCTTTCTCACTCGCGTTATAGATGGAGCGCTAGGGCCTAATATTTAGTACTATGAGCCTCGGTACAGTTGCCATGCGAACTAAGAAACCTAGATAGTGTAGTGGTCTGCCCAGTGTCCCGGAAAGCCGAAGGGCCGTGGTTCGATACCCGGTCCAGGGGAATATTTTCTCATGGCAATTCATGTACATTTCCCGCCGTTCACGCAGCTGGATTTGAAGTATTACACATTCTAAAGTTATTTTAGAACAAAACTATACGCTTGGGACGATTCCGAAATAAAGCCGCGTCTTTGTAAAAGGTAGTGGTGATTAGATAACAAAGAAGGATCGCAATGCGTAACTTAGCTGTATCAGCTCGATGTGTTAACCAAAACTGGCTGGCTCCTGTCTGCCAGTGCCCAGATGCCACTCTGGTTCAATCAAAGTGAGCTCACTCTTAAACCGATCTATAGCCTGATTTCATTCCGGACCGAGTCAGCCAAACCGATCTCAGAAGTTTAAAAAAAAGCGGGTCTCGGAATTCGATCGAACTTTGTAGTGCTATTGTCCATCGGGAGCTATCCTCGATTTACCTCTTAATGTAGCTTTTTATTTATATCCGAAATTAAAAAAAAATCTATTTAAACATTTAAAAGCGAAATGTATTCGTACTAAAGATTTTTCCACACATTAAAAAAGTCAGTGAAATTCATGGATGTAATGGTGAATAGCAGCCGGAAGGCCTCTGTAAAAATAAAGTTGACAGAAATTATGACCAAAAGTGCCGAAAACGAGACTCAAACCAGGGACGTCAGTATCGAAGTCTGTCACCGTAACCACTGGATTACGGCTCAAACAGCAACTGGTTCTTTCATGGGAATACAATTCACCAATTTATTTTTTTAATGCGTAGTTTGTTTAAATTGGTCATCTCATAATTTGGCGAACTTCAGGCGCTTATAGCTGTCCCGATAAACCAAGTTCACCCTAAACAGCCAGTTTACAATACATTTCATGTTATGTGCATTTGTTCATGATGCGGGAGTAGTGTTGTGTTTGTGCTGGCAGAAACCTTAAACTAGTAATTTTATAGAAATTTTGAGAAAGAAATAGGTATATTTTAAAAACAGATTTTTAAATTTTTTTATTTTTCAGGATTTTACGTTGATTTCGTTTTTTTTTAACAATTTTAATTGCTAGTAGTCGTTTTCTTTTTTTTAATATTTCCATTGCTTGGCTATTATTTTTATTTATTTTTTGAATAAAGATTGCAAAATTAAACAATAGACATAGAAAAGACACATAAACGATTAAATTGTCGATGCAGTCTGTACGTACATAGTTGGTCATAAAACCTCATATGGAGAGTTATTCGAGGACAGCTCCCGATGTAACATGATGCTACTGATTGTAAGTTTCATTGAACTCTGAGAACTGCTTTTCGGACACTCCCCTTGTCAGCTCGGGAGGTAAACGAGTGATTGTCTATTAAATTGTTTAATGAAGTCGATGGTGGGTGAATTTACTTTGTGGATATTACGCATAGTAATAATAAAGACGATTTGTTCTTTAAACTCTGATTTAATGCTCGGCAACCGCTTTCCACGTATTCTACGCCATTATCAAGCACAACAGCTGCATTAACCACTCTTGTGCTTGATAATGACGTAGAATACGTCGAACCAATTGCCAAGTATTAAATCAGTTTGGTAAGAGCAAAGTGACTGAATTATTACTGTTAATGTTTTATTCTCCAGCATAAACTGTGAGAGAAATACGAGTCCGCTCCTCTTTCCCCTTCTCTAATGGGCCAAACTAGAATGCTTAGGAATACGTACATTTGATTTCCGCGGGTGAGTCCCATGAATCCTCACGCGTCACGCAGGGGGCGTGCACTGGTCACGTGACACTCCATCAGCGGTCCATCCGCAGCTTCCGTGTTAGACGCACAACAGAGAAGGCATCTAGTACCTTCGTATCAGCTCAACCGCACTGCAACACAAATCGGACCATCTTAATCTACGGCAACTCATTAAAGCAATGCAATATCCCAACACCATCCGGTTAGTCGATGTTTTAACTAAAAAAGAGTTAGGACCTACGGAAGAAAGTTGCCATCCACCAGATACCACACAGCAGGCGGGCAGCCAGAGAGTTGATTCGGGCCGGTCTACATTGAGACATAAAGACTGTTTTATAGAAAAAATAGCAATTATTAGCATACTGCACTAAGCGTGAGATAACAAACAGTATCCATACTTCAATGTTCACAGAAAAAAATAACCCAAAGCCACGTGAATGCGCTTTCCATCCGCGTGTTGTTATTTCCAATCGCGACTCTTCGGATACGTCACCTCGGAATGAAAAATAACGTATATATTAGATGGAATTCAGGAGAAAACTCCGGAAAAGAAATCGATGGAGATATGAAAGAACTCGACTCAATTTCAGTTTACTTCGTTGTCCCGGGCGTGACTTAATGGATTCGACTTAAGAATATGAAAAGTAAAAAAAAATCTGTAAGTTCCACATGAATTCATTTAAGTACGACCTAGGATTGGACGTGGCGCGTGCCCTAGATGGGAGAATCTCGGAGAGAATCGTAAAAGGTGGCCGCAGGTTGGGAATCAGCCGCTTACCCTCAGCCACCACTTCCAACGATAACACGTCATTGGCCGCACTCCAGACGCGCTCAAAATCCCATTCCGGTGGACTATTTATTCCCCCTTACCAGCCAGTATTCAATAGATTTAATTTTAGGCGTTATTGTTTATGCTATCAGAGCTGTGTGTTGCTACTGCAAACAGGAAATTTAACAACAGAATGGGGACCTATGGAATTCCGTCGCTAGGCTATTCTGTGATGTAACTAAACATTTATCAAGTTGAATCAACACATAATTTGACTTTAGCAAACGCCAACTAATTATTTATTACATTAATTTATTTTTACGTGTTTTTTATTCATTTTTAACTATCATTTATGTCTTTCTTTTGAAAATGGAAAATTTTGTCATTTTATTATAGACTCTTAAAAGAGTAAGTTGGTGTGGCAGTGAGTGTGCAGATGAAACGCTTGAATCATAGTTCCGAAAATCAATGAGCAAAGGGTGTTTTTTTCATATATTCCCCGATCATGAACTAAAAATTATTAACTGAGTGACAGATGAAGTTATGTAATGTAGGGAGTTTGCAGGAATCAAGAACATCTCGAACGCGGATCAATTTGGAAATTCGGAGGAATATACGTGGAGATGTACTTTCAAAGGTTCTTAGTCTCTTACGTATTGTATGTATAATTGTGCGAACCACTTCCAACGAAGATTCCCATCCCAAGTAACGCCGCGCAAATGGAGACTGAGTACAATGTATTGATTTACCGGCAATGATCACATTAAATGTATTCTTTACTTGTAATCGCTACATATGAAAAAATGCTGTTGTCTAATCTACAAATTGCTTAATAAATGTAATCGTTACTTTCCAATTATGGATTGACCGACTGGTGAGTGCCAAGAATTTCGTGTAAACCGACGAACTCCTACGCGCATAACTCACGTCGAAATACCAAAGAAAAGCGACGTGTTATAAATCTTAAGTAAATAATCTTAAGGAAACATTCGATATCCTGAATCCTCCTGAATGGATTTCGGAGGCGGTTTTCATAAAAGAATTTACGATAAGTAACAAGTAGTTACTTTTTGAAGTAGAAACAGTTGCTTTCAATTCTTTTTCAAATTTTAAGAAGTGTCTGTGACTGAACCCAGTGACTTTTGCTTGGTAATCTGCCCATCATCAGAGTGTTGGGAGAGCGAGATAAATGCAGTGCGACAGAAGAAGAAGGGGTCGGGAGAAACTGGAATAGACCAGGAATGTCTTTCTATAGATCCAACACCCCATCCTCAACCCATTCAGTCGAAGAGACGAAGCCATTTTGAATTTTACAAGCCAGGAAAATCTCACGGGGGAAAGAGAGGGATAGAAGGGAATTGTCGGGACCACATGTCAAATATTAATCCCCTAAGGGGCACTGCACCATTCGGGGCACCGCGCTTGAGTCCAGGAAGGAGCGAAGTCGCCATTTCCTATTGATCGTCCCACAGTCCTGTGTTCGCCTAAAAAGTACGAGCGGGTAGGTACTCAGTTCCGTGTTTGCTTACGTTCTCAAACACCTCCTTTGATGACGGATTCATAACCCTCCGGTTTGACCTTGGTGACACGCGCTTCCAATATTTACCACGTGGTCTCGAGTTCGCCTTGACTTCTGCAACACCGAATGCACACCCCACAATACACCTTTTTTACTGAAAAAGTACTGGCTGCATCGAACCGCAGCGTAGGAGCGCGAAATATTTTTTGATGAACTGAAGCCTGGATTACACGTCGTTGTGGACTGCTACAGAAGTGGCAAAAACAAAAGTAGTGACGGTAGCGATGGAGATTTAATAATTCTATACCTGCGTAGCTAAATCAACAATTGCCGCTTGCGATATAAATTCTTAGCCATCGACTCCAACTGCGTTTCAAGTTGAGCTGCTTCAACTTTGCTAATAGATCGAATCAAGATATCAATCGCTTCGTGCTCTCTTCGTTGCCGCTGTCCACACCTACCAATTATGCATTGGCAGTCGACTGCTAAGGTAGTACACATCGACGAATAAATCCAGTATAAAATCTTTCCCATAATTGACTACGAACAACAATATCATAAATATTAGAGAAAAAATGGCCTTACGAAATTACAGCTGCACGGATCGTCAGAGCGGGGAAATATTTTTTTATGAAATAAAATCATTTCCCATCATCAACTGCGATTCATAATTTTCTAATTATCAGGATCGTAATGGAGCTTTATTTTCGCAGAATAATTGAATGCCCAACTTGGAGGCATAACTCGAAGGTTAACCGTGGATACTACTGGCTTTATTGCATTCGATTCCACCGCAAGGCGAGTGAAATTTGTCGAGTTTGGGATTTGGCGTTTTGCAGGGTTCCGGCCGTGATTCGAGGCGAAAGGAGTAGTCTTTCACGGCAAAGGGTTTTTGGGTATGAATTGGGATCGGCTCGGCATGTCCTTCCACGTCTGCCTCCCTTAAGAGTGAGCGAGGGAGGGCTATGAAACAACGTGAAGGAAATGAATTCCAATCGCCTCTGTCCACTCAGGCGGTGCCGGCTCCCACATGGTCTCAGCCGGCTAATATATGTATGTATTTATATTCGAACAAGCTATCAATTGAGGCTGAAGGCCGACTGAGGGACCCAGCACAAGACGAGGGGCAAAAGTGCACGGGTCCAGATGGATGCAGGAGGAGGATTTATAGAGAGGATTGGAGCTGGCGAATTGTCACATGAGATCACATGTCCTACGTCATCAATTCACCTCGAAATCAAGTTGAGTTCATTATTGGCTCTTTCCAAAAGGCCCTCGTAAAATGCTGTTCGTGGGAAAAAGTAAAACGTGTACATTGGAATCTAGCATATGCAATAATCGTAATGAAAATTAATTATTTTCGACTGTAGCTATATTTTTTGCAAGCATTTTCGCCAAAAATCTATCCATTTGGTATTTTTCCAGAGGAGGTATCTTTTTTCGCTTCCACCTTAGAGTTGTCTAAATGTCGAACTATCCATCAACACATCCATTACCGCATGCACCCTTAAGTTCCAGCAAAAGTGCACGGGACCAGATGGATGCAGTGATGTGTTGAAGGAGGATTTACAGAGTGGAGTCACGCAAACTCCGACACCGACAACCATGAGGTACGGATTACACGGAAACCATCGAGAGCGGCTAACAGTTCATATACTCTACAGCATGGGTAAGGATAATCAGGTATATAAGATAAAGAAAAGTTTATTTATTGTTCTTGGACTCTTGGTCCACTAAGAACATACAAAGGCATACATTAGCATCAGAGCTCGAGTACACAGAAAAATTGGATACATGCAATATATTATATAATAATGGTGACAGAAAATTCTAGTATATTAGTAAAATTAATTTTTATCATGTAATAGCATTTTATTGGAAAGTATAGTTTTGAAAGACATAACTGATTTGGAGTTTTTTTATTAGTGCTGGAGAACTATTCCAAATCCTTGCCCCAGCAACAGAAAAGGAGTTATTAAATGTAGTGGTTCGATGTTGTGGGACAATAAAAATCTGGTGACATTCGATTTGCAACATTTCGATTTTCCTCTTTAGACTGAAAAAAATTGCAAGAATATTTAGGCTGTTTACAATTGAAAAGTATAAATAAAAAGGAGGCAATCATGTATCCCCTCATTGTTTTAGCTTTAAGCAATTCTAACTTAGAAAATTAAGGGGATATATGTTCATCTTTTAAATGAATCTGACACACATATTTGATTGCCGCTGAATCAGGGTGTTTTTCTCTTCATTTGGTCATGGTACACAAGACAGCAGTAATCGATATGGGGGAGTATTAGCGAGGATACAAGTTGCTTGCGGGGGCAAAAGGTTTTATATGAAGGTACATGTTGAAGTTTTTTAAGTGGAGTTTTAAGTTTTTGCGCTAATTTATTCACAAAGTTGAAGTTCGAGCTGTAGTTTAGTATTTTATGCAACAAATAAATATTTAATATCTAAAAAAAGGAAAAAAATTGTCAGTAGAACATCACAAAGAAAGAGGGCATTCCTAGCGAATAGCCTTTCAGAAATGACAGTGAAACCGTTGAATTCAGGAAGCAAATCATTATGAGCATGCCTCTCTTAGGTAATATTTCGGCCACCGGTATCGCGGTTTGGTGCGTGAGGAAACCAACACTTTAGCCACCAAACTCTAGTCCTCTGTATCTTTATTCGTTCAATTCCTCCCAATATTCCTCGAGTACTACATGTGCAAACTCGTTACTCGCAGCATTTCCAGAAGTCTAACCCCACTTCCGAAATACCTCTGCCCTCACATCCCGAATCTCGAAATCAAACTGTCGCCGCCGTTGGAATAGTATTGAGCGAATCAAGCGAGGCTTGGCGGGTCTTTCTACGGCGAACGATTTATCGCCGCTTTGGTTTCCAACGAGAGAAACGAGAGGGAACTGGTTTCGCAATCGTGTCTATCAGAGAAATATGTGCGCGCGGATTTTCTCCGTCTGTTCGCTCGAAGCGACCAAATATATTCAATTGTGGGAGATTCACTCCCTTGGCCCAATTGAATTTACAGTCAAAGAGCCTCATTTTTAGCTCTATTGGCGGCTGAAGTGCACACGATTCATTCTCGCAAGCTTCAGCGGATGTTGATAAATCGTTCATCGCGTTTGCTGCCGTGTTAATGTCTCCATTATTGCCAGCGTTAATGGGCCAAGTTGTCCTGCGCCTTCAGGGGGGGTTCCTCTGAATATCCTGAAGAAAATTGCCGCATTCGGAGAGCTGTTGGATGTTTATTATTTAGTTATAGTTCCGTAAATGTGACAAAACAAGTAATTTAATTGGTGATTATTTCATAATCATAGAATAATAAGATGCGAGGAATATGAGTTTCCTAACTATGAAAATACGATGTGGGCAGAGAAAAGAAAACGGCCTGGCGTCTCCACGCGACCAACGGAGGGATAATTATCAATAATAAGAAAAAATTGATGTTAGCAGCACCACGACAATTATATTCCCGTAATGAGGGATGCCATGACATTCAACAATACAATGACTTTCAACGAGTGAGCCAAATAAATTTTCCATGAACTTTGCAGGTATATGGTTGTAACTATGATGATTAAAATTAATTACAGGCAGACCTATTTGTTTTCAACCGTTTTGCGATTAAAAGCGACCATTGACTTAGATAGTTTGAGCTATGAAAAGGCAACTTTCATTGCAATACGGTTTCTTATGATTGCGGCATTCATATTCTCGGGTAAGGAAGAAAACAAAACATTAATTATCATGCATTGCAAGAACGGATAGACTTACAAACTCATTTTTTCACGGAAAAGGAAAATAAAGGATCGTGGTAAAAATAGAACGGCTATAAAAAAATCCAAAATTACGCTCAAATTTTGGATAATTTCCTCGTTTTTTCAAGTAATAGTATATTATTCTAACACCCCGACAAGTCACATACTTAATGAGGCGATCTACGGGGTGGGTAGATAAAAGGTTTGTTAAAATGCTTAAGTGTTTAAGAATTTAATCTCGAGTTCACTTTGTGATGAAGAAATACGGAGATCACATGATCATTATTCTTATTCGGCGATGACTATAACATGCCTTCTCCGTTGCGTTGCCAGCTGGCGAATTTTCACATGATATCACATATCCTACGTCATCAATTCACCTCGAAATCAAGTTGAGTTGATTGTTGGCTCTTTAGAAAAGGCCCTCGTAATATGATATTCGTGGGAAAAAGTAGACCGTGTACAATTGAATCTACTACATACAACCATCGGAATGAAAGTTATTTAATTTCGACTGTTCCATATATTATTTTGCGCGCACTGTCGCTAAAAATCGATCCATTTGGTATTTTTCCAAAGGAGGCATCTTTATAGCTTCCACCTTAGAGTTGTCTAAATCTCGAAGTAACACATCCATTACCGCATGCACCCTTAAGTTCCAGCCGCGTCTACTTTTGAAGAAAGGCTCAGCATCATTCCAAGTGTGAGAGGCGATCCTCGAAAAGGAAAGACAGAGGTAACCTCAAGTAATGGGAAGTGTTTGCATTGCTGAGTTGAACGTGGTTTTCGATAGCAACAAATTAAGCGAGGGTTTCCGGTTGAAAATCGATGGTGTAACCATCTAACGGTATTACTAGTTACTTTTGAGAATTAGTTGCAAATACTGCAACACAGTAATTACTCCCTCATTCACTATTTACTTAGGCCGTTGAATTATCTATGCTATGGAGGAATATTTTCAGATGAGTAAGGTCATTGTAAATAGGGTATTCTATGTTATTTCTCCGTACCTATGGATCGTTGGTGCTCTTAAAAGAGTAAGAGAATTCAATTTTTTAGCATTTTTTAATATTTGCCACAAATTACTCACCGCATTCTTCTGATTTTACTTTCATTCAAATCTCTTTTTTTCAACTCATGGTCAAACGCACACAAGGAAAGAGGACGCAATGTCCGTATTTTAACGAAGACCAATTCCAAAAAGAAAAACGTTTTATTGAAGAGGCAAAGAAATCCATTATTTATTGATGCTCATTCTGGACGCAGACTCTACAACGGGGAATTACACAATTAGGTAGCAAGTATGTATATATGCGTGTGACGGCTTGTGTTTCGTGGGAGTGTCGAGCGCCCCCTACCAAGCGACGAGGGAAGGTGGACAGCGGACGAACGCAGTCGCTCGTACTTTCATGTCCCGTTTCCCGAGTAGGATGCATTGCATCCTCATTTCCCCAGACGACGGACACGCGCGTGCGTGCGCCGCACATGACGTCACTTGGCAAAGCGATCTGCAGCATCGCCGCCCCGGTTACGGTCACGATGGTAATATGGACCAAAGAAAAGTAATCCAACAAATAATTTATTAATAATACATTCAGAATGAGTACCAATAAATAATGGATTTCTTTGCCTCTTCAATAAAATGTTTCTCTTTTTGGAATCGGTCTTCGTTAAAACACGGGCATTGCGTCCACCTTATAAAAACTCATGTTAAAGTTAGCTGTTAAAATGTCATTTACCATAATGTGGAATAAAATATATTATTATTATTATTATTTTATAAAGAGGCGCCGAAGTCGCTATCGTTGAAAATTCAGCTACTTATCTTGTTCTATACCATTCATAAGTGTCGCTGCGATGACGGAAATTACACGCAAGAATCTAAATAGTAGAATTATTGAACGCAGGTAATTATTCGACTTATCAAAACTTATAAAAGATAAAGCAAATAGTTTGCCACTAAAATATTTTCTCTTACTCATCTATTACCATTCCACGACGGATATAAAATATTCTTGTTTACTGATCATAGTGACTTAGTAACAAGGAACGCATGTGTTGAAAATTTAATTATGGCTAAAAGAATATGAATTCCAACTCGAGCAAACTTTAAAATATAGAGAAATATTTTAAAAGCCTTCGTAGAGGTAACTGCGGCCTAAATATACCGATCAGGCGAGAGATAAATTGCACAATGAGCGCAAATGAAAGAACGTGACGTCACTCGTTCCACCCCTCGCATCTGACCCCTGGCAACAATGGCTTGGAGGGACAGCGAGTCTCTACGCTCTAAGCTGCGGAGCAATAAAAATACGCCAACCCCATTACAGTCAGCATCCCTACCGCTATAAAAAAAAACACTATCGAGACCTCATCCGCGAGATCAAAAATAAGCCGCTGTTTCGAGACAACTATTTGCTGAGAAATGCCGTACAAAGGAGAACACGGAGGCGAGCACGAAAGAAATCGTTTGTGGGGTTTAAGTATCTGAACGGCTGCTTGAAGGGGATCACTTATTCGAATGAGATAGCGGGATCAAAAGCCCTCAATTTCATCTGATTTTATGGGCGCACCCGTTTTACATATTTTATTGCATCCTTCGCGGCTCCGTCATGTTATATCCACCACTTATCACCGAAAAAAACCGTTAGTGATTTAACTGGACAACACTCGGGAATCACGTCACGCTAGTGAATCAGCGGGAGCTCTTTATGTATTATATCCAGAGAGACCGGATCCCGGTAGAAAAGACCGCGATGGCGAGCCTTATAAAGAATGTCTTGGGCGAGTGAAAAGCCCGTCAGGAAATCTGGAAGTTGATAGCGATCATGAACTCACTTCACGGATCAACTATTGGAAGTGAATGGTGAATCCATAGTGATAGACCTTATCCTTCACAATTCCATCATGGCGGGTGGAGTGCGTATCACGTCGGCCAGGCCTGACGTAATCCAAGATAATAACACTCAAAACTTCCTCCATAAACAATAATAAATGATCTAATGTTCAAGGAAAAACTTGATGTGGTGATCACGTCGCCCTGGTGGAAAAATCATCGAATTCAACACAATCATTTCAGAGGGTTGAACTAAGTTCAATGAATTTCAGATATTACAATTGATATACTGGAAAGAATCAAAATATTTAATTTCTAACGTCGAATTATTTTAAAAATTGCAGCACATTAAAATATTACTTAATTTGACACTGGAAGCTACTTACACGCTGTAATGTGCAGCTCAGCACTAAGTATTAAAAATGAAAATATAATTTATTTTTATGAATATTTTAAGAAATTTTATTATATTTAACATATTTTAAGGCATTTGTAAATGGTTTCTAATGATTGCATAACAAAAATTTGGCCAACTTATTGGCGTTATTGGCCACCTTATCGTGATGTATGTATATTTATTGATATTTAAATTAATAATTTTATCGATTTTTATAATGAATGCAAGTCATAAAGCAAATCAAAAAACTAAAAACATTAATTTAAACCATTTTTGAAAAATTTTATAAACCACCCTTACGAAACATTCAGTGATTTTTTCGTGGCAGAACCCTGTAGAAGTTAGGATTCGTGAAAGAGAGAGAGTTACTATTTCGCACCCGTGAGGCCACATCCCCAATATGCAGCGAGCAAATGGGATTCCGACCCAAAAAAAGACTTAACCCGCCAACATTCGATAACATACCAAGGAAAGCTGCCCTATTCGTCAAAAACTGCAACGGACGTACAGAAAGCGTTGAAGTGGTCCATCTCCCGATGAAGGGGTCCCGCCACCCCGTAATTGTGAGGTTTGGAGGGTTTTACCTCGGTGGGACGGTGGTAGAGTCACTCTCATTGTAAGATGAGGTTTGGGGGATGCTGAGGCAAATCCCGTCCCCGTCTCGAACAAATACCAGTTGCTGTCGGAAGGAAACTCCGAGGTATCAGACGTGCCTATTCCTAACCCGAGACCGGCACCTAGGAAGAGGCGTCAGAATGTGAAGGGGGAATTGTAGTGAGGGGGGGAGTATAGCGTCGTTTCTGCACGGACATCGGATCCTCCTTCGTGGACCTTAGGCCGGCAATCCGATCGTGGTAGACCCCTCTGAACCGTTTGGGAGTCCATTACACGGCCGAGTCGGCTAGCTGTGTAGCGAGTAGAACATTTGAGCACTGTAGGTCTTTTTTAGAGTAGAGAGTAATGCAGAGTGTAGATATATTAGTGGGTTGAAAAATAAAGGGATAAGTTTAAAACTTTTCATAGATAAAAATTCTTCCAGAAATGAGAATAGAGCAGTAGAAAGAAAAATCAGCGTTTCAGAATCAGCATTACCGATTTACAATAATACAGGTATTACTTTTAAGCACGAGAAGCGTCAGTCGAGAAATACTTTCAAAGGCAGTCAAGGCTCAAGTAATTTTAATAGTGAGACAATAACACATGCATTTCCATTTATCAGCGGTATAGAGTCTGTGAATAGTCTATTCGACAAAAGCAAATCAGAATTATTACCGAATCGCAATAATACTAGTTCCGAAGTTTTAATCGTGGCTGTGGTTAATTGCCGTAGTTTAAGAAACAAGATTCCCGAATTCCACCATTTAATTCATAGTACGAAGTGTAACGTTATTTTTGGAACAGAAAGTAGGCTAAAAGATAATGATTCAGACAATAAGATCTTCCAAAAATCGTTCACTGTTTATCGGAAACATAGAATTAATCGAGTGGGGGGCGGAGTTTTTATAGCTGTAAAGAACTCAATCGTCAGCCAATCGGTAACCGTAACTGAGACCAGCACTTAATCTGTGTGGTGTTCCATAAAATATCCAAATTTCAAAACTATTTTATTATGCTCGTATTACAGACCACCTAACTCAGATATAACATCAATGTTGGATTTCGAAACCCATATAAACAGCACAGCATCCAAGTATCCCGAAAGAAACTTGATGGTAGGTGGAGATTTCAACGTACCTTCTATAGATTGGGAGACGTATAGCTTCATTCCTGGGGGAGATAAAGGGAAAGATAAAGACGCAGAGGACACCATATTAGAAGTCCACAACATTTTCAGGCCCGACAGAGACATTGAATTAAGAGAGATATTTTACCGACCAGATAGTTACACCAATTCGCTTCCCCCTCCCTCCAGAACAAAAAACCCTTAGAGTGCCGGGGAGCGCTATCGCGCTCTTCCTATATCTCGTGAAAAGTGCCAGGAGCGCTATCGCACTCCTCATGCAATGTCACTCTTAGATGCTGATAATTAACTAATCATACAATTGTCAATGTTCATTTTATTTTAACATTAACTATTTTCTTCAAATTATAAAATTAACTCATATTACCAAAAATTCGTCAAATAATATAAAAAAAGGTGAAACCGCATTTAATAAAGATTTCCTAAAGTTTTTGAACATATACCTTTACTTGTTTTTGAGACCTAATTTTTTTCCCTAACCTACAGCAAAATCAGCAAAAATGCATCGGCACTTTTGACACTTTAGTGCCTAGAAAATCGGTTGGCACTCACACTAATACATTCATAGTAAGGGCATTCCCTATCCTTTTTTGTCAGCGTCAAGTGTCCTGACACCCCAAGCCATGGGCCTCCCCTCGAGTCGGCATATGGAGTAGTATGTACATACAAACGAGAGTTTTTACGGAATAATTAGTCGCGAACACAACACTACCGGTGGAGATTGTTCGATGCGTTCCCTTGGCATTGGGTAAAGGGAGGAATCAAGAATTCATAATTCTTCCTTCTGTCATTTTTCGAATACGACTGTTTGATGGGGATGGAGGAAAATGACCGCTGCGGACAATTCGTCGTTAAAGACCCATCAAGGAGAGAGCGGTCAGTGATTGGTGCATCCTCGGTCAATCAGGCGAGACGACTCAGAATGACCTCGAATTCTCCCTCCCTTTTGTAATGAAGTGTAAGGCGGAAACGGAGGCGTTATTGAGTGAAGGAGTCAGCACCCCGCTACGGCTTTCTACAGCCCCTATTGCCTCGCACGAGGGTGAATCATTGCGTAATACCTTTCACGAGGGTAAGACTCATCCACCGCACCAATAATACACTCAATAAAGAGGAGAATTTCTCGCAATTTTAATGCAATTCTCGCAATAATAATGCAAAAATTAAATTATTTCGGGTCGCCAACTCGTCAAAAACATTCTTGGAAAAGTATTCCCATTTCATTACATGTGTTTTGCGTTTAAGAATTAATAAATTTATTGCATTTTTTCCACGCATGAGGCCAATTGTTCTAGAATTGAGGAAGGTCGTATCGCTGCTGCATGAGTTCATGCGGCCAAGAATCACAACGGCGCACTAGCTTACCGGCGGCAATGGCGCTGAAAAAAAGAAGAAATCAATTGAGGGACGCGAGGCGCAATGAGGGACGCGAGGCGCAATGAGGAACGTAACAGACAGCGTCACGCGAAGCGATCGTCGTGCCAAGAATAACGCTCGCTCCGCATGAATCGCTTTATGCAATAGCGGAAGGAGACTGACTGAACACCAGCCGCAGCGACGATTAATCGGTGAATGGCGGGAACCATCCGAGATGCACAGGGCGGAAAACATCCCAATTTCGACAGTCATCTGCTTGAATTAAGTGAGCCTGTTTTTTGTATGTTTTTATACTAATACGTTGTTTTGGCGGCTAATATTCGGTTAGTACCGTAAATTTGTTAGCAATAATTATCATATTTATCAGGTAATCGCTATTGATGTCAATGGAAGCGTTTTTTGTGATTTCATCCAATAATGTAGCACGCCGTAAAAAGCACGTCGATGTGAATGTTTAATACATTTAATAACAATGCATTTAGTAATAAGGGAGCTGAAATCATAACATTTCTTTCTCTAATGCGTTGATATATGAAATGAAAGACATGAGGGACATAAAATAAACCCTGCGACAATATATGTGATTGTTTACGTTTCTTGAACTGTGACATAAGAGGACTTTAGGAATCTCCAGTGTTTTCTGATAATAATTGCCTGAAATTCCGCCGAAAATAAAATTAATACTTTTCCTTATGCATAAAAATTTTAAATAAAATTGAACTGGCTCATAAAATGCGGCGTGCGAAAAAATATAAACGTTAAAATTTATTGAGATGTGTGCCGTAATAATACTATTGGAAGCGCAATTTTTTCTCCTCGCGTTGGCCGTCTACATAAAAGGGGTAGGTAGGTATTGTTCCTATTTGTGTTCACATCTCGGAGACTATGAGTGTCTATTAGCAGAGAGTGAAACCCTAAAACAATCTATGTTGAGCTGAATATAGACTATTGTTTTCAATAATATGTTGACACCCACGTGTCCCTATGAACCTCGGCTTTCGGGTGATCCTCCGCGTTGTGTTGTCCATAGGTGACGACAGTTTCTGCAGTCATCCTGCTGGCGTCTTCAGGTCAGAAGTATAGCGATGCATGAAATTTGGCCGTCTTAAGCCTGAATCACACAATCATATCATCCATCATTCCCGAGTGATCACTATCGCGATCACCAGAGTGATCACTCGCAAATGATCGTGGCCGGCAATTGTTTTTCGCGATCGCGATGAGGATTCCCATCACTTTTTTCATCATCGTCCGGTCGCTTTTTCCGTCACTAAAACCGTCACTAAAACCCCATATCAGCCAATCAGAACGCATTCCCGTATGGAGCCATTGCAGCGCAACGTTTGACAATCGTGGGAACGACATACGTAAACATAAACCCGCTATATATTTCCGTTATGCGGGTCCTATGACAACGAGCTGTGATATCGGAAGTGATACGAAAGGCGACGGCGGGAGGGACCGTGTGATTCAAAAAAATTATCACCAGAGCAATCACTTTTCCGGTCGCGAAAAGTGATGACTAGAGCGGTCGCTTTTCGGGAAAGATAATGATCGTGTGATTCAGGCTTTATACAGGCACTTGGGGAATCGGAGGTCGGTTCTGATTGGTTGTTTCTCAGGTGGGCTCTGACTGGTCATTGAAGACACTTTTCCATGTGTTGGCTAATTTGTAGCCGTCTCCTCTGTTGCAGTTCTCAGGATGCTTAGTTATCTCTATAGCTTCTCGGATTAGCCTAGGATGGTAGCGGCTTTCAAGAATCAGGACTATAGGCTTTTCTAAGTCCACAATGTGTGGCCAGGTTCTGACAACACCTGCTTTGATACAGCGGAAAGAAGCAGAGCAGGACTAAGTAGAATCCAGTGTGTGCAATGCATAGTTCGGATTAGCGATTTAAAATATTAACTATTTAAATTAATCAATAAATTGTGGTCAACTATTTAATTTGACCCTTATTTTTAATATGAGTTAAACATTAAATTTTAACCGTTAGAATTTTACATCAATTGATTCAAAACTAACTGCAGTTTATTTATTCATTTAATTTTGATAGTGTCAATCCATTTAACTTTAGGTACGATGGACCTCCAACAAGCACTGTGGAAAAAATCGACATTCTTATTGTAAGAATGAAATGTAGCAAAGCATTTGTGCAAGAATGCAACGATTAGGCCGAGATGATTGCATCCTTACAAAATTTGGGTTTTTTGGAGTGGATTTAATTTTTTCAGAATTTAAGCATCAACCGTCTTCTATCAGCCGGGAGGCATTTTCAATACGGAAGCAGTAAGATATTTTCACGAGGGTGTAGTACTGTTAGTGAAATCTCAAGCTATAATAGAAATATCTTCATTGGGTATTATATTAGCATTGCTCCGTCACCACAATGTGAATGGTTGTTTAGTTGCGCAGGAATTCATTTTCCGGACAAAAGAGGACGGATGTCTAACACCAATTTTGCAATGACAATGTCAATGACTGATTAAGTCAAAGTTAAATAAATTATTCTTGTATTTTGAAGTTAGTATATCTTTACCTTTATGGCGAAAATGGATTTTAAAGGTTATCTATAGATTAATTAAATAAAGCTTCAATCGGCTCCTTTTTTCTGATGAGTAACTTTTAACTTTAACTTGTTACTTTTTGCCGTGACTAACTTTATTTTTAATCAGTTAAGTTACTGATTACTATTCCAAATCTGTTATTAGCTGTTTTCACGGTTCACATGAATCAGAGTCTGTTCGGGGAAAATGAATACGAATTTCCAATTGAATTCACCAATCAGTCCCAAATATTTTTGGCAAATGTACAGAGCAGAAGCAATACACTAGGATTTAGCTGGAAGTACCAAGTTAATAATAGAATATAAAATTTATTTACGACTGATATCGGGGACGTGAGTTCAACGACCTTGGCGTCATACAATGCCGTGCTCCAAAACACGTAACTTCATAAGTTCGTCGTTTCGCACGGACCAAGGTTCACTGCATTGGTTTTGCGGGGGAGGAAGAAGCGTCCAAGGGAACCAATCACATTCTCTCACCGGAATTAATAACACTTGTTGTTATTGGATAAAACAAGCTCACACTCGGACGATGATACTCGAAAACTTAATTTCACGATGCGAGGTTTTCCGACATATCACGGATCGGTCGAGCCTCTCAGACTCAACGAGATAAAAAGAGAGCTATGGACAGGTGAGCGGGGCTGGCCGAATCAATTTCGCGTCGATAGGGAGAAAATCGAATAAGCCCTCCAAACCCAAAGGGAGATAGCGACGGCCACGACAATTGAATGTCCCGGCCTTATCTTCGACCGTCGACTCTTGTCTTCCCTTCAAGACGGTCGCAATGCCACGCTAAAGGCTGGTTTACAGGAAAAATTATCAATAAAATATTATCCGAACGAGGAAAAGAGCGAGAGATTCCAATGCCCACGAATATTGCGCAGGACGATTTCCCAGTACGCTGTTAATCACTACATTTTTAAATGAGTTCGCAGAAATCAACGCTCGCGTACGAAGAGATTCGATTTTCGCGGGAAATACGATATTCTTGACCTGGTTGGCCGAAATTCATATTTATGATGATCTATAATAACTCGATACCTTGTCAATGCTATTTCCAACTGAACATATAGTAAAAGAAGTAGATATAAATACAATACTGCAAAATATAGTTTTAAAATGTATGTAAATACTATGCTACAATATATCCAAAAATATATAAATACTATACTACCTATTATAGTAAAAAATGGATATAAATATTATACTACAAAATACATTAAAAAATGGATATAAATACTATATGGATATAAATACTATAGTACCAAATATAGGTTAAAACGACGTGCGGATATTTGATTTTTCCATAGAATCGGACATCAAGCTCTCCGCGGACGCGGTGGGTCCCCTTACAGCTCTTACACAACTCGCTAAAACTGACTAATTAATATGTCTCTCCATTGACAATGCAAATATCCTTACTTCTGAATTTGTAAAGTACGATATTCAGTACGGAGCGAATTTAATATAATTTCGTTTTAATAAACTTAACTTCAGTTTATTTTAAGTATAATTTAATACATAGGAAAAATTGAATCCAGAGTAATTAATTTTCTCGTTAATTCGGAATCGAAAAAATCCCTTTATGCTAATTTCGCCAGGTAAAATCCGCGATTATTCTTTTTCCCATGGTTACGTCCATTGATTTACGGATATCTACTGAAGTCTCACGCTAAGGTGTTCTGTACGTTTAATTTATGGCTGACTTTTTTTCTCAAGCAGCCTCCAGAAGGATTTAGTTGGGATCTCTTGGGGTAATTAAACTCATGAACCCCGCCGGATACTTATCACCCTAGAGTGAGATTCGTTTTACGATGAGCGAGAGTCTTAATCCGCAATGTGAAGGCGGGTCTGGGTTCTAGTAGAATTGATAGGGGTACTTCAGGGTATGACCCCCTCTCGACTGGGTGATAGTTACACACCTCTTCACCGTAATTCCTGACGGAAGTGGGTCGCGCTGATGCAGTAAGGGTTTTATGGTGTTTAAATCCTGAGAATTTCGCTACTCCTTGAGGCCTTCACCTAATCCTTGCACTCACCCAAGCACACGTTGCCCGTCGTTACCCGTTTAACTAGTGCTTGTCTCTCTTGTAGAAGTACAATTTGGGAGAGTCTCAATTTTCATAGCAGCTATTTTCGTAACACTTTCAAATTAACTTATAGATACTGCTCGATTTACGATCACGATGCATTCCGAATACTTCTGTCGTAGGTCGGATTGGGCGTTAACTCGGAAATGACACATATTTTTAGGTACTAAATCTTCTTCAGGCAAAAATCTAGCCTAAAACGTCGTTGTACCGACTGACGTAGATTTGTTCTGTGAAGAACACGTACCTTTTACGTACGATACTTTTACCTAACGATATTCTAGAACGTTATTGATAATATAAAACCGAAATTGCATTAAAACTGACGATGGGGATGATCTCACGATAGGAAACGTTGCGTGTGTGCAATTGACGGGGAATTTTCAGGAAGTAATTTTAGGATTTGTTCAATAAAAATTGTTTTACAATAATTTTGGCTGTGGCTTTGGATGGCTATAAGTCAAAAGGTCGTAAGTCGAGGAGTAAACGAGGTTCCTCCCACGAATCCTCAATAGGCTTGTGGTGGGCAAAATACGAATTTCAATATATATTCAATCAGCAATGTGGTCTCTCATTTAGCCGTTTTTTTATTACATGGATGTATTGCGCGGTTAAAAAATAATAATCTCTGATATTTCTTCAAATTGCCTTGTCCCAGCCCGTTAAGGTTTTAAGTACGTCCGGAAAGTAAACCCATAGTTAATTTGACTCTCATATATATATATAGCTAATAAAATGCTTTAAGTTGTGCACGTAGGCATTCGCGAAATCCAGAATATATGTCTGAAAAAATTAGAAAGGAGGCTATTTTCTAACTTGCGATTACACGATTTAATATTCGCAGAGTTGAGGCATGTATTTCAGAGTACCTATTGGTGCACTAAAATTTCTCATGTAAAACGACCTTAGAAAATGTGGGAAAACAGTTTGATGCCATTCACTACCTAATCTATAACGCTGAGAAGGATAACACCAGAACGAATTGCCCCCCCCCCCCCCCCCTACCTCCTTCATCGGTCAAGGTGATCAAATTGAACTCTGGTGCACATGTATGCTCTATCGACGTACAAAGAAACGATTCTATTCTTGTGGTACAATTCCACAAATGAGAGCCTAGAACTTAAATTTCGTAACGGAAACTACGTCATATAAAAACCTTTGATTCTTCGAAATACAAAATTTCTTGCAGAAGGATCAATCATTACCGACCGTCCATAAACCAACTTAAAGAAATTGAGTTAGCAACTCGGATATTTTGAGCTTCTTGTTCGTTCAATTTGAGCTCAAGCGTGGGAAAGGGTGAAGACTTATTTTTACTCGGTTTTGATTTCATGCTAATAATATCTCGGGTAACGTTATATCTTCGTGTAGAAATGTATGTTTTTTTCTTTCGTTCTTCCTGAGCGATCAGACCGTCCGCTTTGGTGTTGTTATCTTGAAGAAGGATTTCTGCTGCGGTTTTTCGCACGAGTTGGCCGCGTGAGAGATGTGGGGGAAGATTTTCGTTCGATTTTCGATGGTCCGTGGCGGAACCCAATCTCTCTGTCGGAAGGTCAAATGACCTCCCTCGAGAGAGAGAGAGAGAGAGAGAGATACGTGGCTTCGATCCCAGCCCAAACTGTAGGTGGCCCAGGGTGTCTGCAATGCTAGATCGCTCGTTCCCCTTCCTTATCCATATTTATTGATAATGATTCCTAGAAGCCGGCCTTAAGGCTATTGGGTTTTTCCGTAGCTGCAAATGAATCGGTCGGAAAACTTCAGCTTCAGTCCTGAAATACTTTCCTTATTTTCCCACAGATATACGGTCTCACTCACTTTATGCTCATAATTACTATAGGTAATAATAATAAACAGTAAGCAATGCACTGGGAACTTGGAAACGTTGATTTAACAAAGGTGTAATGAATTCCAGAACAATTATCACAGTGTGCAGCAGGTTATGGGTCCACAGTATTCTATGAAAATAGTTCTGTAATTCTTTATACATTGATACATTTCTTAGAATTTTGGTTAAAATATTCGTAAAATTAGAGACATTTTTCTTTGCCTGAGGAAAGTGAATATAAGCTCAACTTGATCATATTTCTCGCCTTTATTTTTTATATTTTCAATTCATTAATCTGTAGTGTCAGCATCGCCAACTAACTTCTTTATTCAACCCAAAGGTTGGTTAGACTAGGCGAGGGTAGAGCTCACCTCAGACAAGTTACTCGGCATAACTAAATTAAATTACTCTTTATTTCAAAATATGAAGAATGCACCGGCTTTTTGGCAGATAGTAGTGCATGCATAGTGGGTATTTCATCCTCGCCAAAACGAATTGACGTGACTTAATAAAAACGCATAAATATTCGTGCAAAACTATGCGAATACTTATTTATTCAACGATTTCAAAGTAACTGCGCTTTAAGGAGAGTAATTCCTTCATTGGCGAAATCCAGGGGCAAGAAAGGGAAAATTTTCCACCAGAGAAATTGCTATACATAAATTAGGAAGCCACCCCAAGCGTTTACTCTATCAAACACCACAGTCAGCCTTTGTGGTGACGCGTGTATCCTAATCTCAGCTATTTTATGACGAGCAATAAATTGTTAGCCAGAAACGTGTAAATGACATTTTCATGGAATCTTAAAATGACGTCTAAACAAGTTTTTCGCTCAGAACAAAATTGTCCTCAAATTAAAACTTTGAATGTGAAGAAAAAGTTTTAAAGATCTTTCAATTCGTAATAATTTCCACAAGTTCCCACTTGTAGAAAATCGGTTTTAGATAAACGAAATTTGAGGACGGAAAGTCAGAAAACTTTCGGATTATGTACACGTGAAAGGTACGATGCTTAACGTGGACGATGTCATTTGTGTAAGGGCAATGAAAACAATTATTCACCAAAGTGGAAAAATTTTTAAACTTTTATTGAAAAAAATACTGGAACAGTCACAATATGAATTGCCTGTGAAAATGAATAGACACATAAATGAACAATTCGTTCAAAGGAACAGTGTTTTAAAAAGTGTGAAACTGCTGAGCAAAAGTTTTACTTTAATTTAGGACAAAGTCTTTTTAACCTGTTTATCACTTTTATTGGACACATTTTGGCTATTTTCATCGATAAATACCTAATGAAATACGAATTATGTATATTTTGTTTCTTTTCTCGGGAAATCCAGAACCCAAACAACGAAAAGTAGAAATGGGCCAAAATTGGCCCATTTATATCTTTCGTTTTGAATGGTGAAGATTAAGGTGAGAGTTTTACGGGATACGTGTCCATCTTCGTAGAAAATAGTTTCGCCAGGATTACGGCTGGCTTCTTCAGGAGAATGAAATGGAGTCGATCATGTTTTATAGCGCATTAGATCCGTCTAAGTAGGGCTTCTTCTTCATTGGTCCACTTAGGAGGCCGGAGCCTTCTCATTGGTTCGTCTTCCTTGGCGTTTACCTTTTCCTCCCGACTGGTTTGATCTCTCTTCAGCTTGAGTTGGATAGCTGCTATCTGTCTTCCCTGTTGAATAACTTTCGTGGATTTCATAATCTCTATCGCATCTATAATGATTCGCGCATAGTATCTCTTCTCTTTGGTTGATGAATCCAGGACCAATGCCAGCGAAACTGTTTTCAAAGATGGACAAACGCCGTTCTTTTCCGTAAACCTCTCCGCTGATCCAGAAAGAAGTATTTTTTAAAGATATGGTCCTTAATCATAGACTACGAGCTGGAAATAAATTAGGCAAGAGATTCATAGCGCTGAATTTGCAATCCAATTTTTAGTTGCAAGGAAAGAAGCGGATTTCAGACAAATGCATTGCAAAAGATTCCATGATTCTCTCATAAGTACTTCAGAGTTTTCATTGATAAAACAAAAGAAGAACATGAAGGCTCTGAAACTTGATTTTTTGCCCACCATTTAGAAAAAATGGAGTAATATGGTTATATTTAAACCTCTATAGCCCAGGGATGCTTCTGGGAGAGATCAAATTTCAAGATTTTTACTTTGAAAACTTATGAATTTTGCACTCAATCATAATTACTGTGGAAGCTATACACATATTTCATCGTTGAAATTTACTCCGCAACATAATGCGTAGTTTAGATATTTCCTAAATAGAGCTGATAATTTATACATTTTTGATGTTTCTTAGAAGCAACACTGGGTTATAATGGGTTAACAGGTAGGGTATTTGTACAACATATTCTATTGGACGTATATTCGTTCCTCATTCGTTCTTCAAAAAATCTCAATGCTGACGATTAGGCGAAAATGCTTTAAAGATATTTTCCTAATCTAGTCCACCCTTCAAACGCTAATCCAGCCATCAATTTGCATAGTCTACGACACATATATTAACAAATTCCACGGCACAGGAACGTCACGTGACATAAGAGAGGAGAGTACATAAGGGATAAGTAACGCCTGGAAGAGAGAGAGCTCACGAAATTGCAAAGGCAGGTATAGTATGAGAAGGATCCACTCGCAAACGTAATCATTCCCAGAGAGTAGCTTTCGAGCGGAAGTCGAGATGATTCCATCCTGCCAGCTTACTGATTCCGTGATGATGGGGCATCCGAAACAGCTGTGCATGATGGGAGCTCTCACAAGGACACGCAGTCCACTTATAAATGCGGAAAATTGGGGAGAAAAACCAGGAAAACGGGTATCTTTCAGAAAAAAGCGAGAGAATTTCGAGTCGGATGAAGGCAAGAAATGCCTTTGCCCGACTTATTCGGCCTTATTCGACGCACGGACTATGCACTACGGATCAAAAGAGTTTGCCATTGAATTGAGGGGAGCCACATACGCTTGCGGACGATTTCTGATTTCCATTCTTGCTCTATGTTATTCCGAGGCCATACTCTGGCAGGCGGACATTCCAACACTGCAATGCCATTATGCTCTTAACCGGGATGCCAACTTCCACCGCTGATGAAAAAGCAAGAAGAAAATAAAAGTGAAATCTTATATCAAAAATTACCCTCTAAAACCTAATAGTTTGAGAGCTAAGTAAACTAATACACACGTTACTATGTTAACCTGTTAGGTAAACAAAATTTTCGAAAATCCATCGTGGGATGATCAACGAACTTCTTCAAAAACGAGTTTTGATAAGTCGAATAACTGCACTACCTAAGTCCAATATTCACCGGCAAAATTACGTAAAATTTTCGTTGCGTCAAATATTAATGTACCATGAGAAATGTAACTGATTTCTTAACGATAGCGATTGCGGCGCCTTTTTTGAGAAAAGGGCGAATCAGCGACTGTAAATTAGACCTATTTCCTATTAAGTCTCGTTGTCTTTGGTTCAGTAGAGGGATTTAATGTGGGAGACGATATAATTATTAGCAACAGTACTACCAGGCTGATTCCAGAAATTACTTCTACTCCGAGAGAAACGAAGATGAGAAAAGCAATATTCTCATCCGCCTCTAAGTCATTTGAAATGAACTAAAGCAGGATAGCCACTCAAATATCAAGATTAAATTTAATAACTCTTCCACGCTTTCCATAATTTTTCACGATAAGAATTTTTAAGGAAAATTTTTCTTTTTTTAAGATACACAAAGTTTTATTAAAACATTAAAATTTTAGAGAAATTGCGTTATAAATTAAGGAAAAATTATTTAGGTTTAATGGAGGTTTTTCTCGACACAGAAAAATCCAACGTCCTTCTTTTATAAATAACTGTTTGGAAAAACTGAGAAGTTGTTGTCGATACCTACGATATTAAATGAATCAAAGAAAATTACGTAGCGCATTAATGTTGAGAAAAAAACAGTTCGGGAAAACCGAATAGTTTGAAGTATCTAAAGACGTGGAGTGTTCTCTCACCCAATCTGTTAAATATCAGTCCACATTCCTCAGGGACCCCAAATGCCGCCCACCCCTCAATATTCATTTAAGATTAATTGGGTTCGGTGCAGCCATTTCAATTTTTGATTTTTAAAAGCACTTTCACGCCATTTGTTTGCTCATTTCCATTTGTTCGAGAGTTTCATAAAGCCAAAAGTTTAATAAGAAAATAATTTGCCTTACAAGGAATCATTACTTGCTATCCTCAGTGGTGGCGGGGTATAGTCCTCGACTGCCAAACCGATGATCGCGGGTTCGAGTTCCACCGAGGTAAGTTACCCCTATCGTGATTATGGCCGCTTTACATTGTCCTTTGTTAAATTTCCCCACTTTAAACTCCTTAAATGCGATCCTATTGAGACGGTGAAGATTAAGATCCTGATATATTCGACAATTTAATTCCGATCTTCGACGGGGAGCTATGTGAAGGTTCATTTCGTCCAAGTTTAACTTGTATTGATAGACAAGGGATTAGATAAATATCTCAAGGAAGTTGCAATAGTTTTCCGGAAAAATATCTTCAAACTAACTAGCAGGTGATATTTCTAGTAAAGAGGTTGGCTCATAACATTACATCTGTTTCTGTATACGGCCACGAATCAACGTCTAACCCTCAGCGAAATCAACGGGATTTACTGATCATGATGTGTATTCTTCAATGTGCTGATAAAGTGTTTGCAATAATGTGACTCTGTTAAGCGAATACTTTTCCATATTTTAACACATTTTGATGAAATTGCAAAATAATATTTCGATCCGATACCATTCCATCCCATATTTGATTGTTTTATTCAAATTCCATAGGTTCTAGCGGTCATAGTGGTATTTCCAGAGGAAAACGCATGCAAAACCGTTTTTTTTTTTCAAATTATTCCTGAGTTTACCATTTCCCATGTTGTTGGTACTAATATATCATAGACCCTGGGACCTTGTTTAAATACTTACCATATTGTTTTCGATCACTCACTAAAATTATGCCCGCTGAAATAATGTAATCAGCTGAAACGAATCTATTCGTATCAGATGCTGATTTTATCATTTATCGCTAAAAGTCCAACGAGTGCTGAAGGTGCAATACATGAAACTCACGCAAACATTTTCTCGCAAAGTACCAATTCAGTATCAGTACCATTTCAAAGCTGCCTCTCATCATCACCTGAGCATATGTATATCGTTGTTGTCGAGCCATTATAAAATCTTTACTCAGCACGGAATAAAAATGCTGGGTTTCCCTGAAACTCGTTGTTTTCCAAGAAAAGAGGTCACAGTGTCCACTTTTCAGCATACATACAGTCACCAAATCCCCGGAGAGAGCCTTCAAATCATCATCATGGCCAAAATTTAAATAGTTTGAGACCTCACGCGATAAGACTTCTGAGACTGATATTTTTACTCTTTTTAAGGGTGGGTTTCGAGAAGAAATGAGTGCTTAGGTACCCGGATGTTGTCACGATCTGAGATCTCTTCGCCCACGCATCATGACTACCACGACCACTCTCTCACCATCATTCTCCACTAAGCGTCCCTTATCTTCGAACCCGCGTCTCCCAGGTGATGGACAGCATGACACCCACAGCACTTAAAAGCCAGCGGGTGGGAGGGTCCTCACATGGCCTCTCACGTGCACACTAGGGCGGATCGCAAAAATCGATTTTTTTCAAATCCATCTGGCCCAATGAAAAAAAGTTGTGGGACCGATCAAAAATAAGGCCTGAAAAATTTGAGACCTGCACGTGAACCCCTGACCCTCGCTCAAATGCAATTTAGGGGGGGAGGGTCAAAATTCGAAAAATATAATATTTAATGGTCATTTGCTATAGATTTTGCCGAGTTACTGCCCTTCTAGGGCAAAAATTTCGTGCATTTTGACGTATCTGCCACCGTTTAGCCACAAAATGCCTAATATGAGTCCGCGTCCGCGAAGAAAATATTCCAACGCCCACGCAGCGTCGCGGATACCAGAGCCGCAGGCCGATCCCTTCCCCTCCACGCTCGCTTCTCCCCCTCCCACGCCTCTAATACAGCAAAATTCATCCCGCGCATGCTGCTAGGAGGTCGTTTATCTTTGATAATATAAATCAGAAGATGGTAGAAGGTAAAAAACCATGCGTAGTGAGACGACTTGTCCCTTATTTGGTGCCTCGTCGGCGTTAAACAAATCGATGTTACCAACTTTTAGAGAAGTGATGAAATATTTTTAGACCTGCGCACGCAGGAAAGGAGACTACGGTCTATGAAGACGCCTCTCGAGTGGCTATGAAGGTGTGCGAACTATGGTGACGTGCTTCTCTTCCATTATGAATGTGACAAAATGGATTTAGCGGTACCACAGGAAGTACTAAAACTTACGGAAAATCGTAAGAGGCCAAAAGTAAGGTTTTTTTGCAGTATATAACTCAAACAATTTTAAAGGAACGTTTTAAATTATGCGATATTTTTGCGTGTAAGGGCATGGAGGAGCATAAGGTTCCCACAATGAAGAAGTATTTTGAGAGACAATCTGACGAAATGAAAGATGATGGCTGCTGGATTGAACCCTAAAGAAACTCGACAACTGAGGAAAAAAGGGAATCATAGAAGAGCGTTGAGTCATCATCGTCAATTCTTGTACGGGAAAATAGTATCAAAAATTTTCTTCATCAATTCATCCGAAGAAAATTAAACTGGCAAGAAATCAGCCGATATGTATCTCTACTTTCCTCATGAAATAAACATTAAGGACTATAACATCAAATTGGAACTTCTTCGGGGAAAACGCGTCTGCCAACTGTGATAGAGGTATATGCAAGAACCAAGCAACAGCAATTCCAACTTTGCCCGCAACTTTAGCTGACGCAGAAGTCATAACTTCGTAAGATCCATCAAAGCTAATGTACCAGAATTACTTACGTAGACAGAAAAAGATGCTAACTACTGTGAATAAGAAAAGAGAGGTGTCATCAAAGGGCCTTATTTTATTGGAATGAAAGACTATACTCTTGTCTGATGAAAAAAGGGAAGAGGACTTACCAATACAAGTTTAGAGGGGAATGTGTGGTGTTAGTTGAAGAAACAGGGTCCCACTTTTGGAGGTTTGCCTCCCCCGTCGGAGGATTAGCAAAAGTTATAAAATCTGCGATTATCGATTCCTTTCCGAGTGAAAATTAGATACACAGAATTAAAAAGGATTTGATTATGATGGTACCAAGCAAAAACCGCCCAAATAGGAGGCATCATCCCTTTGCTATAAGCATAATTCCAACATCCGTTGCAGTGTGGGTAGACTCTTCTCGGGATTCCCACCGGGTTAATTTTTCCATAATGGCCAACATTTCAAGCTCCGACTCGGGGCTCATCCTAAGGGATAAATTTTGTTGAACCCCGAAAAGAGTTTACCCACATCATTCTCTGGGAAAGCATCAAATCGTATTTCATCCCTTACAGTGGTCTATTTGCTAATTGCACTATGCTGACTTGGATTTGCGACATACGTTGGGAGGGTAATCTAGGGACCCAATTTGCGTTTCTGCAAGGATGCGTTTGGCGACCAAACCGAGATTTTTTTAATTGCTGGATTTTAATATCGACATAAAGGACTACCCGCTGATGATATATTGGAGGGAGACTCCGGTTCCTTCGGCTATATCTGAGCTTAGCGCTGTGGAATTTAAAAATCTATGGATGAAAGTTCTAATTTGAATTTCAATATTCCTTTTATTATACATACGAACGAGAGATTCGCGAAAGAATTTACCAAAACTTTGTTGACAGCAGCAAAAGACGAGGAATGACACTAACATAAGAAATACAGACTGGAAAGCAGGTAATTGAGTAATTCCTTCGTGATTGTTCCTCTCTGGACGATGCTGATACAACAAATATAAGTAAGACTAACGAAGAAAGACGCACTAAGTGAAAATTTTGGTGCATTTGGGGCGCGGGAGAGGCGAGCGGGGACGGGACGCCGGCGGCCTTCACCCCTATTCATCCATTTAGTCACAGCTGTCGGACAATACCGGAAAAGAAGTGCATAACCTAAGTTCCCAAACCTTCATAGCCACTCGAGAGGCGTCTTCATAGACCGTAGTCTCCTTTCCTGCGTGCGCAGGTCTAAAAATATTTCATCACTTCTCTAAAAGTTGGTAACATCGATTTGTTTAACGCCGACGAGGCACCAAATAAGGGACAAGTCGTCTCACTACGCATGGTTTTTTACCTTCTACCATCTTCTGATTTATATTATCAAAGATAAACGACCTCCTAGCAGCATGCGCGGGATGAATTTTGCTGTATTAGAGGCGTGGGAGGGGGAGAAGCGAGCGTGGAGGGGAAGGGATCGGCCTGCGGCTCTGGTATCCGCGACGCTGCGTGGGCGTTGGAATATTTTCTTCGCGGACGCGGACTCATATTAGGCATTTTGTGGCTAAACGGTGGCAGATACGTCAAAATGCACAAAATTTTTGCCCTAGAAGGGCAGTAACTCGGCAAAATCTATAGCAAATGACCATTAAATATTATATTTTTCGAATTTTGACCCTCCCCCCCTAAATTGCATTTGAGCGAGGGTCAGGGGTTCACGTACAGGTCTCAAATTTTTCAGGCCTTATTTTTGATCGGTCCCACAACTTTTTTTCATTGGGCCAGATGGATTTGAAAAAAATCGATTTTTGCGATCCGCCCTAGTGCACACCCTATTTTTCATTGTCATCTGTTTGAAATTTGACGGCCTATTATTATGTACTATCATCATGGGAATTATATAAATATTTTCTTTCGTAACATTGTTTGGGCTTCTAATATTTGATCAGTACCATAAATTTCCATGAAGGTAGTGATTATTTTAACTATCAAATTATCGCTACTTATGGCTCACGAAGCGATTAGCGTTATTATATCCAAAATATTAGCACGTCTTTCGAAAAAACATATCGATTGGAATGTTTTTATTTGCCATTTTTGTGGTCATTTTTTCCCAAGAAATACAAAATTACATTGATGTTTGAAATGAAATGGAAGTGGCCCATAAAATAAGCCGTGTGAATATGTACATCATTTGAAGGAAAACTTCTCCGGTTTCACACCGGATGTGGTTTTGAGTAATTGCTCCCAGCGTTTCAACGGCTGAGTCTGCCATCGTCTTCAGAATTGAATCTTTACGGTATTTTTTTATTTACAAAAATGTTAATTTCATGTTAAAAAGTTCATTAAGTTTACTAAAATTCTACACGTACTTTATATTTGATTTTCTCGAACTTTGTCATAAGACTGCTGTAGGAAGCAACGAAACTTGTTATCTGGTAATAATTGCCAATATATCCGTATAATAAGAATTACCAATAATTCCGTATTAAACAACACCACAGCTTTCCCAAATACATAATTTTAACTGAATTTTCTCATTAAATGAGGCTTGAAACAAAATATAAACGTTAAACTTAATTGAAATGTGCAAAAGAATACCGCTGGTTGCGTATCTCCCGCGCTTGTCGTCGAATGAGAGAGATAGAGTGTATAACAGAAGATTCAGAATGTCTTTTTTCCACGACCAATAAGAGATTATAACGGCAGCGATTTAACTCATTTATAGATTTGATTACTTCTATTGTATCCTACTAACCTATGTAAAACATAATGCATGTTTCTTAATTTTATTATTATTTCTAACAGCATATAGTAGTATAATTTGTTAGTATGAGTGACGATTTTTGGACCGTGTGGTGTGCATGTGTGAGTCCAATTGCATGCTGCATGCTGGTGATTGATCAACCCCTGCCAAACACCCTAGAGGTGGCTCGTAGGGTATTATGTAGATGTAGATGTCGGCCGTCTAAATAAAGCGGGGGGAGGGAGTAGGTGTTCCGGCTGGTGCAGTAGTGATCCCACTTGTACGCCCCCCCTAGAGGCAAAGCTCGACAGTTATGAAAAATAGGTCCTTCTTCCCTGCTATGGGCTGTCGGGGGTCCCACCCTCAGCTGGAGTTTCTATTTCCATCTGCCCCTCAAAAGGGACTTGAAAGACGGTCGTGTGCTGTCCACGAACATTTCTCCCTTCGAACGCCCCGCCGCCATCGCTGTGACCACGTTTTGACGGCCCAAGAGCGTGAACAAGTGATTTTTCATCGTGTTCTTCCTCGCTGTGAGTGTTTGTTCTAATTTTTGGCGTGTTTGTGCTCGGCTACTTTGCCGGAGAAGCACTTTGTCGCTGCTACCAATTTGTCACTTCCCGAATAAGAGGGACCTATATTTCAGCAGAAGATTATATCGGGTTGGTGTGTTTGCTGGAGTATTAGCCTCCCACCCCGTGGGCCCGGGTTCAAATATCCACATAATAGTATCCACGGTATTTTAAGTACATACGTTTTACCAGTAGTTTCAGCAGACGGTGAGATATTTTATTTATACTTCAGTAAATTCTCGCTTGGCAGCCTCAGAATAACACGACTCTGTTTCAGTTTGAGACAATTCAACACCTACTTAAGAGCAAGCAATCCGCCTCAATGGGAGGTTGGCGGGGAGTGTCAGCACACCAGCCGGGAACGATTTCAGTTCTGGTACCAGTTGTGAGAGATCCGTCTTCCTGAGTTCAACAAAGCATTTACAATCAAAGGACCCTTAACATCCGTTACCCTCCAAAGCTCGTCTTGAGCGAATTCCAACCCCACTCTGTTTTCCCAAAACGATAATTAATTAGATTGTAGATAATCGGTTTCTTATGGTTTCAATATTTATATTGCAATTATAAAACATCAAAAAGGAACTTTTTTCGTAATTTTTTACAAAAATCCCAAAATATTCCTGCTGATAAATCTACTTCTTGACCAGGATACATGTGTATAAATGAAAAACAAATTAATTATTTTGCTTTTCCTATAGTGTGTACACCGTAAGTTGGCGCACGGGCCCGCGAAGTACCTGAGGCGCGAGCAAAGGAGGGGAGGAAAGGACAGACAGACGCAGGTAGCTGGCCAAACCGTTTGCCTGTCCCTTTCCCACCCCCTCCCGACGAAGGCAACTAGCACCTCCAATAGAATTATTAACTTTTGTACTTTCTCATAATATCTCAATCTAAATAGCATATTTGTAAAGTAGGTACTAATAAAGCTAAGAAGAATGATATAAAACACGATGTGCTCCGATCATAAATAACGAAATGGTCGAAAGTTATTTTTTAGCCGTTAAATACTGTATGTTTTGTTTTAGCTTAAGCTTAATCGGTTTCTTATGGATTCAATATTTATTTCAAATATAAAGCAGCAAAAAGGAACTTTCCTCATATTATGTTTTACACAAATCTCAAAATATTACCATTAAATCTAATTCTTGACCAGCGTACATGTGTATAAATTAAAAATAAATTAATTATTTTGCTTTTCCTAGGTACTATGTAACAAAAAAGGGTATTAACTGAACGTTAATCACAGAGTCCTCGGCATTTCCTCAAAATGGCGAAGGAGTAGGGGAGTAGTGCTCAGAGTGCAATTCAGAGCACTCTGTCCTGGCAAAACTGTTGTCTTTACCACAGCAACCGATGATGATTGGACCCGACAAATGATTCAATAAGTCCTAAAACATCACGGAAATGTAGTTTCTCATTTTTCA
Organism: Ischnura elegans; assembly: GCF_921293095.1. NCBI lineage: Eukaryota > Metazoa > Arthropoda > Insecta > Odonata > Coenagrionidae > Ischnura > Ischnura elegans. The sequence goes on from NC_060253.1 coordinate 110,650,149, forward strand.
AATAAAAATATATCGACAGAACAAAAAATAATTGAGAAAATATGATTGGATGCTTTCCCAACGACTGGTCATAAGGAACTATTCTTTCGTGTCCATCCGGGTTAATATCACCATGGCCATCTTTTATCACGTTTTATGCACGAGCATAGCTGCAGTCCGTGGAGACATGGTGTCGATATATTATGATAGTGGGATGTATGGCATTCGGAGGAGGCGAACGACAGCGGAAGACATTTGCGCCTTTTGAGGGAAGGGCAGGTACGGCAGGGAGGAGAGAAACTCGGAATAATCCACTCTTGACGAAGAAGCAAAGGGAACCACGGCTTAACGTCCCACCAAATGGATTGAATGCTGTGCTTAAAGTTCCCTCCTGAAAGCATTCTCGTAGGGTTCGAGCAGTCTACGAAAAATCTCCGAGGTTTTAAACTCGGGCCTATGGGGTGGGAAGCCAACGCTCTAGCCACCACACCTAGCTCGAAACCCAATAAGCCTCAGTTGATGAATAAAATAAAGAAGTACGTCGGTTAGCCGTAGCAAGTAGCTGGAGGCGAGTGGGTCCATCGTTGAGGGCGAGCTGTGTTCTGGTCCTTTCGAGGAAAGCGGAGAGGGAGCGAGGAAGATGTTGAGGGGAAGTGAGGATGAGTAGACGGAAAATACGGGAAGGGAGAGGGGTAGAAGAAGAATGGAGGGGGTGGGGGAGGTTCTTGTGCATGGGGGTGGAACTGATGTAAGCAGGAGGCGGATGCCCGAACAAAGAGGATCGTTCGCTTTGCACGACGCCGTTAAACGCGTGCAACCAAAATAATCACAAGACGTACCTACAACCGCAAAGTAAGGAGCTACGTTTTTGCCCACTTCTATACATCTGCATACTCAACAGGCGTAGGGCGGAGGGTGTTAGGGTAAAATAAAATGTCGTTAACAAAAATAAAATTTTTCGGGGGGAAAACAAATCCCTGTGCCTATCCGTTCGGAAAAACATCTCTCTGATTTCATAGTGTCTTTCGGACCTCGGAAAAAATGTGCTCAAAGATGATATTCTCCGTATCTCTCTGAAAGATAACTGTTCATAATTACTCAATCAATCGAAGCCTAGCGCGCAGTCTTCGAGTCTCAAGTGGCTCCCAGCCTAACCCGTGTAAAAACTGTGAAACGCTTTTTGCCCGCTCGTGACAGTTTTTCATGAATCGCGCAGCATCCATTTGTATCTAATTGAGTTCACAGACTAAGTCTTTCTTCGATGGATCCCATGTGCTCATTGCGAATTCAAGGGATAGCCTGAAGTTTGCAAAATAGTACATCTCTTTTATCCGAAAATCATACTCTCTAGATGGACTAATTAGTCAAAACAAAATAAATCTATATGGACATATTCGTAAAAATAAATCTATGAGAAATTTTTCGCAAGAGATTTTGCATATCATGGGTATTACATTGATTTAGAATGACTGAGTACTTATAGCCCAGGGACTTAATGCTTTTGACACCATACATCTGTAAAAAAAGTAGTCCTGATTTTGTCACGCACACGGTTAAACCCCGAAAATTTCTGAGATGTGAAGCAGAAGAATTAGGTTGATAAAACACTGCAGGAACAAGTGACTTTGTACGCAGTCACGCGCACGGGTGCAAAGTTAAATACACCAATTGATGAAGTTCACCATGAAAAAATATTTCATCCTTTGGTGTCTTTATTGAGGTTGATGTTAAAATATCGGCCGATAGGAAAATTGAGTGGAGAGCTGCGTCGAAACTATCTCCGGATTGATGTCTGTTGATGACAAAAATGATTTTTTCATTGGGAAAACTTTTACATCTGAGATGCAGGATAAGGTCGGCAAGGGCTCTTTACATGCACCCAAAATATGAAGATGGCAGCATTATTTATAAACAATAGATAGGTCACGACAATCGCCAACATAGCACAAGTCAGGCCAGCGGGAGTGACTTTCTCTGAAGTTTCGGGGGGGGGGGTGCAAAGGGGGTTGCGTGTGGGGGTGGGCGAGCGTAAAATGAGGGTTTGAGACGTGGAGGGGGAAGGGAGGGTTGGGCGGCGCGAGTGTCTTTTGTTTGCCTCCTCATGTGGGATCTCTTCAAGTGGGGAGTGTCTACTAGGAAATTGTCTATCCAACGGTCCGATGAGGAAGGAAGGGTTTTACTCAGCTTCCGCCGAAGAATAAAGACGGCCAATGGAACACACAGTTAAGCAGTAGCAGCCCGCATTCTCTTGGTATGCTCAAGGGTCGAATTCCAAAACATGATCCTCGCTCATGATAAACCTACATAAGTTTGATTCCAATACAACCTACGCCCACTTCTGCATATTCCCTCAAAATCAACACAAAAATGGAATCGTGAAATATGACGAGGAATACTAATTCCACTTTTATCCTAGCTTAAAATGATTCACCAAACTTTCCTTAAATCTCAAATAAAAATGAAAGCACGACGAGCAAACCAAACTCGACACTGCGCACTTTGGGATGAGGAGACCACCCAAATCTCGCTTAGACTATTCTCGACGATTGATAAGTCTAGTCCCAACTCAAAGTGAACGGCCGACTATTCAAGATGGCCGCCCCCGTCACCTCACGTTTGATTAAATGAAAAACCTCACGTGAAAATACTTCGACTTGCTATATTGTATTTCACTAACCTTAATTTTTGATGAGCAAGAGATAATGAGTGACTAGAGTTTAGGTATTTGTAATTTTATTTTAATTGTACGACTAAACGTAACCGCAAATACTACAGCTAAAATGAGTTGAGATGCACCAGTCTGTACAGTTTCGTCATTCCATGAAATTAAGTCGGCTTGCCGTGCCCCGCCCAGCGCCTCTGGTGGTGAGCGAGTAACACTACGGTTAAGCATATCTATTTGGGCAATTCAAGTAAAAAATTTTGAACCATTCCAAAGTTCAAAGATTTATTACTTGATATCAAAACATAGTTATTCTCTTTATATTTTAAATATTTCGAGTGGATCACCAATTTTTCAACAGCCGCATGAGAATTGAAACGTAAGGCTACATATTTCAAAAGAGCGTGAACCATCTGCCTCACGTATTCGCATAAAAATATTTGCTTTTACAATTTCCAAACAATTACCGATTCCTATAACTAGCATATTATTAATAAACTAATACATTAAATTCATGCATATAACTGTGGTTCATCCTCATCCTTCACCTGTAACACCTTTCTTTTACAATGTCATCCGAAAATCTTCCCACAAGATGCTCGACGAATCTTTGCTTCTTCAGGGATATACCACAAATAATTATTGTACGTCCCACACGATAGGTTCGAAATTAGTAGTGACGCTTGCCGCTTGGAGCGCAGCTAATCGTATAAAGCGCAAAAAGGGTCCCACACATCATAACTGCATAGACAGAGGATTAACGTCCCATGTTTCCACTAGCAAAGTCTTTATATTCCATAACTATAGGCAACCACTATTATCTATGCCTTTTATTGGGAAAATAATTTAGAGGCGCTTGTTTCCTGCGTCCAACGAACAGTTTTTTTTTAATTTTATCAGGCAACAGTTTCGGTATTAATGTAGGTATTTAAGTATGATTAAATTAAAAGAGCTGGCATGGATAAGAGAGGCTACTGAGGCTGTGATCATATGTACGAGTGTAATTCAAGGTTTTAGACGGGTACACATGAACTCTGGATGAGTGAAATCGCATGCCATTGTCTTACTCAGGGTGAGCTCTATCCCCTCATCAATCGGGTTGAGCGCTGAGGGAATTGAAGGGCAAAGTAGGCGTGGAATCAAGAGAGAAAAAGAAGGAAGTGTAGAGGGGAAATGCGTGGGAGGGGAAACCCGCGCAGGAGGAAAGTTGAGGTGGACACAGCGCTGCAAAAAAACCACAACGGTTTTCGGGAAACGAGGGCCGTTCTGAGAATTCTGAAAAACGCTCACTCCTCTTCGCCCCTCCCCCAAATCGCCCCCTTTGATGCCGTCACGCCGTTTTTCCTTGTCAGCGGTTCCCTCGTGTATATGTAAGTTTCGACGAAAAAATTCCACGTTCCAGCTTCAGCCCAGAGAAATATACCATCTACTTTTGACGAATATTTCTCGGGTTTTCAGCCAGGTTAATGCTTTTATATAAGCCGACGTTTCGGAAGACGACTTGTCTCCCATCCTCAAGGCTGTGTTACTTTATGGAAGTCCAATTTCACACAATTTTTTCCAATGTGTGAAATTGGACCTCCATAAAGTAACACAGCCTTGAGGATGGGAGACAAGTCGTCTCCCGAAACGTCGGCTTATATAAAAGCATTAACCTGGCTGAAAATCCGAGAAATATTCGTCGGAAGCATTCACCAGAAAAAATGAAAATCGTGTACCATCTACTTTTCTTTATTTTAGAGTGGAACCGCCTAGCTATAGAAATGGAGGAACAGGTAAGTGCCCCACATCACATATGCATGTGCGCACCACTCCGCAAGGCACCTCATTAGGCGCGCAGTAGTGCGTTTTAGGACACCAGTCGTTAAAAAATAGGAAGTAAATGGGCATACGAAGTTCCACCTAGGATTCGTTGAAGTCCTTTTTGCTCGGAGGAAAAGCTACTTCTTGTGCCAACCTTTTCGGCAAAATATCTACGCATAAAGTCCTGAGGTGTTTGAAACGCTCGGCTTTGCTCCATTAATTTGGAATACCGATCGCAAATATCGGATGGAAGCATGAGTGGTATCGAGGAATTATTCTAGGGTTTTCAACCAGGTTAATTCAGTCGTATAGGCCGACGTTTCGGGAGACGACTTGTCTTCCATTTTCAAGGCCGTGTTACGCAATGAAAGTCCAATATCACACTGATTCATTGAGTAACACACCATGAAAATGGAATAGAAGTCGTCTTCCGAAACGTCAGCCTATGTGACTGATTTAACCTGGTTAAGAACCCGAGAAGAATTCCTCAATATTATTTTTACCAGGAGAAATTAAAATCGTTTATGAGTGGTATAACACATATTAGGCCTATTTTTATTTTCGTCTACTGATAAAAAAGAGTTGCAAATAAGCGCGGAAAAGGGTATTTTCCCTATCACTTAACTCGCCGCTAAAAGAAGTGATGGGGAAAGAGTTTCTGCGCAAATTTCTGACGCTGCTATGTCAATTATTTACCTTTTCCTCAACGTGTGAATACACCACTCAGCAGGGTGAAAAAAAACTCCAAAGAGCGAAGTGAGTTTTATCGATTCATTTCCTAATTATGAAAATAGTAATATCATAAATGCATTAAAAAATAATTCGTTTAATGTTGTTAGTAATTTTAACATTATTTCACTATTTCAATCAGTATTCTGCGAAATAGTAAAACTATCAGACAGTGGGGTTAGTCCCGTTACGGGAGAGGGCAGACCACGAGGGTGTAAGCGACCGTGTAACAACATGGTGCATCCCTGGTGGCGGTGTTCCTCAGGTGACGCAGGCGGTTGGTGCGGCGGTACGGGGCACGAAGTGCTCCAGACTGCGGGTTGTGGCTCATGTCGGCGTCAATGATGCCACCTTCCGTGGATCTGAGGAAATTCTAGAATCCCTCCGGGATCTGAATGCCGAAGTGAAGCGGGTGGGTGGGACCATTGGGGTCGGCATAGGGCTTTCGATTTGTAGTCTTGTCCCGAGGATCGATCGTGATTCTCTGGTTGGAGCCGAGTGGAAGGCATAAACCAGAGGCTGCGTCGTTTCTGCACGGACATCGGAGCCTCCTTCGTGGATCGGAGCCTCGATCGTGTCGGATCCCACTGAACCGTTCGCTAGTCCATAACACGGCCGAGTCGGCTAGTCGCGTAGCGAGTAGCATATTTGGGCACTGTAGGTCTTTTTTAGAGTAGAGAGTAATGCAGAGTGTAGATATATTAGTGGGTTGAAAAATAAAGGGATAAGTTTAAAACTTTTCATAGATAAAAATTCTTCCAGAAATGAGAATAGAGTAGTAGAAAGAAAAATCAGCGTTTCAGAATCAGCATTACCGATTTACAATAATACAGGTATTACTTTTAAGCACGAGAAGCGTCAGTCGAGAAATACTTTCAAAGGCAGTCAAGGCTCAAGTAATTTTAATAGTGAGACAATAACACATGCATTTCCATTTATCAGCGGTATAGAGTCTGTGAATAGTCTATTCGACAAAAGCAAATCAGAATTATTACCGAATCGCAATAATACTAGTTCCGAAGTTTTAATCGTGGCTGTGGTTAATTGCCGTAGTTTAAGAAATAAGATTCCCGAATTCCACCATTTAATTCATAGTACGAAGTGTAACGTCATTTTTGGAACAGAAAGTTGGCTAACAGATAGTGATTCAGACAATGAGATCTTCCAAAAATTGCTCACTGTTTATCGGAAAGATAGAATGAATCGAGTTGGGGGCGGAGTTTTTATAGCTGTAAAGAATTCAATCGTCAGCCAAGCGATAACCGTAACTGAGACCAGCGTTGAATCTCCCAGTGGGGAAAAGTTAGTTCAAACGATATGCAAAGAATATTCTCCAGCGAAGCAACAGCTGTGTGGTGTTTAATTAAATGTCCAAAATTCAAAACTATTTTATTATGTTCGTATTACAGACCACCTAACTCAGATATAACGTCAATGTTGGATTTTCAAAATCAAATAAACAGCGTAGCATCCAAGTATCCTGAAAGAAACTTGATTGTAGGTGGAGATTTCAACGTACATTCTATAGATTGGGAGACTTATAGCTACATTCCTGGTGGGAGGGATAAAGTGATCTGCGAGGCTTTATTACACACTTTTACATCTAATTCATTGTTTCAAATAGCATCCGCACCAAACAGAGGAGAAAGTATTCTTGATTTATTAGCGACAAATATACCACATCAGGTAATAAACGTTGGCACTGTCGAAGGAATAAGTGACCATAGGGTAGTAACTGCAAAGTTTTCTCTAAATACCGCTGTAAACTTTAAAAAAGAGCGTAAAGTTTTCATTTTTAAAAGAGCTGATTTTAATGGGTTTAGGATCCTCTGAAAAATGCTTTCCCCGAGTTTCAAGAATCAGTATTAAAGTTAAATGTAGAGAATACTTCGAAAGCCTTTCTTTCATTCGTGACTTCGGGAATAAATACCTTCATCCCTAGTAAAACAGTAAAAGAAGGCAGCCAACCGAGATGGTACGACACGGAAGTGAGAAAATCATTGAGGCGACAGAGAGCGTGTCATGCTAAAATGAAAAAAGTCAGCATGGATTTATCCGCTAATGAACGCGAGCTAATAATTAAAAAATATAGGATGACTAAAGCCGCCACGAAGGAAGCGTTCAGGAATGCATTCAAGAATTTTAAAAGAAAAACACTAGTCGAGCAGTTACTGGATAACCCAAAAGCATTTTGGTCATATGTTAGGGAAGTTCAAGGTAAACGATCTACCGTACGTGAATTCTTCTCGGGTTTCCATCCGGGTGAGCTCCATCTCCATCGCTGCCGACGTTTCGATAGAATCCTTTTCTATCGAAACGTCGGCAGCGATGGAGATGGAGCTCACCCGGATGGAAACCCGAGAAGAATTCACCGCCATCATGCGCCGGGAAAAAGTGAAATCTTACGATCTACCGTACGTTGGCTGAGAAACGACAATGGAGATGTGTTGACAAGCAGTTGCGATAAAGCCAATTTATTAAATTCCTTCTTCAAGAGCGAGTTCACCGAGCCTTCCGAGAACTCACCCGAGACCGATGACAATCCTTGTGTACATAGATGCCAGCTATTGACATTAGTACGCTCGGAATAAAAAATATATTGAAATCGCTCAGTCCAAATAAATCATATGGTCCAGACGAAATCCCTTCTCGCGTATATAGAGAACTAGCCTCAGAAATTGCCCCCTACTTGCAGTTAATATTCAGTAAATCCATCAAGCAACACGAAGTACCTAATGGCTGGAAAATCGCTAATGTAACACCAATATTTAAAAGTGGAGACAAGGAACAGCCATCTAATTACAGGCCGATATCTTTAACGTCCATCTCATGCAAGGTCCTTGAACACATCGTAGTCAGCTCGGTAATGAAACACCTAGACGCGCAAAACTTATTAATGGGAACTCAACATGGATTCATGAAAAGCAGATCGTGCGAAACTCGGTTACCGCTTTTCGCCCACGATATTTTAGTCTCCGGGGAAGACAACATTCCAGTAGACGCGATTTTTCTTGATTTCAAAAAGGCATTTGATAAAGTACCCCACGGAAAGTTAATAATAAAACTGAAATCTTATGGTCTAGACGAAGATATCATTTCCTGGATAAGAGAATTTTTGAGCGGCCGCGTCCAAAGAGTAGTATTAGACGGTACAGTCTCCAATGAGGTTAGAGTCACTTCTGGCGTTCCTCAGGGTAGTGTCATAGGCCCACTCCTATTCCTTCTTTATATAAACGACATTGGCGAAGTATTACACAGTAAATTACGATTATTTACTGACGACGCTGTAGTTTACAGAGAAATCCGTTCCAGCAAAGATATAGATGAACTAACGAATGACCTTGCTGCCATCCAAGCTTGGTGCGATGCTTGGCAGTTAGAATTAAATTTGAAAAAACGCGTCGTAATGAATTTCTGGAAGAGGAACAACTCCCTACAACGTAGCTATATAATTCGGGGTACCCAATTAGAGACTGTTGAATCCGTGAAATATCTAGGAGTTAGATTCAATAATGATCTATCGCGGAATAAACATATTCGAGAAATAACCGGTCAAGCTAATCGTAAAATGGGTTTTGTTAAAAGAATATTAGGAAAATGCGACGATAAAGTGAGAGAAATTAGCTACTTTTCCCTCGTTAGACCACATTTGGAATACGCTGCCAGTGTTTGGGACCCTCATGAAAAAGGCTTAATAACAGAGTTAGAACGCGTGCAAAGAAGAGCTGCCAGGTATGTGAAAGGTCGTTACGATAGTCTTGTTAGCGTAACTGACCTCTTAGATAAACTCGGATGGGAATCTCTGTCGGACCGTAGATTGAAAAATAGACTAAACCTTTTAGATAAATTCAAGAGCAGTGTCTTTTCTGGCGAAATTAACCATATCTTACAGACGCCAACATACTACGGAAGATCAGATCATATAAATAAAATAAGAGAGATAGATTGTAGAACAGACAGATTCCGAATGTCATTTTTTCCACGATCAAAAAGAGATTAAAACGGCAGCAATAGAACTCGTAAATAGATTGCATGACTTGTAGTGTAGCCTACTAACCTATGTAAAATTAATGCATGTTTCTTAATTCAATTATTACTTCTAACAGCATATAGTAGTATAGTTTGTTAGTATACGGGACGTTTTTTGGACGATGTGGTGTGCATGAGCGAGTCCAAATGCATGCTGCATGCTGGTGATTGATCACCCCCTGCTAATCACCCTAGAGGTGGCTCGCAGGGTATTATGTAGATGTAATAATACGTAAGTACGGAAATGGGAATTCGTAAGCACGTTAAATACTTATTTACCTTTAATTCTAATCCAAAGTAGATTCAAAGAATATGCTCCTGCTTTGTTCGCGGTTTGTCCGATCGAAGTCTTGGAGCACTTAGCATTTAACATACTTGCCCAACGGCATCGCCTATCTTGTGTATGCTTTGCACATTATAAATACATGGTCTTCGAAATGCTTTTATAGATCAAAATAGCATTCCTCCTTTTAACCCATAAAAATGGGACTCTAAAGTTATGTCTCTGAAAGTTCAATGCGCGCAGTGAAGTTAAAAACTCACATTCAACATGTTCCGAAGATAACCGGCAGTTCAGCTGCTGTCATGATAAGAAATAATATACATTTCTACTATAGAGAGAATTGTGACATTATCAGAAAGGCCACCAGTAACTATCACCATTCTATCACCTTGCTTGCAAATAGCACAACATTTACGCAATGAATATGTGACCATATACGATACATTATGACCAAATTACGTTGTGAATAATGTCAATTACAATAGTTCTTGCAAATGCTTAAGCCTAAATAGTCTAGCTAGTGCCCTCTGACACACATTATCAAGCATGGTGTCTTCTCAAGGGCCCGCTGCCTGAAATATAGGAGTAGTTTTCCGTAACCTTGTCCAAAACGAGACCTCGACTTCAAGCAATACAGCTCATATCAAAACAAAGCTTTTCGTAATCCCCGTTTAAATCAAATTCACTATCGTGTACACTGAGGAGATGTTAATAGAGGCGCGCGAAGAGTTGGAGGCTTTGCTAATACATTCTTAAACAGGAAAGAGCTGACGAGAGGATCATGATGTAAGATTTTAGAGAAAAGACTATTGATCTTAAGGCTAATAAGTCTTATCGGGAATGTAGCTCTTTACGCGAGGAGGCATTAGCTCTTGCAGAGGAAGTCGATGAAATTAAATACTGGAGGCGTTCGAGATGTGATTACTACAAGATAATTATCATCTTAATAGGAATTCAATCATGGAACCAAAAATATTTGAAAAAACAAAAGAAACTATGAAAAATTCTATGTAAGATTCCGGAGAAAGGCATTATGGATCTCACCCATCCCTGAAGACGTGTCGCGGGTAGCTGCGATTACTGATTTTAGTTCCCAAAGGGAAAATGGGACATTGTAGTCCGCCAGAGTCCCCCTGGGAAAAGCTGGACCTGACGTTCGTGATTAACACGACGGGTTATGTGTTTACTTTTGCATGAAATCCTTCCAATTCTTCGCTTTTTTAATGAAAGGATCGAATAGCTTGTGGCAGGTTGTCCTCTCGATGAATTTCAGACTTCAATCGGCTATATCACCGCTCTTTTATGTTAATAAAACTAAAGCAAAGCCGATCCAACTTCATAATCATTAAAAGCATTAAAATAAAAGCAACCATGAAATACATATCATTAATTTCAATCATAAGAGAAGTGATGCTGCTTTTACTGTTTTTGCCTCTAAAAATATGAGCGACTCATCTGTTTTTGACGATAACACCTTCAATTTCAATCCAGTTTTCTTCTATTTGTGGTAATTTCAAAGGTCTTTTAAAGCTCTATCAAAAAGTTCTTCGGCGCCACCGGGCTCTAATATTCGTAAACATATTATGTAACTGTGTTCAAAAGTTCAAGTCGTTTGGTCAAGTTTCAAAAATTTCGTATGCTACGGCTGATTTTCATTGAGTGGTCTACAATGACTCGGAGCTATTAAAGTCCATCCAGGCATCTCGATCGATAGGAAAGCATAATGGGAAGCACTTGTGGGACCTGGCGAAGAAGAAGAATAAGTGTAAAAATGTGAATCCAAATGTGAAACCCTCGAAATATAAACGCAAGCTTAAGGACGACGGGGTTTGCGGAGATAAGGGTCCCATTTCCGGGTCATCATCTCTTTCTCCTTGAATTGATCTTTTAATAAGATCTCAGATGAAAATCCAAATGCTTCGTGAAAGTTCTTAACATCTGCAGAGGGTCCCGAAATTTATCGCTCACGGCCCATGATAAGATGGGTTAAAAATAGCGTACTAACCTACCCCTTTCTATCATTTATTATTTTTTATACATTATTTATCTTTACCGCCCCGAGAACAGCGCATTCTAGGAATTCACATCGGAGGAATCCAATGAACAATATCAATGGGCAATCAAAAATGCCCTGTGTAAGGGTAATTTAGCTAGGCGGGACGCGAACCCGCGACCATTGGATTGTCACGGAAGGATGCTTGGGATAGCTTCACCCCGCCGCCATCGAGCCCTTATCTTAATGATACACTCAATGGTATGGTATTTGGAGGAGGTGAGCGACAGTTAAGTTCACTACACCACCACGTCAAGTACCGCAAGAAATGCTCTCATATGGCAAAACTCCGCTTAGTCTCTTCCTTATTGTTTCCGATGAAACGTTCACGAGCATACGAACCGAAACAACAAGTTTTCGCAAGCAATCCAACACATTAATATGCTCAGAATACCAGCACTCCCACGAAAACACAATACACTCATCGAAAAAAGCTTCGCTGTTCTTTCAAATGCAAACCCACTTTTAATCCCATTTATTTAATTACGTAGAACAACAACACGTGTTAAACAACATAAGATTTATGCCAAGCATCTTAACAACAACTAAACTCATTGGGATAAAAAATACAGCATAATAATGATGTAAAGTGACAGTAAAGTTACGAGTCTGTCTCTTGTGAATTCTTTCGCTAAGACGCTAGAGCGATTTCATTGTCGTCGCTAGCGAAATTCGCTCTTGGAGAATGTTTACGTTCGCTGTATGCTAGCCGGTCAGAACGAGAATAAGTTTTTTGTCACCAGCGATACGAAGCGAAGCATTCCTGGCGAGGAGAAAATTGGAGGGGGGAGCTCTCCCGAAAATGGTGGGTGATGGGGAAAAACGGAGTTCATATTCGGATTTAGGAGGTCATTTTACAGTTGAAGCAGCAGGAATGGTATCAGGGCCGATAATCATGCCGTCCAGGGTTATTTTGTTAGTATTGTGATAACGTTGTAAGTATTTTATGTTATGCATTACCAATATTCAATACTTTCCAAAGCCAATACTTTCAATTCACCGCCTTGCTGGCTAAGGCAACCAACGGAAATTAACAAGTCCCGCATTTAAAATACACTCTCCCTCCGTGGCACAGCCGCTATTCGTTGTTGCCCCTAGGTATCTATGTACCTCTTCATAACCAAGAGAAATCTTCCTCGACATATTTCAATTGATACAGCGGGCTGCCTCGACGATACTTAATACCACAGAGTTGTGCTCCTACTACGCCTGTGCTATTGTCAGAACACTAACCTCGCTGCGTCGGCCATATTGTCAGCGCCTGCAGCGCCGCCATCGGTGATTTGAGTCTCGAATAGCTAGCGAAGGAAAATGAGAATACGAATACATTTAGCATTCGCCAATCTTTTCGACGAATCGCGTTGGCTATTGCCAGAAAGAACCAGAATCAGGCCCCAGCTCTCTACTTGGCGAACGCCAATATCCTTACTTGTGCCTTTCTTAAGCACGATATTTACCTTGGATGGAAGTCAATTTATGAGGACAACTCCAAGCTAATCCGGGATGCGGAACGTAAAACTGCTCCTCGTTTAGACGATCACGTCTCTGTTGAGAGACCGTTATGGACGCACCAGGACAACGAAACAGAAGGGCAAGAGTCTGGAACCCCTTTCAACCACGCCCCCTTCACAACGGCGGGAAAACATGCGCTGCAGGGAAGTCTCCGAGATGCACAGGACGGAATATTTCGATTTTCATCTTTTTTAAAATAGCATGTGTGTTTTTGTACGAACCTTCACGGGGATACTTTGAGGAAATTCTTATAAAACGTAATTTTTACTGCTTATATTTACTTGCTACCGTAAATTCCTACATAAAAATGATCATAGTCATCAATTAATCGTTGCTGGTTTCTCGTGAAGCGATTTATACCATTTTATCCAATACATTGACACGCTTCAAAGTAACGCGTCGACCGGAATGTTTTTTTATTTACCATTTCGGTGGTTACTGTTTTCTATGGTACAATAATGGATTGAGGTATCAAGCGAAAGACAAGTGGCCATTAAAATAAGCCTTGGGAATATCTACAATTGTTAATTTTCTCGAACTCAGCCATAACATTAGTTGAGCCAAGAAACTTTTTGTTTTCCGTAAATAATTGCCTAAAATTCTGTCTTGTAAAATGTTAATGCTTTCCCATGGTTCATAAATAGTTATTAATGAAATTGAATTTTCAAATAAAATGCATCGTGTAACAATATATTAAAATCAAACTTTCTCGAAATGTAAAAACAATGAGAATACCATTGATATGAACCCATTTCCTGCGCTTCGCGTGGGCCGTCTAAGTGAGAGAAGTAGTGTTCCGGCCAGTATATCCCGGAGGCTCTCCGTCTGCTGCTTCGAAGGAAAGCGATTCATGTCGTCCCACCGAAGGAGCGGTTCTACGGGGCATGATCTCCCATTTGAGGAAGAGACGGCACACACGACGCCGTAAACCTGTTACCTAGACGACGGCGGGTGATGCATATCGGTGGGGTGGGGGCGAGGCAGCTCAGCGACGACTCCAGATGGACGAGGGTGGATGCTGCGGAAGGCCCTCTCAACACTCGAAATGGAAGGGAGAGTGGAGTCGCTCATATCTGGAAATGCACGCGCGCATTCGTAGATGCGGAGACCTTAAATGGACACGTAAAGTCGTGACGTCAAAGAATGCATGATCTTGGAAGGTTGCACGGGACTCCCACCGTGTCAGGTTCTCCATTGCGGCCGACGTTTCGATGAGCGACTCGTCTATCTTCGTCAGGACATGAGAATGGCATCATGGTATCAGGGCACGAGAGATGCCCTGAAGACGATGGACGACTCGTTCCCGTCGAAATTCGAAAATCACTCGAAACGTCCGCCGTGATTGACAGCCTGACCCAGTGGAAATCCCGAGTAACCTGCCACGATACTATACGCCGGGAAAGCCTGCGATTATTCTCACCAAATAGTACATTGAAGATTATTCAGACTACAAAATAAATCCCAGAATTACGATTTCACTTCAATGGCAGATCTTTTTATTGTTCCAAACAAATTTTCCTTTAGCCTACCTCAAAGAATTGTGTGAAAGTATAGCTTAACTGGACAAGGGTGTACTCGCCCCACCCGCAGTATGCGTATTACAACTGGTCTGCCTGCACCAAATCTCATCAAACAACCCCAATTCTTCCCATAGCAGGATTAACTCATCTTAATCAGTAGTCTCTTTTGCGGCCCATTGCCTGATTACCACCCTGCTTCGTTCCAATAAAATCACAATAGTCACTCCGAAGGTCGCAGGTTCAAAACCGACACCATTGCCTCTGAAACTGCAACGAACGAAAAGAAATGTTCCGCAACTGACAAACGAATTAATTATGCAGGGAGCCTCTAGGGACTGCAAGGCTACTTGCTAGGGTTGGATTGCACGAACAATTTAAAATATAAACCTTTCAGAGTGACACAGAGAACATCATCCACGAAAACCACGACATTTCTGCGTCCAACAGAAACGATCAATTGAGATAGTTTTTATGCCCAACGGAAAGGCAAAGGAACTCCCGCGAACAATTAAGGACTTTAATAAATGCTAGAGGCGGAAGCATTTCCTTTTTATTTGTTCACGGCTGGTGTCTTAACACCCCCCACCAAACGCCTATTGAAACGGCTAGCGGGGTAGTTCGTTGCTCAAGATGAATTCATGAGTTAAAACTTGAATATGAGTTAAATTTGCAAATGCACTTCAATATCCACCTATCACTGCCAGATTGCAGAGTTAACTTTTGAGAGCGATTTCCAAGATCAAGCTCGGACCACGTGATCATTTCTCATGTTCGATTACTGCCAGATTGCAGAGTTAACTTTTGAGAGCGATTTCCAAGATCAAGCTCGGACCACGTGATCATTTCTCACGTTCGATTACAGGGATGGCATCAATGACAACTCAAATGATTACTCTTGAACGTCATAATTTTCAGGGTTGGCAGCAATTATAGGGATCACCATCACTTTTTCCATCATATGTTTTCCATCACTGAATACGTGCGTGACATCAGCCAATCAGCGCACAAGAACAAATGCGAATTGTGGCGACGCCATTGATATTTGTGATAAGAAACTTTGTAAACGTAAAAGGCTCCTCGAAATATTGAAAATTATGACTTGAGTCGTCATATTCCCCATAATTGAAAAGAATAGCTGAAATAATCACTGAACTTTTACGTGAAATAATGACCGTGTGATTCAGACCTCAGACACTATAAACAGAGATAAATAATGAAATTCAAATCATGCAATGGATCAAAGACATACATGTACATAACGGGTAATTACATTTACATTTCACCCAGATGCTAAAACCTATGGTGTTTTTCTATTTTCTTCGACAAGCTACTCTCTAGTTCAATATAAAATCGAAGTCGAGTGTAAAATTTCCGTAACTTTTAATTCATTAATATGATAGGAGATAAATATAATTAGCATGCAACCATCCTATGTAGCTTAACTTTACTTACTTACGTCTAACGATACCATTGAAGAATAAAGCACTTTCTTAAAATAAAGTTTACGAGAAGTTGCCTCTAGATTTTTATTTGGACTGCATAGTTGAGGCATAATCCCCTAACATTCTCACTTGAATATTTTTAACAGGAACGAAACCTTGAGATAACACCTTCTTGAACTGTATAGGATATTTAACCATCAGAAATTCTGTATTTAAATATATAAAAGGTACCTCCACAATTATTCGCAAAAACTCTTGAACACTTGGTAAAAAAAAAAGTTTTCCAAGAAATGGAGCTGCTGTGGACGATATTTGACTTCCTCCGATAGATACCAACCCTGGTTTTCACGAAAGATAAATAAAGCTATTTGCAGTGTCATGGAATGTTTTCCTATTGTTTCCAAACTTCGGCACAAGAGGGTAGTATTGGTTTGCCACTATCGTGAGAATGTACGTTGGCTGGTTACCAAGGAACTGACCGAGGTCGCATGAACGAGACATGATCAGCACAATTTTAGAGCCCTTACTTTTAGTGAAGAGTAAGCAATAAACCTACCGCTATGTTACCCTGAAATTTTAACAAACTTATCGAAAACCAACCGTGGAATGTATAAGCGAGGTGGAAAGAGTACCTCCGTGTTAAACAAATTGCATCGTCTTTTACGGGTGGATATTTGTAAGTTGATTTTAGGTTGATATGTGTCGAATACTTCGTATCCAAACGTGTAATAGTTTTGAATTTCCATCATCGCAACGAGGCTTGCGAGTAATATACCACGAGACGTGAAGTTTAGTGCTCAGCGATTGCGATTGGATAGCGCCTCTACATTCGTTGGAGAACTTCTTTGATGCATTACAGCTCGAGTGCTAATTCATCTTGCGCTGCTAGCAAATTCATGAGAATTGGATTAGCACACTTCAGCGCTTTTATTTACAATCTTCCGCTCTCGCCTCCTCCCACTAAATTCTAGCCAAGCAGCATTGAGAGAATAGACCTCCTGATGCAAAGACACTAAAGTGGTAGACAACACCGAAGGCACTCCACACGTTTCACCCTCCCGAACGAGCCAACCATTCCCAGGACCCTATTCCAGAACTTTACTCGATCCTGACTCAAACTCTATTCGGTGACTGCGTTGGTATTACGAGACCTCACTCAAGTCCCAACTCAAATTGAGTAGCGGTGCTCCAAGAAGTCAGCCCCCATCGCCTAACGTATTTATTAACACTTGAAATTTCCTTATTCATCTACCCAATAAATATCCATAAGATAGTTCAAGTAGAATCCTCGGTGATGAAATAGGAGTATTGGCTTACGCAGAGGATAGAGCTCGCGTAGTTGCCAGGGGCTTAATTAGGTCGTTTTTAAGGTGGGAGGTACATTACTTTCCGTTAGCGGCGCCTTGGTGGTATGCAATACCTCGCAGCGATAATGGTCTGACGTGTGTAAACAAGTGTCTTTTGGAGCTAAACTATTTTTCCATCAATTATTCCATATTCCAGATATCCATCAATTATTTTTTAAACTGTTTTTTTCAATGGTGAAGTAAGAACTTTTATCGGAGAGCCACCAAAGAGATTACCACCTTTTCCATTTTTTCCAGAAATTATTACGGGGCGTCCCGCCATCGCTATTAATCCGCCACTCATGGGTGCGAATATTAGAATTAATTTCGATTCAAAGGGAAAATAATCCAGGAGGGTTAAGGTCAAGGGCTACGAGAAACGCCAAAGCAGAATATGGACAGGGGCCAGCAGTGAGGAGATCCACCGTTATAATTTATGGATTAAGGTTTTCAGTTAATTTAGGAGTTTGAAAATTATTGTTAGTTTGACAATTATTTTTAAATGTCAATTTTTTAATACGCTGGCAGGTGTTTTGATATGAGCACAAAGCATTAGGCGTCATGAATGTTAACAAAGGCAGATAAATCGGACAAGTTCAAAATTTAGTCCAAGAAACAGCGAATACCTATGATATTAATTGATTGCATACATGCTGGGACCAAGAAAATTGCTACGGAAAATAATAAGGAAAATCACTACACATTTCCATAATAAATAATAGAAACTAACTTCGGTCTCTCACTAAGTTCTATCGAAAAAGTCATAATTGTGAAAATAAAATGCAAAGGAATATTATTTTTTAAAGCTACTAAGGTATACATTCTACTCACATAGTTAGCCAACTCCCATAAAGTGGATACCTCAACAACTACAGCGAAGGATCATTGATTTCACTCACCTGGAAAGAGAGAGAAAGTATATTAATTACTTCATGTCATCAAAATCGCAATTCATCATATACACAATTTAAAAATTAAAAATATCCTGTGAACACAATAGCTACTGTGCTCAGACTACGCCGAAGTCATAATTTAATTCATATCTTCAGGGCGTAACTTCATGGAATCGACTACACATAATGAAAATGCAAAAAAACTTAATAATTTATGTGGTATTATAAAGTTTTTTGCATTTCATTATATTTTTATATTTATTTTATATACTATTGTATTTCATTCATAGACAAACAATTAATTAGTTCAGATAATGAAAAATAAATACTTTATGATTTTTGTGGAATTATAAAGTATTTTGCATTTCATTATGTGAAGTCATAATTTGTTCATCTATGCATAAAATGCTACAGATGAATAATGAGGATTAAATGGATCGACCGAGTACGTGATGAGGAGGTCCACAGAAGAGTAGGAGAGAAGAAAAGTTTCGGTAAGAGCACGAAACATCCTAATCGGCCACATCTTCACTTTTATTTTATTCAACCGAATTTAATTTCCAGGTCCAACACAAACGAAAATAAGAAGACATACTGCCTAGTGCATAAGCATGTGATTTCATTTTGTCCGAGGAAAACCAAGGACCTTCATAAAAATAAGTCTAAGTATCATCGAAACGCAACGTCCACCTTATAATTTCAAATATGAAATATATATTATTTTTCTGACACCCTCGGCTGTTGAGGAAGCTTGCGGCGTAGAATTTACATCAATTTATAGGTTATTGAACGATCAATAAAATTTAGCAATGAAAGGAGATAGCAACAATCTTTGTGGAATTAATAATTTTGTAGAGGAATAGGACAACGTTCATAGGCGGATCTTGGGGGGGCACGGGGGCACGTGTCCCCCCCCCCCCAGACCCTTAAAAAATATGCAAGATTTTTAATTTGGTCCCATTATCATTGCGTTCGCTTTGTATTACGAGGTATCCTTGAACCCCAGAACAAAATCTTGGATACGGCCTTGCTTGTACCCCCTCCCCAGAAAGATACCCTGAATCCGCCCCTGACAACGTTGGAAGATAGTCTGTCGTGTAAGGGTTTGAAATTTACAAGGAATAGAAGATATGAAGTGTTGTAATGAGGCACTGAGATTCCTAATTTGTAATTATTAAATTTTAGAAATTTATTTTGGACACGATGAAGCCGGATTGAGTCTGCATTAGAATAAGGTGCCCAGTTAACAACAGGGTATATCATAATTTGGAACGTACCAGAGCGATATATATCTACTGTCCTTAAATAATGAATATTGATATATTTTGGACAGATTCCCTTAATGAATCCTACATTCTTTAAAATTTAACAAAGATCTCGGTCTAGTTAGCTTTTAGCACCTGAAAATATTAATATTCTTTTCCTACTTAATTTCCTGGATTGCAATTTTCTCACGCAGTCACGTCGTCAGTTGTCACCTGACATTTTCTCAACGAGGGCAGCACTGAGTTACGGTGGTAACTTTCAGACGTGTAAACACGCGAGTAGTTCCGACCGTGGTCGGTGCTTGCGTAGAGTAAACGAAGCATAAGTGTACTCATGCAAGGTACGTTGATGTGAACACCCAACTGACAACGGCTGAAAGCCCTTCAAAGAGTCCATCTCAATTCACTCACATTTCCGGTTTTCTATGGCAAATGCCAGGTACCTGACAGACACCACATATCACCGAACAACCCCACGACAAGAATCTTTTTCATATGATTTCCTCAACCCTTTCTAACCCAAAGGTGATCCTGGGAGAAAACTATATTTCAAGAATTTTCATTGTAAAGACGTGAAAATTGTCTACTCAATCATAATTCTTGGTGCACCTACATATTTCGCCATTAAACTTTACAGCACAGAAGATCACGTAGTTTAAATATTTCCTGTATGGAGCTGAACATGTATTCATTTTCGTTGTTACTTGCAACATTGAAGCAACTTACTTTTGAAGCAACGTTGGGTTGTAATGGTTTAAGGCGCGAGTTCGTGCTGTGGGGACACAAAGTAAGCGCGACGCTCACATATGATAGGATTAGTTTCGTTTGGAGCCTCAGTCATTTCAGCCCATCGCAGTTGAAACCAATATTCGTAGTAGTAAAGCTGATTTATCTTTGAAAACTCTTCAAAGAGTCTTCATAGGTGTCTAAATTAATTGTGAAAGCCACTAAAACATTTTCCTGTGACTTGATGCGTATCACAGGGTAACATCTCCAAAAGCACAGATGAATATGCTATGCATATAGTTTGAGACTACTGTAATCAATTTCATTTAATGAAACTATTAGTTTCACGGAATGAAATTGATTACAGGCATATGGTTGCGTAGTAATTAGCAAATAACAATAGTACACACGCAAATTAATTTATAAAAGCGATCGTGGCCAATTGAAACCTGATATGACCCATGCGATTGCAGCGATGGCGGATACGTATGAGGGGTGCAGGGGTGCGCGGCCGCCCGAATTTCCGAACATTGCAGAATCATAATTGCAACGTTTTATATCATAAGATGGTATTGTTTTCAATACGTGTACAATCAGTTTAAATGAAAATTTCATAATCTTCGCATGCAATTTGATTATTTTTCATTACGAAAAAAGTACAGATAGCTCAAAATATCTTTTGCGCCCCCCCCCCCCCCCTTGAGTTTTTACTGTATCCGTTACTGGATTACAGAGGTCGGCCACCGATAGCGATTCAAACAAGTACCGTTCCGAATGGAACCGTATGCGTGTGAAACGAGCCTCGATCTTCCAAATTAAGTAATTAGGCGCTGTTCACGAGGCTTCCCGTCACGAGGGAGAAGGCGGTCGAGTGAAGGAAAACCTATCGATTAGGAAGAGGGTGTAAGAAGACAGACGGGTGAGATGGCCGTGCTCTTCCGAAATGAACAGGGAAGTGACAGTTGCTGTCTTCGTCCCTCTTGGAGCGAAGGACACACAAATAATCACCCCAATTCCCTCCCTCTCTCTCAACGCCGCCTCTCACCCCCATCTAAAAACAACGCTCTTCCCCTCCGATGGCAACACAACCTACTTGGGGTGGATATCAGACGTTTTCCAAGCACTCGAAGGATGAAGAGAGGAACAAAACAAAACCACATGATCACAGCCTACGTCATAGTCGGGATAAACCAGTAAATTAATCCTTGAAAATGTAATCAACTATTTAATTTAAAACTTTGCGTACTATGGGCATAATATTACGCCATCCGACCTCTAAAAAATCGTAGTTTTCCATTTTTTAACAAATAGGTACTAACCTTTAAATAAGCAAATGAAAAAAATATTAAACTAAAATTTATTCTTTAAAAATATACCAAACAGCTAATCCTCGCATCAAAGGTTGGTTGTTAATAAACAGCACAAAAGTATTGAAAATGGCAAGAACTGGGGTATAGATCCACAGTACTAAGGTCAGCAAGGTCAGTGTTAATCGCTAATGTTTATAAAATGTAACTTTTAACTAACAAGACCAAAGTTATGCGGTTTTGAAAAGAATCGCGAGCTAAGAATGTGAGACTCAAAATGAAAGTAGGTGGGCAGTAGCTAGAGCAGGCACAACAATTCAACCACTTTGGCAGCACGATAAAGGAAAACGAATACAGCAGTTGGGATACCATGAAGATAACTGCGTCAGCAAAGGAGTGAACAGAAAGAGCAAGTGAAGTGAGTTCATGAACAGGAAGGAGCTGATGACAGGATGATTTTATTCAAGAGATTAAAGAAAAGGCTAGTAATGAGTTTGATGCGGAGTGTAGCGCTATACGGTTCGTAAACATGGCCACTTACTAGTAGGAAGGGGGACGAGAGAAGACAGGAGGCGTTCGAGATGTGGGTGTGGAGAAGAATGCAGAGGGTGAAATGGACGGAGAGGAGGAGGAACGACGAAGTGCTGGGCATGGTGGGTGAGGAGAGGCAGCTTTTAGATGAGATACGGAGGAGTCAGAAAGTTTGGATGGAGCGAGTACTGACTTGGGAAAAGATGTTGAAAACAGTGTTGGAGGGAAGGATGTTGAGTAAACGAAGGAGTCGAAGGAAGGGAATGGGATTTTTAGTTAGAATGGAGGAGAGAAGGTGTTGTTGTGCATTGACCAGCGAGATCCGAGTTGGGACGGAAGATTGCTAGAAAAATACTCCATGAAAAACTTACCTTAATCAGTTGAATACTTTTTACTTAATACAAACGTTTAACTTTTATTCGTTAAAATTGTACATTAACTCATTCAAAACTAACTTCATTTATTCGTTAAAATTTGTTGAACGGATATCATCGAATCCGACATGAGGCTAGTCCAACGGGCAAAGGGTAAATAAAATGGCATTTAGGAATGCAATATATTAGGGTGGTTGAGAAAAAAAAACTATCAAATGTTCACCTCCATCCAACAGGGAGACGAAAAACGAAAGGTTTTCTAACGTGATGCGTTTCTTTCAAAATATAAGCGCCACCGACTTCTATAAGGCAGGGAGCAATTTCAATTGAAAATAAGGAAGCAGTGAGATATTTTTCCGTACACAGCACTATTGAACTCCCAAGCAATACATATTTGATATATATTTATCAAGAATAATGCTCGTACTCTTTCATCAGCGCAATGTAGACGAATTTTTAACACTGCACGACTTAACTTTTCGAGCAGAAGAGGACCGATGTCCGACACCAATTTTGGAATGAAAATGTAATTTTAGTTTAATGGCTTTTTAAATCAAATTAAATAAATTATTCTAAAACTTATTTACAACTATAATATCGTAGTCTGGAAAATATTTTAAAGGTTTCTTTATGATTATTTAGTTATGAAAAATAGCTTTGACTTAATTCAGTTACTTTTTCAGTAATGTAGATTTTAACTGTAACAAGTCACTCTTCACCGAGATAAACTTTCAATTTAATCAGTTAATTTTTTTGGTAACTTGGATTCCCAACTCTGATAGTGAGCTACGTGTACTGCACTAATGTCCTAGCACAGAGTCGAGACACTCCAGTTATGCAAAGCCAGGAACTCACGTTGTAAGTAGACAGCTACAGTGATAGCTGATTAACCACATCTCACTACCAGTAACTTCACAGAGGTGTCAAAATACTGCAAATGCACTTATTGGTGGCAGATGTAGAAAAACAAATGAATTGACGGAGGGAGAAATGATTTCATCCCATTTCTTTTTTGGGGAAGAGTAAAATAAATTTTGTCTAACCAAACAGACCTAGTAATAAATAAAGTGAAAAAATCGATCTGCAAGCATAGGTTGTTAGCTATCCTTCGCAGTAAATTCTACAATTACCGCTTACGATACATACACATCCATCGACTCCAACTGCGCTCAAAGTTTAACTGTTTCAGTTTCGCAAATAGATCGAACTCAATCGACTAATACGTGGATATATTGGATATAATAGATACATCATATATTCTGAATCAAACGATCATTTATCAAACACAAATGCAGAGATGATTTCAACTGTTTTTCAGTGGCAAGTAACGTTATTGCTAACGCCGTCTTCTCCTGTGTAACACGGCCATGTTATCCGTTGTTTATGTTAACCAGGTTCGTTATCATAAAGCTAAATGTCGTCGTCACAATAAGCGTTTGGTCTCGTGCGCTGATTGGCCGCTGTTGTGTTTCACGCACGCCTTATGTGATGGAAATAGGGACGGTATCATTGATGCCATCCCTTAAATTGATGACACCAATTACCATTTGAGCTATCATTGCTGTCATCTCTGCGCTTTTAGCTGAAAAATAATCGCGTGATTCATGCGTTGGAATGCTCTTACCGCGTCCTACGAAAAGTTAGGATACACTTTCCTTCCCGGTGATGGTTGCCTGGTCAACCGAAAACCACTTTTGGGGATATTAATTTCTATTTTAATTGGCATTAGGAGATACACTACAAAATTTTATTCCATTGAAGCTTTAACCAAAGCTGAGGTAACGAACAAGTAAGTATAACGAACGGCTGATTTTTAAAACATGTTTTGACACGAAAGCACGTAAATTTTTAACGTGGATTCTTCGCACAATTGGTGCATTGCGGGTGACTCCGTTAAGTTATCACCGTGGCTAGTTCCGGTCAGTGGCGTAGCCAGGAATTTCGTCCAAAACCAGGGGGGAACATTCTTGAAAAACCGGGCACTAAATAATGGGTTTTAAACTAATTTTAACACTTTTCATAATCGAAAAAATTTAATTTGTTAAAGAAACATTTTGTAAATTCCTTATTTTTCATTACTTCGTTTTCTTTTATGAAGGAGAATATTTGTTTTTTTTATATTTCGGGGGGTCCCGACCCCCTGGAACGCCACGCTATTGCTACGCCACTGGTTCCGGTATGCTTAAAGTAACTAATACTCCCTAGGAGCTAACAAACATTTTTCACGACCAATTTCACTCCAAGTCCCAAGAGAAAACATCTGACGCGCTCCGTCATAACCGATGACGTTTCTCGATGATGCTGTTCCTCCAAAAGGTCGAAAACAACGAGCTCGGAGATAATTGAGGTGTAATTCGCGTGCTTGCGCAGGCTGTACTTCCGGGACCTTCGTGAGAAATCAAGATCTTTCGTCACAGTTAACAAGGTGCTTCCTTCGGATGAGATTAAAAACACCGTTACGTCATTCATTTCAATGTTCAACGAACCCAGCCCATATAAGTTTGCTTTTTGCAAAAACAAAGCTATAGCATTGGCGAGAAGAGACGGGCGGTTTCTATGGAATTTGGTTTGATACAAATAAGACGCACAGGTTTTTCATTATGCCAACTTCTGCTAAAATGAGAACAAAAATGCAGAAATTGTAAGATTGGTTTGACGCAGCTTACCTCTCAATTCTCCTATCACCTATAACCTTCTCACACCTACGTATTTCTCATCATTCACATCCTCCTTAATTTGTTCCATATATTTTGTTCGAAGTCTTCCTTTCCCGTGCTTGCCATCCACTGTTCCCTCGACGATTGTCTTCATCCGGCCATCACGCCGCAATATGTGTGGCTGTCTAAGATGTTCCGCCCACTTAATTAGTCTTCCCATAAACTCGCTTATGTTATTTAAAAAGGATTGAGCCATTATAGATTATATCCAGCGTTTTTATTACAAGCAAAATAGAATATAAATACAACTATTGGGCAACTAAGTTAGGCCTTTCGGAGATACACTTCTAAATTTCATTCCAATGGAGCTTTTCACAAGTTGGGGTAACGAAAGAGTGCGTGGAACGAGCGGCTTATTTTTAAAACATGATTTGGCACGGAAGCTCGTAAATTACACCGTCCTAGTCTCTAACGAACATTTTCCATTCCAAGTCTCAGGAGTGAACTTCCGACATGTAATTCTCGTCTTTATTTTAGGGCTTATATGGTTGAAAAGGAAGCTATTACCTTAAAAATATGAAGATTGAATTATAGATTCTACGAATTCCAGAGAAAAAACATGCGATATTAAGTATTTGTTTTGAATGGAGCAACCAATGACGGAGCCCCGGTTAAATGATGTTGGACTACGTTCCATTAGAGCGAGAGTGATAGTGATAGGGGTTATTTCTTCCGCGCGTGTCAAATATTTACGTGCGTATAAATTTTCGCGCAACGCGTGGTGGATAGGACACGCAGATCGCCCGTAGGAAGGGGGGGGGCGCTTGAATGGCTTTGCTTCGGGGTAGATGTCATTGGAGTGGGGCTTTTCTTTGTATGCAGCGGGAAAGAATGCCCGCTAAATTTCGGACCCTAATGAAATTACTTACGTATCCTCTTTCTTCCACGAACCTCCGACGCCACGAGTGAATGGAATAGGTTTCACTCGCCGTTATAAAATACCCACCGAAACCCTCTTCCGTGCCGAACTGAACGGCTGGCCGCGGCGGTGTTTTAGTTTATCACACGGCATTAAACCCAGCTGAGATAGAGAGAGAGAGAGTGAGTTGATTCAGACTTAATTTGGAGGCATTCTTACATGTTGTTAATTAAAACGTGATTGGCAATATCCCGCGGACACTTTTAGTCAATTGACCGTTTTCAATACATTCTGTATTATAATGAAGTCGTCTGATAATAAAGAAGTTTTATCGGGTTTTACACCGGCTCCATGTCTCCTTCCAGCGTTTCGATAAGCAACTCTCCCATCGCTTCGGGGATTCAGGAATCCAATGAAAGAAAAAATCCAACTTGGATATCTGACTCCCTTAAGATGATGGGCGAGTAGCTTATCGAAACGTTGGAAGGAAAAATGGAGCCGGTGTAAAGACCGATAAATTTTTACTGCTATTTTCCGCCGGGAAAGAACCAAACATTGCATCGTCTGATGAGAGTGTGGGAGAGGAAGAAAGAGCATGATTTCCGGGAGTTCAGCACGGTTGGAAGGAAAAGAAAGAAAAAAAGGAGAGAATGCACTGTCGTAACGGGATGAGAAACGCCTCATTTCTTCCGAGAAAACCGCGCGGAATTACGCAGCCGAGCAAAGCGTCCGTCATGCCAAACCCCTGCCCCCTTCCCCTAGACGAACGATGAAAATGCCGCTCACGCGAAAATTGCGAAATGAAGACCTTCAGATTCTGCCATAATGAGCATTACTTCAAGTATTCTACCGCTAAGACACATTAGTTATTTTTTTACGAAAGTAATGAAAAAGTCCTGCGAAGAGTAGGATAGAAGAGACGGCTTAATAAGAAGGCGATTTAATCGGTCAAATATATCTTGAGATACGATGGACTGGTGAAGACAATCGTCGAGGGACAAGTAGATTGCAAGAACGAAAAGGAAGGCCTCGAACACAATTCGAGGAAAACGTAAACAAGGATGTGAAAGTGAACAAATACGTAGGTTTGAAAGGATTATAGCTGATAGGAGAACTGAGTGGAGAGCTGCGTCAAACCAGCCTTTGGATGGTTGTTTTGATGATGATGATGATGATGATGAAAATATGATGAAGATAGGCTCACGTGAAGCGTATTGCCAATCACTTCGATCCGTAACAACCACCGATATGAACTAAATAAAAAAACGAAGGATAGCTGCGTCGCTTATCAAAACTGCTTTTAATCAATAGAGAGGGTTATAAATATTCGACAATAAAACGGCTGGGAGCCACTAGAGACTCAGGAGGCTACGTGCTAAGCATAAGTTGCTAAAGCAACGAAGAAAATGTTTTACCAGGAGATAATCATCTTCGAAACTCACAATATTCCTAATTCAGATACAGCTGATACAGCAAGATAGCAGCAAAGAGATATTTTGCCAAACAGATAAGAATTCGTCTTTCCAACCAGCAATTTAACTTTAATAAATGCTTTGTCAAACTCAGACTGTCCAATCACCCCAAACGCGCGCATGTTTTTTTTTCATTCAAATCACCAATAGCTTTAATATATTATATCAACGACTGGTGAATTAACATCTCCCGCCACACGCCTATTGAGATGGCTTTCGGGGTATTATTATTGGTCTACCCCACAACCGCATTGCCTTTCCCCGTTCTAAACACACTGAGTCCTTCATTTTATCTACCAATCATATTCTCTTCCTCCCAGCTCTGTAGTTGGGCCGGTACGGCGTACCTCCTAAAATCCAAACTCGTTATAAGCGTACCGGTTAAAATACCTTCGCGGCCGGATACATGTTCAGCTGTTGGAATTTTTGGTGAGTACAGCCTAAATTTTTATTTCTAACAACAGAACTGCTTTCTCCATTTTCTAAGCCAACCACATTATCCCACTATCTATTTCAGTTATCAACATCGATCCAGCACAGAGTAACCACTAGGATTTATCTACGTATAATGAAGGAGAACGATGGCAGTGGTATTTGGAGGAGGGGAACGACAGCCAAGGAGAAATATCGCTATGAGGAAAGGGTAGGGACGGTGGAGAGAAACCTGGCATCGGGCTCTCAACGAAAGTCGCCGAGTGGACCACGGTTTAACGGCCCATCCGTCGGACGAAGCGCTGCACTTGAAATTTCCTCCGCATAACATTCAAGCAGGGATTGGGTAACCCAATGGGACCGCATAGAGGAGGCCCAATTCCATCCCATATGGAAGAATGATTTCTGTTGCCTCTTTTGTTGCATTTTCATCAGCTTTCAAAAATGTCCACGGCGCGGTGATGAGTGCAATGCGATCCACTTTTTTCATAATTTTGCATCATAATATTAGTAACTGCGAGGAACCGTATTGAAGAGTTGTGAACTTGATAAATGACATCATCATGAATGTAAATTTCGGATTGCACCACTACTTATACCGTATCTCTCCGTAAAAATCGGATCAATTTGTCCGTCAGCGACACTAGTGGCGACTTTTGTAAATCCGTTCTACCTGAGGATCCTATTTTTAAATATTGGTGAGGTAACCTCTAGAAATTATCAGCCACCGTTGGGATTGGAACCAGAGTCCTCGGAGTATAAAGTCGACAGTCTAGCCATCGCACCATCCCAATTCTCTAAAGAAAAAGTGAAATGAGCAGAGGACGTCACCTACATCATAGGAAATCACTTCCAATTACTTATTTCTGCTGTGGCCACAGATTTACTTGAATCTCCCCCAAATAGATCTGTGACAAATTGAAATTCTCCTTCGAAGGAAAATGTTGAACACATGAAATATCAATTAAATTAAAAACTAAATATTTTATTGTTCTCAAAATAAATAAAATTGCATGATTAGGTTTTGAAATATCATTCAGCTGTGCAAATATTGATTATAATCAAGCCTTAAGGTGTAAATCAAATCATATGTACTGAAAGGCTAACCAGAAGAGCGCATTTTGAGTCCGATAAAAGTCCTCGTGATGACTCTATTTCGAAGATGAATTTTTACCATGGACTACGCGGAATAAATGTACTTTGTGATCTGCTAGAATTAATCCCTCTTCCTAAATTTGAATGCAATGACTTCTGCCCATATTTCATCAATCGATTATACATCGCAAGGTGAACTACGTTCAAGTATTGGAACTCTGGCTGAAGAAAAATATTGCATGAAGGACTTGAAGTCCAATGAATTCAATTTGACCCTCAACTCTACTATTGTTATAAATGTTATATTATCACGGAAAGTATATTTCCACTTACTTCATTTTCTAAGGAACCCACTGCCCTATGCGAGGGACAATAATACTAAGTACTCCACCTAACTACTGATTCGCCATTTTCGTGCGAAGTGGAAAACGAGGTACTCGAGGCGTATATGAAAAAAGATTCTCAGCGGTATGGTACCAATTCAAATTCCTTTAAGGCGACCCATAATTAATGGCAATCAAAATCCTACGACTAATTGCATTAACCCAAGAGGCACGCAATGGCTCTTTTTATAATAGCGAACCCGGGGATTTGACGCCCAAAGCCATTCCCTCGCGTTATATCACAATTAATTCCAGCATTATGCGCTGGCAAAATAATAGCCCCTTCATTGCCGCGGCTGGCTAATGCGAGCCGAAATTTTCATATCATTGGGCAGCTTTCTGGGCTCGGGAAAATGTCTACCTCACGAGCCCGCAGGACATCTTATGCTGCTGGACTGAAAACTTTTTATGCGCGCAATGGCTTTATCTTAATGGTTTGAACAAGAGGCGGAGAGGAAATCTTTTTGAAATGGGACGCATTCGGGACCTCTTTTGAATTAATAAGATCTAAAAAACATGGTCATTTCGCAGATACTGCTGATGACAAAAGGAATGAAGATGAGACTAAACTAATTCTTCAGGCAGTTACCTTTAATCAGCTTGATTAATTTTTGGGATTGACGATCGAATTTCATCTTTAAAATGTAAAAGATACAGTGCCCGACGTGATACGGTGGAAACCTTTGATATTCAGCTTAGTAAAACCACATGACTATTTCCACACACTTTTATTTAAACCGACCATGGTTTCGGCAACTGGTGCCAATATAATTTAAAAATGTAGTTTACTATTTTATTTAACTGTTACTGTCTACAAAAGTTAGCTTTTATCATTCATTCGTGAAAATTTTACATTACCTCACACAAAACTAACGACAGTTTATTTTATTTGTTAAATTTTGTTGAATTTCGATCTGCTTGAATTCGGTCTTCGAAGTTCAAAAGACGAATTGGAATAGAATGCGATATCTAAGAATGCAGTGTCGCAGGATATTTGAGCGAAAATTGCGATGAATGGGCGCAGACGAAATAGAGTGGGGTTGAGTGGATTGGCTGATTCGGAATGCACCCTCTGAGAGTAGTCAAAGACAACGTCATCGATGACGCAAATGGCTCATCGGCGACATCATAATGTTATATACATATATCGGAGTGTTTGTTGAACATGAGAAATGAGATCCCCAAAAAACCGAAGTCTGGTAACGAGGGAAAAGGGCTCATTACTTTACTTTCAGTTTCTTCTTTAGAATTTTAAATTTTTACTTTAACTAGTAACTCTTTCGTGAGATAAACTTTAATCAATTCGTTTTTTCGTTAATATTCCCAACTCAGGCTGGAATCAAAAAATAAAAACAGTTGTCGCTGAACAGCTTGAGACTTTACTTTGCAGCAAAATCTAATTTAGAGTAGAACAACCATTGTAGTCCACTTCAATGTACATTTCAATAATTTATTTCGTATTTGCACGACGCGTTTTGCCATCTTGTGGCATCTCCAGGCAGGAATTGACTTTTGCCAATGGTCCCCGTAAACAACAGTAATGACTAAAGAGGTCCCCAATTTTGTCCGGGTGTTCATTTAGCTCTTGAAGAAAATTGGAGAATATTTGAATGCATAATGCTCCACGAATTTCACGATTACAGTCCCTTATACACTACACAGCCTTTCTAAAGTGGCTGTAAAAAAATTAGGGTATAACTAGGGCTAATGCCGATGATAGTAGTATATGTACAGAGTCAGGGACACCTGGCCTTCCAGGGTTCCTAGGGGACTAACAGAGAGCCGGCCACAGATGATTGGGGGCCTCATGCCACGCGGAAACCATAAAAGTCCCTTTTTCCGGAAAGAAGAACAAATTTATAGTGGCCCCCAAGTTAACCGTGAAGGGAGACGGTCGACAGCTGCTCCTTTCCCCTACCCTCCGCCAGGGGGCGATGGCGAAAACCTTCTCAATGCACGCACCTCATCAATGCATCTCACCCAGTCTCACAAAAAGACATCCCAGTTGAACGCTCGTGTCATCTAAGAGCACCATTCCGTCGCCAAAATACAGAGGTACGTTCTTACGACCATCCGAAGCTACGAAAAAATAATTGTAAGAAATAGCTTTTGAAATATCCCCAAAATTTCTTCAGGATTCAGGACCAACTTTCCATTTTCAATTTTCTGACTTTTCTAAAAATTCTTTTTTTTAATTCCCTCGCCTTATGGAAATCAATCAAATAATCAATCAATGCCAGCGGAAAGGAACTAGTTTAAGAGTAGAGAAATGCAGCAGGATACATTTCGGGATAAATTTTATTTATTTCAGTGTTTATCAGCATATGTATGTTTTCAGTGGAAATTGAACAATTAACCAAAATGTAAAATCTAAGAAGACTTTGCTTTGAAATCTGAGATTGTTAAAAATCACACATAAAAAAACGAAAGGCATTATTGAATAGTAATTTCTGCTGCAATATGCTCACCGTGTGTATTTATTTATTTCCACGGTCTTCTCAATCGCTACCTCAGCCCTCTTGGCTTTTAGGTCAGCCAAATTGTGTGCAAATTACCTCATCTTATACAAGAATTGCCTTGAGGAAAAAGTCCCCTGGACCCGGAATCGAACCACGAATCACGGCTTTAGCGCAGTTTGAGGCTCTCAACCGGTTGTGACTTCTTGGAAGTCCTTTCTCCCTCGCGGTCCATCAAGGATGGCAACACCTAGTACCATGAGTCTCGGCATAATTGCCTTGGGAATTAAATAACTTAGATAGCGCAGTGGTCTGCGCGCTAGCCCGGAAATCCAAAGGTCCGTGGTTCGATTCCGAGCCCAGGGGAATGTTTCCTCATGGCAATTCTTGTATATTTCGCCGCCGTTCACACGGCAGGGTTAGAAAAATTACACATGCCTCATCTTCGCTTTCTTCCCTCTTTTTCTGGTCTTAAACAAAAAAAGAGCCAACATCGCCACTCGAACGCAACAATGATCCTCCGCAACAATCAACTTTCACTGCCTCTGATGTTTTCCCTTACCACGATCTAATTTCCCTGACTTCCAGTCCCCATTTTTACCTTCTTAACACCTAAAAAGTCACGAGTAACATTTATTCCTACGCATATTATAGCGACTTTCCTATCACATCATTCTCAGCCGCGCTTTTTTCGGAATACTGTTTTAATTTATGAGTAATAAGGTTCTTGTGATATTTAAGTTAAAGGATCGGGTGTAAAAAGTACATGTACCATACAAAGAGCGAATCTACGTCAGTCGGCACATCAACGTAAGAGGCTGGTTTTTAGCCTTTTGATGATTTCATACTGCACATACACGAGAGGTTAGGGTGTCCCAAAAAAACCGAAAGTTTGAAAGTTGAGGGGGCATTTCCATTTTCCTATGCGAATGCATGAAAAAACATCCCACAAAAATTTTCAGCTCAATCGGACAATATTTGACCCTGCCGAAACGCATTCAAAGTTTGAATTTTTGAGTTTTCCAGATTTCATGCAATGTTGCCTACCCTGCAGGAGGCTCGAGTGTTAAAAAACAACCAATTTTAAGTTCAAACCATCTCCTCTAGCTCTATAGGCGTTGACAGCAACACTTGAGTCAAAATGAGCTTCATAGCCACAACTCGGTGTGTTTACAAGTCCAGCTCGCGGTTGCGGCCGCCAGGCGCCAGCCGAGTGCATATTGCCCCGCCGTGTCGTGTTGAGATTCGAGTTATGCGCTTTTGCAACATCGCTCTGTTTATGTTAAAAGTATCCCGGCTTAGTCTATCAGTCACTCGTGGAGTTTAGTGTTGTGCACTAACTGAGAACGTGAGGTATTGTCGTGTGTTTCGTGGTCGAGGCTGTTTCGGCGGTGGCCAGAATGAGCGTGAAATCGAAGAGTACGCCGGTTATGCGAAGTGCGACAAGTGCGTGGTTGGTGGGTAATGAGTCCAAACATTTGCCCGGCAATGGTAAACTCCCTACGCTGCGTGAAGTTCTCAAAGTTTTCTTTTACAACCTACACTGTTCTCCAGGATCGATGTCAGCGGCAGATGCAGCAAGGATTGCAATCAAAGAGTTACTTGCTGTGTGGGGAAAGTCTAATATTCCTACGCAGGAGGCTCGAGCAGCCATTAAGAAGCTCCTGACAGCTTACGAGAACTACCATGCCCTTGGGAAAGACAAAAATAAAACTAGTGAGAAGTCAGTGTCCGCAAGAGAGGAATTCAGCAAAGTGCTCGACCGTCTGTTTGACATCGGCTGCAAAGACGCCCTTTCAAACATTACTGTGGAGGAGGACAAGTTGTTTTACATATCTATGAAAACTGATTGAAAAGGATATATGGCGGGTATTGATATAAAGTGGTGTAAGTGTTTAGAAAATCGTAAGAGACTTCAAGAAGAGGATTTTTAAAGGAAAAAACGGCATTAGAAAGAAAAGGAAATATTGGATGAGAAAGTGGACCTCGTTCGACAGATGTCTGCGGAGAGTACGACGAGCTCGTCGGATTCGGAAGAAGGTAATTTTTTCCGGGTGCGGGAAGGGTGACCAATATGGCGGAAGAATGGGAGAAATAACATTTTGTTACTTTTACAGAATTTGAAATGCGGACAAGGTCCGGAAAGCGCCGTAGAGTAAGTATACTGTCCGACAGCCTTGTGACTGCTTCCCTAGATCGGACTCAGACGTCCTCTGCCGCTGGGTCTATGATAGTCCAGGCTGTCGCCAATGCGACAGCATCTGCATTGGGTTTTAAAGGGGATGAAATCCATTTAGTATCTTCTCCAAATATCATCTACATAGAATGAGAGTGAATAAAAGGACCGAGACAGTAAGGCTTATCAAGAATTTCACCCTCAAGTTCCTTTAGCAGTGCACTGGGATGGGAAATTACTTCCAAGCAATGAAGACGACAAGAGGCTGTTTGAAGGATATTTCAAATGTAGATGACATTATCAAATTTTGTATTCTTCAGCTGCAGGATCGTAAATGGTAAATATCAGGATGTTCAGGGTGATTTAAAGTCCATCCTCAGGATTAGTATTTAAAATTATGCCCCATATTATTTTAGAACCAACATCCTCGAGACGACTACAAAGATTTTTTGGAGTTGTGTACAGTGTGGTTCCCAAGAAAGAGAAGTATGTGGTTCGCCCCCCAGGCCCAACTGACAAATCACAGTGGATGAATAAGGAGCTCTACGCTTTT
Organism: Ischnura elegans; assembly: GCF_921293095.1. Taxonomy (NCBI): domain Eukaryota; kingdom Metazoa; phylum Arthropoda; class Insecta; order Odonata; family Coenagrionidae; genus Ischnura; species Ischnura elegans. The sequence continues at coordinate 110,684,746 of NC_060253.1, forward strand.
AAAACGTAGATTTTTGGCAAGCAATTGCGTTTGTCGACACATGACAGTGACAATTTATTCAAATTGTGTTGCTTCATTGCAATTGTATATATGAAACATTGGTACACCTGTCCCTTGGCAGTGAGCGCTCCGAGAATGGATCTTGAGCTACTTAAAGTCCTTGCTCGGAAGAAAGACCCTCACTACGCAGCAGCTTTGGCCAAGTTTTGTAACCATCTGTGGTTAAAACTTTCGAAAACTTGAATTGTATGGCCCTCTTCGATGAAATGGTTTCTGACGACGAGAAAAGAGACATTGCGGAAGCAATCAGAGACAATGAGGGGTCTGATGATGACGCACTCGGGCTACTCTTCCGCCTAATCGACCTATTAGTGAGCTGACTCTCGCTGACTTCACTTCGAAAAATTCTGTGAAGTTTTTCAAATTTATTGGTATTTCGCCGGCATTTGTGCTGCGAGATCCGTGCACATGGAAAAGTGACGTAGACTATCAGAAGGGCCTATGTATAGTTCAGCACCTTAAGGTTGTTAATGATACTGCAGAGAGAGGAGTTCAATTAATAAAATATTTTCTAGTCAAGAAAAAATTGACAAATGATGAGGCTCAGAGGCAACATCTGTTACTAGTTGTTAAGCGGCATAGGAAAATGCATGAAAAAAGTGGCAAAAAACTCTAGTTTTTCATATTGCTTGTTGTTCACAGTGCATTTGTATCCGCATTTTGACAGTATAATAATAAGAGAGCATTTTCTTACAGAGGTTTCTAATTTTAAATCCCCCAAGACCCTTAGAGCTAGGCAACATTGCATGAAATCTGGAAAACTCAAAAATTCAAACTTTGAATGCGTTTCGGCAGGGTCAAATATTGTCCGATTGAGCTGAAAATTTCTATGGGATGTTTTTTCATGCATTCGCATAGGAAAATGGAAATGCCCCCTCAACTTTCAAACTTTCGGTTTTTTTGGGACACCCTAACGAGAGGTGGGAGCGGCAGAAGAGCGGGAAGAATTGCGGGTGAAAAAGTGTAAGAGAGAGAGAGAGATTCTATTTCCCATTCGTCTAGACACACTTTGTAAATATAACAATCACATGGGCGGCGATCACGGCGCAGAAACATCCGTGAACCCAATAAAATACAAAAGAAAGATGTGCTATTCGTCAAAAACTGCAACAGGCGTACAAAGAACGCTACATAGATGTTAAACGAATTAGGCTACGAGCCGCTAGAGAATCGGAGGCTGCGCGCTAACCTTAGCGTGATTGCGTGAGAAAATAAGAATAGATATCTTGAAGAGCGATATGGAGAACATCGTATGATAGCCTCACTACATTTCCAGGTCCGACAGAAACGATATATTAAGAGAAATATATAAATCGTCAAACGGATAGGTGTGGGAATCGTTTTTTCTTCCGAACAATAAAGGACTCTGATAAATGCTAGGCGGAACTTCTTATACGAATTCCCTTTTCTATTTTTTATATTAACGGCTGTCGTCCTAGCCCCCTCAGTGACCCACCAATGGAGGGGCTTGCAGGGTGGTAGTATGTAGATGCAGAAGAGTAGAATTGATGATCAGTGGCGCCGACGCCATGGGGCTTGAGGGGGCCCGAGCCCCCTCAAAATTCGTTATGGGTATGAGGAAAAACTGTGTCAGGCTTGTCGATTTTCCCCGAAGAGTCCAGATATCGAGTTTCGAGTTATCACTGTTCTAATATTGATCATATGACTCTTCTAAAATGCTTAAAAAACTTAAAACTCACTACTTATAAAATTTCCCGGGGCAAGATCCCCGGTTTGGGCCCCCCAAATATTTTTTGTAAGTCGGCATACCTGTTGGTGATATCGAAGGAGAGGAGAAAACAAATATTTCTTTCGCGAGGCATTTGAGGGAGCCAATGGGGACTGCGTAACAGTCGTGGAGGGAGCGAAGCACGTGGCGCTGCAGCGGCGAGGAAGAAGGTCGGAAGAAGAATCATCACGAAGGTTGGTTTGAGGCGATCCACGTCACTTGCGTGTGTGTGTGTGTCTGGGGATCTCCGGAGTGAGTCGTGGGCGAGTCTGGCGCGTCATCGCGTCCCTCACCCGAGTGTTGGCTGGGAAGCAGAGGGCAACGGACGCCACGATAGAAAAATGAAAGGAGCCACTTCACTCCATCCGTAAAACAAACGGGATTTCACAGAGAAGGGTTCAGTCCGTGTCATACAAGTCTAATTTATGTTGCAATTATGTGCGCATTTTAATCGGTTTTCAATAATAGCATTTACTGCTCATTGATTATGATAAAATAGCATAGATACGACACCAGATTGTAGCTTTAGTGGACCCCAGAGGCTTTTGGCTGTTGGTGGGATCACCTTCAGAAAAAAAATCGTAATGCTATTTAAGTATATTATTGAATATTTTTTTTCCCTTCGTACCTGCTCTATGTTCTATCTCATCAGTGTCCTACCTTTGCCGTTCTTCTCTCCCAACTTTCCTTCAACGATGATTTTCATTGTACATTATTCATATCTCATCACATGACAAAGTAACCTGTCCCGCCTTCTATCCAAGCTTTTAAAAATAATTCTCTGTCACTCTCCGTATTAATCAGGCGATCAATCCATCCATCTCCAATTTGAAGGAAACAATAAGATTTTATAAATTACTAATTGACCCGGTGAACGTTGTTTTACCATTTAAATTATTTATATTGAACATTTTGGGAGCCAAATATAAAAACTGACTTATTGTAAGTGTGGGGATGTGGTATATGACCCAAAAGAGGAATGAAGCGCTGTGAACGATGACGACCGGTAAAAATAACATTATACCAAACACTCATTTCTTTGAATGCATGGTACTTTTTTTATCTTAATCATTAAATTTCAAATTACATCTCTTTAACTAATTATGACAGTAAAAAAATAAACATTATCAGTCTCTCAGCGCACTGGAGTGTACCATATTTTTAGTGGGTCCATCTTTAGCCAACACAAACAAACTGGATGGTTTACCCCCGTATGTCACGTATAATTTTCCAAGTGAAAAACACGGTGTGCCCAAATCTAAGCCGAAAACAGGCATCGATTGGCCTTGAGACATATTGATTGTCATTGCAAAATCCAATATAATTAGAAAATGAACCCGTTTGAATTCAATTGGCATATCTATGGGAATAATAGGGAGATAATAATGGGAATATCACTTACGGGTCAAACTCACGAGGTAAAATTCATCAATTTTAATGCTTTTGAATAAGGCAAGCAATTTCTAAGGAGAACATGTGTGACAACCACGAATCCCTATTCGTGGTTGTCACACATGTTCTCCTTAGAAATTTCAATTCAAAATGTTCGACAACGTTTTTCATCAATTTTTTAATGACTAAATCGCGTACCATTGCATAGCCGTGGTTGATGCAAATTACGAAGCATATTTAACTCGAGATTTAATCTTCAGTTGTAAACGGTGCGATGGCAATCCTGGCTAATCCAATTACTAATTCAAAAACTCAGGTGTATAATTTACAGCTTCGCTGGCATCGCGAACTGTATCGATAGAAGAGATGTCAAACTACATAAACAATGCTGACGGTCATCGAGGGGACATTAAGCCAAAAACGCTAAAAATTTCAGCATTTTTATGATTTTTTTCAAATTTCACCGTAAATCACACGGAAAACGAAAATCGACTGCAAGAATAAGAATTTACATTTATTTTTCTTTCCAATGGTATATGTCTTAACTACATGTGACTATTATCACTAATTTGAATATACAGAAGAAAAAAGGTCTGCAGGCATTAATGATGAACCTCACAAGTATTTCTTATGGAAATGATTCAGGGCCTCATGGGCCCGGCGAAATATTGAAAAATAGTTTACATTCTATTCTCAGACCTACTGAATATACAAATAAAACTTCAGAGGAATCAGTCCAGCTGTTTCGGAGGAGTAGGGCTACAAAAATTGTGGCATGAGAATTTTATATATTAGAAGATAAATATTGTCGAACGGCGCCTAATAATGCGGCATTAATGCTGGTTTACTGAGTTCCGGTTGCTATTCTTGGCTTGTTTAGACAGTGGTTCGTAGATAAAGAATTTTGATAAGAAATGAAGACTTAATTTGTAAAAAAAAAAATGGGAATCGTTGGTGGTATATATCGTTCAGTATGAGTCTGACGCTATGGGCGAGACAGAAATCAACAAATTCAGTGAGAGGTGCTTAGGTGCTTACGTAAGCTTCCCGGGATGATAGACGGGTACCAAACATTCCGCCACTGCGTGAAAGAGACTCCGCATAAGGAGGTCAAGGGCGCATATCGAGGAAGTGTCTCACGGCTGCGAATGATTAAAAAAAAGTGGCGGGGAGCGAAGAGGGTAGGACGCAGGGGTCGACGACATTCACTCCACACCATCGCCTAAAAAACCTGCTCCCCAAAGCGCAGATAGCGAGGGAGGCCAATGGCTCACTGGAGGGACTCACTGCCCAAGGAAGTTCAGAGAGGGAAATTCTTTACAAGCCTCCTGTGAGTGCGAAGCGCCAACTCCCGAACTTTCACTCGACAGGCCTTGGAATCGTAGATATGTGTACACTCGTGTCCGGAGTTTTGGCCTGAATATTTTATTTTTGCGCGCGGAATTTTTTCAATCAAATGCAATATCTGATGAAAGGAGGAAGTTGGGTTCCATCGGGGACAAACAATACATTCACTATCCTACAATTTAAATGTAGCCATTTTTAAAAAGGATTAAGCAACCCTTACCCTATTCCTAACTTTTATATGACTCATTACCGCTAAAAAGTATATTAAGCAGTTGCAGCGAATTTAAAATGATTTAAAAACTTAAAGAAATATAAAACGATTGAACAGGCTATGGAAAAGTTATGAACAAAATTTCACGCGTCGAAGACTCGATCTAACAATCGTTACGGTCACAGCAGCACATTTACTTCACTAGGCCTCCGCAACTGCTTGCGCACGAAATACGTAAAATATAAACCAACGGTGAACACATAGGCAAGCACAGAGTAAATGCTCACGAAATAAATAAATCCAAGAAAAATCAAAACAGAATGATAAATTTGCATGCAACTTCTCCCTCTTAATGCATAAATCTTCACGAGCAAACGAAATATTTGCGGAGCGTAGCCAATGACAACAAAAGGAGTAGAGGGAAACTAAAATTTCTTCGAGGAGCAGAAGTGGCGCCACAAACTTTGTTCTAAAACTTTTGAAAGTAACTTCGTCATTCCACTAAAAATTTATTTGCGACTGGTTTCGACGGTTTAAGGGAGAGTGCGGGAAATTATATATGTATATATAATATATATATATACCCAAGGCGGAAAATTCTTACTGAATCCGGGCGGATTGGAAAGGAAATCAAAATTGGGTCGAGGATTAATAAATTATTCGGATAATCGGCAGAACGCATGAGACAAACAAAACCGACGGATAGCGAGGAACGCGGTGGGGGTCAAGGGCCGCCTTCCAGAACGTTACTCAAGTCTTGATCCCGACTCAAACTCAATTCGGGTAACATGTTAGTGTTACGAGGCTTCGCTCGAGTCCCAACTCAAATTGAACAGACAGCCTCGTTTCAAGACGTCCGCCTCACGTTTCAAAAATGAGAAATCATTTCGTTATGACCAATAAATGAGAATGAGTAGTTTATTTGAATGCATCATTTTTTTTTAATTTGTTATTCTAAGACAGTAGAATTGGGGTTAGTTTCTTAAATACAATAGGGTGGTTTCCTATTCTTTTTTATGGCCTAAATCGAAAGATTATTACTCCTGGAGTACGCATTTCACGCTTTTAGATTTTCGAATGACGATATCTATTTTTCGCGATTAAATGAAAAGTGAAAATTTTCAAGCGCTCGAAAACGCGACGGCAAAGTAGGAATGCTGGGAAAAGTCCGTGTGACGTATTTCTGGTTCCAGCTGTCGCCGTGTGAGGTGACCTTGGGGAGAGGCTTTGAACGCTGATACGACGCAAGCTGCTATTAGGTAGCAGAGTACCCCGCTAGCAGGTAGCGCTTGGCTTAAATAAGGATTATTATTACCCTATCAAACGAAGGAAACTTTCCGAACTTAGGTAATTTTAATGGGTGATTATTAAGAGATGTTTCCCTGAGCTCTGTGCCTCATGCATGCATTGGTAATCTCAGACGATGTAAAACTCCTATCTACTCGTATAGAAACTAGGTCCCTGTGACGTCACGTGGAGTGGAATCGCATGGGCGCCAATCCGGCCTTTTTCAAATGAGGTTAAAATTAACCGTTGCCATTCGTCTAAACTGGGATTTCTAAAACCAAATAATTTGTATATTATGCATACATTAATGGTGGGTAACGTATCTCAATCAATGCCTTTTGTTTTCTGTGATGAAGGAAACTACCCTATTCAGTCATCTATATTGCCGATAATACACTACGTATGAGCATGTGTCCTCGCATTCCGCCATCTTTGTCGTTTACTACGTGAAAGTGAATGAGGTTGCCAGTCGCTCTGCAAGATTTTCCATTATCTGCAGAAGAAAAAAGGCACACTGATTTATTGTTCTACTCCTAATGCCTCCAATAGCACCAAGAACGGGTTTAGGAATTGTAGTTTCCCTCGAGACACTGAGAGAAGAGCTTCAAATGTGCCGAACGGACATGTGGCAAGCCAACTTCTTCCCGCCTTCGAGAGGTAAGTTTTTCTTGATATTTAAATCAGTAGGGAATCAATTTTTTCCTGGGGGCACAAGGGTCTGATAGACAAAGGGTCTTATCATATTTGAGATTAAAAACAACTCACAACAATTAATGTACGAAATATTATATTTATTTTAGTATGAAAGTTATTAATATAAAATTTAATGATTGGGGCTCCGTAATAGACAAAACAAAACGATAGTAATGATAATGAAGGCATATAACTTTTGTCTATTTTTTTAAGCATCTGGGGGGGGGGGGGCACGTCCCCCCGTTCCCCCCTCCTAAATCAGGCTATGGACATAATGGTTCCTTAAATACAATTTTCTTAAACTTTTGATAACCTATGACCTACTTTTAACCCGATGAGGGAGTAGTGTGGAGAACTGCCATCCAGAGGACTCTGATATAATTCCAACTCAAACACGTCTTACCACCGAGGGACTCAAGATTAAGTATGGCCCAGGAGGAGTGCTTGTGATGAGCGCGTAACAGGGAAGAAGGGAACAGCAGGATGCGATGAGAGAGGCTGCAAGAACGGACGTTGGGGCCCTCTCCGTAATCCAGCCGTCCTGAGTTCCCGCACGCCTGCCCTCCATAATATAAGCGAACACGAAACAGCCGCACGGCATACCTGAATGGCCTACGCACGAATACAATTGCAATGGGGCCTAAGAATGCCATGCGCAACCCGTCATTCACTTTTTTCACCCCGACACTCTTTCGACCACTCGATGCTTCATTTGTTTTTTTTTCTACCCCACGAAGAGGTCGGCTTTATCAAAGCTCTCGAGCGGCCACTCATACGGAGATGGGTTACCACGTACAAGGGACCCACGACACCAGAGGGTACACACGACAAGCAGAGGGAGGGAGAGAAAGTGTTCTGCTCTGACATCGTATTTGGTTTCGGGTTTTGAGGTCCAGGTCGCCATTGTTATGCGGCATATGCGGCCCTCATAACCCACCAAGGGTTTCTTTTTTTATCGGCCCTCACCAAACACAGGCATCGATTATCACCACCCAAGCCCATTCATGGAAGTGCGGCGTGTTTGTTTGACCGAAGGTGTCGGTGGTGTGATCACGGCCAAATACATCGCATCCGGCCGTAGGCAGCGTACTGAGGCGGCTTACTAACATAATTTTTGCTTTTGGTTCCGCGTAGTCATCGACAGTATGCCACAAAATAGAGGAGAGTGGTACAAAAATTAAAAAGGAAAAACCAGCTTAAAGAGGTGAAAGATTCTTATTTCCTAGAAAGCCGGAGAACCACCGATTTTGTTTTTTTTTTAATTTTGTGCACCAACCGTTCAAGAGCCGAGAATACAAGTATAGAAGTAGGTAAGGAAACAATTCATGCTACATGGATGGTTTCCATCGACCATGTTTCTTGGAGCGAGACTTGGAAGTTGACAGCTGCAGAAACGTCAAGAATGAAAGTATTCGAATTGTGATACTACCGAAAAATAATGAATATATGATGGATGGACCGAGTAAGAAATGAGGAAGTGCTAAGAAGAGTGGGAGAAAAGAAAATTTTTCCAAAATCCCTATGAAGGAGACGGGATAACTTATTCGGCCACAAAATGAGGCCTTATGAAGACAATCGTAGAAGTGCCAGAGGAAGCGAAGAAGGAAAAAGGGACGGCCCCGAATGAGTTATAAAGGACAGGTTGTAAACGATGTAAAAGAGAAGAAATGAGTCACTATGAAAAGGTTAGCGGAATGGAGAGCAGCGTCAAACCAATCTTCCAATTGTTGACTTATGATGAATGCAATAAGAGTGAGTGTTGAAATATAAGAAGACGGGATTGTATATCTTCTCGACGCCTTCATCCTCTTTTCCATGACTTAAATCACAATCAGTTTAAGGGGACGTATCACCCCCTCCTCGACCTGTCTCTTTCGTGACTTACCGTGCTGGGAACATGTTTTTTGCAGAAATTTTTTTCGCCACCTTTATTTCAACCATTTCTGTTAAAAAGGAGCGATGCATCATTTGGCAATCTAATGAGTGAGTAGATGAAGTCACACTTCCACTTCACAATTTTTTATATATTTTTTTTAATAGTATCAATGCACCCTCGAGATTATCTCTGCATTCTCTTCGGGTTTTCACCGCGTCCGTTGGGCTTTGGCGACAACAGTTTCCTGAAGACACTGACTGCAATGTCAGCGAAACTGCTGTCGCCAAAGGCCAACGGACGCGGTGAAAACCCGAAGAGAATGCAGAGATCATCTGATCAACGCCGCGAAAATCTTCGAACCTACACCCTTGAGATTCTTTGGAATCAATTGACAAGTCAAATTTTCACTTTTAAAGTAAAAAAAAATTTACAAATAAATATCAGAAACTTCTAAACCTATTAAAGTTACTTAATAATTCTCATAATCAAAACAGATCCACATCATTAAGAAATTTGAGCCAAATTACAAAAATATCATTCTTTGTCTTCCCACACCTCGCATTCACAGGTAGGATTGATCCATCCTTTAAGCAAATCACATTATGATGTCTTGCAACATTGTAGAAGCAATGGTTCAGTTACATTGAGTTTTAATAGAATCTTGCGGTTTAATAAACACCCACTTTAGCCTTCCTCATGATAAACCCTGTATTAGTGTACTGGAACATTAGCATTTTGGCACTCAATAGTCCGGAAAACTATCAAAGTTACCCTTATATCAAAGTAACACCATTTAAGATACGCTATCATATTGTTTTCAGGGCAAACATATGGTATTTATTATTTCCACCAATGTAGAATTCGAAATTATTAGGTACCTCAGCGTTTTCTCAAAATGGAAGAAATGTAAGTATTTGAGATTTACAAAAATGTTTTAAAACTGTGCTATTTTATTCCGATTATATTTAACGCTCGCGGAGAAGGGAAGATATCACGATTTAATATATCTAATGAGTAGTAATTTACATCCTCACTTTATATATTTTGCGTTTAAACTTGAAAACTGCCATAGCCAGAAAAACTTTAAAAGAAACGTTAATATTCGACGGTAAGGTATCAATTTTTCTTTTCCTTGAACAGTACTTTGAATAAACAATTTCAGAAATGAAGTTGAATTCATGCATACATTAGTTGAAACGTCATTAATTTTTCTTATCGATGAATATGGCATACTAAGTGTTGCAGGTTAGGCTGTTGCGATTTAGTAGAAAAATTACGAAGTCGGAAAAGATGACATAAAGATTCAGAATGTTGCTGATCGTAGGAAGTATAAGACAAAGGCCTGTTGAAAAGCATTGTTCCAAATACACTTTGGTCTCCACGAAAATGTGATGACGCAAATAACGGCAGCAGATCGTTTGGATAGTAGACTAAGTGCTGTACACCACACTGCTGCATCAGCCAAACTAAAACGTTGAGTTATGCGCTGCTTCATTCTGCGGTAGAAGGATATGAGCCTTATTAGGCCGACACTGCATTTTGTAGCCATGTCTCTGAATGCATGGAAATCGGATTCGTGTAGTGACTAATGTTGGCTTTCCATTACATGGACTCGGGTTCGCATCTCGGCAATGGCAGAAATTCCTCACAGATCTATTTCAATGCTTTGTGGAACCGTTTGGTGGCTGCGGTGTAAAAATCAAACGAAAATACCCCAGAGCGAAAAACAAGAAAAGCTCTCCTTTTCGGTCATGGAAAAATACACACACACTCGGTTCTTGGGTGCGAAAATTTACAGCGTCAAAAAGCGGGTGAAATGAAAGACAAATAAATATGCATATATAAGACAACAAATATAAGAGAGCACACATATCAACACTTTCACTCAGATGTCAAGAGTGACCTTAGTGAGTCTCAATCAAGCATTAATTCACATTTTATGGGGAGAAGATTCAACGCCATTGATCAGGGGCATGATTCTGATTCTTTATAGCCGACGCGATTAGTCGAAAAGATTGGCGAACGCTGAATGCATTTGTATTCTCATTTTCAATCGCTAGCTATTTCGCCAGAAAAGCTTCCCCTCGTCCCTCTAGCGACGAAAAAGTTATTCTCGTTCTGTCTGGTGAGTATATAGAGAACGTAAACATTCGCCAAGAGCGAATTAACGCTGGCGACGGCAATGAAATCACTCTAGCGGCTTGGCGAAAGAATTGACGAGAGACAGACTCATGATTTTACTAACGTTTTACATCATTATTACGTTGTATTATTGATCTCAAAGAGTTTAATTGTTATTAAAAATATAATAAATATGTTGATAAAATGGTATAAGTCGCCTCACGAGAAACCAGCAACGATTAATTGATGACTATGATCATTTTTATGTAGGAATTTACGGTAGCAAGTAAATATAAGCAGTAAAAATTACGTTTTATAAGGATTTCCTCAAAGTATCCCCGTGAAGGTTCGTACAAAAACACACATGCTATTTTAAAAAAGATGAAAATCGAAATATTCCGTCCTGTGCATCTCGGAGACTTCCCTGCAGCGCATGTTTTCCCGCCGTTGTGAAGGGGGCGTGGTTGAAAGGGGTTCCAGACTCTTGCCCTTCTGTTTCGTTGTCCTGGTGCGTCCATAACGGTCTCTCAACAGAGACGTGATCGTCTAAACGAGGAGCAGTTTTACGTTCCGCATCCCGGATTAGCTTGGAGTTGTCCTCATAAATTGACTTCCATCCAAGGTAAATATTGTGTTCAAGAAAGGCAGAAGTAAGGATATTGGCGTTCGCCAAGTGGAGAGCTGGGGCCTGATTCTGGTTCTTTCTGGCAATAGCCAACGCGATTCGTCGAAAAGATTGGCGAATGCTAAATTTATTCGTATTCTCATTTTCATTCGCTAACTATTTCCCCAGGAATGCTTCGCTTCGTATCTCTGACGACGAAAAAGTTATTCTCGTTCTGACTGGCGAGCATACAGCGAACGTAAACATTCTCCAAGAGCGAATCTCGCTAGCGACGACAATGATATCGCTCCAGCGGCTTAGCGAAAGAATTGACGAGAGACAGACCAGTGATTTTACAACTGCTTTATATTATTATTATGTTGTAATTTTTATCCCAATAGGTTTAGTTGTTGTTAAGATGCTTGGCATAAATCTTATGTTGCATAACACGTGTTGCTGTTCTTCGTAATTAGATAAATGGGATTAAAAGTGGGTTCACATTTGAATGAACCGCGAAGCTTTTGTTTGATAAGCATTCTGTGTTATCGTGGGAGTGCTGTTATTCTGAGCATATTAATGTGTTGGATTGCGTGCGAAAACTTGAGGTTTTGGTTCTTACGCTCGTGAACTTTTCATCGGAAACAACAAGAAAGAGACTGAGGGGAGCCACTACGTGTTAAACGGGTTTTTAAGGGTTAAAACCCCCCCTTTAGCCTTTAAAAGCTTTTACTTCATCCAATTTACATACTTTGTTTTAATAAATACTAGAGCAAAATTACTGTTTTGAGTCCTAAAAATCACGTTTTCAGCATCAAAACTCCCATAAATTTTCGCGGGAGGACCCTCGAGCCGAGGCCTTTGCCCTTCAGGGATATTTTGCAGACAACCCCGACGAGCCGGAATAGGGAAGTGCACTAATTTTTTTTTATTGCTGAATTTGAAAGTTTAGCCTAAAAAAGAAACATTAGTATAGTCACTTTTATTTTCTGCATCTGGGGTATGCACTTTAAAACGTTTTGAAAGTCGGAAAATTTCATGTTGCGCTGAAACACAGTGCCTCCATCTTGATTGAGATGTGACGTCACAAGGCAGTAGTCACCAGTGGAGTATCGCTGAATTCCGTCGCCTTCTTTAGCGCGGCGAGAGTTTCCGGGAATCGGTGGAGTTTTCTTCCTAAAAATGTCGTCTAGTACCGAAAACATGAATTCAAAATAGAATTATAAATGATTTTTGTTCCAAATTTCATCTCGACGTCGAAACAAAAGCCTGGAGAAGATATTCATTCCCGTGCCTTAAGCACAAGCTATACGGAATAAATGGTTCAAGGCTGCTCCTGACTCTTACCTATCGATGATATTCTGTTTTGAAGATCATTTGAAGGTATTGTAAGATCAAATTGATATTTATATTATAATAATTTACTTAATAGGTACCTCAGTCACATCAGAAAGTGTGTTGAGTCAAAATATAGCATCTTCCGCGTAGACCTACGTAATTTATAAACTGAAAGTAGTTTGGTTAAAGAATTATGGCGCGACTGTTTTTTTACACGACCGGGCAAAATGCGTACTTTGCCCATGATATGTGCATATATGATAACAAACGATTTTTGTTAAAGTTAATCTTTATTTGTTGAAATTAGTACATTTATAGGTGATACAGATATAAAGGTACACGGCAGGTCGCGCGGCGTAATTTGTACTCCACTGGTGACGGGTTCATCTTGCTGATCCAAAAAATTAGCTACAATACCTCGAACTTTGAAAACTCGCAATATAGGCAGTCAAAGTACATTGTAAGAATACACGAGACCATTATAGCCCAGAATGTACGTACAATGTCGAAATCCTTGGTTTTCAAAGATTGACGTATTTTATACGCCAGCGCGCCCGGTCTAGGGTTATCAACTTTTATTTCATCCTATTTGTTAGTTGAAATTATATTTCAGAATGGTTCTTTTAGCACTGCTACTGAGGTAAACTGGTAGGTACTGAGTACAAGGTACTGAGGTATGTACTGAGTAAGTAAACTCCCTTTGGAGTAATGTGAATTACAAGTGTTCGAGATATATGGCATTTTATATTCGCTTTGTGTTCTTATTAATTATGCCTGTACGCATATTGTTGCTTGCCGCGAGCCTTTAATGGTATGTGCTCTTGCAAGAGTGGTTTTCATTTTTAATGTGGAAGTTGGTCAGTATAAGCAAAGAAAAAATTAACATTTTAGCGCACACCAACCCTTGTAGTCATCGTATCTCTGCGACTGTAATGACACTGCTAAAATACCTAAACGCCATAACGATGATAAAAAAATTGTCTCATGTCAATGATTGCTGCAATTATAATTAATGATAAACTTGATGCCGTATGATCACAATGAAGACAACAAAAAATAATGCCATGACGCAGTCTTGAACCACGGTCCTTCGGGTGAGATCTATCCTTTGAATCGTGCACGCTACCACTACCCCAACCGACCCATTGAGATGTGGTGGACATTTTGGATTTATATATATAACTTGTAAAAAGAAACGCATGAAAATTAATTAATTATAGCCTAACTAACGCCCTAATTGAAAAAGATGCAGCAAGGTACGCGGTCTCCCCTTGTTAGCCTTAACGTCTCGCATTTCTATGGAGCGTCGAACCTGTCCTCCTTATTAAGTAGCCATAAATACATAAAAGTTTGGTATACCATTTATAAATCGTTGGAATTTTCCTTCTCCCAACCAAGATTATATTTTCTTGAACCCATCCTGGACAGCGAACCATTGCAACAACCAGCCAGCTCGGAAATAAGGCTAACATCCCATGATTCTAGTTGCGAAGGGCGAACGTTCCGGCCGGCGTGAATACATACGCAACGAATAAGTCTTGCAGCAAACGTCTGAAATAGGTTTATTAATTTGACTCGGTTCTTACAAAAAAAGTTTTGGCATGATAAACGGCATTGTGTCAAAATATACCCAGCGAAAAATAAATGCCATGATGCATTTATTAAAGATTCAATGTGCTATTCGTACTACCCTTTCCAAACTTGAAGTTGACACGTAAATGAATATTAATATATTACGCAATGATGAAGTCGTTTACTCAAAAGAGAAGCAGCCACATATATATTCTGAAGATATTTTATGACAGCAAAAAACGGATACCCTCAAATTCTGAAAATTTTCTATGCAATAATAGTGGTAGAACTAAACGGTGTAGAAGCTGCCTTCTGCTACTGCCTTGTGACGTCACGGCCAATATTCAACATGGACACCCGTTTTCGCGGCCTTTGAATTTTTCCATATTTCAGACGGTCATCTCGAATAAAGTATTCACTATTAGGATTTAAACTGTGGTTTTACGACATTATGTTATTCTGAACTCTAATTTAAAAAATGTGTTTGGTGCATTTGAAACACTAGTGCACTTCCCTATTTTCCGGTAAAGCCCCTCCCTGCCCCATTTTAAATTACTGGCTAAGCCACTGTGCATAAGTATGGCGGTAGTGGTAGAGATTTTTCATCGAATTCCCGATCCCTGCTACAGTATTAAGTGGAAAGTCCTTAATGTGCAATACTCCGTCCGCCGGATGGGATGTTCAGCCGTGGTCGCTTTGACGCCTTTATTTAAGAGCACGCTTATGCCGACGCCGGGTTTCTCTCCACCCTTTCTTCCTTCCTTCAAGTGCGCACATGGCCTTATCTTTCGCCTCGCCTCCTTCAAATCTTTCTGTTGTTTTCATGTTCTGAAATGGAAGTTAAAACTCATACCCTCAGGCCAATTTGTGTTTTCGTATAATAAAATATGAATACTTCACTATAAAGGACCTATTTAAGGTCCGCCACGGCTGTGACCACTTATATCATCTTCAGGTGGACCTAAATGTGACATCATTTTTGGAAGCTGTTTAATTGAAGATGAATCCTATTCTGTCAATAAATATTTATGGTTTATTTAGTATAACATTATTATTGCCATAAAAAATAAAATATGGTATCTAATTGTGCTAGAGAAATGTTCCTTTTCGTACGAGGTAGGATACTAACTACATACTAAATGATGAATGTCAGTATTTGAGTAAATATTAATTAAAGACAAGGCTTAAATTTAATTCAAGTAATTCACCTTAGCAATATGAACAGCCAAAAAAACATCAAAAAAGTGACAAGCACAATAAGAAGATCTCAAAAAGTTTAATATACGAGTATCCACTATCAACCCACGGAAATTCTATTGAGAACATTCCAAGAAGGTATCCAAGACGTATCAATGACCACTAAAAGAGGTTTTTATTCTCCAGAGCCTCTATGAAGCGAAACGTTTATTTGCTCATCGCCAGACTTAAATTCTTTCTGTAGAACCCGATGCGTAAAGTCTCCAACCTGATGTTTCGTTCCTCACACAATTTCCTCACCGAGCTCCCTCAATAAACGTATTACCTTTCCTGAAGCCTGGACCACACTATCTTCGAATCCGTCCCATCCGAGCAATATCCCTCCAGCGATCACTCAAATGATGGTGGTAAAATGACCTTTTCTCGCGATCATTGCCCGCGAAGGCTCCAAGGATAGCAATCCAATCCCTTTTTTTCATCACTCGCCTCGTCCCTTTTTCCGTCGCTGAAACCATCGCTGGCTCCGTCTTTCAGCCAATCAAAACGAGCGGTCGATAATAGCGATTGTAACACCGCGCTTGGCGTACAATTAATTTAATTGAAGCTGCAAATACGGAAGGGATGGAATAAGCGATGGAAAAAGGGACGGTGGGAATGATAGAGCTATTCTGAAAATGATGGGTCGGGCGATTAGTCTTTTGGTCCCTCAAAAAGTATCGCTGGAGCTATCAGTCTGAGGGGCGAAAAAAATGATCGTTTGATTGAGGCTTAATATTTCCTGTCTTGTTGATTCATCCAATCCAATCTCCGACATGTTTTGCTATCCACACATTTTAACATTTCACGCAATTTACCAAGGGAGACTGATGGCCGTTTATCGTTGATATTTCCTCAGCCATTGGACTAAAATCGATGATAAAAAACCTTTCACACTCATCCTTGAGGATGTGAGACAACTTTTATTGGAAAATTAATATAGAATAATTTTCGGAGACTTAATCGGAGAACGAAGTCAAGTAATTTATTTTAAATGGACGTTTTGTGATTCCCCTGCTGTAATAACAGTGACCATTGGAGTCAGCTCAATTTCTCTGACGCATAAAGGTCATGAAGCAATAAGGTATCCTCGTTAGTTTATAATCATCTTCGGACTCAACTCTACGGGGAGGGTATTGCCATTCCCATCGCAGCGGCGCGTCTAAGCTTCCGTGCCCGAGCGAACGCAGCTCCTCGTCTGCGAATTCGAATCTCGGCTGCGGCAGCAAAACGATGCCATTCGCACTCTCGGAGGAGGTAGATAGAGAGAGGCAAGGAAAAGTAGCGTCGGCCTCAGTGGAGAGGAAATGTAAGGGACTCGTTATGCTCGTTGCTACAGCGACGGTGGACGCGAAAGCTGTTATGTAGGGAAGGAGGAAAAAGAGAGAAGACGGAGGGGATGGTAGGGGGAGGAGGGATGCACGAGTGAAAGGATGTTGATGGTAAGTCACGCTCGGATCACCACGGACGGCGGCCCTCGTGAACAACACGAGGAGTGCAGTGCGTAGGCGAGTCTCTTCGTCTTGCCGCGGCGGAGTCGTCGTCGTCCGCCCGTAACCGGTTGAAGGCCCTGTACGATGCCGATGCCGTCCGTGAAGTCCACGCCTGCCAAACCGAAGGTCGCAGGTTCGAGTCCCTGCATAGGGTGCCAATATCCAGGGCATGCGATTTTGTAACCAGTCAACGCTGTTGTTCGTTGAATTCCCTCGCCGCAAAGGCCAATTAGCTGTTTTCGCGGCGCCAGTTAAATGAATAACAATTGAATAAATGTTTGCGAGTCTTCTCGTGGCCACGACTACCGCACAGTGATCCCAGGAGACCTAGGACAAAAATGAACTTTCTTTCCGAAATATTTTACAGCTATTTGGTAATAGAATATCCCCTATTTGACTGCTCTTTGGTTATAGGATTGCTAATTTCATTAGTGATAGTAACTATTGCCTGTGAATGCGAACAGGCATATCTGGAAGTGAGCGCGCTAGAGGCTGACGGTTCATGTGTTCCTAGTGCTCAGTTATTTGTCAGTGCCGAGCTTAATCAACCTCCAATCGAGAGGGCTGTATCATCACTCCTATTTGAGCTTTGTAAACTTCAAACAGAAGAAATGAATAAATTTTAAAATTTGATTTTCAACAATCCGTGGCTTTCGGGTTTTCACTTAAGTTATAAAATGACTTGAGAACATACTATGCCGAAAGTGAAGTGTATTCGGTTGTGAATAATTTCCGTACGGTTTACCTACATATTTCTTAACAAAAAATACCATCCCTGCCTACCATTATCCAAATTCTGAGCTTTCACATGCATGTTTTGCACGATACAGAAATTGGCAGATGCGAAATTAATGCTTGAAAAAATGAAGGCCACCTCCAATCCTACACCTGCTCATTCTGTATCTTTCCTACAGCCATTAGGTGTAAATCGGAACAAGGAAAAGTTAATGCTTGTTTATTAGGTTACATTGATATTTGGCAAGCTTCAATTGTGGTAGGGATGGCAAGTGAAACGAAAATGTTTCATTTCGACTCGGAGGGAGGGAAACGAAAATACGAGGAGTACTTAGGTGTAGTTTCGTTCCCACACGAAATTAAAATCACCAAGGAGTTGAGTTTCGACCCGAGACGGAAATTTACTCCCAGCAACGAAACAAAATTAATCGAATCTCAGCTACTCGTAGTTAAGTTTCGATCCCAGAAGTTGAGTGGAGGGAGATAAGAGGGAATAGTTTCGACTCATTATGTTTGGAATACGTGAAGAGAGGCTAAAACATTGAGCTTAAAAATCGAATGGCCAGTTTGCGTTCACCGTTCTCCTGTTAGTGGTGAAAATATGAGTGCCCCATGCATCTGATGGCGGTAGGCCGAACCTCTTCTTCATTCAACCATACTTCGTACTTGGTGTGTGAGTCAAAACTAAACTGTTCGACAGTGAAGCACGTGGTCCCTCCGTTACGAAACATTATCTACGATTCGTTTCGTCCCACAGTTTTATTTTGGTTTCGACCCGAAGTAGTTTTCACTCCGATTTTGTTTCGACCCAGAGTTTAGCTCCCCAGATTTAAAAATCCGTTTTATTCCGTTTCTACATTTCGCTCCCGGGAACGAAACTATTGAAACATTACTGGTTTTAATTTCCGTTTAGTTTCTATTGCCATCCCTTATTTTTGTGCACTAAAAGAATTTATTGAACAGATCAGCTTGAGTGGGAAAGTAATAAGACTTCGAGAATAAGCAAACTCGAGTTCATTACATCACGAGTTCAGATTTTTAGTACTCGCAAAAATTTCAGCACTTCACAAACAAAATATATATTGCTGATTTAATGAAATTCATGGTTTTCCGAAGCAAGCGAATTAGTAACAAAATATCTCTTCAGGCATCTTGCCTACCACCACCACCTGGAGCATATTTCAGAC
The DNA here is from genome assembly GCF_921293095.1 of Ischnura elegans. Lineage (NCBI taxonomy): Eukaryota > Metazoa > Arthropoda > Insecta > Odonata > Coenagrionidae > Ischnura > Ischnura elegans. Next base: position 110,703,621 of record NC_060253.1, read on the forward strand.
CGTTTGGTGCCTTTCTGGTGTGAAACCTTAACAGTGGACAGGTGCCCGTCCTTCTCGAGTGAAGGACGGTTGCGCACCAATTGTCGAGGCACATGAAACTGTCTCGACAATTGGTAGGCAAGGCGTAAGTAAGGACGAAGAGCGGCCTACAATACTCTCAGCCTCACCTTTCGACAGGAAAAAAAATAGCCAGCAAAAGCATTGGAAGAGACCCCACCTCTCGTTCACTGATTCTCTTCGCCGAAATGCCGCCTGGTCATGTGACCATCCCTTCTGGGAACTCAACAGCGTCGAGACTCCGAAAAGGGGGCACACCTATGAACCACAAAGCAGCCCCACACACACACACACACACCCCTTGGCCTTTTAAAACGGAACGGACGAGGAAATGCGAGGCACACCGGCGAGGGAACAAATATGCCTCCAGATTGGTCTCACGTGTCAAAACTCATGCAATTATTTTTCGCATTATTAAAGAAGGTAAACCAGTTTGCAGCAGAGATCATTAAAAAAGAGAATTAGAAATATCATAAAGAAATCGATATCTATGTTATTAAGTCAATCAAAGTTGCCGTTCTTTAAATACTGTAATATTCTTTCGCGGGAAAATTCAATAGCTTTTTGCAACCTGTTCTCACGGAAAGAAAATACGAGCTCGTAAATACAGTTCAAAGGGGAAAAAGGGTGCTGAATACCTACGCACAGGGAAACAGGTTGCGTTGGGAGGGGAGTAATAGATTACGATCCACCGGTATAGTATTAGGCCTTAGATTAAATGGAATACAGAATTTCAATGAGGTATGTGCCAGGAATATTAGCGGAGTGTACCCTGTAAACTTACCGTAGCTATTGTAGATTACCAGAGAATGCCGTGATATGACAAAGACTCCGATCATTAAGTAAGTATCATATATAGCAAAAATTTACTTGGCGTGACTCAGGAGATCAGAATTTGGAAAGAGCGTCAGGTAGCTCACAATATCATTGGATTAAGTAAAATATCAAGGAGGTACAATATATTCAAACCTAGCGTGATGAAAAAATATGATAAATATTAGTGGCAGAGTGCCTAAGACGATAAGATTCATCAAGTGTGTTCTGGGAAGATTTTCGGATGACACTGTAAAAGAGAGGCAAGCCATTCTTAGTTCACACTCGTCCAGCCATAATTCGCAGCGAGCATATAGGATCCGGCGCAGAAGGACTCAAACCGTGAACTTCATAAAATACTTATAAAATATAATACCATCTATTTATCCTTCCATTATGTTTTCCACGTAACTGGTGCGTCTCATTACGTGGCCAATACAGCGTGTTCTTAATCTTCGGCGAAGCACAGTGGTTCAAAGCGTCCTTTCCCCGATTATTCCCCGAAAAATAAATAAAAAAGAGAAGAATAAAGAACGCTTGCGTAAGCTTGCCCCTGCACCCACTGAGGGCATCCTTGCTCCGCATTCCACGCTCTACGTTCCTGCTTCTTCCTCGCACCAGTATCCCTATTCAGGGATGGGCGGGATACCTTTCTTGACGGTTTCACTCAGTTTACCCCTCCTAAATCTTTATTATTAATTATTATAATACCTAGGATTTGTAATGTTGATACAGTTTATAATCTTGCACAATTATTGCTTACTTCAATTTACATGGTGCATGACAATTCAGTTTATAGTACTAGCCTACAATTCAAGTATTCATGCCCTCCAGGTACATAATATACATAATTGAAAACATTTAAAATATCAAATTTTATAAATGGAATCCAATAACATAAGACCGTACATTAGTTAATGAAAATATTTGATGATATATTGATTACAAAAATATCGAATGATTGAATATGGTAAGAGGTTAATGTTTTCTATTAAGTATTTTTAAACTGCCATCAAATATGCTGTTCTTTTTATTTTTATTTTTTAAGCAGAAATGTACAAGACGTTTTGAGCCTTCCGGGTCTTCCTCCATTTCATGATAAATGTTCATTCGCCACACTTCAAATCTTACACATTGCACTATTCTGTGTCGCATAGTGTCCTATTCATCACACACATAGGCATAGTCCACTATTGCTTTCCGTATTTTCTTCATGTAAACCAAACAATCACTGTGACCCACGAGAACTTACGTTGTCTCTAATGTAAACCTGAACTGTGTCTGGCTCCTTATCTCAATGCTAGCGAAGATTTCAAAAGTGTGTCTACCTTTCACACTGTCCGCCCACTCAATATTCCATTTAATAATATTGATTAGTTGGACACTCTTCTTGAAGGAACTAATAACACTGTTGATAATTTCGCCGAAATATTTTGTTTCATTCCACATGTTATACTCCTTCCTTGCCTTCGATTCCAATATAATATATTTCAGCGGCGGTACTACAGCTATTACTGATAGCGCATCTGCGCTTACAGCTGAGTATGCGTTGGTTGTGGTGGTGACATCTTTATACTTTGATCTGCAGAAGATAAAACTATCAGAGAAATGACTTTTGATGACATTCACAATATTCTTAGGGGTTTTAAGATTTTTCAGTTCGGCTATGGCCGAGGGCCACCAGACACCATCAAAAGCGCCTTCAACATCAATAAAGATACCCAATACATATTTATTGACACTCCAAACAATGTTGTCTTTCACGTTTGATATGTCATCCTCGGCGCTGACACCTTTCCAGAAATCATATTGCCTTTCGGGTTGTTCATACCAATCTTATTTTATAATATACATTAAATCATTCGCTCTAATAATTTTCCTAGCGCAGATATGAGCGTGTTTGGTCTTTAGTATTTCGAATATACTATATCTTTATCCATAGGTTTTAATATAACTTTTAAACTTCCTTCTTTCCACTTTTTTTTGGGAAGAAGGAGGCGTAGCTCACCCTACCCGTAACTTTCATTGGATAAGTATTATATATTAACGTATCCATGGAAATTGCCTGCAACTTCTAATTTATTTACAAGTTATAACTCTACTAATTGCCTGATACGACTCGTTATGTTTTCGTCGACTCACTTGAGCAAGTCCTTCGGACCCATATCTCCATTATTTTATGGCGCCAATATCAGTACGATGACGCGATGGAGACGGCTATTTACGACCGTGACCTCGTCACTGAACAATCACACTGAAGCGTTTTACAACCCTACTCCCTAATCTAATCGATGTAATTCAAGTTTAATAATAAAGTTCCGCTGCTGGCGCAGGTCGCTACACCTCACACGATCGCTCAAGGTGACAGCAAAAAACAAACCAACTGACGAGGCAAACATTGAAACACAGTCTTCTACGTAAGAATTGGAAATGGATAGAACTCAATCAAATGGAAAATACAAACTTGTACATAGATTTTATGACAATGCTGATACTCGTTCGTCTTCAAGAGCATTGAATTTAATGAAAAGTAAATGCGAAATACCAACATGCAATCGTCGGAACCAGCGAATCAAACCCGTCATGTGATAATAAAGTAGAAGTTACCGGCAATTTATCATATATACATTAATATCACTTCCCTATCGGTTCCAATACAGTATGTTTTATCTTCGGGGTAGTAAATCTTCTCATGAAGCTTACAGAATACTGAAACCGACCGTGAAGTGAAATTAATATATTTGTAGAAAATCCCGTCATTTTTAATGCATCAATGCGTAGGTAATGTATTGCAATTAGTTTACGTTCCATTAATTTATTTTCAGATGTTATAAATTATTCAGAGGATTGTCATCCTCTGAATGATTTTAGTATTGTCCGTGCATTTAATGATTCACTCAGTAATCCAACCCGAAGGTTGGTTTGGATAGGTGAGGGTAGAGCTCATTCCAAAATAAGTCAAAGCGCGTAGATGCCATCTCCTTTGGATGAGAGAGCTTTCGTAGAAGAAAATATCAGCTCACATCTTAACCGATTCGTTTCATGCCAGTCTGAAATTCCTTTTCAATGACGCAGCATAAATGCAATAAAGTAGGACACTTGCGAAATCTCATTCGCTTTAATGTCCAAGAATAAATTAACAAAGACAGCCACCCCACTTCCATGCAGCCATTCCATTCCATCTCAAGCGCCGAATTCCACAACTCTATTCATATTTCTAATTCACTCAACCTCGGTCGTTCATAGCTCAGACTCATGTTGAGTTTGAGTTATAAATCGCGTTTCCTATGAACGCAAAAAAAAAAAAAAAAAAAAAAAAAGTGTCTTCAAGGAATTCAATGCTTTTCTCTCAGGAGTTGATAATTTAATATTAGAGGGTTTACCACATATATTAGAAAATGTTTCTGGCTACAATACTCTTGTTAGTACGCCTACAAATGTCGCTAGGATTATATATCCTGAAATTTTGTGGCTGTTTTTGTGGCTGATCTTCCATCTATCTTTATAAAAGAGTATGTCTGATTGTCAGTCCGATGTGCATTTCAATACGGATGCACGGATTGCGACCAAAGAAAGTTCGTAGGTGCATCTCATGCTACCAAAATCCGTAGCACCACTCCTGGTTGTATTCGGCACGTACTTTGTGTCGCGTCGTTTTCTCAATATCGTTTGTTACGTTCACGTCATACAAGTTATGTGGTTGACCATCCTGCTCGGTAGGCACACCTTTTGACTCGTTAAACGGGAAAACATTATTCAAAGGTTTATACACTTTAACTATTAATCCTCTCGGGACAAACCTTTTCACTGGGGTGTGCGTTCACACGACATTTTTGGTCGCCGCCAGAATTTGAACCCGGGCCCAGGATGTGAGAGGCCAACTCTAGCTACCACACCAAACCTGTGCCCCTGATATCACACCATTTAAGTAATTCCTGAGGTCAAACGAATACACAACAACTCTCTTATTCTTCCGATGTTAACTGAAGCATCACCTACCACTCGCCCATAAAAAAATGCTAATTATTCCAATGAAAATCTAAACTTTTCAATAAAGCTAGGCTCTATATTCTTGTAAAAAAGAAGCAGTTTCGGTACAAGCATTCCACGACCAAAAAATCGCTATTTATTTTATAAGAGACCTATTGAAAAGCAATTTAATATATATTTATAAAAAGTTGTTCGTGATACAATTTTGAATATTATATCCAGTACGCAATTGGGAATAACCCAAAATGTGAGGTTGCCGTGTGTAAATAAATTGGGGGTGGTATCCGCCTACTAAAGAGGGTGGAAAACACCCCCCTCAATGTGGGGACGTGCATAAAATGATCGTGTATTTCATTGAGCGAATCCACGTCAGTCGGGACAGCAACGTTTCAGGATAGAGTTTAATCTGTAGATGATTTAATAATAGCGTATATCATTTCCAACTTACAGCCAATCTGACCCGCGAACAAGTCTTCAGCCTGCTTCACGCATCGAAATTACTGCTACAGCAGTCGACCGTTAGTCTCAGTTTGTACGTGTGAACAGCATTCGAAGAGAGCACGAATCGATTGAGGTTTCGATTCGATCTCATAGCGAGGTCAAAGCAGTTCTAATTTTAATGCAGTCGGAGTCGATGCCTACGGATATATCGCATGCTCAAAGTGTTGATTTAACAACGCAGAAAGAAAATAATTTTAAATTGCTTTTCATCATTTATTTGCTATTAAGGAATATTTTGGAAACCAAAATTGTCTCCAATAAAGGAGAGGAGATGATTATTTCTCCTTCGCAACCGTCACTTCTTTTGTTTTTGACCAACCTCTCCCGTCATGAAGTGCATAGGCTCCCTTCTGTCTCCTGTGCGTCGATATTAAAAGTGAGATATCGCTTCGGAGCCACTGCAGCTAGCATTGGGCTACGACGCGTAATCCAGGCATTCGGAAAGTAACGCGTTCGCAGGTGGAGAAGTGCCTGAAGAGCAGAAATGCCTCGCCATTGGATCCACCCTCACACACAGGCGGCCACGAAACAGGTCTCCTCCCGATGGAGTCCATCCAAAGAGAGGAACAAGCAAGCGGACTCAAGTCCAACCCCTTACCGAAGCCGCCGCTTTATCTTTCTCGCCCCCTTTCCTTCTCCTCGCCGGTGAGTCACCGCCACCTCGGCTTTTATCCTCGACGGCGTCGACCTCCTTCGCTTCCTACCTCGGAAGAGAGACTGCCGGGCATTGAACCCAGGCCTCCCCCTCCTCCCAACCAAGAACATGGAAAGGGAAGAAATGCCCTCGAGTGGCGGGAAAAACCGAATTCCGAGTCAAAAAGTGCTCATTTCTCTCACAGTTGGTCAATAGAGTATCCCCAGAAATAAAGCGCTTCGCTTGCGGACGATTCTTTATTCCCTCCATTACTTGTTTCCTGTTATTCCAGGGCAATCCCATAAATTCCGGCATTCGAATACCGTAATGTCATCCGCTCTTAACCGTGATCAATAAGAATGTTTATGGGATGATCGCACAGAGAATTAATCTGAGGATTTAATAAAATGTACCTAAAAACTACTATTAGCGAGGAGAGAGCGTTTCACGCTTTCACACGGATTGACCCTCTAAAGGCTAGGAGCAGCTACGCTTAGATTGTTCGAGCAATTAAGAGATGACGCCTTTCAGAGCGCCACGGATAACGCCATGTTAGAAAGGCACTGCATTTCCAAGTCTAACCGCAAAGATAAATTAAGATAGATATTTTGCCGAACGTATAAGTACAGAATACGTTCTTCCCCATGACAATAAAGGACTTTCATAAATGTTAGGAGGTACTTGGTACGCGGATTCCCTTTTTTTGACGACGCTGTTATTGTAACGTCCTCCGCCATTTTTTTGAAGAATTACCTTTAAAGCGATGCGAAGAACAGCTTAAAACCAAAACTTTCTTCGCAGAAACTTTTACTAGTGTAAGATAAGAGAGATATTTTGCATAACGGATATGCATTACAGTTTGTTAATTCCTTTTATGAAAAAAGACTTAAATTGATGTTATATCTACTTCAAGAGGTCGATTCTCTTTCAAAGCGCATACAGTCCTCACACAGGTTAAAACGGTGGTTGTCCTAACACCTCCTGTTACACATTCACGGAGACACCGCTTACGCGGGGTAATGTGGCACGCAGTAAGCCTTCAGAAAGGCCTTGTGTGATTGTGGGTTTTCTGCATTGGAATTTCTTATCACTTCCCACGCATAGGAAAACCATAAATTTACTTAAATAAGCTATAAATTTCGTTTGTATGGAGTTGAAATTTGTTTTCAAAGCTTATTTGTACCAAAACTGCCTTATTTGTATGATTTTCTATCCCTAGGTTTTTGTTTCCGAAATCCGGTTTATTTTTCAAAAAATAGTCAACGTTAGGGCACTGGCCGGAGTAGCTAATAAGCGCTCTTCGATTTTGAGCGAATTTCAGCTGATTCGAGATCCTGATCTCACTCTACAAATTTTTATAGTTGAGAGAATTTAAGTTCCCCCTCGACTAGTTGTCTCTTAATGGGGATATAAGGCGGGCAATCGCCACAAGGGAAAAAATTCTGGCGCTCTTCCCCCGGCTAAGTGTCTGAGGGAATGGCTTCCCGGTGAGTATGAAGTATGCGGAGTAGGAAGACGTGAAAAAGTTTGGAGGCAAAGCTTTGAGCCGACGACACCGACAACTGGTCCAAGCCACGACGCCGTAGGCGCCGATTCTGTCCAAAAAAATCTTCCAAAATTTCACCATATGATCAAGGTCAGAGTGAAAAAGAGGGCGCGGACGGAATGAAATATAAGGAAAATGCCTAGTAAGGTCTACCGACTTCCCTGGGGCGAAAAAACTGGATGCCACAATATTCCGACAGCATCAACAGAGTTAAAAGTATATAGTCTTTTCAAATTGGCGACAAATGTCCGCAATAAAAAGGATGGATTTCATTTCACGAAGCTCGGCAAACTATGATAAAATTGTAAAAGGGGCCGATAAAAAATGATAAAGTTTTTATGCAAGGCGAAAAAACCGGTCCGTAGATAGGGAAACAAACGAAACTCTACATGCACACGGCATTAGTTTAAATTAATAAAAAAATTACGATGGAATAGTTTTTATGGCTTCAATTAAAGCGATAAAAAGTATATTAAACCTGTTTTATAATTTTTATGGAAGCATTATGATTCTGAAGTTATAAACAGCCTTCCAATGCGAAAATTTAAAAAAAAGCAGTTTGATGTAATTATGGTGGAAAATTGGATGAAAAAATAAAGTTGATAAGTAGAAGACACAACTGCAAAATAAGAAACTGACTAACGTTAAGTGCTAAAAGAGAGGTCTCTTAGGAGAATAAGGTCGTGTAATGTAAATTGTACTAGTGAGTCCAATAATTTGCCTTTGCGGATTAGTCTCTTATAATTCAATAATTAAACCTCCATCACATGCGCAAAATTATTCGGCCCTTCATATGCTTTACCATTGAGATCCCTGCATCAACGATAGAATGCAGAACCAAAAATGAAAGAAGTACGTAATATGGTGGGGACGATCGGCAGCAGTCAACAGTCGCTCCACAAGGTTCGAACTGCGCCTGAAGAATTTCAACCGCCGTCAGGAAAATAAAACTCGAGCCCCCGGGATGAGAAGACAAATTTCGATTCAATCACGCAAATCAATTCCCATCAAGATACAGACACATCCTGGAAATATGTACCATGCGATACCAGAAAAATATTTTTTGCTTCACACTGAAAGGCGTCTTAGGCGTAGGAAGACACTATTAGCGGCGAAAAGTACCACCAGTAGCTAAATCTTGTATCGTCACCACGTACTTAACAATCATGGATGAGTTTCCAGTCGTCCATGAAGTATATTTTCAACCACCGCGAATTTAAATGGAGTCACAAAAGTAACCACTCGCGTCGTTGGCATGCAGAGCGACCCGAAAATCACGAAAAAACAAGCAATATTTACGGCGGCAAATCGACATTAATGTTCATGTGTGGATTAGCGTCTCGAAGTATAGGTCTAAGAATGATATGCAAAATTATTTGTCAACGTTTCGATATATTTTTTTATACCTTCTTCAGGAAAATGAATGAGTATCATTACATATTTAAATAAATAAAAGATCGTAGCACTTTTCCACAAAATTCTGTGGAAGAGTGCCACGACCTTTTATTTATTTAAATATGCCTAACTCCCACCAATTGAAGCCGGAAGATGTTGAACTTATCATTACATAGTCCTGATTCATTCATAACCCTGAAGAAGATTTAAAATAAATGCATCGAAACGCTGGCAAATAATTTGAACATATCATACTTATACCTATACTCCGAGACGTTAATTAACATGAAAAATGTGGCAAAGAAAAAGGAAATACGAAAAAGATTTAACGTTTGAAATGAAGTAAACTATCAAGTTGATGATCTTTCAAAGACTATCCTCGCGATTTCAAACAACTGGACTGCACGTATTGAGAACAAACGGACCGCTGCGAACTCACCGCCTCGCTGCGGACATTTCTGAAAGCTTAAAAGCGAGCGAAGGCATATATCTTTCATATAGGATTTTAAATTTATTTCTGTATAAAAGATCTATGAGTGAAGGGGCAAGAGAATAAATCAAGCCACTTACTACGCGATGTACAGGGCCCTTCGAGTTTGCTGTTTCGCTTGCTGAAAGCTCATTGGCCACTGAATTCGGCCCGCTCATGAACTATTGGACACAAACGTCTATCAAAATTTTGCCATCGTAATGTTCTCATGCAACCATGAATTTTCAAACTACATACTCCTTGTAACGCGGCAATTCAATGCTGTGCGTCGCAATCGACAAACCGAAATAGGCCCAAATGCAAATTCTTGCTACAATTTTTCAGATTATGTTTTCGCCCACCTATCAGTTGGAATGAAGTTCACTATCGTCGGGAAGTTGTAAACACAGCCGACGTATTGGGAATCGGAACTGCTTCAGGGAACATTCACTCCTGTTGTGTAGTGGGTAATGTACCATGCAAAGTACAAGATGTTATGCGGATCAAATCTTGTTGACGGATGTTGGAGTGCCTTACAGACGATGCGGAGATTATTCTCGTCTTAAAAAACTTCGCAGAATCTGTTATGGGAGTCCAGAGGATATAGCATGACAATTGAATTCCCATGCGCTTCTTTGTTGAAATTCGACCCCTACCTTGCGGAGCCAGAATTTCGGGCAGTTGATTGCAGAGTGAATTTCATTGACTACCTTTCCCGCGTCGCCCAGCCTCGCTTCAGTGCCCCTAACCATACATTTAACTGCTAGTGTAGCGTATCACGGCCTATGCTTCCTCGCCCATTTCAACGGTAAATTCCTCGAATTTCGGCAGAGCTCTGTGAGAGCAGAGTATCGTGCCTCTGAGTGTTCAACATCGAAATTTTGGGCATCCGAAGGTGCATTTCATTCAAAACATTGAACAGATGATGGTGTGAACAGAGTTTTAGCATAGCTTTAACAATTAGAATACTATCTAATCATCAAGGATCTGATGTTAATGCGAAGCTTTAGAAAATTTTATCTAAGGTGTTTTCTGCTATTAAGTGTTTGGTGTCCAACTTCAGATTGAAATGATTTTTTAACTGCACTTATTTAATACGTGTGAATTTCTTGTCAAAAATATTCTTAAAACACAAATATGCTAATCCTCATACCAGTTTATCACACATACAAATGTGATATGGATTTTGCGGCGATTTAAGCTCAAAAGACTCATTTTCGAACCAAAATGTTGAAAATATAAAACGAGTAGGAAACTCATTAACTTTACCTATCAGTGAAAAATAAAATTTATTCTTATGATTGGATGAATGACCTATCATTGCGACTATTTCTCCATTTCCGAGCTGAATTTCCAATGCACTCTTTCCAATGAAAAGTGTTACACATTTTCATGATTAGCCCGAGAAAAATGCTTTGTAGAATCTTACCGTTTTCTTTGCAATAAAATCTTTTCAGTAAGCCGCCGCATGTAAACTACAAAAAAGTGTCTCGTATACTTTATAGCAGAATATTTCTCCGTAACTCTTTCCTGAGGCATACACTTACGTGATTGGTGCTTAATTAAAATGTGCATTGAATATATACTGGTAAAGCAGACCACGTAGATGGATAATAAAAGGAAATAAGTTATTGTGGATAATACATGCTTTGCATGAAACGATTTAGACACAAAATGGGGAAGACATGACAACGGCACTGAGTTTAATCATATGCGCTGTAGGGAAAAGAGGGGGAACTATGCTGAATTTGAAAAAGAAATCTAGCATCAAAGATTGTATCTGATCAAGAAAACATTTCCCAAGAACAAGAGGAAATTGATCCAAGAATAAGTACTTACATTATGAAAACTTTTTCTGTGTTAATTATATTTCGATAATTACAGAAACAAATTCTTGAAACAAAATAAATTCCCTTTTTTTACTCAATCATAAGGTCCGTTTCCGTATTCACTTCCCATCCCACGTGGAAATACATAAAAATCATAATTAATAAATTCTCTCAATAAGACTCTGAACTTAAAAGACGTTTAAAACTTCGCTAAGACATTTCTAATATAAGCAAGCTCTACTTTGTTATTATCATTTTTATTCAAATTCGCGATTTTCGCGGGTTATTCGTGATCGAAAATTGAGTTTCCTTTGATTATAGGGTCTATTCACACCTTCATTTGAGAATAAATATTACTAGAAAAATAGGTTGTTAATCAAATCGATGAGTTGCTTTGGGCACCATATGAAAGAAATAATTGTACCTCAATTTGGGCATCAACATTATCTATTAAATAAATCATTTCGTCTTCGCGTTTCGTAACAATAGGGTGGTTTCCTTTTATTTTTTTATTGCCTAAATCGAAAGATTTTGACTCTTGGAGTACGTATTTCACGCTTTTAGATTTTTAAATGACTTTTAAATTTTTAAATCTATTTTTCGCGATCAAATGATAAGTGAAAAATTTCAAGCGCGCGAAAACGCGACGGCTAAGTATGAACGCTGGGAAAAGCACGTGTGACGTTATTCTGGTTCCCGCTACAGTCGTGTGAGGTGACCTTGGGGCAAGGATGTGTGCAACGCTGCAATGCAGGCTGCTAGCAGGTAGCAGAGTACCCTGCTAGCAGGTAGCGCTTGGCTTAAATAAGGATTATTAATACCTTATCAAACGAAGGAAACTTTCTGACCATAGGCAGTTTTAATAGGTGATTATTAAGACATGTTTCCCTGAGCTCTGTGCCTCATACATGCATTGGTAATCTCAGACGATGTAAAACTCCTATCTACTCGAGTAGAAACTAGGTCCCTGTGACGTCACGTGGAGTGGCATCGCATGGGCGCCAATCTGGCCTTTTTCAAATGAGGATAAAATAGACCCTTGCCATTCGTCTAAACCGGTATCTCTATAACCAAATAATTTGTATATTATGAATACACTAATGAAGGGTAACGAATCGCAATCAATGCCTTTCGTTTTCTTTGATGAAGGAAACTACCCAATTGCCAATGTTAATATGTGATGTGTTTTAAGTGATACCAATGTAATCCACTGGAGAATGTTACTGGAAACATAATATGAAACAAGACATCGCACTGCAAAATTGGAAACAGAAATCCAGTTTCTTGAAGGCTTCAAGTTGGTTTAGATTTTGTTTTCATCCCTAAAATGGGGGAGGAAAAGGATCGTGATGAGAGGCCTCGAGTATTGCACGCGCAGCTAATGGTCAGCGTCACTGACGTGGGATTGAACAACGCGGAAATGGTGTGAAGTGAAAATTCATTCAACTGTCCAAATGGTCATGTTATATTGAAGTAAAATTCAACAATTAATCGCATGAGAATTCACGCAATATCTCTAATAAAATATAAATTAATTGTAAATCATTTATTTTCACAACATATATTTGTTTGCCAAATTATAACTAAGGTGACCCCTGCATCAACTGCAGGAATTTGGTTGGATGGCGCGCGGCAAAAGGGACGCTATTGGACGAATTTAGTGGTGGCGAAGCGAGTGGCGATCCCATTTAAATGTGCGGTGTTTGACAGCACACTAAATGGCCCGACTGGAATGAATGGTGATATTCGATGTCCAGTCCATCGCTTTGTGCTTTCGCCTTCCCGCGGGGCGAGTGAGCGTATTGACGAAGCGATAATCGGATTGCGGAGTTAACGGCGTCGTCGTGGACTCAAGTCGGTCGGAAGGGAGGGGCGCTGCTGCTCCCGCTAGACGAAAGGATGCGACAGGATCGATAGCATAATGTTCACTAAAATTAGATCTCTACCGCTGCACCCAAACACACACCGTGAGGGTTCCCCTCGCGGATTGGTTGCCGCTGGGTCATGCAACGAAAAATTCCATTCTCAGGGCCAATTACACCCATTCAAGTGAGTGGCTTCATTGATGGTCACACCATACACAGTCCAAGCCGTACATTATTACATGATTAGCAAAACGTTGCACTTTATGAGGCAAGGATGACATTTGGCTCTTAATTTCCTCTAATGACGACTCGTAATCCTATAGGCCGGATCTTCCGATTGTCTAAATTATCATCTGTTTGAAATTAGCACACCAGCTTTTTTGTACGTCCTCGTGGAGACACTATGAAAATAATCTTATGTAACGTTATTTGTACTCCTTATCATTGGTTAGTGAACGCAGTAGCGGATACAGAAAAAAACTGGAGGGGGGACTCCTAATAAAAAATAATCAAGTCACGTGCAGAGTTTAAGAAAATTTTAGTTAAATTTATTACACATGTATACAAGACAATGCCATCTTATGATATAAAAAAGTTATAATTGTGGTTCTACCTTGTTCGGCAATACGGGCGGGCCCGCAAGGGGGGGTGCGTGACCCCTGCGTGCGTGCACCCCCATCTGTATCCGCCACTGTAGTGAAGCAGACTTCTACATGATATTTATCATAGTTATCAAACAATGGGCTACTGGTCGTTTTAGACCATTTTATTCGATATGTCATCATATGGTTAAAAGCAGCAGGGCGATTGGAATGTTTCTTACTTGCCATTTGTCTGGTTATTTTTCCCCAATACACAAAAATGAAGTGAATGCTTATGTTTCTTGAGCTCGGCCATAAGACAATTGGAGGGAGCTAATTCTTCTATTAATTCTTTTCCGGTAATAATTGCCTGAAATCTCGTCTCGAATATTACTGATGCTTTCCCTAGTACATAATTTAATTAAAATGGGAAAATGAAATGGGCGCGCGACAAGATAATAGAAATTTACCTGCCATGAGAAACCATCGGAAGCGCACGAATTGCTTTGGAATCAGTCACACCTCCCAATATGAAATTCGCCTTGAGGGAAGATGACTCGGTGCAGTAGAAATCGGGAGATCCGATCCTGGCTAAGCCAAAATACTTACTCTGTGACTGTGCACAAAGTCGCTTGCTTCAAGTTTTAAAAATTGCTTCATGTGATACTCCCGGATACTACTGTAGCTGATCAAACTTACATCTCGCACCAATGCAGAAAGTCCCTACGAACGAACCGGGACAAGTTCAAGGGTGGGGGAGGCCGGGGGTGGGGGTGGCGGTCGGTTCTCGTTGGGAGGAGGGATGATAATGAACGCGAGCAACAAGTGTCCGTACGAAAGCGGCGGCCACTTCCTCAATGGAAGAAAGAGCGATTTCCATCGGCGATTCCATGCGAGTGGGATGGCAAACTCTCTTCTCCAGTCTGCGTCGTCAAAATAGCTTCAAATTTTTCCTTTCACAGAATGCTTGTATTCAATGTCATTTGTCCCACATGGACACCATCTTGGCTCCACCTTTTGCCAATGGGTCGAATGCAAGGGGAGTAAATAAAGGAGGCCTCACTCCGTCCCATATCAATTTGATTTCGCTTGCCACTTAGGGCACATTTTAATCGGTTTCCAGAATGACCGCAGCGCTGTAATGAGTGCATAACGATGCATTTAATTCTCAATATTTACTACATAGCATTGAAAATCGTGAGGAATATCATTGAATAATTGTGAATTTGATGGATAAAATCATCAAGAACATAAAGTTTAGGTTAATAGCCTTGACTATAATTCATTTCTAAATGAATTTGCGGCCTAGCGGAGAGCATGTGAAGCTTTGAAAACGATAGGGTCTACAGCAAGGATTACTTCCTTGAATAATTTTTCGCCGGCTTCGGTGGTGGTGGGGTCTTCGTCTTCCAAGGCCGTGGGTTCGAGTACCGCCTCCAAAGGATTCCCTATCCAGGAAATGGGAATTAGTGATCGCTCGACGTCGTTATTCGTTAGATTCCTCCTTTCGTTGTAAAGGCCTTAAATGCGCTCGGAGCTATGCAGATAAATAAAAAAGTAATTCGGATGGCTCTGATCGCCAGCGACGCGATTGACAACCTTTGTGAACCCAATTATTTTCGCCGTGGGTGATAACAAATATGAAGGGCGGCAGCAGAATCCTCAGTTTATGTATTTGTGGGTAGGTATTGGCAAGAGGAATCAAAGTATTTTAAATCTGGTGGCCAATTTGAGAAATGATACAGAGGTTATTGGCCAGATTGTATAATAGTGCTTCAGCCTGGCGGTGAGCAAAACGGGATTGTTTTCATCAATTTTTTGTAGCGAATACTGATGTATTTCTCAGTTGTGAATAATAGATGAACTAATTTTCTCCGCATCCGATATCTTGGAGTTCAATAGAGACTTCAAGAGGACCCTCGTTGAGGGCTATGGAGTGGGACGCTGTAATCATGTATTGGAATTTGTCATGGTTGAAGCACTGGAGTATTTGGTTCTTGTAATGGGCTTGTACCAACAAACAAGCGATATTAATGGCATGTCTCATGAGATACACGCTTTTCGGAAGAAAATTGGCGCTTCTTTTTCCGTTTTCGTGTATAATGTTTGACGATTTCATTAACCATCTATTACAATAGACCACTATTAAAATCCTCAAATAATATGATAGGTATCTCCCCACATAAGTCATCCGTCCTCAAAAAGCTAATATATTTTGTTTTACGGTTGTAAATAGTGATCCAACTTGTATCACTTGCCGCTCAGAAACCCTCATTGACTTAATAATTAACAACCTCCCTTTGTCCTGTTTCTCCTGTTCTGCTTTTGATTCCCTATGCCAGACTGTCTTGCTGTTTATGTTAGAATAAACGTTTAAAACTTCACGAACAAGTTGTGTTACTTAGCCTACATTAAATATACAGATGCATGGCATTCAAGGTACTTAACAGCATAGTATCCATGGTGGGTTTGGAATACTACTGCGAGTTATTTCCTGCTCCTATCCGCTTCACGTTATTCCCAGTTGTCACGATTCTAATTATTTTCCCAACCCTAACTTTCCTGGCTTATTGGATAGCTGAAAATTCATTGATAGTTATTATAAATTTGATTGACCTTCCTTCTGTGGACCCCCCGCGTGGTAGAAACGGACTCTAGCAACTAGGCTAAATCGGTTGCAATAATAATAGCTCACACAAACGTCGTAATATACTATTATTGTAAATAATCAGCCTTTGATTTGAAATGTGAATAAGGTGTGACTAGTTTCCCTTAGTGAACTTAAGAGGAATATTTTATGCACAGAATTGCATTGCGTAGGTACTCATTATCAATATCTAGTGCAGATGCGCAAGAAAACTTTATTTGCAGGTTTTTTTACATCGATTTAGAGATGACTTTAACGTACTGGGTGATATCCTTGGCATGGTTTGGATCTTGTATGACGACTTTTATCACATGTTATTAAACATGATCGCGAATGATTATACCTCAGGAATACCTCTGATTAAAGTTTCTATGTGTCGAAATGCACAAACATCTCCTTACAGCTTTAATATCCATGCTAATACGCTATTCAATCATTGTCTTTGATGCACTAGCTTACGGATAACATTGCAATTTAAAGCAGAAATAAATAGAAAAATGAACGCAAACAAAATTAAACGTACGTGCGTTTATGCGACGTAAAAGTTTTCATTATAATTGAAACATTTCACGCCGAAAAAAATAAGCAATTTTCGAATTGGGGCCAAAATTGAAGATAAATAAAATCAAGAATGAAAACTAATTCCAGGAGTCTGAGCTTCAATCAAGTTTGTTAATCAGGAGGGGTTAATATCTTAACTATGTCGCATCGGGTGGATGTGGTGGCTACAGCGTGGGCTTTACATCTCGTAGGCCCGGCTTCAAATCCTGGCGGTGGCGGAGAATTTACAGAGACTGCCCGATCCATGCTTGTGTGTTGTGTGGAAGTCACTTCAAATACATACCTCCGTCCGTTGGATGGGACGTTAAGCCTTGGCCCCTTTAGTGCCTTTCGTTAAGAGCAGGCCAATACCGACGCCGGGTTTCTCTCCACACTTCCTTCCCTACCCATCCCTCATGGCGCAAATGACCTCGCCTCCTCCAAATACCATTACAAACTATCTTTAGTTGGAGTCTGGAATTAATACTGGGATGCCTCCTTACAGCTGCTATTTATAGAGGGAAGAACCCTTGAACGAAGAAAAAAACGATTGTTCACCCCGCAACTCCTGGAGTCGCCATTGAATGGGGTTTGAGTGGACTTAATTCCATTATGAACGGCCTTTCGGGGCCAGAACTTTCATAAACGTATTGATTTGTGATCGCCGAGTCTGCTGCGGACGTCTTAGGGCTTACTGCCGTCCACTCGACAACAAAACCCTGTGACACTCTCTGAAAATTCCTCACCTCTTTCTTGCACCCGGCGAGGATGCTGAGAAAAACTTACGGTCAAAAGTAGACCCAAGTGGTCCCAGGGCCCACTCCAGGAACAGCAGCAGTAGTGGGGTAAGAGGAGTGTATCATCATTTAGTTGAGGCGTCAGAGTAGAGAATGCCCCCTATGGGTCGATTTCTGATTTCTTCCTCAAAAGGTGCAAGATCGCAAGCTGCAGGTTCGGATACATATTCCCATAAATCAGAGGCGATGATAAGCTGAGAATATTAATTTTCAATTTCCATTGACACCATACCTCATGAATCAAATAAGGAGAGTTGTACTATATTATAGGACTTATATTATTGGATACTTATGCTCATACATTTACATGTATTTTCTTTTAAATGAAGCAACCAATATTCTTTAGTTTAGTTTAGGATAGTTATTAATATTCATTGAATTAATCATGTTTTGCTATGAGCCTTGACGCAGCTACTTTCATACGAAGGTTCATCATAGCTTAGGTTGGGTTAGGTTCTAAAGTAATATCATCATAACTCGTCATAAGGGTACTTCTTTTACATGCATAGCTTCAAGAGAAATAGTCACCCGACGTGATTTTGCAAACGAGCATGATTTGTGATGAAAAGGCACTAGTAGAATTTCTTCAGGATAATCACCTTTCCATTTGAATCCATTCCAGCATGCTTTAACGGGTGAAGTTGAATTGTATTTTTTTTTTGGAGGACCTTTAAATCTTTTGAGAAATTCACCCCTTAGAGGGCATCTCATCCATCATGCGGTGGAGCATTCGAGGGAGACTTTTGAAAGGGTTGACGCCCTCTGAATGGCACATAATTCCACCCTATGTACAATCACGAAGCACTGTCCCGGCATGCGGTTCACATCACTCGCCACAGACTGTCCTGCCCTCCAGAGGATTTTTTTATCGGCCTTTATCGGTGTATATTGCCGGCCTCGACAGTTCAAGGGCGAAGACCTTGCCCTTTTAGCCGTGGTCACCTCTCACGTTCCACACTGATGTTCAATCCACTTTCAGCGCGGTAATTCTCGCAACAGAAACGACTTGAAGAAGATGCAACATCCTCACTCGACCCGTCTCTCTTCATCACTTGCTTAAAATTTACGATATAATGTTTTCATAATTTTCACGACATACCGACTGAACCCTCGTTAATATTTTCCAATGTCTTTACAATTAAAAATCTTTCCTCAATATTATATCATAGTACAAATATGTATATTTGAGGCACAGGTCAAGGTACAGGTTTCCAAGGGTCTACTGGCCTTTATGCACTCTGAAATTTTCGACATGATATTATAAGTTTTATTAGAGTATTTTGGCATGACAAGAGACAATATACGACTAATCGAAAGTTACTGATGGGTCCACTTTTTAAATTATATGGTACAGAAGACTATTGATGCAGTGGCGTAGCCAGGTGGGGTCCGGAACCCCCCCCCCCCCGAAATAAAAAACACAATCATTTTCCTTCATAAAAGAAAACAAAATATTGAAAAATCATGCAATAAAAATATTTCTTTAACAAATGAAGTTTTTTTCGATTATGAAAAGTGTTAAAATCAGTTAAAAACGCATTACTTAGTACCCAGTTATTCGAAAATTCCCCCCCCCCCTGGTTTTGGACCCCCCCGAACGAAATTCCTGGCTACGCCACTGTATTGATGGCTTTCTGGGCGTTACAGAGAGAATATTTCACTACGCCGGAAGGTGTGAAAATATTCGATACAGGAAGTATTTATAAATCTAACTGAAATGTTTTATTTCGAGAGTCAAGCCAATTTAGGTAAGTGAAGGCCTTCTTGTTCTCCAGTTTAAGAATTATATCACTTGCTGCTTCGATCCCGTCACCCTAACTGGCCGTCCACTGACCTCTCAACTATGTGTCTATACATTTCAAAGGAATAACAAAGTTTTCGCTTTCGTTTATTTTAAATGTTAAGCATTTTCAAAAAAAAATTTGCGAGGCATAATTTTTTGAAGATGCAAATGTCGTCACAACGATCGTGTGTCGGTGAACGCCGTTCTCGTGAGGTTCACTCAGGTCCCTCTCATTTCAAAAGAGTTAAGCCTGAATCACAACATCATTTTTTCGTCATTTTCGAGTGATCGCGATCGATTTCGTTTCGACGATCATAATCGTCGCGCGAGAGTGTCTTTCCCGATGGCTCTAGTGATGAGGATTCTCATCGCTTTTTTATTGCTCGTCGCGTCGCTTATTCCGATGCTGAAACCGTCACTGAAACTGCATATCAGCCAATCAGAACACATGGCCGTGTAGAGCGAATGCAGCGCATCGTTTGACAATCGCGGGAACGACATAGGTAAACATGAACGAGTGGCTGTGGAAACGCTGACCGAAAAAAATGACCGCTGGAGCGATCATTTTCCCGACCCCGAAATCCGATCACTCGAAAAGAGCAATAAGAGGGACGAAAATAATGATCGCGTGGTTCAGGATTAAACTTCGGAATATGCATATTAAACAGCACTGCACACAATGAAATAATTTATAAAAGTCATACGAATCCACCATACTTCATCGCATCCGACAAATCAACATGCAATATTTAACGTCCTGACATCTCAAAAAAGTCCAAAAAGTCCACCTATTTTTTGGGAATACATGAGCAACTATTACTTCAGAAAGAATTTCGGAGACATAAAGCTCCAACGGCTCACAGTTATTGAGTACCGTTCATCTAAGGAATGGCGTTATACTCGTAATCAAAACGATTACTACGTGTAGTAAAAAGTTTAGAAGTTTATTAATGAAGAAAAGATTCCCGAAAAACGCGACGCAAGAAGCATTTCACGTAATAAGTAATGCAATGGTGGTTATGAAAGCTAATTAAGCCGCTGAATACGAATATGCCTGTTACCAGCATGAATATTTAGCTGCCAGCGAAATATTCAAGATTGTGTCCAAGATGGCGGCAAACTCGATATCATGCCCTTTTTTTAGGAGAAAAGGCCAAGTTTAATTTAAGTCTTATTTCAAAGCTGCAGGAGTCAGCGACCCGAATTTTTCTATACATGAAACGCTTCATGTATGAAAGCTAGAGGCCTTTTTCAGAATCTGTCCCGGAACATATTTTATGAAAGCCGCACGCAACAATAAACGATCTGCATGAAAAACTTCAAATGATCATAATTATTGGTAAGCCGTACCATCGTGTACAGACTTTTGAGCGCCAGGTGTACCAGGACGATTCTTGATTGGTATTGCTGCACAAAGATACGCCACTAACGTTTTTGAGACTAATTACCATTAGATAAAGTTTTGCTTGACTTCCGTCCCTGTATCAGTGAATAAAGTACGTAACTAATGTTTATGCTGGTTATTGATTATTATACAGTACTAACCAGCTTTACTTTGAGCGTCGTGTTTTGTATCTATTTGTACGGTCAAAAGAGTGCAACCAAATATCAAGCAAAGATTTGCACCCTTTACGATTCAAATTGTAAAAATAGGATGGCTGCCAATTTGCAATGCCATTGAACATGCAACCGCAGGAAAATCGTCAGGGCCGTTGGATTCAAACTCACGCTAGAGGTGCACAGTCATCGTTTTCGGTATTTCTCAAAAACATATGTTGCCTACCTATGAACGATTGACAAATTAGCCACCATTGATGAACTCCTTTGATTTTTCACGAAAAAAACACCGTTAAAGTCCATTCTGACGAGCACAGAGTAAACTTTCAAATTTCGATGACGTTGACGTTAATACGATGAAACATTTTTTATTATAGAGTGACTGCTTCTTATTTTCACGAATAAGTTATTTAAAAGTTTTGAGACGCACGGTAATTGTGTTATAAGTTTTACAACGCTTTAAAAATCAAAATATTACTTCAATCCCGATATTTTTTATAGAACCATGGAAATCACTTTAAGATCTTATCTCTAAAAATCGGTGAATGTAAATTTCGCAGCACCAAGGACAAGAGCGCAAGAGGGGAAGAAGACAGAGAAAACCCTGAAATATACAAAAAACAACTCTCGCACGACGACAACCTCTGCATCACTGTCAGACCTCACCGAGATGATAACACTTTTATTTTCAAAAAATAATAATTGCGCTGGGGAAGGCGCGAATTGTGGCCAGGGGTGAAGCAAAGCGTGGTGGCAGCGGCCCCTGACACGAAGGCGACAAGTGCAACGCACAATGAGTGGCAGGCAGAGTCCAAGGGGATCCGAAAATGAAATTGCGAGGAGAAAGGAGAGTGGACGTGTTATTTGGAATTCCAAACAAAAATTCTCATTTGCAACGGAAAGAGGATGGAGATAAGGGAAATAAACACATAGAGGTACTACCCGCATAACGAACGGAATAGGTAGGCACCGAATACTAGATGATAAGGCTAGATACAACAATGAGAGGACCACGACATAGTAACCTGTAGAAACGTCGTCATATAGGCAACTCTAACCTGGTTGGAAGACCGACAGAGTTTCAATCTCCACCGGGAACACTACATTATTTATTTGTAAAGGCGTGATAATTGTTTTTGGGGCCTTGTAGCAGAACCTGACACAATCTTGAATCCTCGCTACCACTTGGCGGCTCTTATCCAAGTCTCGGGTTGATTTTGAGTTTGAGGAATGATTTTAGAAAATAACTTCAACTCGCTTCAGTGTGATTAATTGTGTTAAGCTTTGCAAAATAATGCATCTACCTAAACTATTTCCATTTTAAGTTTCCTGATCATCAAAAACTACCTTTACTGGATTGGACTGGACATCGCCCGTGGAAGCATTTTTACGAGAGATATTTCATTTTAAAAAGTGTGAGGCTAAAGTGGCGGGCAAATTGGAATTTGGCGACCCAATTTTAGTTGGGATTCGAGTGAGGTCTCCAAACACCAACGTGCCGACCGAGTCGAGTTTAAGTTGGGATCAAGACTTCGAAGATCAAGGATCGATGGTCGGATTTGTCGTAAGTTAAAAAGGACATGTATGTACATTGTATGTACAGGTCATCGTTGGAATAAACGGTTTGAAAAATAACGTTATAAATTTATAGTTAAAATTGAGAACTTTTTAGTTTAATCATTACTTCCCATGAAAGTAAACTCCTAACTTTCTTACGTTAAAATTTACAATAACTAACTTCAGTTAATTTTATCCGTTACATTTCGGTGAGTGTTGATCTGTTCGAATTTGGGAACGGTTGCCCAACTCATAAAGTGAAAAATGAAACGGCGTCAAAGAATGCAATAAAGCGGGGTAGTTGTGCAAGAATGCGATGAATATGCCCATAGGAGTACAATAAAACAAGAGCCGTGAGGTCGAGTGGATTGGCCGCCCAAATTTCGGAACGCACCCTCAGACGAGAATACTCGTATTTTAATTGAGATATATTCACAGGTATAGCACTGTTTAAAAAATATCTTTATTAGGTACAACACAGGTATTCCTTCTTCAGCACTATATGAAATGATGCTTAGAGCAGCACCACATCTTATTTCGTACAAGAGATGACGGAATGTCTAATACGAAACGAGAATGCTTGTTAAGTTTCATCACTTTTTGAGTAAAAGTTAAATAATTCATTCTTGGAATTCAATTTTGCATTTATTTTACCGTAATTTCTGAAAAAATAAAGTTATTTTTACGATTACTTAATGGTTATTTTTAAAAGTAACTGAAAAAAAATCAAAGTAAAAGTTACTTATCTTACCTTAAACTTTAAATAGAGCCTTTTTAGGAAAAATAACCTTTAAGTAGTTACTTTTTGCCGGCATTTACTTTTACTGAAATTAGTTAATTTTTGTGGGTAACATTATCAACTCTGGTGCCGAGTTTATGTCGGCACAGTGTATCAAAAGTCACACCACCTACCGCAGATGCAGAGAGGATGAAGTAGCGAAGTAAGATGGCGAAGTGGATTAATTTAATGCTGAATAAGAGACCCAACGAGGACTCAAACTAAAATAGAGGGAGGCAAGCAACTTGGACAAAAAAATTTGGTAACAACAGCTTCCCTTCCCCGAGGGAAGAAAGATCTTTTTCCCGGAAGGCCAAATGAATATTCTATTCGAAAGCCATTTTCGCGGCAGCAAATCAGCACGGCAATGGTTGCGGGCTCATATTTTACACTCGAGGCGTCCTGCAATCAACGTCAACGTTTATGCATGGACAAGTTGCCCTTTCGTTAGACTCGCAAGAGAGGGCCCCCACTCAAAGAAGAGCATCCTTTGCAGCTTCAGGCTATACTTCGTAAAATTTCCTTGCATCGACACTGGTGGGATGTTTTTAATAATCTACCAATTTGTGGCGGAGCCCTTAAGACGCTAGAATTCGCCAAACGTGTAATGGGAAGATTTTAGGATGAGAAAGTAAAAGAAAGGTGCTATTTCGCACTCGTCAGACCACACCTTGAATATACAGCGGGTGTAAAGGATCTGGTGCAGACAGACTTAATCCGTGAACTCAATAAAATACAAAGGGAAGCTGCCCGATTCGTCAAAAAAATGCCGCAGGAGTATAAAAGGTGTTAAGCATTTTTTAAACGAATTAGGATTGGAGCAACTAAAGACGCAAAGCCTATGCGCTCTGCCAGTGGCGGATCTATGGGTGGGGGGGGGGCCAAGGGGGCTATTGGCCCCCCTTTGGTATCCAATTCATACTAGATAGAATGGCAATTTTTTCCAACCCCCACTACTGCTGGAATTTTTAACGCCTCTTAGCCCCCCCTCCCTTGTCCCTATCCTGGATCCGCCACTGCGCTCTGCCTAGATTGTTTCAGCAATTGAGAATATATACCGTTCAGAGCGATACGGAGTATGTCATCCTAGAACCTCACCATATTTCCGGGTCATACTGAAACGATAAATTAAAAGAGATTTTTTGCGGAACGGATAGGTGTAAGAATTCGTTTTTCCGCTGGGAAATAAAAAGACTTACTTTCATAAATACTAGGCGGAACTGTGTCTGCGCATAACCTTGTGTTTTTTTACGGCTGGTAACCCAACATCCCCGCCACATTTTCTTGCAACTTGTGGCGTAGCATGCAGATGCATTATATTGAATTCAGGTTAATTAGAGCAAATGTCATGAACAATTAGCACCAATTAAGTGACTGCCCCAAGAACTCTAAGCATTCTGTATGAAAGCAGAAATTGAAATTTGGGACATGAAAATAAGTTAGCATTAGGACACAATACTGTTCATTACTGACGAGTCCAAATAGCTATTGAGTGCTGAATATGACAAAGAATATGTCATGATGGTAATTTAAAATTGCTTTGTTCTTATGAAATGAATAAATAAATGCTACTATTTACGTTATAAGTGGTTAAATTCATCAAACAGTTACGAGAGACTTCCGTTATCCAGTTGAAAAAAACGATAAAAGGAGTACCACCAATCCAGATAAAGCGATGACATTGTCAATTAGCGAAAATAGAATGAGTGTGTGCATTGACGAATTCATTGAACCAATTTTTTTATCACTTACGAAACGTAGTGAGAGAACTATAAAAAAGATGGATGCACTAAACTTACCGGACAAATATCAGGCTAATTCCATTGACTAAGGTTTCATCGTGCAGGGTTTTTAAATCTTGATAAAGAAAGAAAAACACTTCTTCAATAAAAGTGCCTCTAAGCCATCTATTCTGCGTATAGGATTAAGGGAGTGAAATTGGGTTCTCTCGGCTTTGTGGGCTATATATCTTACTATTGTTGCGTGTTAAATGTCCTCAAAGGAATCACCCATAAGTGACCAGGATTGAACCTCCCCTCTGTCTTATACTTACTTTCTTTTGTGACCTCATTCTTTTTTTGCCATTCTCTGGTGTTTGTATGGTTTGAAAAGAATCAAATAAACAAGAAATTGACTGAATATGTAAAATTATATGTTTAGCATTAATATGAAACATACGTGGAAATTTACCTCTTGTAGAATGGATTTACGACATCATAATAATTTCTCATATAGTACTATCACCTTGAAATACGCACGCCTCACATACATTTAATACCAAGCAGTGAATATTGATATCAACTATAGCACATCATTTTTCCCCTTCGAAAAAGTTGACAAAAAAGTAGTGAGAGATTTTTCAGGCTTTAACTGGTGAAATTCCTACGTTCATTAAATAAAAAGTAAGGAGCAATTTTCCACAAATATTTTAATATCAACTCGCGACCGGCTTCAATGCCTTATTTATACCTTCATGTCATGCTAGAAGATAATGCAAAATTTATTAAAATCGGTCGTGAAGTGAAATCATAGTATTTGTGGAAAATTGGCTGTAACTTTTAATTTAATGATCCGACAGACAAGTTTGAAAATCCACGAGAAAAGCTTTAATTTACATTCACGAGCTCTCAATGCAACGCAATTAATAATTCGGATTGTCGATACATCGATTGATTAAGGAACCCAAAAATGCTCATCCTCTTCGACAACCATAATTCAAATACATTCAATAACCACAAATATATTTTTTATCAGGTGAAAATTTCATTAAGTTAAATGCGGCGTATAAAAATGAAACATCTTTGTAACTAGGGCTCATTCAATTATATATGAATTCTTATTTCCCTCATAAATGCTGCCATTCTGAAAATGCAGTCATCTACACGCGAAGCTGACTCCAAAAGCAAAAGAGATACTTTCATCAAAACAGTGGTGTCACAATAGGGTGGTTTCCTATTATTTTTTTATTGCAAAAATCGAAAGATTATTACTCCTGGAGTACGTATTTTACGCTTTTAGATTTTTAAATGACGATATCTATTTTTCGCAATTCAATGAAAAGTGAAATTTTTCAAGCGCGCGAAAACAAGACGGGTAAGTATGAATGCCGGGAAAACGCCGTGTGACGTCGTTCTGCTTCCCGCTGCCGCAAGTGAGGTGACCTTGGGGCGAGGCTCTGAGCGCTGATACGACGCAGGATGCTTGCAGGTAGCATAGTACCCTGCTAGCAGGTAGCGCTTGGCTTAAATAAGGATTATTAATACCTTATCAAACGAAGAAAACTTTCCGACGTTAGCCAGTTTTAATAGGTGATTATTAAGACATGTTTCCCTGAGCTCTGTGCCTCGTGCATGCATTGGTAATCTCAGACGATCTAAAACTCCTATCTACTCGCATAGAAACTATGTCCCTGTGATGTCACGTGGAGTGGCACCGCATGGGCGCCAATCTGGCCTTTTTCAAATGAGGATAAAATAGACCCTTGCCATTCGTCTAAACCGGTATTTCTAAAACCAAATAATTTTTATACTATGAATACATAATTATTATTATTTTTTCCTCTTCTATTCTTGACCTTGTTTAATACATTTTATAATATTTCTTGGAGTTTAGGTCAATGTAAAACAAGTTATAGCCAACGTTTCGATTTATTTAAAATCATCCTCAGGGCTATGAAAGAGAAAAATAATCTGGTAATCTTATTGATAAACCTTGATTTTCCCACGTTTGGGAAACCACAAATGATAATTGTCCTTGTGTACGGGTCGATGGATGGAAGACGAGCTAAGTGCGGCCTAACTTGCTACAAGTACTGAAGATTTTGAGCCTGCCTCTTCATGATGGTGGCCATTCTTCCCAATGCACCTCTTTTAAGCTGCTTGCAGCGATAAAGAGAATCTCCAAACTTCAACAACCTCGCGTACAACAATCTTTGGCGACATTATCGATCAGGTGTCGAGCTGTATTCAATTGCCCAAGAGCTAGCTTGTTGTGATTTTTATCATGGAGCACATTCATTAAATCTGCGTAAAATGGATTTATATCATCAAGTTTAGGAAAATCTTGGATGATTTGACTTAGTCGATCATGAAAGTTCTGCTGGGTGAATTTCACTTTTCTCATATAAAATGCTCGTATCCGAGATATTTTGTAATTTTTATGAATTACAGTAGGTGTTTTACGCTGTGTTTTGGACAGAATAATGTCCACAAAATCCTTAGAGGTTGGAACAACTGCAATTTTCTTAAAATTATACTGTGCCATGGCTGCAGATTTTTAATACGGCCACGGAAATAATTAATTCAACTCCAGTTACACGTGTATTCTCGGCCGTGATGGCACCAGCCGAATGATTTTAAATAAATCGAAACGTTGGCTATAACTTGTTTTACATTGACCTAAACTCCAATAAATATTATAAAATATATTATGAATACACTAATGGTGGGTAACGCACCGCAATCAATGCCTTTCGTTTTCTTTGATGAAGGAAACTACCCTATTACAGAAAACAATCTAAAAGAATTTTATTTTTAACCGAAATTTATTACTTCATTCTAATATTAACCGACCTACGTTTTGAAAGCTCATGTCACTTTCGAGGTAAAACTACACAGAATGCGATCAAGTTCATATGTTAGGTGGAGGGTGATTTTAAGGGGTAATGCGTGTTGGACAACTTTCCGGTGGACAAAGGTCTGTCGTGTTCGATTTGAAGTTGAGAAGACAGGACAATGGAGGTGAGGAATGGAAAGGGTTATTGACAACGCATATATTTTTCTTTGAGATTTCAAGCTGATCCAAAAAGTCCTTTCTCCTTTCTCCATTTGCATTGTTTGTTGATAACCTTTACATTAAACGCGCTATTTCCTGTCTGATAAACTGAACGTCCATTTTAAGCCACAAAAACAGAATTACAGTTTGGAGGTGTCACAGCATATCTTAATAAACACCGCTCTGGTTCTTGTATAAAGTTCATCATGAAAGGCTTTAAAGAAATAAGGTTTCCAAATAAGATAGGTTCGTTGTTGACATTGTTCAAGTTTCCAGTTTATAAAGGCAACTATCTACGTGAGAGGAGGGAAGGGAATAGACAGCGCCTTTTTCATCAAAGACTCTGGGACGAAGCTAGGCCTTTAAATGAAGTTTGTTTCTTTTTCCATTCCATGAAATGAAAATTATTTTGGGCCGCGAAGAGCTCCCCTCGACACGATGCTAGCCTCAAAAGATGAGCGACTCTTCGCTGGAAGTTTTTTCATGCTTCACGTGAACATAAACTTTCGGATTTCCGAGTGAACGAATCCTACATTATGCATTTATGTATTATGAATGAATGCGTGGGCTGAAGAAAATTATGCGCGCAGGTTTTTGGTTAAAAACTTCAGTTCCTAGAAATAGTAAAAGCTGTGTCACAAACTCAGTTTGCTTGAAGTGAATTTGGACGCTTTCCTATGTATTTCCATTAGTTTGTTTGTGTTAGTGTTCACCCGGAATGTGAATTCCCGCCATGATCCCCTCATGATACAAACATATCTACTATATCTCAAGAGAGCTGCGTCAAGAAAATCTACGGATTGTTGACTTATGAGGATGATGGAGCCTTAAATGAAGGAAAGCAAGACAACACCATCAATTTTTACAGTTGTATGGAACACCACCTGAAGAGCATTTTGAGAATGCAATGTTCTAATATCAAATATGTGGCAAAGCTGCAGTGGACGGGGGGCGGGCGGTCAAATGACTCAAACCCCTCCGAAATTTTGGGAGGCACGGGCTTAAGAATATCCTCTACCGGGCATGTGCCCAGAAATTTATTTCGGGGGTTACCGAAATTTACCCTGGAAATTAGTTATCAATCCGCACGCATCGAAAATTCATCAGTCTCAATAAATAAGGTACAAATATCGTTTGCATGTAGCAGAATTTTATAATATTATTAGTCGATTTTTATACCAAAACTGACGTATTAATAAAAGCTTGGTCTCAATGGGCCTGAAATCCGTCTGATATTTTTCATAAATTTAAAGCTTTTGTGCTAGAATTATCGATGATTCCCCAAAGAGATTAAATATCAGACGAGAAATCTTATTGTGCATCGTGAACTGAAGTGTCAGAGGAGAGGTGACCCTGGTCTCCTCCGCAGATGCATCGCGGGCAGTCGCAATTCGGGGAAATAAAAAATTTCGGGAGAGGTGGGTGGGCTGATGCCCTCTAAGCCCCCCCTGGCTGCATGTCTGTCAATAACTCCTCCCACTCCAGAAATTTCTCTTTCGTCCTTGAGATATACTTGACCTTGAGAATGAGGAAATACTGAACGGAGGAAATAACACTTTCGACACATCACGGCGAATATGATTTTCCTGGTGCAAGAAGAGTCTGATATGGAGCGCAGCGTGCGGAGATGCGGATGCTGAGGAAGGCCGACGAGGAAAGACGTTCGAGATGTAGTCATGGAGAAGAATGGAGAAGGTGAAGTGAGAAGGAGGAACAACGAAGTGCTAGGTATGGTGGGTGAGGGGGGAGTAAGCTACTATTTGAGATACGGAGAGATAGAAGTATAGGAGTGCAGAGCGAGGAGGGGATGCCGAAAACAGTGCTAAAGGGGAGAACTGTTGGTTATGCGAGGGAGAGGAAGGAAAAGAATAGGATTTTTAGATAGTATAGTATAGGTTCCTTTGAATTTTGGGTGGATAAATTATAAAATTTATTCGTTACAACTGTAATTTGACTAATTCCAAACTAACTTCATATATTTTATTTCGACAAAGTTCGGTCGATCTCTAAGAATTTGAGCACGAAAACCAGACAGAAGAGAATTTAAAACGCTAAGTAAGAATGTAATGTGACAGCGTAGTCGCGCAAGGATAGATACATTTTTTTCAAAATTTAACCATCAACCGAATTCCATCAGCCTGGAGGCATTTCCAATCGCACATACGGAAGCAGTCAGATATTTTTACGAGTTACCACTGTTGGAGAACTATACAATATGCAAGCTAGAAATATCTTCTTCAAATATAATGCTGATATTCCTTCATTAGCACAGTGTGAAAGGATTCTTAGTGCTTCAGGTCTTCCTTTTTCAGTCAATAGAGGACGGATGTCCGACGCCAATTTTGAAACGATAATTTTTTTTTAATTTAATGACTTTTTAAGTTCATATAAAATCAATTATTTCCTGAACTAGCTTAGGAATTTTTTACGTAATTTAGAAAAACAAGATTTTTTGTGTTGTGATTATTTTTTAAAGTACAGTGAAAAAATTTAATATAAGTCAGTACTTTTTCAAAAAAATTAATATGAAGCATTTATTTATAACTTCAAACCGAGATAAACTTTAATCCTTTATTTTTTTAGTGACTTTCCCAGCTGATCTGATTACACCCATTTCACAATTTCCGCTCCACTGCGCACGAATTCCAACGCTATTATATTCTCGGCTCGCGCCTCAATCATAATTTTCCACGGCGTGCATGACGTTTAACTTCTGCAGTTTCCGATTTTATCATACAAGTTGAGAGCGCTGTACGGAATTGAGCAATACCTGACTGCGGCAGAGTCATACGCTCTAATGCTGCGGAGTTTACCCACACAAGTTTGGATTACCAAATGAATTTCAACCTGACATCTTTGGCAGAATAAGTGGGGGGAAAACGGCATTACCCCCCCTGTATTTACAAAAAAATTTAAAAAATGGTATATTTACGAAACTGTAACTTTCTATCGCGAATAACTCGAAAAATGTTAATGTTACGAAAAATATTCTAAGAATCATCTCTGCTTATAATTAGTTTTCCCATCGATTTCTATCGCCAAAATTTCATAAATATTTTCCACCCTAGAGATGGGGTGGAAACCACCCCCAGGGTAAAAGCACCCGTCGCCATGACATAGATTTTGATCTTTGGTCTATTCTCTACCAACTGTCAAAATTTCAAGTAAATCCATCCCGTTTGAAAAAATTGCAAGCCAAAGTGCTTCATTTCCCGTACTAAATCTCTCAAGTGGCTGTCTACCAAAAGTTTTCATTCCACCAGCTCAAAACAAAATATTTTTAAATTATTCTCCGAATATCTAAAAGCCGCTTCTCTACGCATAATAGACCTCCGGCTCATTATTGCCATGAGGTTTTGCATACAACCAAGGAAAGCAACGGAAAGTAATGAACCAAAACAAACAACTAACTTAACTCGCAACTACTTGAAAACCTACCACACACACATAATGCTGTTTATAGAAAAATAATAGCTATGAATATATATTTTATGATTAACGTTGAATAAGCTTTGCAGGTACATAGTAACATCAGCTTGAGCCGGACATCATCTGACATTCGTCTGCAGAACTACAAGAACGAACTGTCGCACATAAGGTATTGAATTTGAGTTCTTTCCTATCGTCATCGATTTCTTAACTGGAGTACGCCACAATTCCATATTACATCCACGATATTTTTCAATCCGAGGGGTCATCTTCCACGATTCAAGGTTATAACTAACGAGAAAAAAATCGCCTGAAAAAAATGAATACGTCACTGCGTGGTCAAAGGTTTCACTCAAATTTTCCCGTTACTTCAAAATCCACCGAAGCCCTTCACGCTAATTCTCGCTCAAATTTCACCATATTATTCCACCATGCCAATTTTATCTCCAAACGCTAATATAGAGATATAAATACCTAGAAGTGATCACACGCAAAGTGATCTGTATGAATAAATTATCCCTACTTTTTCTTAATTTGATAATTCTTTAGACCTACCTTAAGATGCACGTAGTCCAGGGGGAAGGCCGTAGGATGGGGCCATAGAAAACCACAAAATTGCATGAAAATCCGCAGTAACACTGAGCAAACTTAATTTATTAATAAAAACTTTTTTCAAACAAGAATTCACTTTTATATTATGGACGCAAGATTTCCCTGTCGTTAAGGTGATTTGCTATCTTCCGAGGCTTATAGAGGAAGTTGACAGAGTTGAAAAGGACGCACACAGAGCAAACCCTGGACTTAATGAACAAATTATCCTCAGCTTCGAAAATAACCCGAAGAGCCATTGAGCCAAGAAAGTGGGGTCATCATTAGCTAAAAATGATCACACCCATGAAGGTCAAAAGAGGTCCGAAAACACGAACATAAAAAGACATCCCATTGCCGAACGGTACAATTAATGAACGGAACCGAATAAATACCTTGAGACTGCCTTGTAGCATATGGGCATGCAAAAATAAATGTGATAAATGCGTGCAGAGTCAATGGCGATCATTCACGAAATTTCAACAGGGTTTTAATCTCCTAAAATATATTTATGTTTCATGACTGTTTACCTATCATTGTGTTTTATATTTCTTACACTGTAACCTTACCGTGCTACATGGCAATATTCATTTTCACGGATCTGTGTATCTTGCCTCTTCGAGCAAATCCATATCTTAGTTGAGTTTTCAAAAAATAAAGGCAGAACAACAATGAGCATTACCGTAACTATTCAAGCCCTAAACTAAAATAATCTAACAATAAGCGGTAATAACTGCGGTAAGATAAGGTGAAATGATAGTCAGGCGTTTAAATGAAGCGAGAAATGTAATCTAAAAAAATCAGAATACCAACAAGAAACTAAACAAAAAATAATACTCAGCATATGTGTATTAATTCAAGTTATAATAATTTAAACCGATCAAGGGAAGGGATTAACTTAGCAATGCGTGGAATGTCATTTTAATTACAATAAGTTCAACTGATTCGCGTATGATATAGTGTATAAGTTCGACGTATTGATATGAAAGGTAGGTATAATTATTGTGGCAATATTCAAACTACATTTCATTTCAATATATTAATTAGAATGAAAAAAGATGGCACCCCTCCTTTTTATCATATAGTCCCAGATATTTCCTGCCAATGATAAGTAATCTGATGGTTGTGGCGGTGGATAGTTTCATCTAAATGTTTTATGTTCGGTCAAACTTATTCATTCACCTTTATGACGATGGATGAGAGGTCCGTCGTAATTTCCGTGATATACAGGACCGATTTAAAACGGTGGAAAACCCAAAGAGACTTTACGCAAACAATTCGCCGGGAAAGAATTACACCTTATTTTTCCTAAAATCGCAAAGTTATGCAACAAGTATTTCCAAATCAAAAACGCTACATTAAATTTCTGTCTTTCACAATTCTTGTTGAGGAAGTCACAATCTTGGAAACTTTGTGTTGTTCAGTAGCAAATGGATCTCCTTTTTTTAACGAATTCCCAAGATATTTTCAGGTCAGGCTGCCTCCCCAGGACCATTCTATCACTAACATTCATTAAGGTACTTTCTCATTTCTGTATCCATCCACAAACACATGAGCTCTTTCTCAATAGGTTTTTGCAGCTTTGTCACGCACTCCTTGAGTGGGTATTTTTTCCGCAAATGATAAATCAAACAATATCCTTACGTTTTTTCTACTAAGGCACATATCTTTTGGCATGCCACATTACTATTTCGTGCAATGTCACTATGCTGTCATATATCGTTCTTTCTTTCTTTTCCATTCGTTGGAACTCTATGTTATCGAATGTTATTTATAGTTTTCACTTGTGACTGTATTAAAAAGCTTTCATTTTTTATTCCTAATGTCTTCTTATCGCTGTAAATGTATAGTTTTTTATAACTAGGAGTTGGATATACTCGCATCGCCCCGATAAGGCCGTTTTATTATTAAGGGTACCATAACTAACATTGTACCACTAAAACACACAATATCAGGCAATGACACTTTTAAGATAATTGTACCACAAATATTCAACTAAATACCGCTTTGAGAAAGCTGATAACAAAACCACAGATAAAAATAAGCATAAAGGAATGTTAACTAAGCAAATAAATAATTTGCTGTTCAGAAAAATTGTTTCACAGATATTTCATTTAGAAAATGTGTTTTTTTGCACATAAATGAATAATGTGTTTAAAAGTGTACTGTATCCACTTGTTTGCACTTTATTATAAATATTATTGTTTATTAATGATGGAAAGAGGAATCAGTACGTTCAACTGTATTTATCAACAATCTCTCAATATTTATGTGGCCGCTGAGAATTGATAGTCAATTGGTACCAGAATTGAAATATCTCTAAGTTTGTATTCCAATGAGTTTTTTATTAAATTAACCACTATACTTAAATAAACATGACTGATAGCTGAGTGACAAAAGAAGAGCAAAGAAGGAAACATTACCATTCCCGCCTCGGCGCTTTCCGAACGACGAATCAGCTGGTGTCCCCGCTGGAAGCAGCGATCTCTCCACGGCAAAAGACCGTACGGACCCACCACCTTCCGGCGAAGCAGAGGGTGAAGGCCGACGAAAAAGGGACTCGTAGGGGGTGGAAGAAGAACACCACGAGGGCAAGAAGTAATCCAGGTGGAGATGGCCACAGAAGCGGGACACACACCAAAACCAGGGGAGGAAAAATCACTTCACACAGAAAAGACACTCGAAGACACTCCCCCCGTCCGCCTAGCACAGGCGACTTTGAGGGATACGGCAAAAACAGATGCACGGAGATGGAACAGAGCACGTAATATTAATTATTTCCTTCGATTTGACGCGTTGTTATATCCTTTCAATTGACAATAGAGTGAACACACCACCACTGAGATGACTATTCCTTTCTTTGGAGCACTGCCGCCACGGGGCGAGGAGGAAATGGACACCCGCTTGGGTTTCTTCCGCGACCAACCGCTTTCCACGGCCTCTCACGGCACACTCAGAGGGCCTCTTTCTCCGACCGCGCGTTCGCTCGCATCCGCCGCGGCACCTCACACACATTCCCCCCCTTTCCCTCCCCTCCCCCCCCCCAAACCCCTCCGACCGCCGCCGAAGCCGGTTCTTCCCTCGGAGCGCGCGGGGGGAGGTGGTCGGGGACACAGATATATACAATAGATTGGCAGTGCCTATGTTTTCCTCACGGTGGCGCTGAAGCCGGCCGGCAGAAGAATTTTGCGCAACTAGCCATCTTGCTTTCACCGACCGTTGCTCATGTGCCATTAACATACGTGTATTTGAGAGGCTACTTTTCCTGCTTTTGGAGCTTTTTAAAAGAAGAACGGTGAACCACTGCGTTATGTGGGGGTGCACATTTAAGTATACTACGAGGGGAAATTTTCCTGGGGGCGAAAATGTGTCTCTACACGCGTAAATAATAGATATAAGGAAAGCATGGTTTGCGTTCAGTAATGTCTCCGCTTCCATCTCACAGAGCATGAAAATATTTTCCAAAGCCTTTTTTTTGTACGTATCGCCACGAAATTTATATCACGTGAAGTGCAGGTTATGCTCTACCTTTTTAAATTTATTGTTGGCAAAATTCACATAGTTGTAGAAATAGCATCATGAAACTGTGACACGTTATTTTTGCTGAAATGCAAATTGCTCTCCAAAACAAATTCTAAAGGTGTGTGACGGAAGCGGATATTTACCGGAGTTTCTGAAAGCGATATCATTTCAAATGCAGTAGCTTCATATCTCTAGGATCGGTAATTAACCCCTCAAGCGCGGCGGGCATTTATTTAAATACCATCCCAGCGGCCGGATGAGATTAAGAAGACTTCACCTTATTGGCATACTATCATTCAATAATTTATATCGTTCATAATTTACGATCATTATCATTAAAATTTTTTGTAAACTTGCATAATGTAGTGCGCTACTATATAATAATATTTCAAGCGTTTGAATAAATATAGGCGTTGAGTTTTTCGACCGAAGTCGTCAATGTGCTGGTTTAAAACGGAATTTCATCGAATCATTTTAAAAATTTCTGAAGGCCTAAAGTCGTTATGAATATTTTATTGGAGAGGGAAAGCATTTCTTCAAAAGATAGAGCAATTTGTTTTAATCTAAAATACAATATCTGGCGGAGAAAAAAAATTATATACAGTAGGTCAGGAAGCGTACTGGGTACGCATGACGGCGTTGAGGGGTTAATAACATGTGCATTCTCTGTCTCGGTGTCTGTGTTTTGATGACGGAATCATCATGATGTTTTCAGTTGTGTTTTCTGTGTTTACCAAGAAAAGACTTTCTCCAGTTTCCATTATGTCATATACTTTCCGCTGTTGCATTATTACATTGTATCGGAATTTTATTTCCGTTGTAGTATTATTATTTATTTAGATATGTAGAGCGTGTATTATGCACCTTTAACTCTATCTGGAAACTTAACGAATTTCTTTTTGCTCAGAAAGTTAGATCATAATGGGTTTAAATAGGTTGAATCAAATTTAATTACGTAATATTTTTGGCCCGATTACTTATGGCAGTGAAAGGTTAGGTAGCATTGCTTCTACGTTTTTCGTCTAATTGACAACTCTAACTGAGCAACAACTCTTTGACAACAAAAATACAGTAAGTGGAAGCATCAAACCTTTGGAATTTTCAAATTATTTTGTTTGAATAGTGTGACAATGTCGCTGGTAAATCTAAGGGTGAACAATACCATGTATTCACGATTGTAGGCTACCTTCCTACACTAGCAGACGACGTAGTTAACCATTTTCCCCATCTGCTACGCCCCTTCTACATTTGGGACACAATATTTTTTTTTCGAGGTAACTCATGCATATGGATTCCAATTCCATAATATTGAGCAGGAACCGAATTAGTATTAATCTTAGCTCAGCTTATATTACCAATTTCATAACTTCGTCACGGTTATGTTCCGCTCAAAGATTGGTTAATTTACCACGTAAGTGTCAAGATCGGTCCCTTTCTTTTTAATTGGATACATCTTAAACGAAAATGACAACGTTTTCTATAGTTCATAGCCTTAATCAATGCGCCATTATCTTTCACAATGTAATTTTCCTCCAGTTCCCTACTTACGCAAACGCATAGGTCGGTGAAAGCAACATGGCCGCCAGCAGAAAGGCATGGCTTCACCCCCCCCACTCCCATTGCCAATCTATTGTATATATCTGTGGTCGGGGAGACGGTTGCGCGCGCAGCCCGCCAGGTGACGTCTCGGGCGTCCTCAACCTTGGAGCAGACAGCATGCGGTGACGAGGTCCAGTGACGTCTCCCACCGACCAAGCACAGTGACGCCGGCGGCGCCTTCTGCAAAAGTCTTCGCCGTCCATCCATCCACGCCAGAAGACCGACCGTCTGCAGTGGAAAGAAGTGATCGTATGACTGTTAGGATAGATATTCTAGCGATTTGATCGACGGATTATTCTTCCTCATAGGATAATCCTATAAAATCGCTAGAATAGTAATGGCTTTGCCTGGTTTCGCTAATTAGATGGGCCCTCTTGGCTTCTATAGCGTTGAGGTGTTTTCCCCGTCCCATCCCTTCCGAACCTATCCTACCCCAGAGGCGTCGTCGGGCTCCTATCGCGGCGGCGCCTCTTCCCTTTTTCCTTCCTCTCCATCCCTCCCCCGGGTGATTGGGCTTATATAAGTCTCTGACTTGGTTCCCGGCCCCGGTGTGTTGTATCCTCGAACGGCTCCCCTTGAGCCCTCATTCTCTCTGTAAGGATAGATACCCTTCTCGTAATACACCGGTAGTCGGTTTTAGTCTCTACTCTAAGAAAATTATTCGTCACCCCGGCCTTTCACACGGGAATTTGTTATTTTTGGCGCTGGAATATTTGCATTTATAGCACTCCCGGCCGTTCACATCGGGATTATATAATTACTACTTCATTCATTCACACGACGCCTTAAGCGCAAATATGCATATAAATTCACAGGTAAGGAAAGAAAGGGAAAGGAACATGGAATAGAAAAAGGACAAGGACAACGGTGCTGTGGTAGATGGATATATATATATATACACACGTTTGAAATAAACTCACACGAGCATTATAAATAATGTAAAGGAACTTCTTCTTGCCCGGGGGTGGGCACACAAAAAAACTTAGAAATTGACAGAAAAACGAAAAATAAAATAAAAGTGAGGAACTTACGGGGAAAGGTTGTTTTTACAAATTTTCGATGGGACGCAGCCCATCTTTCTCAAGTGAGAAGAGGAGGATCGAAAATTTGTAAAAACAACCTTTCCCCGTAAGTTCCTCACTTTTATTTTATTTTTCGTTTTTCTGTCAATTTCTAAGTTTTTTTGTGTGCCCACCCCAGGGCAAGAAGAAGTTCCTTTACATTATTTATATAACATTATTTATATATATATATATATATATATATATATATATATAAAATCTTGATGAAAGCGCACTAAGCGATAATATAAATATGTGGCCGATCGAGGCGAACGAACAAAAATTGTACTACTAAAACATAGACACACGTAAAAAAAGGGACACTCACAAATAAACGTTCAGACGTTTCAGCGGATTGATCCGCTATCCTCAAAGCTGAAGGTGAACTGCTGCAGGCAGGGTAAGTTCCTCCAGTCGCCCTCCTTGGTGAGGTAGTGGGGGTGGAAGAAGGGGAAGGGGAGAGGGGGGGAAAAAGGGAGGGTAGGGTTTGTTTTGGCTTTTAGTGGGCGATGTTTAGCCCGGGCGTTTCAAACGCCTTTTCAACCCAGATGTGGGCCATCTCCCTCGTCCTCACCTCGATGATAGTTGCCCTCTCTGGCAAAACTTCAATGAAGGTTAGGGAAAAACATTGGTCGAAGTTACTGTTGTGTGAGGAAGTGTGAATGGGGATGGGTTCATGAAAGGGGGGAGTTTTGCAGGAGTGCCTGTGGTTATTCATACGGATGGATATGGGTGTGGTACATTCTCCTATGTAGTACGCGGGGCAAAAATTACAAAATAGCCTGTATACAACGTTGAAGGAAGTGCAAGACGGTGTGGAGGAGGATCTATTGATGACAGGTGAAGTGGTGGGGCGTAGCAGGGGGCAGCATTTGCAACGGGGGCGGTTGCAAATGCTGCCCCCTGCTACGCCCCACCACTTCACCTGTCATCAATAGATCCTCCTCCACACCGTCTTGCACTTCCTTCAACGTTGTATACAGGCTATTTTGTAATTTT
The DNA here is from genome assembly GCF_921293095.1 of Ischnura elegans. Classification (NCBI taxonomy): domain Eukaryota; kingdom Metazoa; phylum Arthropoda; class Insecta; order Odonata; family Coenagrionidae; genus Ischnura; species Ischnura elegans. Next base: position 110,742,931 of record NC_060253.1, read on the forward strand.
TGCCCCGCGTACTACATAGGAGAATGTACCACACCCATATCCATCCGTATGAATAACCACAGGCACTCCTGCAAAACTCCCCCCTTTCATGAACCCATCCCCATTCACACTTCCTCACACAACAGTAACTTCGACCAATGTTTTTCCCTAACCTTCATTGAAGTTTTGCCAGAGAGGGCAACTATCATCGAGGTGAGGACGAGGGAGATGGCCCACATCTGGGTTGAAAAGGCGTTTGAAACGCCCGGGCTAAACATCGCCCACTAAAAGCCAAAACAAACCCTACCCTCCCTTTTTCCCCCCCTCTCCCCTTCCCCTTCTTCCACCCCCACTACCTCACCAAGGAGGGCGACTGGAGGAACTTACCCTGCCTGCAGCAGTTCACCTTCAGCATTGAGGATAGCGGATCAATCCGCTGAAACGTCTGAACGTTTATTTGTGAGTGTCCCTTTTTTTACGTGTGTCTATGTTTTAGTAGTACAATTTTTGTTCGTTCGCCTCGATCGGCCACATATTTATATATATATATATATATATATATATATATATATATAAATAATGTATAGGAAATCAGAAATCAGAGGGTAAAAATGCGGCCTGACTGGGACTCGAACCCAGAACCTCCTGGTTGCCGGCCAGGTGCTCTACCAGTTGCGCTACCAGGACGCTTAGATTTACCATGATTTCGGCGGGGTTTTATATACAGTAAACTCCCTTTGCTTTGGCCCACAAGAGTAACCAATAGATGGCACTGGGGCAGCTCACCACTCACCAGCAGAAGGAATGGACGAGGACACAAGGATGAAAGGAAAGATACACACTCACACGATAGCAGGAAAGAGACAGGAACATGCGTTTCGGGGCACGCTGAGCCCAAGTGAAATAAGCCAATATGGCCGATACACTACTTCATTCATTCACACGACGCCTTAAGCGCAAATATGCATATAAATTCACAGGTAAGGAAAGAAAGGGAAAGGAACATGGAATAGAAAAAGGACAAGGACAACGGGTAAACTCTGATTTCTGGCTTTTTCCATCTACCACAGCACCGTTGTCCTTGTCCTTTTTCTATTCCATGTTCCTTTCCCTTTCTTTCCTTACCTGTGAATTTATATGCATATTTGCGCTTAAGGCGTCGTGTGAATGAATGAAGTAGTATATATATATATATATATATATATATATATATATATATATATATATATATAAATAACGAACAAAATAAACACTAATAAAAAACATAGGAACATATAGAAAAGGACACTCACAAAGAAGCTTGCAAACGTTTCAGCGGGTTGACCCGCTATCGTCAGTGCTGAAGGTGAACTGCTGCAGGCGGATCCTCCAGAAGCTCTCCTTGGTGGAGTAGTGGGGGTGGAAGAAGGGGAAGGGGAGAAGGGGGGAAGGGGGGGTAGGGTTTGCTTTGACTATTAGTGGGCAATGTTTAGCCCGGGCGTTTCGAACGCCTTTTCAACCCAAATATGTGCCATTTCCCTCGTTCTCACCTCGATGATGGTTGCGTTTTCTGGCAGAATTTCAATGATGGTTAGGGAAAAACATTTATCGAAGGAACTATTGTGTGAGGCGGTGTGAATGGGGACGGGTTCATGAAAGGGGGGGGTTTTGCAGGAGTGTCTGTGGTTGTTCATTCGGATGGATATGGGTGTGGTGCATTCTCCTATGTAGTACGAGGGGCAAAAATTACAAAGTAGCTTGTAGACAGCGTTGAAGGAAGTACAAGACGGTATAGAGGAGGATCTATTGATGACAGGTGAAGTGGTGGGGCGTAGCAGAGGGCAGCACTTGCAACGAGGGCGTTTGCATGGAGTAAGGGAGGAGAGTGGGGGGAGTGTGTGTCGGAGGAGGGGGCGGGTGGATTTTAAAATATTACCTAAGTTAGGTGCTCTTCTGTAGGCAATGGAGGGGCAGGATGGAAGAAGAGCAGCTGTGGTTTTGTTTTTGCTGATGATGGGGTACAGATCTTTTAATATTTTTTTAATTTTTTGAGAGCCAGGGAAGAATGTGGTGGTGAGATTGAGTTTTCTGGTTTGTTCTTTTTTGGTGCGTGGGGTGTACTGTTCAGAGGGAGAGAGTATTTTCTTTTTAAGCAGGGATTCTGGATACTCTCGTTTGAGGAGAGCATGGTGGAGGTTCTGTGTGGCTCTTTGAAGAGATGGTGAATTGTTGCAGATGCGATGGGCGCGGACTGAGAGGGAGTAGGGGATTGCGTGTTTGGTGTGAGGTGGATGGCAACTGGTGTAGTGTAGGTATTGTTCATGGTTGGTGGGTTTTTTGTGGATGGAGGTGCTGAAGGTATTGTTTTCAAGGTGGATGTTTATGTCAAGGAAGGTGAGGGAGGAGGCAGAAATTGATGAGGTGAAAGAAACGGATGAGGTGGAGTTGAGGGATGCAATGAAAGTGTCAAGCGAAAAATCTCACACGCCTGGAATTCCAGGCCTTAAGAAATCTCTCCACCAACAAAGACATCATCATAACCTCAGCGGATAAGGGCTCAACGGTAGTCGTTCTTGACAAAGATAAATATGTGGAGGAAGGTTTAAGACAACTGAACGACCCGACTTCCTATTCTCCCCTCCCTAATGATCCCAACCCGCAATTTCAGATAGAAATCCTCTCCTTTCTAAAAAATTTTGGCCCCGCAGAAGGACTCAGCCCCTCCGACATTAATCTTCTCTCACCTGCTGATTTCAACACTCCACAATTCTATCTTCTCCCCAAAATACACAAACCCAATAACCCAGGCCGCCCCATTGTGTCTAGCCGCAATTCCCCAACCGAAAGAATATCAGCCCTTCTAGATCACTACTTGCAACCTCTTGTCACCACCCTTCCATCCTTCATAAAAGACTCCTATCATTTCCTAAGCATACTTAACTCAACCCCTATCCCTACCGGTACCAATCTCCTAATGGCGACAATTGACGTCGTTTCACTCTATACTTCTATTCCCCACCACGAAGGCCTCAATGCCCTCAACCATTTTCTTGCCCAACGCCCTCAGCCTCACTCTCCCTCCACCAACTTCATCATCCAATTAACCGAACTAATTCTTAACAAAAACGCCTTCAATTTCAACGACACCATCTACCTACAAAAGCGAGGAGTCCCGATGGGAACCAGAATGGCCCCAGCCTATGCAAACCTCTACATGGGCCACCTGGAAAGCTCCTTTCTAAATTCCCAAACCCTCAAGCCTCTCCTGTGGGTCCGATTCATCGACGACATTTTCTTATTATGGGCCCATGGGCGTGATTCGCTTGACACTTTCATTGCATCCCTCAACTCCACCTCATCCGTTTCTTTCACCTCATCAATTTCTGCCTCCTCCCTCACCTTCCTTGACATAAACATCCACCTTGAAAACAATACCTTCAGCACCTCCATCCACAAAAAACCCACCAACCATGAACAATACCTACACTACACCAGTTGCCATCCACCTCACACCAAACACGCAATCCCCTACTCCCTCTCAGTCCGCGCCCATCGCATCTGCAACAATTCACCATCTCTTCAAAGAGCCACACAGAACCTCCACCATGCTCTCCTCAAACGAGAGTATCCAGAATCCCTGCTTAAAAAGAAAATACTCTCTCCCTCTGAACAGTACACCCCACGCACCAAAAAAGAACAAACCAGAAAACTCAATCTCACCACCACATTCTTCCCTGGCTCTCAAAAAATTAAAAAAATATTAAAAGATCTGTACCCCATCATCAGCAAAAACAAAACCACAGCTGCTCTTCTTCCATCCTGCCCCTCCATTGCCTACAGAAGAGCACCTAACTTAGGTAATATTTTAAAATCCACCCGCCCCCTCCTCCGACACACACTCCCCCCACTCTCCTCCCTTACTCCATGCAAACGCCCTCGTTGCAAGTGCTGCCCTCTGCTACGCCCCACCACTTCACCTGTCATCAATAGATCCTCCTCTATACCGTCTTGTACTTCCTTCAACGCTGTCTACAAGCTACTTTGTAATTTTTGCCCCTCGTACTACATAGGAGAATGCACCACACCCATATCCATCCGAATGAACAACCACAGACACTCCTGCAAAACCCCCCCCTTTCATGAACCCGTCCCCATTCACACCGCCTCACACAATAGTTCCTTCGATAAATGTTTTTCCCTAACCATCATTGAAATTCTGCCAGAAAACGCAACCATCATCGAGGTGAGAACGAGGGAAATGGCACATATTTGGGTTGAAAAGGCGTTTGAAACGCCCGGGCTAAACATTGCCCACTAATAGTCAAAGCAAACCCTACCCCCCCTTCCCCCCTTCTCCCCTTCCCCTTCTTCCACCCCCACTACTCCACCAAGGAGAGCTTCTGGAGGATCCGCCTGCAGCAGTTCACCTTCAGCACTGACGATAGCGGGTCAACCCGCTGAAACGTTTGCAAGCTTCTTTGTGAGTGTCCTTTTCTATATGTTCCTATGTTTTTTATTAGTGTTTATTTTGTTCGTTATTTATACTATCGCGTAGTGCGCTTTCCTCAAGACTTTATATATATATATATATATATATATATATATATATTGTAATGGTTCAAGCCCCATTACAATACATTTTACTCGGCGCATTTTCTTCCCTACCTGTTTACCCGCTCGTTCCACGACCTTTCCAAAACCCCACCCCCAAACCATGGCCCGTGGAGGAAGGCGTGGGTTGAGTCAGAGGGGATGAATGTGTTTTCCGTCGATTTTTGTATGGTTGTGTGAGAGTGTGTGTGTGTGGGAGGAGGGGAGCTCGGGTTTTCCCTGAATGAGTGGCGTATTACTCCTCCCTCCCTTCATTGTGCATTACCCCACCCCTAGTTGAGGTATGATAAAAAGGTGGTGCACGAAAGAGAACGAGAGAATTCCAAAGTGACTGTCGGGCGGAGCCTATGCCCAAAATCAGTGCGACGCACGGCAGGAGGAGACAAGGGGCCCAAGCGTTTCCAGAAAGATTGATCCGGAAGAATCCCCCCCCCCCCCCCCCGTCCGAAGGAGCAAAGGACCAGCTGAAGAGGACGCATTATCTCCGTTCCGGATGCAGCTTCCTCCAACAAGGGAGAAAGGAGTGCAGTAAATGGAACGAGAGAGTGTTGGATCCGACCTGGTCGAGACTCGGACTACGACAAAGTAAGATTGCAGCTATCCCCCCCCCCCAAAGCCCCCTTGTGTCTCCTGCCAAGCCAAGTTAAGACGAACAGTCACGGAACGCACCCGTTACATTAGTGAAAGTGAAATCAGTCACCAAGTACAATTAACGTTCGCACCCCAAATTTACATTCGACGGATGGACTATCATTTACCTCCCCAGTCAAGAAATCATTGAATTTGTATCATATTTACGTGTTCACCACCGAACTTTACTTTGTTATCATCATTTTCTATATTGATTTTCATCTGAAAACCAAGTTATATTGTTTTTTTATTTTTATTTATCATCGATGTTTCATAATTGGCTTTCACCAATTCATATTTCATTAGCGTATAAGAGGGTTACTTTTGTTTTTTTTGTCATATGCAACCTTATTTGTGTGAATTATATTTTGTTTAATTGAAAGTGTTTTGAGAGAGTGTTTTTGTTCTGATTCCTCCACGGGTCACCCCATTGAAAATATCCTTCGTCCTTCCTTTCACCCCGTCTGATTTCCTTCCCGTAAATGCGTGTTGGACGAGTGCATCAGCGCCCGAACGTCACCCATCACTTTGAATCGGGGACCCCCCACCCGCAATCATCCTCACAGAAGGGGAATATTTTCTTTATTTATTTGAATTACGAGAAGTGAGTGGCATAGTTTTGTCCCGTAGGTCCCATGCGGGAGGGATCTTCGCGGATTTGTATTTTTTATTTTTTTTGTGCGACGTCTCCCCCCGGTTCTATTGTGGTATCCGGGCGAGTCGGGGGTGGGATGCCACAATATATATATATATATTATTAACTGATTCCTTCATTTACAACAATTTTTAACCTTTTTTATGAATCCAGCACCAAATGTTAAAATTGTTTATTGGGGTGTCGGATGAGTGGGTCCCGTGGAGACCACATTTTCCCAGGGCTAAGCGGAGTCAAGGGGAACTCTCATTTATTTTCCTCTGTGATCATTTTTAGGTCAAACGTCATTTAATTTCTCTTTTTTTATTTTGGCCGGTATTCCGGATTGATATTCAAAATTTTATATTTTTATTTTTAAATTAAAAATCTTTTAGCAAACCGAAATGTCACTACCTGAAGCCGTTATCGGGAAAATGTTATTAGACTTCAATTTCGCTTTTTAATGTTATTTTTTCTTTGCCACTAGATATATACAGGATATATATACAGGATAGGGCCAAAAGAAGTGATAACAAGAAAATACAAATCAATATAAAAATTATTAATGAAAAACATTTTATGAGTATCAAAAACATTTTTGAGTACTGGAATATGATCTCTGATAAGTTAATTCATAGCTGAATGCTATGATCAAACGTCATCCTTTCAGAGACATTAAAATCAGTGGGAACTTCAGGTATGTACATTGTATGTACATGTATGTACAGGTATGTACATACCTGAAGTTCCCACAACACTGAGATGATGTACATTGTCATAGACCACTGAGATGATGTACATTGTACATCATCTCAGTGGTCTATGGTTATATTTGGAGTTCCTCGAGGTATTGCTTTCTCACCTTTTCTTCTCAACCTATTCATAAACGATAAAGCCTCCCCAGTGTCCCCATTCCAAGCTGATATACTTTTCCATGCCGGAGACTGTAAAATCTCAGATTGCAAAGACCTTTCAATTGCTCCATATACAATCACTAAATGGTGTATCAAATGCTAACTCACCTTGAAACTGAAGAAATGCAATGCTATTTCAACTTCTTCGAAAAAAATATCTCTATGGTAAATATGTCTGCTATAATTATCATGTGACTATAATCTGATTTCAGAGCCTCCTCAATGTGTTTCGTGAAATTGTTGAGTGTCTTATCAGATAATAAGTTGTATTCCATTTGGTCAAAATGGCAAAGCCATGTATCTTTTGGATCTTCCTTACTTACGCAGGGATATAACAACGATTTTTTTGTTTCCTTATTAATTAATTCTTTACTGAGTCATTGTAAAATGGTAGTATTGCCGGACGCGACCAAATAAATAAATGATACATTTATTCCGGCTATTTGGGACCCTGTTACATAGAGGCAGTTATCACCGGCGTTTGCTGATCAATGAAAATCTTCTCCGTGTAAATACTACCCCACTATCCGTTTCATTTGGGAGACGCGCGTGGAAGGGCCTATATATTTGCCGTTGCTTTATTACAAATTGGGGTTCATAAATAAATGCGCGAGGATGAGAGACGCAATAGTGTAGTTTCCTTCATCAAAGAAAACGAAAGTCATTGATTGCCCACCATTCGTTACCCACCATTACTGTATCCATAATATACAAATTATTTGATTTTAGAATTCCCAGTTTAGACGAATGTTGATGGTCAATTTTAACCTCGTTTGAAAAAGACCACATTGGGGCCATGCGATGCCACTCCACGTGACGTCACAAGGACCTAGTTTTTTATACGAGTAGATAGCAGTTTTACATCGTCTGAGATTACCAATGCATGCATGAGGCACTGAGCTCAAGGAAAAATCTCTGAATAATCACCTATAAAAACTGTCTATGGTCGGAAAGTTTCCTTCGTTTGATGAGGTATTAATAATCCTTATCTGCTAGCAGCCAGCATCGCAGCGGCGCAAAATATCCTCGCCCCAAGGTCACCTCACACGGCGACAGCGGGAACCAAAATGACGTCACACGGGCTTTTCCCAGCATTCATCCTTAGCCGTTGCGTTTTAGCGCGCTTGAAATTTTTCACTTTTCATTTAATTGCGAAAAATAGATATCGTCTTTTAAAATCTAAAAGCGTGAAATGTGTACTCCAGGAGTAATAATCTTTCGATTTAGGTAATTAAGAAAAATAGGAAACCGCTCTATTGGGAGTAATGCATATAAAGATGCATCTCGGAACATAGTGAAGATTATGCGAAGAAAGTGAATTGCACGATAAAAATAATGAAAATCCATTCGGTAGCCACATCGAATAAAATACATTTGAAAATTTGACATTTTTATAAACTTCATTATTTGTTTAAATTATGTAATACAATTAATGAAATATCTTCCTCAATCCAATGCCCTATAAAGCTATTTCGTGTCACAGAAAACGAAAACCATTAATTCTTTTTGTAAGGCATGCAGCGGTTTACAAGATACTGCAATGTTGTAAAAAATCATGTATACATAAGCGTCTTTACATTAGACGTCATATATTCGTTATAAGTAATTTTGCTAAGACTGGTTTATGGAAAAATATCAACAAAAGTGAATTAGGAGTTACTAAATATAATTAGCTTCACACCATTGAAGCCATCAAATTGAAAAAAATTACCGTGCACTGAACGCCATCTGTCATTCTCAAGCGGAACTATAACAGCCAACTGCCGCATGTAAGGTAGGTATCGAAATTGGGTTGAGTTGTTTCTTAGCCGTATCTTTTTATTTGAGGAGTCTCTTTCTCAATTCAATGTAATAACCACGTTATGCTACATTCCAGGGAGTCTTCTTCCGCGATTCAAGTTTGCAAAAACCTAAGCACGGTTGCAAAGAGCCTAAATCCTTTCATATGGAATGGATTCCAAAGTGTCTCGCTAATTCTCCCGTAAATTGAAAATCTCCCAAACCCCTTCACGCCTTTTTCACCAGGTGATCATATGGGCTTATTTTTATCAATGAATGCCACACAGGTACTTAGTAAAGCGTCAATAATAAGTAAAGCGTTCCGCACGGATGATGAATGGCTAAGTTTTTTTTTAATCCGGCCTTTACTGATCAAAAATTCGTATCCAAATCGCCGTAGTAGCCTGTCTGCTGAGGCACAATATCATTATTTTAACATTAATTTCTCATTATTATGAACTTCTGCCCCGGAAAATATTCATACAAGCTCTAGCTTAAAACTTATGGAAAACAAACTGCCGAATCGTTGACATCGGCGAAAAAAGATTGGCTCTTGTTTTCCACAAATTACTCGTCAAGTCAGTTTCTGCATTATTGAATAATAATTTGACATTGAAGGGGAAGAACTTCCAACTAGGACGGAGAAAGCTGACGGATGCATGTAATAATCATTTTCGGAGAAATGAAGAAATAACTTTGTCGATTTTATATTATTTCACAGAATTTTCATGAAAAGATATCGAGACCACTTCACTTGATTGCATATACACAAACCTCAAAGCCTTTCCATGTTTTATACGCCACCATGCCACCAGTTTTATGTTTTCACATTAATACAGAAATCATTTTTAATGCTTTAATAAGAATTATGTATTCATAAAAAATAAATGGTAAGTCGGAAGAGGACAGAAAACTATAAATAAGATTAAGCCGACCTGGAGTAAGATCTCTATATCAATTTGAGAAAAAGTTTGTTTTACCTCTTGAAGACAATTGAATCAGGCCGAAATTTTGTTTCAATAAAATATTGATCTAATATGTCGTCAGCTAAGATTATGTTACCGTACCGAGATATTTTATTCAGACTTATTATATACGTGTCGACCCACCGTCTCAACGCGGTTTAAGGGAAATTATATTACGCGTCGAGAAGTAATGAACAATAATTTTCTTTGCAAAATTAATGTTTTTTTAGAATCGTAAAAACATAAAATCGTCGATCATGTGAGAACCACAGATTTTAATCAAATATGCTGTTTCGATCGATGGGAACTAGACTTGCAAGTGGCCAGCACTGAATACGGAAAAAAATTGCAGGAAGAAGATTACCGGATGTCACATTAAAATATCGGAATAGCATGGACCCCATCGTTCGTTCAAGCATAGGCTGAACGGGGGAGGAATTTTATTTAATACGCCTAGACTATTCGTCAAGGACAGATATTTATGACAGTCATTTTTACTTAACGGGATGAATGTGAACGATTCAACAAAATGAACCGTTTAACCCACCAAGATTACTCAAAATATCATCCCACAAGCAAGATATAATAACCCACATACCGGCGGCCTACATCAAAGTCAGTTGCGTAGGTTTCGTGGTTAAACCATGCGATTGCTGATGATTATCTTATCATAATTTAATAATAACGTAGATATAATATAGTAGCAAATCTGAAATGTATCACAAAAATGTTCAGGTGATACGCGGAACTGTATCATCATGAGGAGATGACAATGCATACAATGTTAGGGAACGTGGCTATGCTCATAAAAAGCACAATATTTGTACATTCACATATCTCACGAATTTTTCTATTGGCTTGCACGCTGCGGTGAACCTATTCGTAAAATTTGGAAACAATGCATTATTTTGGTTTTCCATCAGTCGAGTTTTTTTCTAAATATAGAGAACTTAATTCAGAGAGTAATATTTTTTCTGAAACAAAATCCATGCTCGAAAACGGTTGCTCATAGAACTACAAGTAGTGTGTGCCGTGGAAGCTTCGTTTCGATATTGGTATTGTTTCTTGGGGAGCATTTTCAACGGCATACGAAAACGCTCGTATCGCGGCTAGGATTGCGGAGTCATCCATTTATTCCTATTTCCTTTGCAATGCTGTTCCTGTAATCGCGAGTAATAGCGTGGATGGGAAATAAATTTGATAGACTATGAAATCTCCGATATAAATATCGGTCAACGTTCCTAGAGTTATTTCCCCGAGAAATTCAAATTGCGCAGCGTCTCTAGTAAAATCGATTAAATGCGTAGTAAGAGGCAGCTGACTGGAGACTCCTCTATTTTGAAATGTTCTTGCACTAACGTCACAATTTGCCGAAGCTTTCCCGTTTCACATGAATGGCCCTTCCCACGTATGCTGTATCATGAGTCTTCTGGTACATTTCATGGGTGGCTATGCTTCAGCAAAAGGCAAAATGGCAATCGCTACACTCCATTGCATGGAGTTATGAATCTTCGTCTCTCCTTATACTTTTAATTTTGATTCTATTCTATCGTATGCCGCGGCGAAGGCTGGTCTTTTATCCCTCGCTTCACTTTATAGTTGGAAATACTCTCGAAGGGAAGAATTACTCCGGATTTCGTACGAAGCCATCATGAATAATCGCTAGCATTTACGCGTGCAGTCAACACGACGTATCCTTCCAGCTCAAACGGGCTTACTTGCTTTATTGTCAGGGACTAAAGAAGTTGTGTTGTGTGGTCATAAGCCAACCGTAGGAAGAGGTCGTGTATTTAGGCCTTCGGCATCACGCAATTCAGAGTTGAGGATGGAGAAAATTTCGGATCGATGCGAAGCCACTCAGAATATCGTTCAGTTGCTGGCTAACCATGCGATAAGAGTGAGGTGTTTTATTTATGAGTGGAGTGCTTTTCCGTCTAGTGAAGTAATTATTCCCTATTTCCATTGGCACGAAGGAAGTGATTTAGTTCTATTAAATACGTAAATTGTTCATCGCGCATTGTGAGGAAGTGCACTGGTCTATGTGGAGTAAGAAAACATCAGAATTATCAGCGCATGGCATAGTGTTCAGTGTGTCGGATGATGTGGGTGTGGAAGCATCTTATGGTGATTGTGTGGCATTTTGTAGCCTGTTGTGTTAAAATGAGAGTTATGGAAAAGGAATATCAAACGATACTCGGATGTTAGGATTTGGCGTCATTCCCGTGGAAAGAGAAGTAATTGACTTCCAATCCAACAAAACAGGGAACGATAATCTTCGCCTTTCAAAACCTTATCTCAATCTATATATATCTCAATTATCATTCTCCAGGAAATCCAAGAAAGACAGACTAGAATTAGCTATTGATTGCAATAGGTGATGGATCAACTCTGAGATATTTAGTTACGTTGATAGGTTATAATTAATTGTGTACACTTTTGTCAATAGAATAGTTTTCACAAAAACCTTTTGGAAAATAAAGATTCTCATTACTTGGCTAAATAGGTATATATGAGAATTTATAATTTATCAGTACAAATTTACATTGCTCAAGTTCCGAAAATGTAATAAGAACGATATTAAGAAACATTTTGCCGACGAAAAAGTTCAGGCTTCTGTTGAAATTTCTCAGCTGAACCTTTGACACACAATAAGTCCTGGCTCATGAGGTCGCTATCGTTAAAATTAAATATAGTGAAAGACAAAATATTGCAGTCAGACATCCCACATAACCACGAACGTGAGGACATTTCTAAGTATTTAATGCGATTCATCTAATGTTCAAATTCCCTTCCTCGATGAATAACAAACTCAATTTCGACCGCACCGAAAAAAGGCCCTTCCTCCCAACTCAAGAGGGTTTGTTGTTCTCCGATGTGGAGGCCTTAGTCAGCGGCATTGTCAATTTGATGTCAATTCGGATCTAAAAAATTCGGCTCCTGGGTTGTAAGATTTTTGTTACCAGGATTATACGAACGAACGAATCGGAAAATTACGTATATTTCTGAGAGATACAACAATAGGTTTTACTTCCCACCTATCATCGCACTTTGCACCACAGGTGAAAACATTTACTTATTTTCTGTTCATCTCTTTTTTAATTGGCGGAAAGCTGGTTCAAATAAACTGACTCTCCGTCTCGGAGTAAGGATTAGGCGTGTAGCACCTTCTTCAGTTAACAGGTCCCCATCATGTGCCACGTGACGCGGGTAATTCAAGCATCAATGAGCCCGACGGGAGAAATTAAGCAGACATCAAAATGAAATTATATACATTAAAATGTTTTTTACTTGACTCACCAATAAAAGGTCACCAAGCATCCCTTGAATTATTTTTTTCTTGGCACCCGATTTCACTGCAATTATCAGACATTTCGCTAATCGTATGCAAGTTACTCGACCACATTACAATTGACGCTTCCTCACTGTAAACTTTCCGCCGATCATATTTATCGCCCTTTTTCTGTAGAATACATAGAAATAAGCGGTCATCTCTTCATGCATCCACACCTTAAAAAAATTTAAGGCGTCCACAAATTATGATAGACTTCCCCTGGATAGTAAAGGTTCTGTACCGGTTAAAATAGGTTCGCATTGAATATTTTCCTTATCATCTCGGCTTAGTCGTCTTCCCATTGTGAAATCCCATAGCAACGAAATGAAATTATTAAAGAGTTTTCAGAAAGTTGGTTCACATCAACTCAAAATAATTTAACTCTGCTTAAGATAGTCACCAGTTGATATCAGCTAAAATTTCTCTTTGAATCAGCTGAGAGCAAGACAGGTTGTTGTATCTACAAAGTGAAAAAACTTAATGACTTAAGTACTTTGAAAACAAATTTCAGAATTAATCGGGTTTTTTTCTGTGATTGAAAGAACAAGTCATTGATTGTTATGATCCGTAATTAGCCCACTGATTAAATTTATTGTGAAAAATGCTTTAGCGTTGCAGTAAAGCACAGCGTTATGGATACGAACGTCGAAAAGCCAGATTCAAATATGGAGAAAAACAAGTCTTCGAGACTATTCGAGTTAATTATACATAAACAAATTTAAGGTTGTCTTCTATTCAAGCACCACGCGATCAATTCATACTGATTCATATATTTTAATACTTATTATGTATGTGCATTACTGACAGCCCAAGTAACGAGCAGCCGGTCATAAACAACCAAAAAAAGAGTTTCTACTATTGATTTATGTCCCTAAAATTAACATGTTGTTTATATCACAATCTTGATTGTCTGGAACACGTTGAGCTTTCTCACTTTATAATTTCGATACCGCACTTTCTTTTCAATTTAGGAGAATATATGTGGTATGAGGTAAGTAAGGCAAGCCATGTTTAATTTTTTCCTTCCCCGTGTCATACCTATGTCGTTACTGTTACTTTATTGTTTAATATATTAGTAAATTTTAAGCGATTAAAGCCCATCATTATCCGTGAATTCACTTCTTTAGTACGCATTGGACATGAAGTACAGTCGAGAATTACTCACCCGTATCTCAAATCGCTGGACCTATGATTCTGTGGATTCTTATCTAGCGAAACATGAGATGAATTTACAACAAAGTACACACATGCATATATAGGAATATTTCATTGAAATACCTTGTGATACGTTCATATTAAATGGTTTTAATAACCTGCTATTATTAGATAGCGACAGAACCATACAAAAATTCAAATTTTTTAATTGAAGTTTTTTTTTTCATGTTTAAGGCATCAAGCGACTCTATTTGCTAATTTTCGAATATACACGATTTTTGATAATGTGGACTAGTTCAAGCCAAATTTCGGGCCAGCGACGATCTACTGTTCTTTGAGCAAGTATAATCAGCTGGAAATAAACGATAGACCGGGGATTTCAGGCGGAGACAAGGTCATTCATTCAAAGTTGAGGTTGGTATGAGAAAGGAGTTTGGAGGTGAGGCTCAAACGGTTCCTCGCCAATGTGCTGACAGCTCAAGGTCGTGAGAGGAAGGAAATGGATCCCATAGTCGCTTATTTCTTCCATGGATTGCATTGGTGGACGAAATATTAAAAAGTGAATGTAATTTAAATTGCGGTATTTTTCTTCCATAATGCACAACAGGCACCCAATCACCATAACCTGATGCTAATGTTGAAATCTCAATCTGAGTATTGATATGGGAAATGGTACAAGTTAGTTGAGGAAATGGTCATAAATAAAATTCATTAAAAAAACATAAATTCCCAAAAGGAAAACATCCGCAGGAGCGTTCGTCTAAAGCTCTCACCCCGTCCTCTGAGGTATGCAGCGGTCCCAACGAATTTTAGGATAAACACCAAACAATATGAAATGTGGTAAAAAAAAAATCACTCATTATGGGTGTAGAGAGGTGCCCATGAGAAATAGTATGCCTGCTGAAATAAACATTCAAATTGATTGGGGAAGGAGCTTCATCTGTTTTTGGATGATTGAGTCGTGAGGTGTGTGAGTGAGTCGTCGTTAAGCCACGGGGGGGGGGAGGGTTAACACCCCTGTGCAGATTGGAATTACACTTCAATCTAAATGAAAATTAAATCTTTCACTCACGTAATCACGATTTCCCCTGTATTTCTGCTCCATTGGCATGCTCATACCAAGTGACTTCAACAAATTTTCTTCCCCGACTATGCCCATATCCGCGACAACAGCCCCGGCGAACACTAGGATCAATGCTCAGAAAACTGCCAAATTGCCAAAGCCTTACTGCCAAATTTCACGAAAGAGATCGGCATGAGAATGAATGATCCTTGCAAGTCTATATACACCTGATAATCATTTTATGAACCCCATGATTTGAATAAATGTTAAATTTTATGGTTATATCCATAACTTCAACGGAATATATTGATAAGTTGATAAACAAAAAATGAAAGATAGATAAAAAGAAGATTAAAAAATGCCTATGACTGTCTATGTCAGAAAATGTCTATGACCGACCACATTTTTGATATGTTACTTAAATATTGCTGAGAAAAAGGGAAGTAACACAAGAGAAATATTTGTAAACTTTTAATAGACTCTACAGCGAAAAACAATGCCGATAATCCATCCAATACAACCCGATAAGTTCTGGGTAATAAAGGGTATCAATTGAGGTCACGGCGTATAGTGTGCCATTGGTATTTTGGAACGAGCGCGAAATCATAAAAAATTTGGGGGGTTGACACAAATGTAATCAATGTCATTGCTCACCCAAGACCCCAAACCGAAGATAGGTTTGGACAGATGTAAATATAAAAGTGATAGCTGATAGGAGAGTGGATTGGATAACTGCGACAAACCAATCTCCAGATTGCGGATCTGTTACTACGGCAATGAATTCAAAGAACTTGTACTTCAACACTCACGTGATCATGATAACTCCAATGGACTTCTGCTGCGCGCACACGTCCGTACCAGATTTTCTCCTCATTCCGTAGGGACTCACATCTTCTGTAAGGAATGAAGTAGACCCCAACGTAGGTATATTAGAATCATTGCCCAGAATAACGTTAATGAATAAGTTCGCTCAAAAATGCACAGGAGAGACACACACTTGGAATGTTTTTTTTTTAATTCCTGATAATCTATCGGAGAATACCAAAGTTTGAAGAAATGTCAGCTTTTACCTATAACACTTCTTGAGGAGCTATTGACAGGATTGATTGCTTTAACCGAAATTGCATCATAAAATGACAACAATCGACCATATTTTAGTATTTTGATGGCAATTTGCCGACAACCGGCGCACTAAGCAATGGAATTCAAATTATACGATGGAAATAAAAACCCACATTACTGATCTTTTACTCACTCACTTAATCACGTGAATTTCTTCCCAGCTAGTCGGTGTTTGAAGCGACTTATCTTCTAACTTTGGCCTCAAATTCACTCACTTTTCCCTCCTTTTACATACATTTCTCTGGCGAGCACGAAATGGTCCCGTCATGGCAGCAGCGTATCCTCTAGGTGTCACACCGACGTTGATGGGAAGAGGGACAGTGGCCGGTTGGTGCAGACAATGTTACGTGAACAGTGTGGAAGTGGTTTGAAACGACACAAGAGGACGACTCATGGTCTCCTGACGTTTAGCAAGGGCGTTGAGGTGGGGAAGGAAATACCGATGTATGTACTGCGAAAGTCAGGCTGTGGGGTAGGAACGGAGTGACGGCACGACGGGTTGAATAGAGCATTGAAAGCGTCGGAAAGTCAAAAGCGCCCAGGCATTGAAGCTGCCGGATTTATTACGCAAGACAAGGAAAGTAAACGATATGACAGGAGAAAAAAATGGCCAATCAGCGTTCAGATCAGCAGGTGACGTTGTAATCTTGCCACGCATTGGATGCAACATTTTTGGAAAACTGAATTATTTTAAATGAATTCATAAAAAATATTTCGTCTCAAAATTAATTTCAATTAAACCCTATTTATTTATTTATTTCTGTAACTTTAATTTTATTGTTTTTGAGAAAATGAATCAGATATTTTTTTCGTGACGTCATTGCCGTCCTTCGCTCACGAGAATATTCCCGCGCAGATTCGCTCCTCCTCAGTTCCGTGGAATCCGACGTCGAGTTAAGAGGTAAGTAAGGCAAGCCAAGCTTATTTTTTTATTTCCCCGTGTCATATCTATGCCGTTACTGTTACATTATTGTTTAATATATCAGTAAATTTTCGGCGATTAAAGCCGATAATTCTCCGTGAATTCGCTTCTTTATTAAGCATAGGATTATGATGCACCCTTTGCAAAGAACCTTAAGGTTTGAAGGTAGAGTGCTTGTGATAGCTTCGCCAACGATTTTTATGTTTTCCCTGCTCCAGCCAAATATACGACGATAGTGAGGATATTTTGTTTTACATTTCCGACAATCCGTGCCTTATAAGTAGTACACTTACTCTATGCTTATAGTCACCGCTCCTTCGCTTTCACGGGTCCGATCTAGTTTCAGAAATGTTGCCTAAGGGTATCACGTATCAGGTGTTCCTAAATTGTCCCTTGCAGCGATCCATTGGTCTTATTGTGATCACTTTGTTACTAAGGCGGATTATGATCAATCAGATCCGATTGCGACGATTTGTGAATTTCTTACTAAGTGCTTTCTCCAAGTACATTCGTACTTATTACTCGGATGATTTCATAGTGGTTTTGAGAACAGCTAACATATAGGAATTTGTCCATCAACGTTGAAAAGCAATAGTGATTGAGGTTTCGCGTCCTCGTAGCTCTTGCCGAAAGAATATTCTGAGTTTTCGGGGTCTCGTCACGAAGTCAATGGAATTTTTGTAAGACTGTCCCATTTGACCGCCGAATTGCTGTTATCAGTCAAAACACATTATGCGGGGAGTTTACAGGACTCATTCCTTAATATTTCGCTTTGAGGTTTAAAGTAGACGCCTCTCCCTTGTGTCGTCGCCAAGCGGTTGATATCGCTTAAATTTATCACAGTTATTCTGGAGCTTCCCCTGAATTCGATCAACCAACAACCTTCAGTTTTCGTCATGACCGTTGACTAACATGGCCTTAGCAGTCAATAAAGAAAGATGGTTGAATAAGCTAGTGGATTAATTATCATTTTTCACTAATTTCATTTCCTGTGGAAGTTTTTTCCCCATCGTAGCATCCGGATGGTGGTACGATAACATTTCATAATTCATAATTTATGCATTTTATGTTCTCGCCTCGTCCATTATGGTAGCATTATGTTAATGTGTGTCTTTTTCTAATTATTTCCAGCATATCAAGTCAGTTTGAAATAGTTGTGTGTCATTTTGCGAGTGATATTTCTTGAAGTTCTTCTACATTGGAAAGAGACAGTGCGGAATGTAAATGTAAGCACATTTTTCCTTTAAGTATCATACAACATTTTAGTATGTTATATGCCAAAAATTTGCCATCGGGATGCTAATTATTAATCTTTTCTTGAAATGGATGAGATTTTACACATGCAAGGGATTATATACTTTAGACTACGAACAAAGTTTCATTTTTGCTTGGCTTGTTCCTCCATGAATGGTATTCTTGAGAATTTTCAAATATTAGAGAAAAAACCAGATAAGATGCATGGAACTTTGTGCGTTTAGGTTTTCTTGATGCATATCTCACGATGGAGGTGATGGTTTTTTAATTTTGTCTTAATGGCTTTTTTTCTTTCAAAATTTACCATCAGACCTCAAGATGGCTTCTAAAATCTTACCAGCGCTATTCGTTGTGAATGATAGCGTCTCCTGAATGCGCTTGACGAGTGATCTTCTGACTATACTTATTGGCACTTGGTGAATGGTTGGCCTTATTCATTTCGTCTGCAGCTATTGTTGATTAGTTCCCTTGTAATATTAACACATTTATGTCTCAGTTTTACTTATTAATGAATCTCCGGCTATTATTCGCTTATATTTTATTGTGATAACTTAATTACAATAGTCTTGTAGAAATCTACTGAAAATCTATTAGTCTTCATTGAGCTCCCTTATTCGCAACGCCAACAGCTTTTGATATTTTCTTACGTTGATGTATACAATATGGTTACGCGTACGGCTGAAGTTCCTAACCAAATCGTTCACTTCTTCCGAATTCATTTAATTATATATTTTGTTCAGGATAAAATGAACTCTGACATCCTTGCTATAAATACTCGCGTATCACGCCTAAATAACTTAGTCATATAAGGAAAGAAAACATAATGTTCTGAAAAATGTTGCAAATTGCTACTGCTTTTAATTTAATGCTCATACCTCTGCTTTCTGAATTTTTTGAAAGAGAGGCGTTGACCTTCAGAGTCGTCGGCGTGCATTTTACGAGTCTTTCGCAAATCTTCGGCGCTTCCTAAGACTGCTTCCTTTACGTCCTCCTTCCTTTACGGTTTGCCCTTGTTGCTGCGGCCATGACTTCCAACGAACTCTTTCTTCTTCAGCCTTTCTCTTCATGCCGTTGTGAGGAGTGTTCTCTATTCACATCACCACTACTTCACCGCATCGAGGCCTCGGTCCTCTTCTCTATTTCCAAATATTTTTCATTTTTAATACTCTGTATGAATTTATATTGCTTGAGCAATTGGCCTATGACTTTTACTTTCTTATTTTTATTTTTTTTAATAGGTTTTTTTTCTATATTGATTTCATTTGGTACTTTCCTAAGTGTTTTCTGTGGGTCCACATAGTTCTTTTACCCCTCCTCCAACACACGCGTCTGCTTTTCGTTTGGTCATCTCATCCTTCCTTCGTGTCTATCATCATCACATCCATGTGTCAGCGCACTCTATTCAAAGAGTTTCAGGAATCTCTCCCAAGACTCAACCCTGATGATGATATTTACTGAGAGACATCTTTAATTGAAGGTTTTCTAAGCTAACGGTATACTTTTTTTGATGGACATTTGTTATTATCCTCCAGTTTACAGCCGGAGTACCAGAACCCTGTCACTTCTTCCTTTTATTATTCCACCCGCACATTCGTTCGCTGTCTTCTCTTTCTACCAACCTCCATGATTTTTTTCTATTTGTTCATATTATGTTATAGTTTTTATAAAATATTTGTGATAGTTTAAATCATTTTGAATTTCAAGGATTCGACTTAACTCCCTCTCTGAGTTGGCTTGGTCTATAAGTTTACCTTCGTCTAATGTTGACCCTCTTCTTCCTTAAAATGTACAACAGATTGTTAACAAAATCTTGTTAAGATATTTTCTACTAAATCCTCTACACATGCTATACTAAAACAGTGCGTTTCCAACCACAGAGCAGAATTCTTGGGGGATTTCTCCTCTATTATTTCGATTTACTGATCCATAGTTACCAATTACCCTCTTACAACTTGGCCTTCTCCGACGATTCGCATTAAAATAAAAAGGTTTTCTTTCCCTCTTACCATTTGATTTCCTTCGCGATATCCTCGCCTAAGTCTTCTGCCACTCCATTTTCATGGTCTGACGTTGGTATGGAAACATGTGCTGCTGCGCCTTCTACCGGTCGAGCCTCTATCCTTCACATTATTGTACTCTTTGTGCTGTAGGAAGCTTTTGTCATGGATTTAAGACATTCCGGTCGCAGAGACATGGTTTTTAGCTCAATTTATACGTAAAACTTCGATTTAGACATTCAGTATCAATATAATTGATACGGTTCCATTCCCTACCACTTTTACATTTTAATTTTCCAACATCTTATCACTTATCTCGAATGCGAGTCAACTTTTCATTATAACTAAGACATGCCCAACATACTAATACCATAATTTTAACCGTTAACTCATTGATGCACTTTGGAAATACTTCAGATTTCTAATTTTTCTCCTGTGAGGCTCTTAGGCTCTCCATTACAAATAGATAGAGACGGCTTGCAAATACGAGTCTGTCGGTCCATAAATTGCTCGAGGCCTCTGTAATACGGGACATCAGCTTCAATTGCAAACTATCAACGCCGTCAATATTTCTTAGTTATATTATTGATAAATTATTTTGAAGAAATGTTTGCAAGAGCTGGACTGAATTGTTATTTTTTCATTCCACTGTGAAGTATGAAACATCACTCAGGTTTCAATGATATATTGTCATCCTCAAGTGCTCTTATGATATCGAAACACTTAAATATTCATAATGAGAGGTAGGGAAGGAAAGAAATTGTTTGAGGGAGTCAAATGTGATGCCCAGGGGATGTGCTGGGCATTGTTATAATTAGTGAAAGCTTTGGCTTGGAAAAGAGAGGAAATAAGATTGAGGGAAGCAGATTCATGAAATTATAATTGTAAAATAAATATTTCTGCACCCAACTGTTGTAGAGACATGATTTTTAGCTCAGAATAAAATCAATACCCCTGTTTTGGCATAAGTTAACAATAAATTTGATTTTTTCCACTTCCTATTACTGCTAAGTATCAATTTTAACATATATTATTAAATAGCCTCTCTTGAATGCTGCGTTAAGGACATCCCCTTAACTTTTTCTATCAATTAAGACACATTCACCGTACCCTCCAAACTGATTTTAGTTGGTTACACCAACTTAATTCTGCACAGGCGGTGAGGCGTAAGATAATTATATTATCATTTGTGAAAGTGACTCCAGGATCAACCAAATCCTTAATTTTTCCAAGAATTTCGCCTCACTGCACTTAAAAATACATTAAATTTCCACCTTTAAATAACTGTCATTGTTTCTGGCATTTAAACGTTCGGAAATATTAATTATTTGGCCGGTGTTGTTACGATAACTTTAAAATTTTCATTCATGAATAAGAATGTTTCTTTTCATTACCTTATGTCTATTATTTTTCAATTTAATGGGCACCATTATCGCCACTGATCTCAATGGCAGATAATTCCTCTTTTTGCCAATAGGGTCGAATGTGATGGAACTGCATAGACCGTCCCATACAAAGTTGATTTCTATTCTCGCCACTGCGGACGCATTGCGATCCGTTTTCAACAATATCATCTACATCTACATACTACCTCGCAAGCCGACTAAAAGGCGTGTGGCAGGGGTTGTTGACACCAGCCGTTTACGCATAAAAAGGAAATGCGAAATTAAGATTAGGTATCATTTAATAAGCCCTTTATGATTCGGGGGAAAAATTAATTCCTATATCTATCCGTCATGAAAAATATCTCTCTTAATTTATCGCTTCTGTCGGACCTGGAAATATAGTGGGGCTCTAACATTATGTTCTCCGTGTCGCTCTTAAAGGTATCTATTCTCAATTTTTCAAGCAATCTAAGCCTAGCGCGCAGCCTACCAGTCTCAAATATCCACAGCGCGGCCAAAGTGCGTGAGCGATCCATTTATTTTCATTATTTACTACAGCATACTATGCAACCGCAAGGAATAGCATCGAAAAGTTATGAATTGAATGAATTACATCATTGCGAATATGGATTTTTGATAAAAATTCTGCCTCATTAGCTTACTTCTCCGTGTAATTCGGATCTCTCTGCCCGTCAGCGACACTCGTGGCGACTTTTGTGAACACATTTGCATTCGCGGTTGTCGGCAACAGCAAAAGATTCCGAGAATTTTCTATTATTGTAATATCTTTGTATTCCCCGTGATACATACTTCGGTGGACAAATAAGCCATGTCGAAAAGGCTAATCTTGATTTCTCAGGGGCTTCCATATCTTTCATAATCCGTAGGAGTTCCAACGAATTTTTAAATTTGATATAAGGGTCGAATGTGGAGTGGAAATAAATAGCGTACATTGTATGGGTGACTCGGTGCACAAGGGCTCGCACAGGGGCGCAGCTAGGAATTAAGGCTGGGGGGGTTTAGGTGCAACTAATACCGGGGTGTGTGGGGTATGGAATACCCACCAGGATAATCGGTATGTGCGAGATTAATAAATTGCGAAAGTTTAAGATAAATTGTTTGAAATGGTGAGTCTTACGGCTTTCTGAGGGATATTTTATTCTCCTTACACTATTCTATTAGTAATATCAATCCAATTAAGTAAAATGATTAAACTTAAAATTTATCTGAGCTCTAGGGGGGGGGGGGGGGGTTTATCCCCCAAAACCCCCCTCGCTGCGCCACTGGGTTCGTATACCGGACATAATTTATCTTATGAGTAGATTTATAAAGTGTTTTGACCGGATAACTCAGCGCACACATTTGCAAAGGCTCAAACTCCGATTTCTCTGTATCTGGCTGGCTGCCATCTTTATGAAATACTACGATAAATACGTGTGCTTCAATGTCCTAATGAATTTCTTCCTTACTTCAACGCTTATATCATTTGCTTCCAAGATACTCCTCTTTTTAAGGTATCCCTGGTTTTCTTGGGCTATTCTGTTGACGCGCCTGTTGATATCTGGGTGTTTGTAAAACGTTGAAACTTGCTTTCTTCTCCCATTCTTCTTCCCTGAATTTTCAAAGGCCGTCTCTTCAGCCAACACTTCTGCTAGTAAATAATATTCAGCGCTTTGAACATCACTGGTTGGAAATCGCTGATATTACAATCGCTGCTTTGAGAGGGCCACGAAGAAAAAATGTTTTCCGGGGTATTTTTTAAAATACCTTTCGGCTAGTGTATCGGAAATTTTTTTAGATGGTGGAACATCGCGAAAAAAGAAGAATGTGCGATTTTGGCCAAATTATCTGTTTCCTCTATGTCTGGCCTTCCATAACACCCTTCACAGACCATTTTACAAAAATTTCGTCCTCTCACGAACGCAAACGATCATACCGATTGTAATACCCACTACAGGGACTGATTTTTGAGGAAACTGGTCCCGAAAATGGCTCCGAAAACTATTTTAGTCTAAATCTCGGCTGTTCCTGCAATTTTACTTTGGTACTGCCCATTGGGTAAAATAATTAATTATTTCTGCTATAATAATAAACTAGCAGTTTGCTGAGACTAAGATATTCCCCTCTCGTGGTTAATCCGAAGCTGGGCTGAGGGCAGCTTGCCTCCAATCGTAATAGCTTAGTGCAAAGAACTGCTGATTTTCTCTGTATTTCATCTGATGCCATGGGAGAAGCGGTACTGCTAGTCATTTTATTGATGTGAGTAAATACCACATTGATTTGAAAAAATTAGCCATCAATGTCAATAGTATAGGATTAAAATGAGCGAAGTTGAAAACCTTTTAGTGAATGCAGTGCTGTCTCCATTAGAATTAAAATTAATTTTTAGTAATCGGTGATAATTTGCCAGTAGACCTAATTTAAAGTAGTCACTAACCCATTGCCTTTATCCCAAGAAACTTGTGTAAAATTTGGGCTCGATTGATTCAGAAGTTTGCTGTGTTATCGAAATTCCTTTAAACTATTACATAATATTATGATAATCGGAATGCCCTTATGACGCTCACCTCTCAAAAGTAATGATTTACTCATAATTAGGTGCATGTAAGAGGCACATACCGATTTTAAAATTACGGGTAACATCTTATCTCAATTGATCTCTATGAGGTAGAATCTATCTGGCTTAACGTTCTGAGGTCCGCCACATTTTTTCCCTTTTGTAATGAACTATGATCGTATTCATGAATCATTCTATAATGACGGGGGAAGCAATGGACTTCAAATCGTTGGACCAGAAGGATCGCCTGGAAACCTAAGAGAACTTTCGTAGATATCGACTCATTATTCCCTATTGCAATGAACGATCAACTCCTACGATAAGGTACGAGTTTGTCACGGAAATTTTATCAATTGAGGCGCTTCAAATAAAATTTTGCTCGTTCCAAGTTCCAAATTAAAATTTATCTATGATTTTACTCAAATATACTTACTTGCTTTTACAAATATACAGCATTGACTATTTCTGCATATTTAAGATTCGAAATCCACCTGCATCTACAGTCCCAGCTAAAACGGAGTTTTTTTTCATTTCAAACCCCTTCCTGTGTAGTTTGTGTTATCCTGTTGCAATGATATTTACTTTCTCTCTCTGGCAATATTCACGTTATGACCATGAGTTGCGTGTACCGTAATCAATCGGGCACCCAGGAGAATCAAGAAGAGCAATAATGGAATTTAAGATTAAAATATGAGGTGAAAGTCTAGGAGTTAATCCGAAGGCATTTTAGTCTTACGTGTGAGATGAAAAATTAATAAACCTACAATAAGAAATCTGCAATAAACATTCACAGACGACCATAAAGAAAGACCTAGCCACAACTTAGTAAAAGCGAATATCCTTACTTCCTTCTTTCAGCGTTTATTATTACCTGTCGTCAGAAAAATACTACTACACCTCCTATCTTACATAAAACTCCAATGCAGGAAATCAATATTTTGTCACGGTATAGAAAGTCATCTTAATTCCATCAACCACCTGTCCTGATCATATTCGAGCCACATTTTATAAATATTTCCTCAACTGAAATATAACCGCTTTTGAAAATAATGTTTGAAATATCTCTCGATGAGCTTGGTGTCCCTCAAGATTAGAATATAGCGAACGTTACCCCTATCTTTAAGAGTGGAGATAAAGAAAATCCTAGTGACTATACACCTACCTCCTTCACGGCTACCCGATGCAAAATGCTGTAATGCCTAGTCGTTGGCTAAGGAATTTTCTATTTAGATAGTGAAAACTTTTTAATACAAAATCAGCAAGGGAAGTTCGTTTGAGACTCAGCCAGCCACCTTTCTTCATGACATTCTTTATTCCGGAAAAGGCCACGTTCGAGTACAAGCGATATTTTTAGTAAAAAAAACTTAGACTTACACGCGGCATTACTGGTTATGCCGGATCCTATTGGATATGTCCCGTGGTCATATGTTGGAGTGAGGATTTCTTAAACAACCGCAAACTAAGAGAGCTCTAGTTGCTTCAGTTCAGAAGTGGTTCAGAAACGGTAAAGGGCGACATCTGTTGTGCATCAGGAAAGTGTCATTGGTCCCTTAATATTCATTTTTTATATCAATGATATCACTGCCGTTGCATCTAGTAATTCTGTATCTGACTGTTTGTATTCGTCTTTTGTATTTCATCTGTATTCGACTTTTTGTGGACGATGTAGTACTGTGCAGGGATGTAAACACTAAGTCCGACATAATTTCACTTAAGAGAGATATCAATACTTTAAACAATTGGTGAGATACTGAGCAATCAGAGTTAAATCTTTATAAATGTGTAGTAATGAACCTTTGGAAATCGAACGGCTTTCTCAACAAAATTCACTCAATTAATCGAGCAAAGTTATTTGTATACAGAGTTGAATGTAGAGTCGGTTAAGTATATTTATGAGTAACTCTCACTCAGGAAATCGGGAAAGCATATGCAGGATATTAGCGAGGAGGTAAATCGTAAATTAGGATTTATTAAAAGATTACTTGGAAAGAGTGATTAAAAAGGGAAAAAACGAGGTTATTATTCTCTAGAGACACGGACTTTGGGGCATGATGCTAGTGTATGGAGACCGTTTGAAAAAAGAATGGTTTCGGACATTAACCGTACACAGAGGCGAACAGCAAGTTGCATTGAAAATAATTACGACAAACGTTGTAGTGTAACTGCATTTATTGAAAAAAAGTATAATGGTAAAGTCTAACGAATCGAATATTTAGGTTAAATCTTTTGCGGAAAATTCAGTAGAACACTTTTTGCCTCGTGAACAAGATATTCTGAGGGAGACTAATTAAGCATCATGCTGGAGAAACTATCACATGGATAGGATAAGGGAAATATTTGGGAGAACAGATAGATTTAAGATTTCGCTATTTTCCACGTGCAATAAGGAACCATAATCCTTGAGATAGTTTAATTCCAGGATAGTTTGACTCAGAATAGGTAAAATAGGCTCTTTAGGTGCTCTTAATAACTGATTATATTTATAAATACTTATTATCTGCATGAATTTTTAGGAATGTTATAACTCATCCATGAATCAAATACTGCGATAACTTTTCATTTTTCAATTACTTACTAATAGTTTTATTTGCATCTTAGAAACATCTTAAAGAGGCGTAACTGAATTTGGAATTGCCAGTACTTTACAAATCACAAATTTTTTACGAGTAGTCAATATAATGGAAGGGTGTAATGCCTATCGAAAGTTTTGGGATCAATCTAAATTTTTCTTAATTTTATTTAATTTTTGGTGCACGTTCTGGACTGCGATTGTCCGAATGTATCGCATATTTAACTGGTGTTAATTGAAGTTACCGCAGGGAGAAATGCCTATCGAAAGTTATGGGATCCATCTAAATTTCCATTAATTTTATTTAATTTTTGGTGCACGTTCTGGACTGCGATTGTCCGAATGTATCGCATATCTAACTGGTGTTAATTGAAGTTACCGCAGGGAGAAATGCCTATCGAAAGTTATGGGATCCATCTAAATTTCCATTAATTTTATTTAATTTTTGGTGCACGTTCTGGACTGCGATTGTCCGAATGTATCGCATATCTAACTGGTGTTAATTGAAGTTACCGCAGGGAGAAATGCCTATCGAAAGTTATGGGATCCATCTAAATTTCCATTAATTTTATTTAATTTTTGGTGCACGTTCTGGACTGCGATTGTCCGAATGTATCGCATATCTAACTGGTGTTAATTGAAGTTACCGCAGGGAGAAATGCCTATCGAAAGTTATGGGATCCATCTAAATTTCCATTAATTTTATTTAATTTTTGGTGCACGTTCTGGACTGCGATTGTCCGAATGTATCGCATATCTAACTGGTGTTAATTGAAGTTACCGCAGGGAGAAATGCCTATCGAAAGTTATGGGATCCATCTAAATTTCCATTAATTTTATTTAATTTTTGGTGCACGTTCTGGACTGCGATTGTCCGAATGTATCGCTTACCTAACTGGTGTTAATTGAAGTTACCGCAGGGAGAAATGCCTATCGAAAGTTATGGGATTCATCTAAATTTCCATTAATTTTATTTAATTTTTGGTGCACGTTCTGGACTGCGATTGTCCGAATGTATCGCATATCTAACTGGTTTTAATTGAAGTTACCGCAGGGAGAAATGCCTATCGAAAGTTATGGGATCCATCTAAATTTCCATTAATTTTATTTAATTTTTGGTGCACGTTCTGGACTGCGATTGTCCGAATGTATCGCATATTTAACTGGTGTTAATTGAAGTTACCGCAGGGAGAAATGCCTATCGAAAGTTATGGGATCCATCTAAATTTCCATTAATTTTATTTAATTTTTGGTGCACGTTCTGGACTGCGATTGTCCGAATGTATCGCATATCTAACTGGTGTTAATTGAAGTTACCGCAGGGAGAAATGCCTATCGAAAGTTATGGGATCCATCTAAATTTCCATTAATTTTATTTAATTTTTGGTGCACGTTCTGGACTGCGATTGTCCGAATGTATCGCTTACCTAACTGGTGTTAATTGAAGTTACCGCAGGGAGAAATGCCTATCGAAAGTTATGGGATCCATCTAAATTTCCATTAATTTTATTTAATTTTTGGTGCACGTTCTGGACTGCGATTGTCCGAATGTATCGCATATCTAACTGGTGTTAATTGAAGTTACCGCAGGGAGAAATGCCTATCGAAAGTTATGGGATCCATCTAAATTTCCATTAATTTTATTTAATTTTTGGTGCACGTTCTGGACTGCGATTGTCCGAATGTATCGCTTACCTAACTGGTGTTAATTGAAGTTACCGCAGGGAGAAATGCCTATCGAAAGTTATGGGATTCATCTAAATTTCCATTAATTTTATTTAATTTTTGGTGCACGTTCTGGACTGCGATTGTCCGAATGTATCGCATATCTAACTGGTTTTAATTGAAGTTACCGCAGGGAGAAATGCCTATCGAAAGTTATGGGATCCATCTAAATTTCCATTAATTTTATTTAATTTTTGGTGCACGTTCTGGACTGCGATTGTCCGAATGTATCGCATATTTAACTGGTGTTAATTGAAGTTACCGCAGGGAGAAATGCCTATCGAAAGTTATGGGATCCATCTAAATTTCCATTAATTTTATTTAATTTTTGGTGCACGTTCTGGACTGCGATTGTCCGAATGTATCGCTTACCTAACTGGTGTTAATTGAAGTTACCGCAGGGTTAGTTGTGACGGAAATGACTTTACACTCCCCGGTCTCCGTCCAGATGCTTTTGCAATGTTCTCTGATGCAATTCATTCTTTTGTCATTCTTCATTTCCCAAACTGTTTATGCCAGGTATTTCGTTCATTTGTCTAAGACATCTTTTATAAATTCATGATTTTTAAATATTTTGTTTTCCTTTATGACGGAAAGTAATTGTGTAATAATATTTCGGGGGGTCAGGACCCCCGGACCTCCCCCCTCAAAACACTCCTGGTTTGTTCTCTAATATGAAGCTCCAGATTCAGCAGTAGTTCTCCTCCTTATCCGTATAAAATCTGCGTATCACTCTCTGTTAGTTCGTTGACGTTTTAAAACATATCCCAGCGCTTACATTTGCCCTGTTATTTAGTATTATGCATAAAATACAATCAGTGGTTTTAAGCATTTGCATAATAGGCAGATTTTATTTTTATATCCACTGAACTCCTGCTGGAAATACACCACTAAATTATTCATTCATTTTACAGTTAAATTTTATAAATATTTTGCATGTCCTTCCCCATTCTATAATCACCCACATAGCATAAAATATCTTCTAGATACTTGGAGCATGTCTTCAATGTCTTGGATATTTTAAATATCTACTAGATATATATGATTTAACACTTTCCCGGCGAACAATATTTGAAAAGTCTACTAGATGTCTAAAATATGTCTATTCTATGAAAGTATGCTTACTGCTTAGCCTTAAAAATACTGGAATTTTAGATAGGTACTGAAAGTAATGTCATGAAAAGATTATTTAAAGAATTAAGGGCAATTCCATTTGTGATGGAATAGGGTAGTTTCATTCATCAAAGAAAAAGAAAGGCATTGATTGCGATTCGTTACCCACCATTAGTGTATTCATAATATACAAATTATTTCGTTTTAGAAATACCGGTTTAGACGAATGGCAATGGTCCATTTTTATCCTCATTTGAAAAAGGCCAGATTGGCGCCCATGCGATGCCACTCCACGTGACGTCACAAGGACCTAGTTTCTATAGGAGAAGATAGGAGTTATACATCGTCTGAGGTTACCAATGCATGCATGAGTCGCAGAGCTCAGGGAAACATGTCTCAATAATCACTTATTAAAACTGGCTAAGGTCGGAAAGTTTTCTTCGTTTGATAAGGTATTAATAATCCTTATTTAAGCCAAGCGCTACCAGACAGCAGGGTACTCGGCTACCCGCTAGCAGCCTGCGTCGTATCAGCGCTAAGCCTCGCCTCAAGATCACCTCACAGGGCGGCAGCGGGAACCAGAAATACGTCGTACGGAGAGATTTCCCGGCATTCATACTTACGCGTCGCGTTTTCGGGCGCATGAAAATTTTCACTTTTCATTTAATCGCGAAAAATAGATATCGTCATTTAAAAATCTAAAAGCGTGAAATACGTACTCCAGGAGTAATAATCTTTCGATTTAGGCAATAAAAAAATAATAGGAAAACCACCCTATTACCTTAAGAGAAAACTATGCAATAGGATATTTCGATAAAATTGTAAAATACAAAAAAAATGCAAAACTTCTCACTGTGCATGATAAAAAAAAACATTTATGAAGGTGATGTTTATATACAGAAAGAAAATTGATTATTGAAATATCTTCTGAATTTGCCCGTCATTAATATGTGACGGAATTACTTCCAGGTCAACCTCCTAAGTGTAATGATTTCAAACATCTTCAAAACTCTGTGAATCGAAGTATAATCTGAAAACTTTTTATAGGGCTCTGAATAATGTTTCAAATACTGATTCCATAAATTTCAATAATTTAGCTGTTGATTTATCAAGATAAAACATTTCCATCGTAAATTTTAATTTGAGAGAAAAAGTTGATATTTTCATGGAAATGCCCAGAAATGATACATATTTCAAAAAACAAAAAAATTTGAGATAAAAGAGCAGACATTGAAAATTTAAGAAAAATTTATTATTATCTTCTTCTTCTTCCTTCCAGGATTAGACTACTATCATGTGGATATGATGGCATTCCAGATAAAATAATTAAGTATTCAATTCCTTATATAGCATCTGTACTTACCTACTTAAGTAATTTATCAATCTCTGATGGCATTTTTCCCAAGCAACTTAAAATGAGCAAAGTATATCCACTTTTTAAAAAAGAGGAAAAAAAAGATGCAGACTACTACAGACCAATCAGTCTTCTCTCAGGGTTCTCTAAAATTTTTGAAAAAGTCATGCACAAACCTCTTCTTGATTATATGTATATGATTTTACACTTTCCCGGCGAACAACTTTAGAAAAATCTTATCGGGATACCGCGCGGGTTAGATTATTTAAGAGCGCCGACGTTTCGGGTACCGACTCACTACCCATTCTCATGGCTACGGCACGTTTTGATCATACAATTAAGTAGACATAGGCTTTGTCAAAAAGAAATCACTTAAGTACATTTCAATCGATTAGAATTACATAATAGGTTTTACAAAAACATACATATAAGATATGGCAAGTTATGTGTCATAGTACAAACTAAAGGAATACATATATGTATTTCATAAAATTTACATTACATTCTTGTTGGTCAGAGTAAGAGCAAACTCATCCACAGTGTAGAACACTTTGCTTAGAAGTAATTGTCTCAGCTCGATTTTGAATAATTTCAAGGAATTTATATTCCTTAAACTTCCAGGAAGAAGGTTATACAGTTTCACTCCTTTATGAAAAGTCCTTCTCTGCACCTTTTGGAGTTCCTATGTGAAACATGCAGCTTATCTCCAGATCGTGTTTCATATCTATGATACTCTTCATTTTTTACAAAAGAGTGTATATTCTTTTTAATAAGTACTATTAAATGTAGTATATAAAGAGTCGCTAAAGTTAAAATTCGAAGATTTGCAAAGTGTATTCGACAAGATTCTCTGTAAGGTAAATTTAGCATGATTCGAATCACTTTTTTTTTAATTAAAAATATGTTAGTGCTATGGCTACTGTCACCCCAAAAAATAACACCATAGGAAATGAGGGACTGAAAATTGGCGAAGTACTCACATCTTAAAATGTTTACGGAGTACTGGTCCTAAGATGCCGTAATTGATATAATACTCGGTATACTAACTTCAATTTTAGCCCCTCAATGTGAGGGATCCATTACATAGTTTTGTCCACAACTACACCAAGAAAAGGAACGTTATTTACAAAGGAGAGTTCAGAGTTCATTAGCATTACATTTGGTTGATGAGGAGAATTAAAATTTAAGCAGACGATTTGTTTAGGTTTACACAGAGCATACTTCCCTGAAGCCAGTGTTGAAGATTGTGTGCCATCCTAATTAATTTTTTTGCTAGATCATGATAGTTTTGTGCCTGTATTAAAATACTTGTATCATCAGCATACAAGACTTTTTTAACACCAGGCAGACTTTCTGGTAAGTCATTTCTGTACAAGTTAAATAATAAGGGTCCAAGGATTGAGCCTTGAGGGACACCATGTTTCACAGTTTTTATGCTTGATGAAAAAGTTTGAAGTATGCTGGTATTGGAATCATAGTGAGAAATTTGGGTTATTTGTGTTCTGTTGGTGAGGTATGATTTTATCCAGGTGTGTGCAAGTCCAGTGATACCATAGTGTGTTAAACGTTGAAGTAGAAGGTCATGTCTTACTGTATCGAAAGCTTCTGTTAAGGTCAATATATAGTCCCAAAGTCTGATTCTTGCAGTCAATATTGTTCAAAGTATCATTTAAAAACTCATAGAGTGCATCTGTGGTTGACTTTTTATGCCTAAAGCCAAATTGGGAAGAGGTAATGGTTGCATTTTTATTTAACACCTTGAGTGCGGCATGACGTGATATCACGTCATGGTGCGCTATCCCCTGGTGCTGATGACGTGATATCACGTCATGCGTACCCTGAGGGTTCCGGCCCTCTTTAAGAGCTCGGTTCAGTTCTATTATGACATTTTGCCCCTCTAAGTTGCTCAGCAGGGATCTAGCAGCGCATTTGTGAACGCCGTTTCAAGCAACCTTTCCTGGGAGGATCGGGAGAAATTTTTTCTTTTATCTTAAGGTAAGCCAATTTCCATTCATTTTCCCCCTGTATTTTATGCTATTATTCTTATTTCTTTCTATTAATGCGTGAGTAAGACAAATTTTATTTGAGTTTTATTTTACAAATCATAAGTATTTGCTATCTGGAACTTAATTATGCGTGTTTATTAATTTTTTATTCTGTTTTAATAATGTTTTGCGAAAGTATAGATATTTTTCCATCCTTCCTTTTTTTTCTTCTTGCGAGCCTAGTATTTTTCGAACTGTTATTGTCTGATGTTAATAAATTTTATTCAATCAATACATTAAGTACTGTGATTAGTTAAACTTTAATGTAAATTAGAAAATGCCATTACATTTTTTTTTATGCAACGTTACATATCTCTAACTTTTGCACCCTTCCTTTGTTTGTCAGTGCAACTCCTAAGCAGGGAGGGGATCGACAAGCAGCAATGTTACGAGAGTGAAGGAAGTTATTTACGGAAAAAGTGTAAGTTATTTATAATATTTATTGTTGATATATGTATATTATGCACCTATAAATATTCTTATTATAATTGCAAATAACTGTTTGCACATTATCCCATGGATTGGCGACGAAGTGCTAAGGAGTTGCTTTATAAAAATGCTTTTATTTTCTCGATAACTGTGAAATCAATGGCTTATGGGTGCTTTTAATTCTTTTTCTCGCCATTGTGAGTATTTAGTTCCTAAACATAGTTTTACATTAGTTAAGCTGTTTGTAGCATTTCAGCTTTGGCCTATTTCACCGAGAGTGTTTACTTAGATCCTGTTATTTATCGGAATTTTTACAAAAAAATACAATGTATTTATTGCAGATGGTACGGAAGCGAGGAGTAAAAAAGAAAATTTTTCATGCTGGCCGGTATAGTCGATGCCGCCTGAAAGAGGTGGAATTCTATATTCATCAGCTTTTGCAGATGATCAGCAGTCTTCGACCTTCCATCAGGACCTGCAGCCATCGACGTCGAGGGAGGAAACCTCCGCAAGGACACAAACATTTCCTTCTTAACTCTCTGCCTTCTCTAGACGAATGTACACGAAGAAGGGGGAGCTCCTGGAAGAGAGCGGGATCAGGCATTCTCTGAAGACTCCGAGCTAGAAATTAGAGAGGAGGAGGGTGGGGAGGAGGTTGAACCCTCACAGTCAGGTACTTCGTTGCCTCCTTCTACGCTAGATCCCTTTATGTCAATCACTGGGCATCCCCTTTGTCCTATTCTTTCCTGAACCCTCTAACAATACCGTCAGTCCTTCTCCATCCGAACGTCCTTCGCGGTGGACCCGTAGTTCGGTGACCCCTCAAAATATCACTTTCATAGAAAACCCAGCTCTCACCATTCCACCCCCTTCCAACGACCCAAGTGTTTTTGCGTCTCTTCCCAGACACCCTCTTTCGTATACAGACATACTTTCTTATTATCTCCGAAAGAATAGGTTAGGAATTGGAAACAATTGACCTATGAAGAGTTTTACCTTCATAGGCCTAATATTTTACTAGGTAAGTATTCCTATAACCAATATATCTGACTAATGGAGCATTGCTATCTTGTTTGACCTGCTTTGCTTTCGAAAATACAGGAGTCGTGATTGATTCTTTAGCATTCTTCAAGCCCTACATTTTTCACCGAACACCGGCCCAAACGATTCAGAACCTGAGTAATTCCTCTAAAAAAATCCGTCCCTTTTAGATTCATTTCACTCCTCCATTGATTCCCTAATAATTCCTTCCCGAAAGCTATGCATGCTTTTTCATTTATCGTGAACCCGCCGGAAAGATTTCCCTTATAAATTCCGTCTTTCTGTCATTAGATCCTTTATTCTTCCATCCTACACTCCTTATCCCAAGCCACTTTTACCATCAGTATCTCAATCTCACTTTCCTGAACTCATCCAAGAGGAAGGTGGCAGAAAGAAGAATCGATGGTGCAAGTATTGCACTATTGCGGTGCAAGCACTCATGGGCGTAGGAAAGAGACTGCAGACATTGGCTGCTAGGTCTCCTCTACTCTGTCCCGAGCTTTTTTTTCTTTCATAAGAAAGCATAAATAGTATTATATATTTTTGTATCATATATTGCAATAGTATTATAGGTAAAATGTATTGTTATAAAATTTGTGAGAGAGGTATTTCCTACATTGGTAAAACATACATGACTGTACGTACTTGTATATAATATATATTTTTAAAATGGTCATCATTTCGATTGTATTGAATTTATTTTAGGTAAATAAAATATTTTTTTCATGTCATGTGCTCCTTTTTTCAATAGACTAGGGCTCTTACATAAATAAGAAGTAACTAGAGATTTCCAAGCACGATGGAATTAGTCTTTCCCTCATGTAATTAGAAAGAAAACGTATCGTTGCTTTCGGTAATCTGGTAAGTAATAAGGGGCATAGATGCTGCAAATCTACTCCTAGCAATACGTATTATTGAATGGTTTACTCGAATTTATATTATGTATTATGCACCAAATGAAAAAATATTATTGCGGTAAAAATTTACATCATTTTCAGATTTTCGCAGAATATTCGTAGTAAGAACCGCGATACGTGGCCTAAATGAAGATTACTTGTAAGATGATTGCTTGCAAATACTATTAGTTCCAGTTTTTATGCATTAATTTCTAACTCAGTAGCATCATATTGCAAAAATATGTTATTGGCTTGAGATCAGAAGATAGTAATGAGGAAGTTATGGGTTGATTATTTCTGTTTCCACATCCATTTTTATTTCGGCAACGGAGTCTATACCCCAATGACCCTAAAAGGACACGTATCAGCAAAATCTTTCCCCATACCTTCCCCATCTTTTTGATGTGCAGATGGCACTTCCAAAAAGGTTATTCCTAGTTCTCACAAGTGGACCGACTAAATCTTACTATCACCCTTCATATCGCTTCATCTCCGTACCCCCTCCAACCTTAGAACAGCCGGCAGGGGTGGTGCACGTCAAGAAACACCCTAATACACCGTCGGAAAATAATCTCGAAAGCAGAGTGCCACCCATCTCAAGCACCTGCAGTAAAGGGAATACATAATGGTATGTGAAAACCATTTTTGTTAAAATATCTAATGCTTACGGTAGGTCGTATGGGAAGAAAGGAATTGGAGCTGAAAACATGAAACGAGTGAAGGAATTTGTGACGAGAATAGTGGCTTCAGAAGAAAATGTAGAAATTATTCAATATTATCGAACCCTACCCCGATACTTAGGATTACTAGTGCAAGGAATACGCCGAAATATCTTGCGCAGAATTACCATCACAATCAAACAGCTGTTCACGGCGATTCCTTGTATGTACTTATAACTTGTATTACATCCATCTAAGCCAAAAATTTCCCTATGGCAGTGGCAAAATACCAATGGCGATACCAGTAGAACATAACAAATTCATTTTCCTCGCATTTTTTTGGATACATAGCGCAGAAAAAAAATTGAAAGAAAACAGTGGTGCGGGGAAAAAATCCAACAGTATGCAACTCGCATTACGTTAATATCCCGCTTTGCGGATGACGTGATATCACGTCATAAATTTAAAAAAATCATAGCTAACAAATTAGGGCCAAGATAATTTTTTCATTATTTTCCCAGCTCTTTTGGCACCCATGCATGCGTTTTGCATTAAAAAACGACAGCCGCACCGGGGGTCGATTTTGAGTTTTACATGGTCAGCATTGAAAGTATTAAAAAATCAAGAAGACTTTAGAAAAATCTTCTCGGGATACCGCGCGGGACAGATTATTTAAGAGCACCGACGATTCGGGTACCAACTCGCTACCCATTCTCACGTGCCGTAGCCATGAGAATGGGTAGCGAGTCGGTACCCGAAACGTCGGCGCTCTTAAATAATCTAACCCGCGCGGTATCCCGATAAGATTTTTCTAAAGTTGTTCGCCGGGAAAGTGTAAAATCATATACATATAATCAAGAAGAGGTTTGTGCATGACTTTTTCAAAAATTTTAGAGAACCCTGAGAGAAGACTGATTGGTCTGTAGTTGTCTGTATCTTTTTTTTTCCTCTTTTTTAAAAAGTGGATATACTTTGCTCATTTTAAGTTGCTTGGGAAAAATGCCATCAGAGATTGATAAATTACATAAGTAGGTAAGTACAGATGCTATATAAGGAATTGAATACATACTTAATTATTTTATCTGGAATGCCATCATATCCACATGATAGTAGTCTAATCCTGGAAGGAAGAAGAAGAAGATAATAATAAATTTTTCTTCAATTTTCAATGTCTGCTCTTTTATCTCAAATTTTTTTGTTTTTTGAAATATGTATCATTTCTGGGCATTTCCATGAAAATATCAACTTTTTCTCTCAAATTAAAATTTATGATGGAAATGTTTTATCTTGATAAATCAACAGCTAAATTATTGAAATTTATGGAATCAGTATTTGAAACATTATTCAGAGCCCTATAAAAAGTTTTCAGATTATACTTCGATTCACAGAGTTTTGAAGATGTTTGAAATCATTACACTTAGGAGGTTGACCTGGAAGTAATTCCGTCACATATTAATGACGGGCAAATTCAGAAGATATTTCAATAATCAATTTTCTTTCTGTATATAAACATCACCTTCATAAATGTTTTTTTTTTATCATGCACAGTGAGAAGTTTTGCATTTTTTTTGTATTTTACAATTTTATCGAAATATCCTATTGCATAGTTTTCTCTTGAGGTAATTCCATCACAAATGGAATTGCCCTTAATTCTTTAAATAATCTTTTTATGAAATTACTTTCAGTACCTATCTAAAATTCCAGTATTTTTTAAGGCTAAGCAGTAAGCATACTTTCATAGAATAGACGTATTGTAGACATCTAGTAGATATTTGAAAAATCTTCTCGGGATACCGCGCGGGTAAGATTATGTAAGAGCGCCGACGTTTCGGGAAACATCGGCGCTCTTACATAATCTTACCCCCGCGGTATCCCGAGACGATTTTTCAAATATTGTTTGCCGGGAAAGTGTTAAATCATATATATCTAGTAAATATTTAAAATATCCAAGACATTGAAGACATGCTCCAAGTATCTAGAAGATATTTTGTGCTATGTGGGTGATTATAGTATGGGGAAGGACATGCAAAATATTTATAAAATATAACTGTAAAATGAATGAATAATTTAGTGGTGTATTTCCAGCAGGAGTTCAGTGGATATAAAAATAAAATCTGCCTATTATGCAAATGCTTAAAACCACTGATTCTATTTTATGCATAATACTAAACCTGCCTTTCCATGAATTACATAGTTCGAAATAAAATGCACGTGCCTTTTCACATAACTAGAATGGTTTCAGGATGATATGTGATGCAAATGTCACCAGAGAGATTATGTTCTATGAATTAGAAATTCCGTTAAATATTTTATACTAATCACCATATCTTCAACGTGGGTTCCACATTGGTTCGTCCACTCAATATCCACCACCACAATTTATATCCACCCACACAAATCAACGTGGGTTCCTGTTATTTCTATAGGTATAAGCAAGCTGAAATATGTTACTCGAATTTTGGCATGCTTGTCTAAAATGTACTGTTTCATGTGCCCTTAGTTGTGCCGTAATAAAGAATGTGGTCTTCTGGTGATGGTTTCTTAAGTTGGTGCGTTCCTTTTTTTCCATTACAAGTCCACATTTATCCACTGTAAATTTTATAATCCAGCAGTTCCACATTGATTTGTGGTGGCAAAAACATAGGTTTGGTGTTCATGCCACCACCCATTTCTCACAGAGATTGTGTATATTTCATGCGTCTACATTGCACTTCCATTGGTTTAAGTTACCTGTAGACCAGAAATAGACAGATTTTATATAGTTGAAGGTATACCGGGACTAGCCATGGTTACAACTTTTAAGGGAGTCACACGCAATGCACAATCGTGCTAAAGATCCACAGTGAAATAATCATCCGCCTTGACCGGGATTCGAACTCGAATCCCCACTTTAAACTAGTCAAGAGTGAACACTTCTTTGTGTTCTATGTCCGGGCCTGCTCTCCGGCTGTGGTGCTGTGCACACGATTTGCACTGCTTGCGGCATCATATGCTCAGCAGTCCAGCAACACCTTGTCCGGTAGGGTCCACAAATATCCACAGCCTCAGTAGCTTAACTAGCTAAAGCACTCAACCGGAGATCGGGGGATCCGGGTTCGAATCCCGGTCAAGGAGGATGATTTTTTTCTTTGTGGATCTTTCGCCAGATTTTATATGTGTACAATTTTTCATGTGCTCTTAGGGCTGCCTTTCCACAAATTACATAAGTTAACTTGATCCACATAGATCCACTAAAAGTCAACGTGGATTCCACGTTGGTCCAGCCACTCAATATCCACCACCACCATATATCTACAACTCAACATGAATTCCACGTGGGTTCCACGTTGATGCGATCACCCATTTCTCACTTGGAAGGAAATTGTAAGCTGCTTTGGAAACTTCAAATTTGTATTCTGAGGAGGAAGCCCCCATTTGAGAGAAGCAAAAGCCAAAGAGGTTCCAATATTCAGGAAGAATGCCCAGAAGACATCCGATATATGTACCATCACCTCCTGCTCCACCAACAGGCTGTCAGTTGAAAAATAAACTCTTGTGATACTGAAACATATTATATTCGAGTCATTTATCTTGAATTTTCAGTGGGCAAAGTTTGAATATGAATGTCTAGAATATATCTTCTCAAGATATAGCTATCAGAAAAGCGGACATTCATATATCTACAAAATGTCTATAAGATATTGCAATATATTTTCTAGGTATCAGCTGAAAACGTTCTAGATATTTTGAAGAAATCTAGTAGATATTTTGTGCTATATGGGTATAGTTGATACTACTTATTGGGAAAAAATTTTGAGTTACTTTCAAGAACTGTTTTGGAACTTAATTCTACTTATAGTTAGTGGAGGGAAGGACCAATTAATGACTCACTCATGAGAGTCATCTTCATGGACTGGGCGAGTGGTTTTGACAAGTTGTCTTTTATAGATATCCCCTCCACATATCTGCCCTTAACCCGCGAGAGGTCACACAGCGAAATGTAACGCCAGAAGCTGTATGGGGTGTCATCGATACCCCACAGAAAATATCTTTGTTCTCTTTACTGGGAATGATACAGTTATATTGTGTTCTTTATTAAATAGGTCCACCAAATTAGTTTAATACTAAATATTTACTTTTACACTACTACCATAAAATTCATAATGGGAGTAATGTATTCAACTGAAGTTTTCTACATACGTTATCTGACATTTGGCAACATTTTTTATGTTAACTTTACAACTTTGGGTTTCATGGGATGAAATATTTCATTAAATATGCTGAATGTAATGCTCTACGTGCTAAAAGAGAAAAAAATAATTAGCTCTCATGAAAGGCTTGGAATAGGAATGTGGAAGAGCACGTGGGGTGTAGGTGACACCCCAGGACACTCATTCCGATCCCAAAGCGGAATGAAAATTTTATGAGTTACTGGCAGTATTTTGTCAAAATGTATGAGACTTAAAGTTATGAGAACTAACAACACTGTAGATACCACAATGTACATACAGTGGGTCAAAGAAGAACCATCGTGTGTCGTCAACACCCAGCGTGCCCTTTCCCTTGTTAAACCCCTCAACGAAAAAACTCCGACTCATATCTTCGGGAGATCACACAGAAATAAGATGTGAAGTTCTAATTTTACATGATCAACAGACACATTGTATGAAACACAGCATGAGAGCCTATTCAATTATCCTTAATTCGTGGATTCTTATTCTACAAATGAATTCAAAGTCAAAATGACGTAATTATGACATCCGAATGACTCACGAAAAGTTACCTTCACAGTAATGACTGAATAGTGACTTTTCATGGGTCACTAATTTGCAGACAAAGTGATTTCATTTTGACTTTCCTTCCTCCTTGGGTAAGAAGAGAAACTTCATCTATAGAATAAAAAAAAACTTTAATTAAGCTCCAATTCCATCCTCTATTAAACAGTCTGTCAAAGATTTACTGGAGTATTATTTACTGATTGGTGAGAGTTACTCATGAAATGAGTGACAGTAAAAGCAGAAGTAGCATGTGTAAATGTTTTGAATCTTGGGGATGTTTGGATCACAAAGAAGAAGGAAACATGGTGAGAAAATTTTCAACAGAGATGAAATTCAACACCATTTCGAAACACAAGAGAGATTTACAAGGTAATAAAAATTTTAGAATAAATACCTTTGGTTATTAATATTTCTATTAGTATTGGAAGCTTTCCTTCCACATTTTCTTTTAATGTGATTAAAAGCGCTATTCTTTCGACAGCAGTGTAATCATGATTAAATCCGAATATTTTTATTCCAAGAATTACAAGGGAAGAGTTTTAATTAACAACAATTAAAAAAAAAAGAGTGAGGGGCTTAAACTATCAGCGAATGAGCTTTCTCGTTGTAACAGCAGACAGAAGTCTAAAGGAGTCCAAAAATGTCCATAATTAATTAATTTAAAAAAATCATCGATTGGAACTCAGTTTTATCCTGTAAGGTAGCCTCCACACAGTGTGGAATTCATTTGTTCCATTTTCACGCTTTAGGCGCGAATGAGTATTTATGGTGGTCAATGGAGTCAACCAATGAAACGGTGGTTATTGTTATTTTGCCCTCCGGAGTGTGTACACGATGGAAAAACAGTGATGTTTTCTGAATTGAAGAAATAGGTTTGTACATTTGCTTCCGGGGAACACTATCCGTCCAATGATAATACTGAAGTAGATGTAACGTACATAAACATGAGTAACTTACATTCAATGAATTCCTTCAGTGGTTCTTCTTCCTGCCCCGTTGAAGATAACAGACCCTCAGACTATTCAGTGGCCGATGGACTTCTTGCTATTGAAAGTGCACTAAGTAACTGTCTGAATGAATTGAAATTTACCTCCCCTGTTGGTTACGTTTACAACCCTTTGGATTATGCATTTCATCTTCATTCAATGTTTGTAAGAAAGTACTGTGACTCGCCGAAGAGGTTATTATTCCTTGGCATGAACCCTGGTCCATGGGGAATGGCGCAAACTGGGGTTAGCCGTTTTCCTTTATTAAAGCCCTCGTTTAGTTGGTGAAGTTGTGATAGTGAAATGGAGAATATTGAAGAAAAATGAGTGGATTACTACTGAGTGGAGTTTATGCTACTTATACATTATCCAATGCTTTCTTAGATAGTTATTTGTCTTATAATTGACTTATGCTGACGTAGAGACTTTAGTTGCACTGACTAGATCCTAGTCGAATGTTTCAATCAGTTCGTGCCTTGTTATGTCAGTTGTTGTTATTAGTGCTTATTAATGAATGATAATACAATTTCAACATTTTAGATACCATTTGGAGAAGTTTCTGTGGTTCGAGACTGGTTTGAGCTGAATGCAGAAGTTGGTCGACCAGCACGAGAACATCCTCAACGTCAAATTCAAGGATTATCTTGTAACAGAAGTGAAACAAGTGGTCGTCGTTTTTGGGGTCTCCTGCGTCGAATATGTTCAACGCCAGAGCGTGCTCTTGCTAACGCAGCTATCTACAACCACTGCCCTTTATTACTGTTGTCTGAATCAGGCCGGAACATCACACCAGCAGAATTGAAGGTACCTAGTGGTCTTCGCTGTTGTTATTGCTGTTCTATGTTGTGATAGTAATAATTATAATTTTTTTGGTCCTGCGATCAAAAACATGATATAGGACCGGTCAGGGCCTGGGCAAGGAAAATTCGCTATTAGTCTCACATTTCTTTTTTACATTTTAAAAATTCTGAATGCATGGAGTGAGGAACTCCAGAACAAGATGTCATACTGCAAATGGGAGTAAATCTGCCCATAGTAGAATGCCATCAGCACAAGTTGGGATATAGTGGAACAAATGGATCTAATGAAAACATTTGGCATTTAACTTGTTGGTCAGATTATTAATATGAGATTCCCAAGTCAATTAAGCATCAAGATCTAGTCCAAGAAATTTCACACTATCCACTTGGGAAATCAGCTTTTGGTTAACGTAAACACTAATAGCTAGCCCTGTTTTGTTGTTATTTTTAAAATAGACAATGTGGAACTTAACAGCATTTTGATCAAGGAGGTTATTGGAGCATCAGAAGCTTAGATTATCGGCTACAGAATTACATTGATTGGAAACTGTGTCGAAGTCAGTTGATGAAACAAGGCATCATCTGCATACACAACAGGATGGGCTCTAAGAATAGTTGACAAAAGATTTCTCGTTGACATAGGTAAGGAACAAAATGGAACCCTGAGGGACACAGTGAGGAGCTGTTTACATGTGAGGGGTAAGAGCTACAATTACATTTGGTAACTACTTGCTGGGTGTTGTTACTCCGGTATGATTGAATCTAATTATTATAGCTCTACCACAGATACCGAGACAGTAAGGTTTCTTAAAGAGTAGCGGGTGATTCACACTGTCAAAAGCCTTGATGAGGTTTGAGAACATAGCAGCAGTTTCTAATATACTGTTCAAAACAATCATAACATTTATGAATAGCATTCCAAACAGCAGGGATTTTGGAATTCCCACGACATAAACCATGTTGATAAGTAGACAAGAGTCTATGACTTACCAAAAATGGTATGAATCTATTGTAAACGCCTTTTCAAATATTTAAAAAAGACTGATTGAATTGATATTGGGTGATAAGAATTAAGATCTGAAGTATTACCTTGTGACTTATAACGAGGAAGATAGTGACGGCCCTATTGAAAGTATTCCAACGAAAAAAATTCAGTTGAAGAGTTCAATTGAATTTTTTTTTCTCCAGGTTTTCTTTTGAATCCTCTTTGTTTAACTTGGAAAATTCCTAAGGTAGGAATTATTAAAACTTTCTATGTAATTATGTAAGTCCAAATATTAAAGAAATTTTATAATCTTAAAATTTTGAGTTGGAATATCAATTGAAGATATGTTTAGAGCCTTATAGTGGCACTTTCTCATTTCTTACCTTATCAATAGCATCAGTTTTAACTTATTGTAATTTATTTAATCTCCTACGAGTGTAGGCAAATTGTTGAGAATAGGGCTATTATAATTGTTGGAGTTCATATTTCCATCTTAGGGGTTAGTTTTTGGCACTGGGGGAGCTATATTATTGGCCACATTTAAGAGTGTGTTTTTTAT
The DNA here is from genome assembly GCF_921293095.1 of Ischnura elegans. NCBI lineage: Eukaryota > Metazoa > Arthropoda > Insecta > Odonata > Coenagrionidae > Ischnura > Ischnura elegans. Next base: position 110,787,126 of record NC_060253.1, read on the forward strand.
TTAGAAGGAGCAGTTGGATCTTATAAGAAAGCCATGCGATGCAGCTTTGGTCAGTGTCCTGAGACTGCTTCAAGTTGGGGTCATTGTGGCAGTTGGGAAATATGCAGAGACAAGAGCAAAGTTCGTTCTTAGAGAAAATCCAGATCTCAAGGAGCACATAGTGGTAAATCGTTAGACATAATTATATTTAGTTCTCATCACATTATCTAATCAACTCAATGGATTGCATTAAGGTCATGAGAACATGATACTTTGGTTCTGAAGGTAAGTCCTTGTCATATGAAAACCTAATTGGTGGATGATCACGGCTGCATTTTAATTATGATAGATTGATAATCCACTTGAATGGCTTCAATGATTGGCTGTGACTTCTGGCGCAAATAATTAGGTGGCGAAAGTGACTTGTTTCTCATAATTGAGAATAGTTACCTAAGACCACTGGAACTTTCTGATTGCCATCATCGTCAGCTTAAGTCAACATCATTGCCAGTAATCGTGATTCAGACTGATTTTACATAGCTGTACACTTTTATATGCTACATTAACCGAGCAGAGATCAGTCAGGCTGGGGTTGGTAAATAAAAGTGGTTCTACTAGACTGGTTTGAGATCAGGCCATGTGGCCTCACATTGCAAAATCAATCAGAAACCTTTTGTCAGGACCACCAGGCCCAGTCTGAGTGGTGAACATATTAAGGTGAACCTGCTCAAGTGCGCATAGTGTTTCTTCCGTTTGCCCCTTTCTATCGCAAAGGCACTGCGTCTCTCTTGTGTGAAATCATCCTTGATATGCAGTTTTGATTCTAAAATCATACCAAATTGTTCAAAGTTTGTTTCAATCATTCAAAATCTACATTTTCAATCATTTTTATTGAAATGGTAAGCAGTGATAACTTCCCATCAATGACCACTCTTGGCTGTGTAAGGCATTTACCGTATAAGCTTGTGTAAGAGGCGCACCCCTATTTTGAGGATCGAAGCTATAAAGAAAAAAAATTTTGCGACATTTATTTTATCCTATCGTGCGGTGTTGCAGACGTGTGCCTGGAATTTCGACAGTTATCGAAATGTCCTCTTTCAGTACTATTTGAAAGAGGAAATTTTGATAACTGCGGCGGCATAAGAGGGAGTAGAAAGAGTTCCGATCCTCTCTTTGCATACGCCATCGCTCTAAGTTGCTTGTCCTACTCACGAACAATTTTGTTTAAAAGCTCTCGCAGGAGTATTGCAATAGAATTGCAGCCGTGGAAAATTTTAAGGCAAAACACGACAGGCAAATGGCATGAGCTTTCCCAAGAGATTGAACAACAATCGGAGCAATCTCAGCGCCGTAGGGTAATAACCACGTCGTAGATTTAAGGCCCCTTGCACACGCACCGATTTTGGACGGCCGGTAAAATATCGGCCGTCCACATTCCAATGGTGAACAATGGGAGAGCATTGGAGCTTGCACACGTACCGACCACACGCCGGCACCGGCAAAATGCCGGTTAGCTGCCGGCTATTGTCACTGTGGATCGCCGACGCCGGCTCAAAAACTTAGCAACGTATCTTTTGACCGGTAAAAATCCGGCGTGTGTGCAAGCATCGCTTCGCCGGTAAAATATCGGCCAATATTTTACCGGCCGTCCAAAATCGGTGTGTGTGCAAGGGGCCTAACGGAACTACACTCGGCTCTCCATCAGCTAATGCCTCTGCCGTTTTTTTCCTTTCCGAGACTCCACAGGAAAATATCAAGTTACAGGGGAACAGTGGAAACGTGTTTCATCCCTACCCCATTCCACCAACTGACCTTTTTCGGTCTACCAGGTTCAATTCCCCGAGTTTCTGGAGGTCAAATGCTACGCGAGTCACCTTCTGAGCTCGAAGATATCTCGATATCTTTCAGCAATTGTATGACATGCACGAGGTTCTAAAAAGAATTAGACCTAACGCGACGTATATCTTACAGCATTTAAGTTTTTTGAGCTCTAATTGATTGACACAAAGATTTATAGCTAAAATAAGGCTACTAATATTCAACATAGTCCAAACAGCACAATTTCGGAAAAAAAAGCGTAGCATAAGCGCATTCAAACAAGACGAGACGGACTGGAAACTCAGGCAACGCAAACTGCGTATATCACATTGCTGCACCTTCGCCCCTTCGCTTTAAAGGCAAATATGTCACATGCAAGATCGGACGTGTTCTTCCCTTGCTCCTTCGCTAGTAGCTTTAAATACGGAGGGGAGGGAGCCCTCTTCCCCTCGACCTCTCCTTCAGTGCTCTTCACTTATAAGCATTTCCGATTTCTTCTATCCACCATTAAGTCCAACAATGAGCACACTCGTTCGAATTTTTTCAACAGCAGGTTTTGACACCAATATTACTATATGCAGTATAAATGCCGCGGGATGCCCACTCGTGGCAATAAATTTAGCGCGCGCTCCAGAGCGAATCACCCCGCGCGATCTTTTCAATGTTCACCTCTGGGGTACCGATGTGACGGCGCGATGCTTGCAAGAAATTCAAACAGGAGCATTTTAAAAATACGTCACTAAGGGAGAAACTCCCCTTCCTGCCGCTTGATTTTGACCCAGGGTTTCAGATGACTGACTCACGCTGAAAACCAAGGCCACTCAGTTCCCCTTGAACTTGCAACCGGTGAAGGGGAGGGGGGGAAGATAAGAAGTTTGTGTAAGAGGCGCACCCCCATTTTTGGCTGCAATATGTGGGAAAAAAGGTGCGCCTCTTACACGCGCTTATACGGTAGTTAGAAATTGACCAAGTAAATTCCCTAGCAATCACAAATAATCTTGTAAGGTGTTCCCTTTATCTTTGATTCTTTAGTGCCTGTTATCGGTTTAAATTTGCCCTTAACAGCATCTGGCTTTGATGATATTACACTAATTCCATGAAAAGAAACTAGAGTAACTAGATCTGATGGAGAGGCTTGCTTCAAAATGTAAACACAGTGGAGGGAGGCAAACAGAATGATGGCAGAATTGATAGTAAGTTGTTGGCATGCACAACACAAGGAGTCAGCACACTTTCTCTATTCAGATTGGCCTGACTGTAGTTAGGTAAACGTAGTGATATCCTATCTGCTTATATTTCACTCACATGTTAATCTTTCCTTGTACATCCATTATCAACTGACAGCATATGTCACTCCAATACCCAATGAACTAACTCATCAATGTTTTCATTGATTACAAAACTTTTTCAGTGTTTTATATGTCCAATCAGTCAAGTCATTACCTTCTCTTTTTAAAAGTAAACCTTAGAAACCTTACCATCACCATGATGCACATTTGCCTTAATGGGGGGCAATTGTGGAAAAGCATCTCGGAAAATGAAATTTCCATTCCGCTGATGCTGCCAGACCGCCTGTTGCTATTACAACTTGGCCAATTAGAAACATGCCACTGCATGGAGAAGGGGTCGATTGGTTCAAGGCAGCAAAATTGAAGATTGTATGAAAATTTTTGCAGCCCAGAAAGTCAAAGGTCTGTGGTTTGATTCCTGGTTCTGGGGAAATTTTTCTCATGGAAATTCATGTTTATTTCACCGCCTTTCACATTGCAGACTTTGAAATACATACTTACGCAATTTGTTTTCAATCTTTTTAGATCATTTCTTTGGAAACAAACACAGCAACTGCCATTGTACCATTACTTGAAATTATTTTTTGATTCACTATTATAATCCATTTTCGGGTGTACGTCTGCGTGCTTAATATTTGTCTCAACGTTTCATTCCACTGACTGGGAACGTCGTCTGGAGAATGAAAATATAAACATCTATCGTACCGTTAGAAAAACTGGGTCATTGTTGTCAAGGTTTTTAAAAAAGTAAATAAAAATAAAATAAAAGCCAACTTCTTTAAAACATCTACTATATAAAAGGAAGATGAAAGGTGGAATATTGTTATCAAATTTTCGAAATATATCTCTTCCACACATGGCTTAAATTATATCCATCATCCCTGTTAAAATTCATAGGTCGTTTAGAAATTTCTATCGCCTCTCTAATAAGCCGTGGATAATTTGCAGATTTTCTTGCAGTAGCTTTGGCCTCATCCAGGAGGATCTTGTGTCCTGGCCCCGACATAAAATGATCGGCGACAGCTGAAGTTTCCCATTGCCTCGCCTTCAGTGCCCTTTCATGCTCTTTCAGCCTTGTCACTATCTTCCGTTTGGTCTGTCCGATGTAACTAGACCCACATGAACACGGAATCTCATATATACCTTCCATTTGTAATGGGGGAATAGCATCAATGACGGATGGAAGTAGGTCTATGATCTTCCTCAACGTGCCAAACCTGGTTTCAACGTTGGCTTTTCCAAGGATGCGAGCAATCCGGTCCGTTGTTCCTGATATGTAAGGCAGAACTGCAAAAGCACTTGGTTTTGTTTTCTCCATCGGGGCCTTGACTTCCCTTAAAGCTCTCTTAATGAATGAATTAGCATATCCGTTTCCTTTTAAAATTGAAATAAGATGTTCCATTTCACTTTCCATGCTATCTTCATCAGAAACGGCAAGGGCTCTATGATTGATTTAAGGGCTCTATTATTTAAGGGCTCTAGGGCTTTTTGATTGTTTCTTAAATCTTCAAAATATTTCTCATTTTGGTTTATTCATTGGTAAATACAAAGGGGACTGGACACTTTGCCAATGGTATCAATGTTATTTGTATTTTCTTACCATGCTAAAGGAAAACAAATATTTTGGGACAATGTGTTACCCTGCCAATGCGGAAATAATCCCAAAAAGCTGTATTATTGGACTGATCTCTTATTCTCACAGTTGTTGTTCTTATTTGATATTACATATTTTAAATTCTTTCACATTTAGGCCCATTCATTGTTACATATGTGTGTAATTTTCATTTCCAGGTATTTTATTTAGCGCATCCTAGTCCCCGAAATTTTGGCATCAAAGATTGGGAAGGATCGTCCTTAGAACTCCTGCAGTACCTGGGGATAAAAGCTTTACTGGAGTCAGCAGAATAAATGCATTTGGGTCTCTACTGCATTGACTAAAATTTTCCTCATGGTTATGTAAAAAAAAGGAGCTCATTTTAAAGGTGTGTATTTATCTTTTTCCAATCATGGTTTGACTTATCCACACTGCTGTTTACTTACCCATTCCATGCAGCAGTGGTATGTCCTTCTGTATATGTGCAATTATATTTGCAATTTTCAATTTCTGGATGTTCTGCCATTAAGTGTTGTTCCATGGTGTGGAGGGAACTAGTAAGTGAAGCCACGGGATGCTAAGGGCCGTATTTTTAGTCGACCCTGTAGGGTCAACCGACCCTGGTTACGTCATCAGCCCCTACATAAACCGATCTTGCCCTACATACGCCAAATCAAGCCCTACATATGGCCGTTTTTGGAACTAAACGGGCCCTACTTGATGTAGGGTACCCGAACCAACCCTACACCCTACAAAAACATGGCGGCCAAATATCGTCTACCGATCACTTCGATTAAAGAATTGATATTAAGGGAGATACAATGGATATTAAGGGAGACGACCTCACACAAGCCATTTTAAAATGTACGGTAACACAGCGGAAATGTAATAATACTACCACTTTATAACCACCAAGTTAAACAAATTATAAAATTGACTGACATAATAAGAACGATATAGCGGTATACATCACCTTGTTTCTACGAATATATAATAATATTTTTCACGTTTGGCACTTGGCATACTTTTGGGAAACTAATACTTCGTTTACGTATAACCATAGAAAACGTATTTTCATGCCACTATTTGCCACATAATAAACTTAACTACGGAAGGTGAAAGCGAATGACGAACCTTGATGATGCAACGTAAGTTCCCACGTCAATGCTCATATTTGCTCCGTACTTATTATTATCTTGTACAGACCGCTTTTGAAGTAATTTAAAGACAATTATGTTCTACTTTTGGCTCGATATGAAAGTATTTGTAGCGATAATTAAGGTATCGACACGACCTGGCAGACGACACGTATTGTTTATTTCCCTTGAGCCGTTACCCTAACAATACGCCCGAAAATTATCGGACGTCTTTTCTTAGTTTCATGGTTAGTTCCCATTACGCCACCAGAGTGGAAAATTGGCGCTGCGCTATCATCTACGTCATCTCAGGGAACATGACGACGGAATCATCCCCCACCACTTATGTAGGGTCGACTGAGAAACGCATGTAGGGGCCTTTCGTTATGTAGGGACGGATATGTAGGGTCGACTAAGAATACGGCCCTAATGCTCTCTACCTCTTTGCCTTTCATCAAGGTGAACATCTGCGCTGTCACGCTAACTTTAGTGTTGAAATTCACTTTTTGTTTATGTTATTATGAATTTTACTCAGTACCAGGTCATTCCATTTCAAATCACCCAATATAAATAAAATTTGTTGCTCAACATTTTCAATTATCCTGATTTTTTATTATTGATTCCCTACTAGTAAACAATCACAAAATACTAATTGAAAAAAATTTACAAGGCATACTTTTTTTTGGCAGCCATTTGTAAAAGGGTGGCTTGGCAAATTTTGATGAAAAACGTGGTTAGCATAAAGTTTAATTTCGAAGCTATTTTAAAATATATCAGAATAATTAAAAAAAACAGTGTGTTCATCAAAAAAAGAAGTTTTTGAAACCTTTTTTTTTTATTTTCCTGTCATAAAAGACTGACAATGGAGACCACGTACCTTGCTCCGCCTCTTTCAATGCCTTATTTTTTATGGTCTTCGGAATGGTGAACACATCTCTGCGCTAATAGTGGTTCCGTTGAATGGGCCTTAGTTTGGCTGTAATTAATTAATTTTCATGCGGTATTTTTCACAAGCCGTTTATAATTCCAAAATTTCGCACCACCCAACAGACGGGTCAGGTAGGGTAGTGGTAGCGTACATGATTCCCACCCAGGGGGCCAGGGTTCATGACAGTTTATTTTGTTGTCTTCATTGTGATCATACGGCGTAAAGTTTTTCATTAATTGTAATTGCAGCAAGCATAGACATGAGAAAAAATTTTTATCATCATAATGGCGTTTAGGTATTTAAGCAGTGTCATTTCAAACCTTGCTACAAAGTTTTAGCTACATAAGCTAAGCAGGATAACCATACTCCTCGTGCCTTATTTACAATCCGGCTGGCTAGAGTTGTCTGATGACAGCTCAAAAAGAGGGCAAAAAAACCCTGCGCCAGCACAGTTTGCAGCCAATCGCTGTCCCCCAAACACACGTCACACCCTTGCCTAGTCATAAAATGTCGCATGCATGGAGCACCAAAATAATCCTGAACCACCAAAACAAATCCTTTCTCCGAATCACCAAAACATGGGATTCTTGCTTTGGGTGCTTCATGCTCCTCGTCATCCCCTCCAGCTCCTTTCTTCACGGAACCCTTTTGTTTACAAGTGACGTGAGCGTTTCCCTTCCTTACCTGGCAACCTTGCCCCCTACTCCTAACTTGACCTTTCTGCCTGTCATCGGTCAACTCTGGAGGCTGGACTGTACTTACAAACAAGGTCTCGGAACACATCTAGTTTGTATATTGAGAACTTACTGTGTTCGGGAAGATATGAACCCTCGATTGCGTTATACCGAATTCTTCTATTGAAAATCTTAAATGAATTTTGTTGTTTTTATATACTTGCGCATAATTTAATCGCCTATATTCTGTACTTTTATCTCGATGATTCCTAAAAGAAACATTTATACAAAATTCTGGTTTTTCGGTCCCGTGAACTTTGTAATAACGAGAGTCTACTGTAACCATAAATATTTTTAAATTTAATACGAAGGAACTATTTTTTTTGGAGATGAGATAGAAATGTCGATTTTCAAATTGCTTAGGCACCTGTGCAATTCGTCATGGAAATAATCTTGGGGATAAAATTTGTAATTTTTGTTCGAAACTTATTTCTTCAAAGTTGATAGGTTCTGAGTTATAAACAAAAAGGAAAAAAGACAAAATTTGTGGCTTTTTTTCCATAATTTGCAATGTTGCATCACAGTATTTAAAAACCTCAGTTTCTGGCACAGCAGCCCAAAGTAAATGGAGGACATGAAGATCAAAACTATCCCATTACCTTCTGGGAAAACTATTTCACTAAATGTACATTTTATGATTTTATGTAATTCTGGTAAACCATGCTTTTTTATGCCTGTACTGGTGATCTATTTATCATGAGTATTGTGATTGTACGTGTGGGATTTCAATCCAATTTTTCTTTCTATGCACGCTGAATGAAATGACCAGGATTGGGCTATGGAAGGAGCAGAGGAGCCTCTGGAGAAGGATGAGGGCTCTACTGAAAGTGAAGAGATGTGGGATTTAGCCAGCTACCCTCTTGCTGAAAGAGCTTTCGATAAGGCCAAAGAGGGATTAGCAGCTGGTGAAGTGCCTATCGGATGTGTGTTTGCTTACTTCCCTGACAAAGTCTCCGCTGAAGATAAACCTTTGCAGCCAGTCATTATAGGTAATAAAATAACTTCCCTAACAAACTAAGTTACAAAATATGGAAAAATTGAATCAAAATGTGCTAATTTTGAAGCTATTGACATGGAAGTTCACCTTAATTTAGTCCCTATCTTCCTTTACTGTAGGAAGAGAGATTAATGCTACTCTCTGAGGCCAAATTTTCATAATTTACGTAAAACAAACAATATATTTTTATTTACACTGCTATTCTGTTATTTTAGAGCCTTCCCAGACTCATTGAGAGCTTTATTTGCCAGCCTGCGATCTTTTTAGCGGCAATGACAAGTTTTCACTCGTATTATTACAGCTCCATATAAGAACTGGCAGGATTCCCACTCAACCGTGAAAACCGTGAAAAAGCCGTGAATTTTGTCTACCGTGAAAAAAAACCTGGAAATAGCCGTGAATTTCGTCATAAAACCTTAGAAATCTCACAAACTTGATTGTAGAACTACGGTAGACAGATTAAAAGAAAAATCGATGTTTCGATCATGTTTCAAGGCCGATTCACGTGGAGATACTGTCCACTCATTTTTCCACACACGTGTATTCGAAGTGCAATTATTAATTGGTCTGTGTGCCATGACAGCACATTGACCTTAAGCCTGCGATTGGAAGAAATTAACCATGGCAAAAAATCAGGCACTTCTTCCCTTCCCTGCCACCCTGCTCTCTCCATTTTCCTACTCACGCCCTTTGGCCGGACCTGAATTTTGCTAACGATAGGTGACGTTATGAGAGATAGCACTTTCATTTCTGAGTTTGCATTCAAGGCATCTGTTGCGTTTGTTACATTTTTAGTTAACGTGCGGCCGATGATTGTTACGTGATCAATATTTCTGCCTAAAATGCCTTATCTACAAACCCTGAATTTGATGACAACTATACCATGAAAACCTGGAAAAAACTGTGAATTCTATAATGTAGTTAGAGTGGGAACCCTGACTGGTTTCGAAAACCATACATCCGCAGCTGCATGATGACAGATTCATAAAAGTGGTTTGCAGAAATGCTTCAAAACCAGTGCGCGACGTGGGAAACAACACTTCCAGGCACCACGCCACGTAGTCCCGTCTCTCTCAAGTTGCCCAGGTTGCAACTGCTGCGCAACGTGTATCTGTGATCACGGAGCGCAGCCGCGCACTGTGATGCTTGGAAACCAGGAACACGGTGCTCCCGTGAATGCAGCTAGCTTACGATTGCTTCCATTTTACGAAGGGGATTCTAACGGAAATAACAAGTCAGGTTTATCCTAGCATTAATGCAGTAATTCTGGTGATTTTGCATCCGACTTTGGTTACTTTATAAAGATTGCGGAAAAAATTGAGCGAGAATGAAAATCAAGCGTGGATAATCCGCAACCGAACTGCAGTGAAGTGGATAAACTGCAGCGGAATAATCGGGAGTAATGCAGCCGTAATAAGAAAACACGGATAATCCAAACTTTCTCTTTTGTTTCGTGTAATTTTCATAATTCATGTAAATTGAACAATTATTTATATTAATTTTATATTATTTATGTATACTGTCGATTATTTTAGGATGCTTTCCCAGAATCATTCACAGCTATCTTTCCCCGACAGCTATCTTTTCAATGGTGATTCGTATTCCTACTTCTCCATGTAATACCTGGTTTCCGAAAACCACGCACCCATGTCTGCGAGATCTCGCATTCAGAAAATTAGTTCGCACGAATGCTTAAAAACCGCTTGGCGACGTCGGAAACAACACCATCAGGCACTACGCCGTGTAGTCGTGCCTCGTGCAAGTCGCCCAGTATGCAACTGCTGCATCACATGGTTCCATGATCCCTGAACGTGATGTTTGATACTGTGACACCGTGATCTTTAGATAACATGAACATGGAGCTTCCATGAAGGTAAGGGGTGCGCAATCACCCCATCACGCAGCAGTGGTGGAAACCAGGACTTTTGGCAATTTGTCTACGCAGGCATGTGCCTGGCTATGACTCATTCTATCTCTACTTCCACTTCCCCCGCTGCCTTCACTTCTACTATCCCCTTCCTCTCCAGTTTCACCTTGGTTAGCCGCGGCGTAAACATGCCCGAGTGCGACAAAATCTCCGGTTCCTGGTTCCTTTGGGCCGTATTCAACCGAATGCGAGGCCACAGCAATAATTGTGCATTCGTGATATGAAGTATACAATTATAGATCCTAGACAACATTTCTCTTAATTTGCGATTGGTTAACCATTGAAGAATCTTCTAAAATTAATTAAGGTTTTTTTTTCCTGCCGCTGATCATCGTCTGCATGATATTGCAGACGGCCAGCATAATAAGCCCAGTGTAGCCTTGCATTAAAATGCAAATATCCTGCTGCTTTTGTGCCCTATTAATTTTTTAAAAATATCGTGGAAAACGTCGAAGAAGTGTAAAACTCATGCATGGATAAGCCACAACACGGATGATTTGCAGCTGGATCATTCGGAGTCTGCTGTACTTCATAATGAGATGATTTTGTGTGCGGTAATTTTGCATATCTATGAAAAACATTATTTCTAATTCTGGTTGTCTGATCAAAGAAGGTAATTTTTATTTCATGGGTAACTATTATGAGGGTTGTCTGTTGAATAGGGTTCCCACGGATTTTTACGATGAAAAATAAGTTTTTGGCTCTAAATGATAATTTTTTATAATGCTTAGATTTTTTCCTATTTTTGACATAATTGCCACGTGGAGATCTATGCATTTTTGCTATCAGGTTACCATTTTCTTTGCTCCTGATTTTTTTAATTCTCCCACTGCTCTACTTAAAATGTCTTCTTTCACCTCTTCTCCAGTTCTCGAATACATCCCTCCCATCCATCTCTTATCTGAACTGAAGATTTTTTATGGTTAGGACTGAATGACAAAAAAATTTTTTTTTTCGAGCCCTGGTATCATTCCTTCTGATACTCATTTTAAATGATATTATGTGCGCAACTAAGTTCACGCTGTTTGTCAATAGATGGCTCTATCAGTGATTGCACGTCGATTTCGACTTATCATCGGAAACTTCATGAACCAAGCTTAGACATTTGGTCACCAAACTACTTCACGACAATGCTGATTTTGTATGGGCGTCAAATCGTTATTGTTGCGTGAAAATATCCTAGTTATTGCTAATTAACCGTCATTTGTGGAAAGAGTTGATTTTCGTCTATAATTTGAATAAAATGGTGGTCAAAGTGCATCGAGGGGTTCAAAAAATTTTTGGAGATGCTGCTATAAGTTAAACAATGTGCCATGATTGATTCCGTCGCTTCAAAGTCATTTCAATGTTGACAACCATCCACATGAAGGAAACCGAAAACCTTGGAAAACAATGAAATGTAGGCATTGTTCTATGAAGATCCATGCCAAACTCAAGACGAGCTTGCTTCAGCATTAGGAGTTACTCGCCTAGCCATTTCCAAGTGATGTATGCGATAGGAATGATTTAAAAGTAAGGAACTTTGGTTTCTTATGATTTGAAACCAAGGGACGTTGAGCGACATTTTGTCACCTATGAAAAACAGCTCCATCATCAAAAAAGAAATGTTTTCTTCATCGCATCATGACTAGTGATGAAAAATGGATTTATTACAGAAACTTAAAGAGAAGAAAGTCTTTAGGACTGCGTGGTCATAGCTCTAAGCCGTTAGCTCAGTCAATATTCATGCTGCCAAGGTTATACTGTGTGTTAAGTGGGACCAGGTCGGTATTATTTACAATGAACTGTCAAATCCAAACAAAACCATTACTGGGGAATGGTATGGGCTTCAATTGATGTGATTGAGCCTAGTACCATGTGAGAAACGGCCACAACACGAGCAGAGGCTTGACAAAGTGATTCTACAGCATGACAACACTCAACCTCATGTTATCAAACTCGTTAGAACCTACCTGGAATCACTCAAATGGGAAGTCCTAACCCACCTTAAGCTGTATTCATCAAATATTGTGCCGTCCGATTATCTCTTGTTTGGTTTGATGGACAGGCTGATCAGCAGTTACACTCAAATGAAGACCTCAAAAAATGGCTTGATTAGTGTGGCCGTAGCCTCAGAAGATGAACGCCTTTTCCCATAGCAGTGTTCAAGCTGTGCCAGAAAGATGGGAAAAAGTTGTAGCTAGCGATAGAAAATACTTTGAATGAATCATTTGTAACCATTTTATTTACAATAAAGTTGTGATTTCATTAATAATGCAGCGAGAAGTAAGTTGTGCACCTAATTATAATTATAATGATAATAATTTTTTACTGTCACATTAATATGTAGCTTAAACCACAGTAAGTCGGTGACTCCTAACAAAAGGCAATATAAAATTTTGTACACAGTTATATTGAAGGCCCATAGCTTTTTACAACATAAGTACAATTATCAACATAAATATATGTATTCTCTAAAATAATGCAGAAAATATAATTCATAGTTAACCCTTAGGTGCACACTAAGCGGGGATTTTGCCGCATTTTTCAATAATTCGAAATAGCGCGTTTACTGTGCATGGATCACTATTGGCACACTTTGGTATTCTATTTCTGTACTTTTCCCTCCACCAAGAACATATGTTTGCATCAATGTAACGACCAACTATTGCGTTAGAATCTTACAAAGTGAGAACGACGAGAACTTCGTGTGATTTGCCGCTAGATGGCGTTCACACGATACTAAGGAAATACTGATAATCTGTCGCTACCGTGGAAACTTGGAAGCATAATCCCTTTTGCAATACTATGTTAATATGTGGTTTCGTAATTATTATATTGTTTGTAAGCATTTGCATTATCATTTCTTTGCTATTATTATTTGTATAATTTATCTCAACCTCAAACCACATGTCGTAATTTACAAATTTCGTCTTCATACTCAAATATGCATTACATTTATGTAAAAATGCGCTACATACACTTTACTAGTGACCGAAAAATAAGTTATGCACATTTATTTTAATGTATTATGCATTGGAGTTTGAAGGCCAAGAGTCGGCACTTGTTGTATCTATGTACCTGCGGGAAAAGAGCATAATGCTCCAAAGGCATTATATCAAGATTCAGGAATCGTAACCTCCTTATGGACGTAAATTATATTATGATTTTATCGAATGGTGAACAAATTTAGCCGGTGGTGACTGTTGTAGAGTATATGATATTACAAGGTCAGAACGTATTTATCACCCTGATAGGTTCTAACGAGTGCTTCAAAAGCTTGATAATGATGATGGAGTAGAAGGGCAGGTAAATCATGATATGGAAATTTTTTTTTATTTCTCACATGAAAGTGAAGGGGAGGAAGAATGATTTTGAAGACGCATTACATTCCAGCGAGAGTTAGCAGTCTGATGATAATAATATTGTTAGCCGCCCACATAATTTCAACGTTTATCTAGATCAACGGAAAATGGTGAGACGTTTTGGCTGAACTCTTAGATACAATTTGCAAACAAAAGCTAAATACATTGTTCGTGTTTCACCAGGGCCAACATCATTTCCTAAGAATGCCGCAACCGAACTCGAATTGTTACCGAAAACGATTTTACTGAAAGTGATTGAAAAAAAATGTCGAGAATTCCAATATTGAAGGAAAACTGTCATCTCATATTTACTCGAGAATCAGAGGTGGCATCACTACTTCTCGTGTAGAAATAATATCTTTATTTGGGATTAAATACACTCTCTCTGTAAATAAAAGTTGGAAGCCAGATGCTAGAAGAGCTTGTAAAACAGATGTAACAGTCCTGATGATTTGCAGAACAGTATTCGGGATAGCAACGGGAATTCATGAATTCGAATGGGAAAATAACAGCAAAGCATTACTATTAATTTTATTATTATTTACTCATTCACTTATTAGTCTTGATTTAGCCATTTATTTGCTAGAAAATGGTCTAACTTTATTAGGTACCGTGAAAAAAAATCCTTAAACCCACAGAGAGTTTCCACCCTGCAAAATTCGATAGGCTGCAACTTCATTTCTTGGTTTCCATGATACCTGCACTCTTGTTTCGTACTGCACAAATCGAAACAAATGAATTCTTTTGAAGTGCTTTCTACGCTGCACTGCAAAGAGGACATCGAAACGAATTGCAAAACCTGAAATGATCCTGAACTACAACTCAACCAAGGGAGGTGTCGATTCTGTGGACCAAGTGTGTAAATTTCTCCCCTTCAAGATGAACACAAAGGTGGCCTCTATCACAACTTCTCCGGTTTTTTATATGGCTACTCTTAGCGACTACGTGATTTTTGTAGCTAAGAATTTTGAAAAAAATCCATCGAAGACCAAGAATGGAGTTCATGGAAGCTCTCGCGTTCAGCCTTGTAGATGAACATTTCAAGTCCAGGGTGAAAAAAGGTAATCTTCCAGCAGACACATAGGCTTTTCTAGCAATGAGACTTGGGAAAATTCCTGAATTATCTGCTTCTGCATATGAACCTCAATGTAGGGCGGGTCTTTATTTTACCCGTGGAAAATGTAAAAATTATAAGACGATAAATATACGAATGTTTTCTATTTAACAAAATTCACTAACTCTTGGTTAACTATGTGGTATTCCATTATTTCCTGGATATAGACAGTTACTTATACCACTTATTTTATAAGAGCGCGACCCGGGTTTCAATGAGTAATAATCATCATCATCAGGCGCTAATTATAATTTGTTTATCTTGTTGTTACCAAGTTACTTGATGAATTTTAAAACGGACGCCAGAATAGGTGAAAAGGATGGGTAGAGGTATTCATTTATAAGGGTACTATCTTGATTTTCAATAATTTTTAAAATTTCTAACTGTTCCCTAGAATCCAGTTCTCGGCGGTCATTGCAAAAATTTAAAATATTCATTTTAAAATCGCTTCTGTGGCGTTTACATATTAAGTGCTTAGCAAAATTACTCTTTTCATCTTTATTATGTTTGTAAGCAGTTAAATGTTCTTTTTTCCTGATATCAAAACTTCTTCCTGTCTGTCCCACGTATACACCATTGCAATCGCTGCATTTCAAAGAATATACTCCACATCTATCCAATCGGTCTATATGGTCCTTGCATTTAACGATCAGTCTCCTTAAGGTGGAATAAGGTTTAAAAGCCAAGCGGAATTTGTCCTTGGGTAAATGATGAGCCATTTTCAGAGAAAGTGCATCGAGGTACGTCACTGTGCACCACTGCTTCTTTTTATCCTCGTCCGCCGAAAACATTTGGTCGATAGCCAATCTTCTCTGTTTTTTTAAAATCAGTTTATCTATTAAATTTTGAGAATAACCGTTGGCAGAAGCAATTTGTTTAATGGTGATGATTTCTTTCTTAAAGTCTTCTTTGGAAAGTGGTATGCTTAACAGGCGATGAATCATGGAATGAAAAGCCATAAGTTTGTGTGAGTAATGGTGTCTTGAACTTGCTGGGATGACATGATCGGTATAACAGGGTTTCCGAAAAATGGAGAAGGAATGCCGGCATTTATCAAGTTTGATTGTAAGATCCAGATAATTTAAGCAATGGTTGGAGTCTCTTTCACAGGTAAATGAAATTGTAGGATGGATGTCATTCAAAAAACTGAAGAACATATCCAGTTGCCGATCAGTTCCATTCCAAAGCACAATAATATCGTCAACGTACCGGTACCAGTATACCACAGAATTTAGTAGGCTATGCCCTGAGCTAAAAATTTTCCTTTCCAAACTATCAACAAAAACATCTGCCAGCAACGGAGAAAGTGGTGAGCCCATAGCGAGGCCACTACTTTGTTTGTAAAATTTACCATCGAACTACGCACCGAAAATACCACCGATCAGTTCATTTCTCGAGTGACGACCGACTGTCAACAATACATTTCCCTCAGCCAAACTGCACACTCCTCGCAACAATCCCGCGCACATAATTAAACAATATCCCCAGCGTGCCATTACAACAATATATCTCATCAATTCCCCAATAGTTCTGTATTATCCTCCCAAACACATTCAAATAATCTTAACAAAATAATCTTTACAAAGACTCCAAGTCCCCCTTTAAAATGCGAAAATACGCATTGACTAGCTGTTAAAGTATGCGGCTTCTACCACAATTGTAATACCAATTCGATAAAATTTCAAAATTCAATAAAATGATGCTAATTAAGCATAGTTAATATTTAATTTTTAATATTTTCCCTTTTATCATTTTAGAGATTTTACATAGCAGTTGTATACCGTGCAGCATGTGTTCAGGGAGCTCACTAAGACGCAGGGCTATATTTTCTTTAAAGCTCAAACGGCAAACCTGATCCCACCATGTAAAAAAACGAAAATATAATTAATAAATCGTTATAAATTGACATGCGGTAGAGTTTATCTGCTAAAAAGTATGGGGAAAAACACCAAAAATTGGGTTTTTTCAAATTTTGAGGATTTTCCGGAGTAGAAATGGCAAATCTAACACGGCCATTCAAGATAAAAATAAAAAATACACAAAAAATGATTTTTTAAAAGTTTGCCAAATATTACTAACATAACCTAAAAATTCATGAAAAAATTAAAATATTTTTCATGAACTCAATTTTGACCCAAAAAGAATGAAAAAAATCAGGGTGTATTTGGACATAAAAGTATACTTTCATGAATTTTTTGAGATTTTTTAAAGCAAAGGATCGCTCAGGAAAAATGTTTTTCGAAAAAACACGTTTTTTACGATAAAAGGACCGTGGGACCACCTATGCATCTAAAAATTTCGCTAAAGGGGTTTCTAAATATTTATTTTCGAGTGCATAATCCCAAATAAGAATCCAGCCTAGTGCAGATTTTACCATCTTATCCCGCTATAGCCTTTGAATGTATACATACTTGGAAAAATCAAAAATGTAAAAGTGCGGCAAAAAAGCCGCTAGCGTGCACTGACGCTATACTTGCAGGCGCGTGCACCTAAGGGTTAAATGTAGACAAAGGAAAATATAAATGAAAGTAATTGGAATAATTAAAAAAGGAAGTTGCTCGAACATACATAAATGATACCGTTAAATAGACAAGGCTTATATCCGGGTGTAATTTGCAAGAATGCATTCAGAAATATTTACATATTAACTAAATATTTTAGACAAATTTCTTGATGTATACTAAATAACAACCTCCTGAATCTGAATATGACATCTGTTTTCTTCCATCATCCAGCACCCTTGCCTAGGGCAAGTTGATTCCACAATCGCTAGAGGCATACCAAGGGAAGATGACTATTACTGCAATACAATTGATTTAAGAGGCTGATTCTTTGGGGAACTCTATAATGAAGAAAAAAATACTTTGTAACTTCAATGGGAATATAAGATCCTAATCGTGTACTTATAGTGGAATTACAAAGTATTCTATTTTCCTAATTTCTTATAATATAAAAGCAGATGTCATATTTGGATTCAGGACTCAATAATCAGCAGGAATGGTGTCGGAGCCAATTTTCATTCCATCCAGTATAGCTAGGCAAGACATGAGATAAATTTAAGTTGCAAGATTTTTCCCAAATGACAAACAAGAAAATGACTGAACAAGAATGTGGTAAAAAGAAATCTTACATATATTAAAAAATATAAAATTTCTAATTTCTCTTTCTTTTTTTCAGCTGAAAGCTACAATTCACCGAATCTCACGAGAAACCCCACGCGGCATGCAGAAATCAATGCAATTGAAATTGCAATGGAGTGGGCAGATGAGCACAACATTCCTCAGGCATCATTATGGCCTAGGACAAGCGTCATTGTGACTGTTGAGCCATGCGTCATGTGCGCATCTGCCTTGCTCTCTCTTGGTGTGCGTCATGTGAGGTTTGGCTGCCACAACTTCAGATTTGGAGGGTGTGGATCCGTTGTAGATGTTCCAGGTGTTTTTGGACCAAAGGTATGCACGATAATTCAATTAATATACAAGCTGAAAAATATGTATTATGTACATATTTTGATAACACAGAAGCAGAGACCTCATTTTTTGGCGTACCTTTTTCAAACTGAAGATTATGTCCTGTCAAGAACAAGACCTCTTTACACCTGCCAGTTACTCAAATGAGGAAAGACTCAACAAAAGACAAACAAAACCAAATAAACCAACCAGGGAATATACAGTAAACTCTTGATTTTACAAAGTCAGTGGGACCGGAAAATTGGCACTTCGTAAAATCGAGTTTCGTAAATTCAAACCTTTTTCATAAGTCACGAAAAAATGTTAGCTTTTGTTTCTTCCGCCGTTTTTTGTCTTTAGTGGTCTTATTTAAATGTTTTCGGTGGTTATTCTCGGTATAATTCGTAGAAAAGGCTTTTTGCTATCGATTTATGATGTGAAAAATCGTTAAATAATTATACCACCATAAAATTCCCATTTCTTGTTCATACTTCAACATCAACG
Organism: Ischnura elegans; assembly: GCF_921293095.1. Lineage (NCBI taxonomy): Eukaryota > Metazoa > Arthropoda > Insecta > Odonata > Coenagrionidae > Ischnura > Ischnura elegans. The sequence goes on from NC_060253.1 coordinate 110,805,939, forward strand.
ATCGCTAAAGAAATTCCCGACCAGTTTAGAAAACGTAATCAAATAATGAATTGCAATGTTTATTATAAGAATTAACAGTTATAAATTTGTGGTTTGGAGCCAATAGCTACTATTAAGTATGCCAAAGATAGATATTTGTTTCTGACACCCACGGAATTTTAGCGGCAGCCGGCCTAACCGCCATTTATGTCGCCCTCTATCGCTCAGTGACGAGAAAAAAAGAAAAACAAGGGTCTTAGCCCGTTTCCAAAATAACCTTCGTAAGTTAATATTTCGAGTTACTTCGTATTTTCAGCAGAATGTGCTCTATTTTCACTGAGATTCAATTACGATCATAAATAACGTAGGATGTGATTATCTTCTGGCGAATATTTGAAGTAAATTCTGTTTGAGTTCTCCGTCCGACTACTGTGTTCCATCATCTTCGCAGACGTTGCCATAAAAGACTTAATTCTTCATCAGGACTGTATTCTTCATACCGGGTGTGAGGTGACCTGTTCAAATAGTATGTTTCTCTCCTTTTATGCCGACAGGAGCAAGGTTCCAACCGGAAAACGACAGGAGAAACATATTACAGTATCGGAGAAATATAGATAGAAACGTTATTATCCACATTGATTGTTTTCCTACAAGAGACGTTTTATCATTTCTCAACGTGGTTAAGTATTGGTTCGCTAGCGTGAATTCCCAAAAAATGACACGCAAAAACCTGTACCGTCACCTCATTTAGTTTTCGTGTTCCTTTCTCCGCCGTACTGAAAGTTAGGCAAAGGATCATTGACATAGAGAAAAGATTTTCTTAGTTTTAGCACTAAAAAATAGTCGCGCCATAATCGTAAATAAATATAGTGTGTCAGCTGAGAAGAAGAGAGACAATTATAAGCACGGCACCATTTTCCCGATAGTGGAAGATACTTCTTCCGCCTCTCTCCGGTTAATAACTTCCCCCCGTTGCAGGTAAAGATGAACCATGCCCTTCTCCACAATCGGGGAACGTTCCCAGTGGGTGGGGTGAATAAGAGTGGGATGGGGATTGCCTGAGGGAAGAAGTGTGGTCAGCACAAGGACTGGTGAAAGGGGCAGGACAAAGAAGGGTGGGGAAATGGCCTTCAGCTCTGCCTCAGTCTACTTTTGGGGGCCGTATTTTTTTGCGACGCACACAAGCTCAGTCTCCTTAGGGAGGGAGTGAATGGGAAATGCTGGGGAAGGAGGGGTTTGGGATGCGTAAGGTGGGTGTCAGCAAGATCAGCCAAAGGCGGCAGGAGGGAAGGGACGGCTTTGGAAAGACAGAACCCCAGCATGGGAGAACGGGGAAGCGCGTGAGAAGAAAGTTCATGGTTAGACTTGGAAGTGCGTCTTCATTACGAGAAGCCTGAAATATGAATTGGCGGTAAATAGAGCCCAGTACTTAAGATATTTAAGTTGTTCATTCACAAAGGCCAATATATACACGAAAAGATATTATGGCGCGGATTGCATGTATCAACGTCCATTTCGGGATGTTATTAATTTCTGTTCCCATTTATAAAAGTAGCAAATAGATTTGAAAGAATGATAATCATGAATAAAAATATCTAAATCAATATCCAAACGCACATGAGCAAAATAGATGAATGTATACATACCGATCCATCGCAAGTAATATCGCTCAAGCTTCTTCCGGTATAGGACTTTAAAATTCTGGATAATGCCTTGGTCCAAGGGCTGGGACTTGCTAGTCAAGTTCGGGGGTAAAAAGAGGACTCGAACATTAGCCAATTTTAGATCTTCCACGTATTTATGAACGGTGGCATTTTCCATTATTAAAACAATTTTGCTGTTCTCTCCGGCAATTTTTCTCTGTAGACGTATAACCGTTTGCTGGAAAATTTCTCGGGCCTTCCAGCTGTATTTATTTGCATGGTAAAAAACGGGGAGGGCTTCCAATTTTACATGTTTTAAGCACCGTGGCCTTTCAAATTTCCCAATGACAACGGGCTTATTTTGTCCGTGCCCGTTTGGTTGACGCACAGCCCCACAGTAACACGCACTTTACTCTTTTTTCCTCCATGGCACCTTTGCCCTTTGAAACCCAGGGTTACGTCAGGTAATGCATTAAAAAATAGCCCAGTTTCAGGGGCCAGCGAGGGTGAGCTCGTCGAGGAAAGGGTCCCGGATTAGGGACCCTTCGAAGTGCTTCGGCGAAAAGTAGTCAAGTAGTCTTCGAAGTACGTTCACAGCAGTGCAAAGGGTTAATTAGGGGTGTACGAAATACTCCGCGCGACCTTCCTGACATGTCAAACTACGAATTATTGCCCATGCTATGTTTACGAACAGGCGCGTAAATAGGGGCATAATGTCAGCCGCGATATTTTAACTTAACTCCTACTCCCCCTTAATTCCCACAGTGAGGTTTTTGGCGACCCATTTCTCTCCAAAGTTGCATTATCATTTACGATTTCGCACTTTAATGGACCACATTTGGAAGCGCTGATTTTTTAGCTACTTACGCCGGCGTAACTAGTTTTGTTGACAAATTTTTCGCCGTAGTTCGTATAAACGAATGCCATTTGCTCCTAGGGACCGAGCCGAGGTTCGTAAATTCAAAAAATTTCGTATAATCGAAACTTCGTATAATCGAATAGCGCCATGTATTTAGCATAGGCTTTTCACCGGGACCGCAATATCACTTCGTATAATCGAAAACTTCGTAAAATCCTGCTTCGTAAAATCAAGAGTTTACTGCATTTCCTAAAGGCTCTACATTGAATAGTATATAACAGCATTCCAAAATGAAGACCCTTACACTTGACAAATGGTAAAACTTTGCCATTATGCCGGTGATTGTGGGCAAGGTCTGATCATCAAGCCAGTTTCAACGCAAGAGAAAGACTTAGACGTGTGGGAGTTCAGTCAAGGAGGGAAAGTGAGTCATGAAAGGAAGGAAATATCGGAGATGTGTTGCTTCATTGAGGGATCAAGGCAGTGGGGTGAGATGGCACGGAGTGACAATGATTGGCTGACTTTCGTCAAGTAATTTCTGGAGAATTCTTCACAGCATTGTCCAGGTGGACTGGAACTCCAGGAAAAACTGGAAGTATGCCAACATGGAGGGGAGGTAGTGCAGTGAGTGGGGAAATCACTCTGTAATTTGTTCCCCTTCTTACTTGTGCGTGCTCACCTGACTCCAGGTGGAATGAATGAAACATTCAGGTTGGTGATTGGGGAGCGTAGGGATAGGGAAGGATGAGTACTTGGAGGGAAAGAGAAGGGTGATTGGAGAATTGTGGGCTAATTCTTGTCGCAAAATGTGGAATATGGGTTGTGAGTATATCTCCCCTGGACTCTCAAAATCCTTGTATCCAACTGCAAGACTGCTTTTAAAGAGCTGAAATGCTGGTAGGGAGGGCAGGAGGCAATTCAGGATAGAGTTACATCATCAGCAGCTTTTTGATATGAAGATATTTATGCCATCCTTGGAATGAATGTCCTTAGTGCACATTCCTTCAGCTGAAGTCATATGGAAAATAAAGGCGATCACACAGTATTTTGTTGATTTGAAGATCTGACCCTCATAGATCTTTTCAAGCTTTTATTTGAGGTATCAAAGCATGGTCACTGCTGCTTAAGTCATAATGACCAAATGCACACTTTGCCTTCAACTTCAGGAATAAGTCACTTTTTTTGCCTCTCAAAGCATGCTGTTGGTCACTGCTACTTCGAAGCCACGTATATGTTGTGAGCGACGCGGCACGTAGCTGAATGCTCACAAAAACTCAAAAGGAAAGGATCCAAGTGTAATAGAAAAACACTTTGGCACTGTGGGTGAATTGGTCTAAAAATCCGTGGCAGGGAACGTGCTAATGGGCAAACTACATATTTTTAGGTCGAATGAATCCTCAAATAGGTTTTTTATGAAGAAATTTTTATTTATTTCGAAGTTAACTAAGGTCACACTTCATAATGAGAATTATTTTCCTGTTTAGGATAGAGGAGACATTTAACAAGGGATAGAAAGTAGATTACTTCGAATTCGGCTTCCGAAAGGTGTAAAGTGAGGTGATGCCACATGCAGGCAGACATTTTTGGTGGCATGCTTGTTGCATGTACTCTAAATTTGTTGATCATTCGCGCCCATGTGATACACCATAAAATGATTTAGATAAACTCCTTCAAAATTATCTTGATTTCTATATTGATTATTGGTTATTGGCAAACTGAGCTTAGTTGTAATGATTTATTCTCCATAAGTGATTATCTTAATATTAAGCCTAAATTTTTGCCAAATGTCAAACTTTAGGGCACAGGCATCAGTGGTTAACAATACCCAATTTTGAAAGAATTTCAGTTCCTAAAAAAGTAATTTTTTGGCCCACCCTTATGTACATGTGTTTATTTATGTATGTGTGGGTGTTCTCAACCTAAGCAACCTTAGCGAGGTCCCATTAACCCTTGCAAAGTTCCGTTGAGTTGAGTGAATGCTTGTCAAGGATTTGCAGTTGAGAGGCTTGGTTTGGTCAATGAGGGGAATTCTCTCATTTTGGCTTAGAGCACAGTATTCATTTTCCTTTGTACCTGTGACATGATCCATATGTTATGGCCATTGGAGATGATTTTCTGTTTACTGCCTATTTTCTCTGATGCATTAGTATTGTATTTGTGATCAGAGCCCTGCGAAACAGCTCACATTCTCAGCCACAATTCATCAGCTGCTGGTGAGTCATTTCCCAATTCACGTCTTTGATTGAGAAATGGCGAAAGAGCCCTCACTCTCGCAGAGTGAGCGGAAACCTGTAACTAAGTATGGCTACCCTTGACGAAGAACTGTCAAGTACAGTTATATATATTGGCCTGACCCAAGAAATTGTGCCCCACTTTTCACAGCTCCTCAGAATGCTCCTACATCTTTGAGCAAAACTAGTTTGTTTGTAAGCTGCTGGCAAGTCTCCTGGATACATTTGTATGTACGTTGGCAATTGACTGTGGTGAGGTGAGTGAGCTGTTGTGCACAGCCACACGTTTTTAATTTGAGGCTCATGTATACATTGCATTCCACCACCAACTGTCTGAAAGTCGGTGAGTTTGGGATGCACCGTGCATTTGTGAAACATTTTAATGTTGTTAAAATGTACCATGACAATTTCAAGATACAAGTTGTAAACAAGTTATGCATGTATCATGAAATAAGACAAAACATGACTGTGAGAGTGGAGGATCCTCCTGGAAGGATGCTGAAATGATGGGGAGTAAAACATAGGCAAGAGGTGAACGACATAATCAATGACATACTAATCAATGACCAACCGTGTATAACCGTGAGCCTAGTGTGAACTTAGAGTTGCTGTTAGAATTTAGGGTCTCCACCAAGTTGCTTGATGCCTGACAATAATATGTTGTTCGGTGACAAAGGGTTTGCTGGCAATTCCATCAGCATCTTGAGGTCAAAAGTGGAGCTTGATTTAAGATTGGTTTGTATATATGTATAAGCCAAAGTGGCGTTACCTGCGGTCATTTTTCAGTTAGGGTTAAAAGACTCGAGCATTCATTTTTCATGGGACCCACTCTGAAAGCTGAGTATGACATGAACTGACAGAGTAAACCTAACTGAAAAACGACCGCACCCACCACCACTTTGGTGTATGTGTACAGGCCCATCTCGCATCAAGCTCCACTTCTCATGTGAAGATGCACGTGGGGTTGCCTGCGAAACAGATGTTGTCAGGCATGCAAGTATGATTTTTCTTAATCGCATCATGAGGTGTTGAAGGAACACTAATGTATTATATTTCTCAACTAACTAGAATACTGTGAGAAAGTTGGCACATCCTTCTTTACGTGAATGCAAACATGCTTTGATTATGAGATTGCTGTAGATATGCCCCTGAGTTGAACCAAAGTTGAAACTCCTTGGCGAGAGTTACAAAAATGGTAACATGGTGAAATCATTTGAAACCGCATGATATTTGCACACATCGCCACAGAGAGAAGGCAAATAAATTGACGTCTTGATGGAGGGAGCTCCATTCTCAAACAATATTGCTCAAATTAGTTCAGGAGTAGATTACAGCTATAATTACTTTAATGTTAAATGTAGCAATTGCAAGTAAAAGATTACTCTTTGAGTAATCATTACTGGTACCTGGATTTCTTTTACTCAATTATCAGCCGACACTGGTAATTATACAAGCCATTAATTCTCCTCTCATAACTCATGTGGTCATGTTTCACAGGCCTTGACCTTGGAGGTGCATACATATTTTGTTTGGTAAAATGTTTTGTAAGCCCTTAGGTCTCCCAGCTCCAGCTGTTTGGGCATTTGTGAGTAATGTGAGCTGGTAAGGCTTTCAAGTAAAATGTTCACTCTCCTATATAGGTACGATTTCTGAAGGGAAATTGTGTCTAATAAATAATACAAGTACCTATCTAGTCAATTATGCTCTCATTTTGCTGTAGTAATTGCCCAGAAAAGTGAAATCATTTTTCAAAGCTGCTGTGTAATCTGTAATTTTTTATAATTGAAGCAATTGCTATTTTATGCGCATAAAATAGCATAGGAACACATTTGATTACATTCAGTGAAATTAAGGTTAGGTTTATTAATTTTGTTCTTCTAATAACGACAGATTTTTCCAATAAGCCTTCACAATAGTTTCCTAAGACCCGAATGTATTTAATTTAGGGTACCCAAACCAGCCCTACACCCTACAAAAACATGGCGGCCTAATTTCGTCTGCTGATCATTTCGATTAAAGAATCTACGTTACGATGGATATAATGGGAAACGAGCTCACACGAACCATTTTAAAATGTACAGAAACACAGCATAAAGGTACTACCACATAATAATACTACCCATCAAGTGAAATAAATAATAAAATTGGTTGAAGTATAATAAGTACAATGCGTATAGTGGTATACATCACCCTGTTTCTGCAAATATACAGGGTGTCCCATTTTAAGTTCCCACCCCGAATATCTCGAAATCTAAGCAAAATGAGAAAAAATGTTTCAGACAAAAGTTATAGGGTTTAGAGGGGGACATACGATGGTGACTTTGAAAATGACCTTGAAGTCAATTTTCAAGGTCAAAGAGGGGGTAACTTCCATTTCTTAAATAGAAACCCATATTTTTTATTGCAGGATCGTATTTTACGGAAAAAAATACAAACTTAATGTTGGAAACTTTTTATTGAAAAATGTATTTTTTCAGAGTTTTATAACAAATTTCCCTCATCTTCGCGCAAATCTGGCCCACACCGAACTGGTTCATTGGGTTCAATTTCATGAGCAGGGGGCTACGGGATGAACCCTCGCGGATCGCGCCGCTCCTGGAACAGAGAAAAACATGGTACTTTCACAGCAACCTAGTATCGGGTATTAGTTTTTGCTGTAAAATTTCATGAGCAGGGGGCTACGGGAGGAACCCTCGCGGATCGCGCCGCTCCCGGAACAGAGAAAAACACGGTACTTTCACAACAACCTAGTATCGGGTATTAGTTTGGCCTGGGTGATTTTCTTTAATTATTGCAACCTTACAAAACATTGTCTTCTTTCAATACACAAACATTGTTCTTCTTCCTTAAAATAAACCAAAAAGGCGAAAATCGTCTTTTTAGTATGCATAGCCGAGAGGTGATTTCCATCTTTCTGGTTTATTTGAAAAAGAGGATTTATAAAAATTTCTTTACATGAAAAGTTTATAACTTTTTTTACATATTTCATATGTAACTGCGATATTCATTTTCATCTCCACACCTCGGAAATTGAAATCTACCTTTCGGCCATTTTTTAAATAAAGGAATGAGTAACATTTAATTTTAAAAAGCTGCTTGTAATGCGAAGATGTTGCTCCGTCTATAAAAATTACAACGAAAATCACCAATCAAATATTTTTCCCGTGACGAGATGAAGGAGATAACCGTTTCACAGTTTTCATTGTTTTTCGCGTGTTCCTATTCACTCTTTCGACCGTAGAAGCCAAATGTTTACGTTTAAACAATGTTCCATGGTTCATTGTTGTAGTTGAGTAAACAATTAGTAAACAGAAATATGACGAGACCCTATCGAGCTTCGATAGGATTTTACACTCATGCTTAAAGTTCAGCGTTCTGATAGTAGGTCCACACGCAGTGAGCTTTTCAACAATTTTCTTGTGAAATGGGGGATTGCACACCTCAACAGATCGTTGAAATAACCAAAGTCGTCGAGGTGTGTGACAACAATTATAAAGCTGCTGAAGACCTCTAAGCACGCAGATTCCCAAACTGACGTCATCCTTACAGGAAGACAATACTGAATCTTGTAACAAGAGCGCAACAAGAGTCTCTGGTTCGGAAGAGGCAAAAAACAGGTACGAGAGAAGACATTTCTGTAGCTGTTCGGGCAATTGTCTTAGAAAATCCTCATGTTTCCACACGGGAGATAAAACGCCGACACGGTGTGCCGAAATCAACGGTAAATCGAGTGCTCAAGTCAGCCGCTTTCCATCCTTTTCATATTCAGCTCACGCATGCACTACTAGAACCCGGGGATTATGTGCGGCGCTTCAATTTTTGTAGATGGGCGAACAACCAAATGCTGCGAAACCCTAGTTTTTCTGACTTCGTTCTATTTACTGATGAAACGAAGTTTAATAATATGGGTGGTGTCAACCAGCACAATGCCCATTACTACAGTGAGCAGAATCCCCACTGGCACAGAGATCACCAACCTCAAAGAAGATAGGCTGTGAATGTATGGGCAGGTATAATTGGAGATCATCTATTAGGTCCAATTTTCTACGGTGAGAATTTGAGTGCCCAACTACACCAGGACATTTTGAGCACCCGTGTGCCACTGTTGTTAGAAGATCTGCCGCTTGTTTTGAGGGAGAACACGTGGTTACAGCATGATGGAGCTCCTGCGTACCGTTCACGAGCGGTGAAACTTCTTCTGAACCGCACATTTCCTCGTCGATGGATCGGGATCGGCGGTACAGTCCACGAATGGCCAGCAAGATCCCCGGATCTGACTCCCCTTGACTTTTTCCTCTGGGGACTAGTCAAGGAAAAAGTTTTTGCTGAAGTGCCCACAACATTGGAAAACATGAAGGAGAGGATAAGAGCTGCGTTTCAAGGAATTTCCATCCAAACCCTTCAAAACGTTAAAGCTAACTTTCGTTGCCGTGTGCAAAGGTGCATTGATCAGAATGGACACGCATTGAGCATTTGATTTGAGAATAAGACCTAAGCAAACACATTTTTCAATAAAAACTTTTCAACAAGGAGTTTGTATTTTTTTCCGTAGAATACGATCCTGCAATAAAAAATATAGGTTTCTATTTAAGAAATGGAAGTTACCCCCTCGTTGACCTTGCAAATCGACTTCAAGGTCATTTTCAAAGTCACCATCGTATGTCCCCCTCTAAACCATATAAATTTTGTCTGAAACATTTTTTCTCATTTTGCTTAGATTTCGAGATATTCGGGGTGGGAACTTAAAATGGGACACCCTGTATATTAATATTTTTCACATTTGGCACTTGCTACGCTGTTGAGACACCAGTATTGTTTACGTACAACCATGGAAAACATAATTTCATGCCACTTTTAGCCACTTAAACTTAACTTCGGTAGGTAAAAGCAAATGACGAACCTTGATGATGCAACGTAAGTTCCCACGTCAATGATCATATTTGCCCCATACTTTTCACTATCATGTAAAGACCGCTTTTGAAGGAATTTAAAGACAATATGATTCTACTTTTGGCTCAGTATGAGAGCATATGTAGCAATAGTTTATGTACTGACACGAACCTGCCGGATGACACCGATTGTTTATTTACCTTGAGCCCGATACGCCCAAAAATTATCAGACATCTTTTCTTAGTTTCATAGTTAAGTCTAAATATGCCACCACAGTGGAAAACTGGCGCTGTGCCATCATCTTTGTCATTTCAGAGAACTTGACGATAGAATTACCCCTCACCACCTATGTAGGGTCAACTGAGAGAGGCGTGTAGGGGCCTCTTGTTATGTAGGGACGGATATGTTGGGTCGACTAAGAATTCGGGCTTTAGACTTCCAAGGTCTTACAAAAACTAGAATCTTGTTTCTAGGAATCATATAAGTTGATGGTGATTGAACGCTATGGTGACATCAATATGTGTTGTTTTATTCTGTGGGCTTACAGCTCATCATGTTGGATGAATGGAGCTGGGGTAAAGTTGCTTTGGTGGCATGCTGGTCGAAACTGACCTGCCTTGTTTTTCATCAAGTTTAAATTATAATAATGTTAATATTTTTAATATGGACTAATGTCCTTATATAAATCACTACGAGAGACATTACAAAATATAAGAAAATTAGACTTTTAGATGAACAAATTTTTTAATGCATTTTGTGATAATTGAAAAATATCTGTATTTACTAAGTCTATTGAAATCCCTCATTATTCTAAAAATGTAACATGTTGGACCTTGAATACATAACTATTAGTTCATCAATTCAAAGTGAAAAGCTTTTACCTTCAACAGAACGCAGTTTTGCCTGAAAATTTGCCGCTGCCTACAGAGTCAAATCAATGTTGTTGGTTTTATCCTGTCATGAGTGTGCCACCTCAGATTCATTTGGCGATTGCAGATTTGATATTTTGTGGTTAACTGTGCATGTTCTCTTTCTTCAGCCAGAAGATGCTGGCTGTAGTACGAAAGAGAGCACTAAATTTGTTGGAGGATGGAGAGGTGAAGAAGCAGTGATGCTGTTGAAGGAATTCTACAAGGGAGAAAATCCCAATGCCCCGGCAGACAAGGCAAGGAAGAAGAGGGGGAGAAAGAAAAGTGCTGCTACGACTGAATCGGAAGCTAATTAGTGACTAACTCTTGTTGAGCTGTGGTTTGCATAATAACTTGTAGTACTGTTCAAGGTGATAGGACCATGAAAGAAGTATCAGTGAGATGGCTTAGTGAAACATTATGCACAAGACTCATTTTACAGGATACTAGTAGAGTTATCCAATGGAATATATGTTGTTAAAACGTGGAGGAACTAACTTAATTATGTAATGGCAACAAAGACCATACACTTCATCTACAAGTTTTATTTGAATAGTGTAGTTTCTTTCATGAAATTTGTTAACTTGCCTATTGAAGAAGGAACTTTTGAAAAAGCCGTCAGAATTTTGTGATGCTAGTTCAGTGTTGCTGTGAATTAGACTATACATAAAACCAAATAGCCACCAATTAATTATCTATGAAAAATCATCACTGTGGGTTGTGATGTGGACGGAATAAATGTGGAAGCCAGACAGAAAATTGTAAGTCACTAGAAATGGATGAACTTCTTTTAGTGGTTTATTGGGAAAATAGTATTTTTGCCAGGTTGAATTGGGACACGCAACTAAAGTATGCATGTGAGTGATGTTAGCACTTCATCTTATTCTTATTCATGCATCCTGTTGTTTTTTTAAAGGACCCATCTGCGGACTGCAGGAGCAGCTTCTTCATACTAGATGTATGAGTTGTGTGAATGGAAATGTAAATGCAGTGCGTTGATAGATGTTGACAGCTTCATTATAAGGGTTGCTATTTTTTGCAATTAAATGTGTTTAGTACAGTTATCGTTTTTTTTTTTACATTTCCTGAAGCCTTTGCAGTGATCTCTCCTCGTGAGATATGTGCCAATGTGAGGCATTATCTCAACATGTTGACCACTATAATGTTTTTGCACATAGATTGTAGATGGATCTAAAATAAATTCTACTCGGTTTTGAAGTATTGTGGTCACTTTGATCACAACCCATGTCTTAAGAATCCATCCCAATTACCCATGGCATCAGGTATCCACTGTCATTATGGGCAATTTCCAAAGCTCCAATGATCAAAGTAACTTGATTTTGAGTAGACATGGTGACAAAGGGCAATGATCTCTAATGACAATGAGTTAGTTCACAATTAGTTTATTTAGTATCAATTGTGATCGAGTTTAAAAAATAAAGATATGTGTATTTTTCAGTTCTTCTCCTCTTTTTAGCCTGCTTCTCCAGCTTTTTGCAGTGAAATCTCGATGGGCTTACCTCTTCTGGCTGTCTCTCTGTCACCTTCATGTACCCATCCTGCTATTTTCTTCTTTTCAAAGCCTCTAATCTCCTACCTCCCTTATCCCTATGCTCCACCTGCATATCATGTACCTCCTTCCCCCATTTTCTCCTCTCCAACATGGCCTGTTACCTATTTTCGTTAGTTTTTTTCCATTTCAATTTCACCTCGGGAAATAATGTTCCCAGAGGTTGATTGTCTTGCAGAAACTCTGTTTAACAGAAGAACAGCTGCATAATGTTTCTTAAAGAAACATTTTGCCACTGTATCCACACTCTCCTTTCTGCTTCATTTTCCCTTTCAAAAGTATGTTACACCCTTGTATGTATCTGGACTATGACCCCAACACTTCACTGACACCCACTAATCTCCCTGCCCCTTCTGATCTTGTACTTCAATCAACATGGGATGCAGTCAATCTACATGCATTACGCATCAGCATCAATAGTTTTCAAATTTCTTGGGTTAGCTACTTATGGCCTTTAAAGCTTAACCTTTCATGCAACTGTAAATTTTGCTGATGTTGAGAGGGAGAATATTTATTGTATTAGATTTCTGATTCTAGATTGTGGGGTTTTAATTGTATATAACCATGTTGAATGAAATAGGTTTGCTGGTTGAATATTCATGATCGATACTTGTTTTATATTGAGTATCCTCGCTATCTTTCTTTGAAGATAGGAAAAATGTCATCTTCAGCATGTCATATTGGAATGAAATGTGCATTTCCAAACCGTTGAATTACTATATGAATTGATTATGCCACATTTTTGTGAAATTCTTCCCAATAGAGTTAGATATCAACAAGTTAATGTGCTATGAAATCTATGAATGTCTTGAAGGATTCTTCATTAAAACTTTCATTGGTGGTCGTCATGATTATAAACTTTTTGGGCTACTTCACCACATCAATGAAATTTCACCATTTCAAAATTCACCATTGTATCCATGGATTGCGTAATGCTAATCACAAGCTTTCAAAAGTTCTAGTTTACATTTTCTTTGATTTATCACACTATGCCAGAGTTAGGTGTGGAAGTGTAAGCAGCCACCATCTCACTCACCCATTGAAGACTATCAGCATCATGTACCAGATAACACCACATCCTTCATTCTCTTAGATTGCTTTTTTGAAGTTCACAACTGCACCTAAATATCCATCTGTGAAATTTGTTTGAAAACTGTTTCTGATGATGCATTCTTAGGCCATAAAACTTTTTCTTGGATGTGAAATTTGCTGATTTTCACTGATTTGGTATTGGTATCTGAGGTGCACTGCTTTCCTTTGTTAGTCACTATTGTTATCTAGGATGCAGTAGCAGATCTAGAGGAGAGGGCTTGGAGGCAATTGTCCCTGTATACAAAACTAAATAGTGTTTTTTATTCCCTTCATGCCCCCTGAACATTTTACCTCGGCTGATATCACCCCAACCCTTCCCAGACACTCAGTCCTCGTTCTATCGGTATTTCAACTGGAAATTCCATTTTTGCTCTCTGCACACCTTAGCGCTCGGTGCTAGAGCTGCTAAGTCAGAACAGGGATTTCAAGTAGCTGACTGTCTTTAATGAACCTCCTTTGAATGCTTTTATAGAGAGCTCTCTAAAAGAGTGTTTACTGGTTTTTCCTCAGCAAGCATTCACGTTTATCTAACCAATAGGTGAGGATGCTGATGGCAACACTATAAAAACTCGTGTACATGAAAATGAACATTCACAGTGAAGGAACTCTTTAAAAAGACATTCCTCTAGTCAATGATGGACTCCAATCATGTACCTTTATTTTCACTGGATGCAGAAGAAACACAATAATGCTAAGGAGAGCACTGTTCGGAAATGTATGGCCACCAATATCTTGGTTGAAATATTGAACATGAGTCAGCTGTTAGTGATGATGATGGTATTTGGAGCACTTATCATGTGATTAGCCTTGAAGTGATGATTGTCTTAGTCAGGAATTTGGTTGGCTGATGAAAAAAATGCTATCAAAGGTATTCCGGTGCTGAATAATATCTTACTTATTTTGAGGAATCATTGATACCCTGGCTTTCACTTATGAGATATCAATATCAATTGGTATTACCTGACCGTTGTTTAATTGGGGGGTATTCCATGCCGAACCCCTTAGCAGGAGAGAAACATCAGCAGTGCCTGGATTAGTATTTTGCCTCGAGCCGGCCCTGCTCCTAAGAGCGTGGTGAAAAGAATTTAGGGATGCAAGGTCTTACAGGAATAAATCCTCAATAGGTATAGGTAGGTAGTTTATTAAATGCTTGTGGGTTAATGAAATACCTATCCTCAAATTAAATGAGGAATGAGAGCGCTTAGCTGTACTTCATTAAAAGAGTGAAAATATGATGGGGGATGTATTATTATTTTTAAACTTACAGCATTATCACTCCGGGAGTACATAATACCTAAGCACTACCTTGCATTTACAGTTTAGATTCAAGCTTTCACATATTTTAAATTCGACCATTATAAATCAAGGGCTGTCAGATATTGTTTCCAAATTTATTTAGCGGGCAAATCCCGGCTGATAACCATTAATTTTTGTGGTTTCAGTTCTTTCGCAGAGATAACAACGAGAGACATCCGTTATTCTCTCTCACGAGAGATAAGCAGTTCTCTCTCCTCTTTTACCTAACTGTAAGTGTATGAAATCATTGTTCATTGGAAGCACATTGACAGTATTTATTAATGCGAATGCAAGCTTCAGGACTTAGCGGCAACTCACGACGGGAGATTGGCTATACATATAGTATCTACGTAAGGCGCAGTTCATTAATGGAGAATCAAAGGATAGGGTTAAACAATTAATTCCGACTCTCTGATGGTATGATTCGTCAATATGCGATAAAAATTAGACAGTAAGTGATGTTCTGTATTACCGATTATCCACGAAAATGTGTGACATATGCCATTTCAGGGATTATTGCTTCAGGAAATTGAGCGAATGGTTGGGGAGGAGATATAACGGTCTTCGTTTTCCAAGTTTGAGAGAGGCCTCCAATGCATAAACAACTACTTCACTCATTGAATTTCATTCTGCACTTCCTGTACTCAACCCAAACTTTTGGCCTCGTAATAATTTTATATTAAATCACTACCTTTCTCCTTACGTATGAAATTACTACGCGCTCTCCGATATACATCGTATCATCTTTCCTAACCTATAGTTACACTATCATAACCCTTGTATAACATCACTTGTAGAGATTAAGGGGGGAGTAAAATTAATAATCAAGCACCTGCGCAACATCTGTAACAAATTTAAGCAGATAAACATTTACTATGAGCAGCCATGTTTACGACCTGTACACGCCCTAATGAACTATGATACATGATGATACATTTGAATATCTATTAAGAATTTCTAAGACCTTAAAAAAATTTGAAAATGTAATTTACTGTGATTAATAATCACATATGTAATTATGCAAGGCAGATCGTATCAATTATTGCCTACAACGTTGACGAATCGATATTTGTTGCATGAATTGCTATGGGGGCACTCGTCTTCGCGGTCACCAATGGTAGTCACGTAATGGCGGACAGTAGTGATCGGACGTTCGCGTCGTCGCTCCCGAATTCTCTCCGTGAGGAGTTATCAAGGACAGTTGTGGTTGTGTTTCGCGAGGTTAATCGGTTTGTGAAATAACGGGGAACACATTAAAACAATTTTCTTGACTATGTCGGGGCTGGAAGTGATATTGCCTTGCAACAAAAACTTGGGGCCCCAGATTGACGCAGAGTCGGCCATTCTGCAAGCCACTTCAGAATTAGAATTGAAGCCATCTGTCGGCGGTCGCAGCCAACTTGATGCAGAGATGGCGGCGGGAGGAAAGAATGAGGTGGGTACGGGTACACTTCAAGATAAAGACAGTGGGGACGGTGAAAATTGCCCTAATGTCAGAAATGGGGCCCAAACAACCAAGAGCAACTTGCAGCCAAGGCAGCAGCATATGAACAACATGAAAGGCAACAAACGTAAGAAGCGTCGACAAAATAAGAAGAGGAAATACAAACCGTACTCGAAATTGTCGTGGCAAGAGCGCCGTGAATTGGAGGACCGCGAAACCAAACGTGCGAACCGTGTTAGGGAGGAAATGTTCGCGCACGGCCAGCCCGTGGCCCCGTACAACACGACACAATTTTTGATGGAAGATCACAACGATCTTGCTGATTTAGATTCACAGTTGATTATGGTAGGCCGCCGTGGAGGAGGTCGAGCGCGGGAGTCTAGTATTAGTCAGGATGATTCTGAACTTGGAGATGAGGAGTTTTATTCTTCCCCTGAAGATGAGGAGGAATTCCTGACGCGTGAATTTTCCACCGCTTATGAGGATCTGCATGCAGAAAGACTTAACTCAATGTCGAAAGCAGAACTCATTGCGGAATGTCGTGGATTGGAGGCGCGCGCGGACAGTTTAGAGAGGCGGCTGAGAGAATTATCGGGAGCAAGAGGCGTTTCTGATGGGGAGGTAGGTGGAGAATCGGAAAGTGATGTGCAGCCTGTCACGAAAGACTTGTGCGATGAAAACACGCAGAATGCTGATGATGATGCTGTTGATACGGAAGAGTCTGATAAGATGCGGAATCTTCGAATGGAGCTGGCTAGGCTAACAGAGGAAAATGAACGACTTAGGGCTGAAAATGAATCTCTCCGTCTGGGGAAGACGGTTGATGCTCATTGCGAAGCTGGTGGTGAAGTAGAGATGGCAGAGGTTGACGAAAATCCGAGTGGTAGTCCATCACAGTCCATGTCCTCTTCATCGTCGTCCTCGACGACGTCGGTTGATTCTGACAGTGACAGCACTGCTAGTACTGCGTCATGCTGTACTTCTCGTTGCGAATGCCGCAGTTCTCCGGAGAGAGATGCTACCATTCCATCAGATCGACCAGATCCGGATGATGCCTTGCAGGAAGATGATGGTGCTGATCTGCCAATGCTGAATGGTGTCCATCAGGAGGAGGGGGATCCAGATCCGGTGGATTGTGATGCCAGGGCCGATGATCCTGACCCAATACCTTGAATGAGCTCTTGGGTACGGTTAATTTCCAATGATATATGGTATTCCTTAATGGAAGTTGGGTTTCTTCAAATTTATTTCCTGTCCTTGGTCAGTGAAGTATTTTTGTCTGGTTCTGCAGAATTACTAGACTAGGTTGCTGTTCCAGATGGCGTAATAATTAGCAAGTGTCAAGGCGGATTTGACCGTGATAACGTGAAGGAAATGATGGCATATATTCAGTTATGTACAGTTGGTTCATTTATACGAAACCAGTGTCTTGAAGTACCACAGCATATGAATTTGAGGTGTGGGCTGGGGCCCAATATTGTCTATAATGATCGAAAAGTAATTTGTTCTGTCGTGGCGTCACCCTGATAATTTATCCGATTATTTTTTCTCCGACTGCTTAGTATGAAATGTGTGAGATACATGATCAAAGTTGTCTGAAGAGTGACTGAGATCTAATACGTGAATGTGAAAGCCAGAGTTTTTAAAAATTATTTTTCTGCCTAGAGTAGATATGTCGAGCCTTGTATTAAAATATGCGTATCCTAGAGTTTTAGGTTACTAATGGACTTGTAGAGACGACTGGTATGTTGGCATTTAATACCATAAATATATGCATGATTTGTCGTGCGAAGGAGTGGCCAAATTGCTTGTGCATTCATGATCTAAAACAAGCTTGTTTGCTGGTCTCTCGAGTCTCTGTGATAAATAAATGCCTCTTAGAATTACTTCTAAGTGAACTTCGAAAGCTGAGTACTGTGCTTGCTGTATTTTCCAGTTGTGTTTTATCAGTGCAGAACGAGTCGGAACTTTTTATGCAAGAAAGGTAGCAGTGACTGAAAGGGTTGCCAGTGATGTTTTTACTTGATCTGTTTTATTTATTTATGAACGTGGGATCACATTGAAACCGTAGCATTGGTTTTGTAATCATTAGAGATATGAAATGATAAAGAAACTTTGTTTTGTCGTGTGTATGAATCCAAATTGCTATTGTTTACGTTACTTGGTTTTTGTCTTCTGTGCCAGATGCACTCCTCTTGTCTGCTTTCCACCTTTCACTGTTGGAAATATCTTCATCTTAATTCACATTATTCCAAATCCCTGAGTTGCGTGTATAACGAGTTCAAAGAAGAAAATGTTTAATTACACCAGCATCATGTTTATATTTCACGGTATCCAGTCATTGTATATTAACTATCATCTCTTTGTAGTATTAAAATATTCTGTCTAAATTTGTTACTATTCATTTTCGTTCCTTCTGTCGCCCTAACATTCGATTAAGTAAACCTGTGAAGAATTTGTGCCTTAGGCTATGTAGTGCACATGCTCTATTGAGGATGATAATCGACTGTATTGAAAGTGTGGTGCGCATTATTCTGTTTACGGGTCTTCTTTTATTACAGAATTCTATTGTGGTTGGATGAATGTTGGCGTCGTTGATATGTTTGTTTACGTGCTTGATGTCAGGGCTGGTATTGCGCATTTTGTTCCTCACCATTTTTATTTCCCCTTCCCCAGGTATTTACCCTGCTGCTCTTGCGCATTTGCGCCGTCGACGTCAGCAGATCGCGAACCTCATAAAATGGCGGATTTTTATAGATTGTTCTATGGAGAAACCCCTTAATAAATTCTTGTTTTCGCACTGATAATGAATTTGTCTTTTGCAATTACAGCTAAAATTATATGTTTGCATCATATTACATATATTTATGAAGAATGGGACTTCTTGAGGCTACGTTGTCGTATGCTTTCATTAATTATGATTTCATTTTTCAATCGGGTATGTCAATATTTTAAGGACTGCGGATCATTTAGGATTTTTTTAGGGCTCAGAACCGAGCTTATAATGCTAATTGAATTGTGTGGGATAACCCATGTGAGAGAAAACCCGAATAGCTGGATATAATTTTTATGATATTGAAAAAACCTATGCTCACAGGGATTTAGCGACAAGGTCACAATGCAGTCAGTGGTTAGGGATATTGCGTTCTTACTGCTGCATGATCCTTAAGCACTACCATCTCGATATGCGAGAGCATAATAGTCATCGTCGAAGGAAACTCCTATTTCTCCAGCTGCCGTGAATGGCTGATAGTTCTTTTTTTTTATAGTGTCCATTTTCGTGTATCAATAACCCAATAAGTTCCCTTGAGCGTGAATGGTTGAGCTCTGCCACGGCCGGCGGTGATTTACAACTGATGGTTCTATAGCTAGAAAATGCATTGTTGGAAACAATTACGCGTGGAGAATGTGGTAGGCATACATTTTTATCCAGCTTGAGTTCCGTGAGGTGCATGGCTCTTATCATGTTGCTATTTTTATACCATGGCCACTGTCGCTGTTTTTAATGGAATGGTAATTTTTGGGT